>NC_091806.1:7637500-8262500 GCF_041296235.1 Equus asinus | reverse complement strand
AACCTGGCCTCCCCACCCCTGGGGAAATGTCATAACTCTACTGTCAATTCATCAAAGCTGCTCAATGCGAGCTGCCATGGGGCACAGGAGAGAAGTTAAAGTTGTGGCCCTACACTTAAGCACTAACACTTTAGGTGGGAAGACATGAGTTAGGGCGTAAATCACAATGATTTCAAATCATTTGCCAAATTGAATATACTCTAGGTACACAGGGTAGGCTCGAGGAGGTGAGAGTTAGAATTCTGAGGGACAGCTTAGTGGCTTAAACAGGTGATAATGCAGATTTGAAAAACTTCCTAGAAGTCCTATGAATGTAGAATTTGAAGGAGCCTAAGATATCCTGACATCTGGCTGAGCAGACATCATATTTTCTGCTATAAGTTTGAAAAATAGCAAATGTCTCAGCAATGGGAGGAAAGGAAATTTGAACAGAGGAAGTAGGTGGGCATTATTATCTCTATGCTTGTCTTACGTAGTTGAAAGAGAAGGGAGGGAGAAGTCTTATTCCGGACACCTTCAATTATGAGTCGCTTCTCTCTATGGCTGGACATTTGTCCCTTAAATGAGACATTGAGCATACTTCCCCGATTACCTGCAACCCAGTCTCTATTTAAACAAAAAGAATGTTTTGTTTTGGGACTATGACAGAGGTTGATAAACTTCTGACGATTATGTCAATTAACAATAAAACAAACCAAACAAGAACCAAACAGAAAAATTCAACCTCTCACTCCTCTAAAGTGAATCCTTTGCATGATCCAAAATTCACAGAAATAATTTCATTTGTTTTTTTAAAAAGTCTTGATTACTGGTGGGTCTCTGTTCAGTTATACCTGAAAGCATGTTTTAGGAGAGGATGAGAAAGTTCTGCAGTAGTTAAATTTAATATGCTCTATGCTGTCATTTGGTTTTAAATATATTTAAAATGTACTTGTTTTTCTCATAGACTCCTTAGGTCAAAGCACACACTTTAAAATTCTATCTACAGAATTGTTATAAACTCACCATAAAATTTTAGGCAAACGTTTATTAATTTCATAAAATAGCAAAAAGTTCATATTCCTTTAGACATTGGTAATACCTATATCATATATAGAACCTTAAGTAAATGTGAAGATGAGAAAAACGTATCTTTGAGAGAAGTAATTTCTCCTAAGATCAGACAGCTAGTTAGAGGCAGAGCCTAGCCACAAGATGAGGTCTGTCTTCTCCAAATCACAATATTTTGCCTTGTTTATTCCCAAATTAAAATATCCTCATAATCTAAAAATTTGGCTATGCACCTATGTGTATGCAAATAGGAAAAAATTAGCAAAAAGAATTTTCCAAATATTACTTATAACATATTGTCACAGAAAGCCCACCATTTATAGTTGATTTATTTTTAGCTTTAGTTTTATCTAAATTGTTATTATTCAAAATGAGTCAAAGCAAGGAATAACATAAAAAATTGAAATTGATTATATACGGCCAGTAGGGTTATGAATTTTAAAAAACATACTTTTTTCTATTTTCCAAATTTCTGCAATTGTTTTTTTGAAAATAACTGTCATAATTTAGTTGCCTGTTATAAGCTAGTATACCATGTATCTTTTCACTCCTATGCCATTAATGCCTGACACAGGGTTGGTACTAAAACATGTTGACAAAATGAATGGATGAAAGCAATGAATGAGCTGTGCTAACTTTCTTACATGAAATGTTTGTTTCCTTAATCATCATTTAACATGAAGAGACTGCAGCTCAGAATGGTTGAGTAAACTGTCTAAAATCAAATGGCTAGTAAGTAAAGAATTGACATTTAAAACCATTCTGTCCCATTATTATGATGATGGAGGTATTTATTTTTACATCAGAAACTCAATATATCTGAAAGTTTAACGTGAACTCTTCAGGCAGGTGGGTCATATTGATCAGAAACAAAGTGTGAGGGTGTTTGGTAAACTGATGGGTAGTTTAGATTTTACTCCGGTGGCTGCCCAAAGCCAGGCCTCTCTCCCTCCCTACCACAGGAACAGCACAGCAGACGGAAGGAGAAGGCTCTGGAAACTTCTTCTCCTGTGAACCTGGGAAGTATATACCTGGATGAGTCCTAACTTCTCTGCTTACTTTCTTAACTATCAAAATGTGTGCAGTTGTTTTTGAAAATTAAAAAAGGAAAAAGAAAACGATTGACAAGTTTTTCCCTTCTCCAAACCAGAATTTTTCTATAGCAGAGAAAGGCTGACAGACTAGCAGGCTTCCAAATACTGTCTTCCTAATTTATTGCACCGTGTTCTGGGCTCTCACTGGCTCTTTCACTGAGGTCTAAGAACAAGCCCCAGATGGCTCCTCTAAAACTAACCTCTGGGCTCCAGGCCTTGGCCAGTCCATCAGGCCTTTCACTCCCATTAATAGATCTTTTACCTGAGTCCCAGAAGTCAGGGATGGAAATATGTTTGTTTCATTGGTTCCTACATTGCCAAGAGATAAATCATTGAAGACCATTGGAAAGATTTAAACCAAGCGGCATCTTCTCCCAAAGATGGCAATTCCTGGCTTCTTAGACTTGTGCTAGCTCCTGTGTCCTGCAGTGTGAAGCAGGGCTCTGAAAGAGAGTCACCAGACTCTATTTTAAATTCTTTCATTCTCATTCTTCTTTCAAGCTTCTCTTATTTTCTTTTTTTTCTTTAGAGTTTCTGCTGCTTTTTAAAAAATATTTATTTTCAGATGTACATCATAATATATTTCAAATTCTGTGTAGATTACATCATGTTCACCACCCGAAAACTAATCATAGTCCATCCCTTCACATGTAAGCCTAATCACCCCTTTTGCCCTCTCCCCTCCCCCCTTCCCCTATGGTAACCACCAATCCAATCTCCAATCCTATGTGTTTGTTTGTCATTGTTTTTATCTTCTACTTATGAGTGAGATCATATGGTATTTGACTTTCTCCCTCTGACTTATTTCACTCAGCATAATACCCTCAAGGTCCATCCCTGTTGTCACAATGGCTGGATTTCATCATTTCTTATGGCTGAGTAGTAGTCCATCGTGCATAAATACCACATTTTCTTTATCCATTCGTCCCTTGATGGGCATCTAGGTTGCTTCCAAGTACACTCTTTGACACCAGTCTGAGCAGCATATTTTTAAGTACCATGTCTGACCGGGCAAGGGAAACAAAAGGAAAAATGAACAAATGGGACTACATCAAACTAAAAAGCTTCTTCACAGCAAAGGAAACCATCAACCAAACAAAAAGGCGACAGAACAATTGGGAGAAGATATTTGCAAACCATATATCAGATGAGGGGTTAATATCCAAAATATACAAAGAACTCATACAGCTCAACAACAAAAAAACCAACAACCCGATTAAAAAATGCGCAAAAGATCTAAACAGAGATTTCTCCAAAGAAGATATATGGATGGCCAACAGGCACATGAAAAGATGCTCAACATCATTAGCTATCAGGAAAATGCAAATCAACACTACAATGAGGTATCATCTCACTCCAGTCGGAATGGCTATAATTAACAAGACAGGAAACAAGTGTTGGAGAGGATGCGGAGAGAAGGGAACCCTCATACACTGCTGGTGGGAGTGCAAACTGGTGCAGCCACTATGGAAAGCAGTATGGAGCATCCTCAGAAAATTAAGGATAGATCTACCATATGATCCAGCTATTCCACTGCTGGGTATTTATCCAAAGAACTTGAAAACACAAAGGCATAACGATACTTGCACCCCTATGTTCATTGCAGCATTATACACCATAGCCAAGACTTGCAAGCTTCTCTTATTTTCCTCTACTACTTCCTCTTTTCCAACCTTATTTTCACCATGATAATGCTAACACTTTTGAGTTATTTGCTCTGCAGTGCACAGATTTTATAGGAAATAAATATCATATTATAATATTCATGATAACGATTTTCGTTTATCAAGTACCACCAATCCTGTAAAGAATCTCCATTTTAGGTTACTGTATATGTAGAGAGATGATTAAGCTAACTGTTGGTCTCATATCATATATCTGTATATATGTGTATATGTGTGTACACATATATATTGCATTTATAGGAAATATTAATCAAATAAATGTATGCAAAATTTTCTTGTAATAAAAAAATCTATTATATAGATGATTATACTGTATCTAAGAGACAGTAACTGACTTACCCACTTAGTACACAGCTACGTATGTGGCAGATCCAGAATATGAACCTTGCTCCATTATCAAACCCATGCTTTTTTCTTTTTAAAAAAAAGCCAAATTCTCTGTTATTAAAATTTGTAATCATGGCTCTTGCTCTAGCCGTGGACATGGCTCTTAGTATTTTATTAATCTTTTGAACCTGACTATGGCTTGCAGCAAGGAGAATCACCTGGTGTACTGGAAAAAGCAAGACAAAGGGACGTTGTGGGCATATGCATTTTAACCCTGTCAGTTCCCATTAAAATGCCAGTGGAATAAAAACAATACAAAAAAAAAAACTTGTATCAACATGGGAATTATAGAAGGATTACATTCAAAGCAAGAACAAACAAATAAAAGTCAACCAAGCAGAACACATGTTCCAGCCAGATAAAATGATTTGGAAATTTGCCATCTTTTCTATGCTTTAAAACATATTATATTATATGAGAATTATCCATTTCTTGAAGATTTGAGCTTTTTCTTGTAGTGTCAGGTAAAGAGCTTCGTACTATTAACTCAGCAATTTTTAAACTTTTTGATTACACATTCATAGTAAAGAATTTTAGAGCATTTATCCCAACAGATTCATACAGCATATGAATTTTAGACCAAGTTATCACTCGCGTTCCTGCTAGTGATAAGAACACTCACATTGAGCACATATTAAATATTAATAAAGCATATTTTATTCCCTGTTATTTTACATACAAAACATATTATAGTAGATCTAATATTTTCTCCCCACATCCTATTGATTTACCTTGTACATCCATATATTATTTGTATACTAATGCCACCTTACACTTAGGTAATCTGATTTTTTCCTCCACTAATTATCATAACCCTGCCTTACCATCACTTAGTTGCAGCAAAACCCACGCCCGATCAAGGTAATTGAATAGTCATACTTGAGGATGCTAGTCCATCCAGAGGGTTTGATGTAGGGAAATGGTTTATATGGAGTGACATTACATCTTCCTAATACCTAGGGCTTCCCCACTGCCTTCCAAGGACCAAGTTATTAAAAGCCTCTTCCTTTCTCTCTGAGTTTCTTAAGGCTAAAGGAAAGCACCGATTTGAAAACTAATCATCTGGTTTCCTAGTTTGTCTCAGGAATTTGTTGTAAATGATGCAATGAATAAACACACTAAAGAAAAGCATGATTTCTTTTGTAGGTTCATACAGCAGACCATAAAAAATATATATACTTGGCTGGCGGTAACATCTATCAAAGTTTTTCAACAGCCCCATATTTTTTACATTCCTTCACTGCCACCGGCAGCTGCCTCTACATATGTTCCTTGATTTTATGGGTGCATTACGACAGCATCAAAGCTGTTGTAACATTGCAGGCACGTTTTTATGGGGAGCGATTCCAGCACTATGCCATCCGGCCGGCCCACCCTGGCCTTCTGTTGCTGGAATGGAATGGCAAAGGCATTTAGTGAAGCGGGTAGAGAGTAAGATAGAGAGCGAATGGCCCAAGATGGATATCGCCTATCCTCCCTGCTAGAGCAGGCTTGGAGGTTATCTCTTTTAGCAGCTCATCAGGGCAACCACCATCTCTAGAGGTGGCCAGGAGGGCAAAGCATTGGAGCATCCTCATTTCTGTGAGGAAATAGGCCATGAAGAAGCAATTTATAACCTCCATAATGACAGCATGATGTGTATATGTGGCTAAATGAGAGTGTTTGTGTTCCAGTAGGGTGGTCAGAAAGATTATATCATTATTATAGTCGCATGTAATAATTATGTAATTATGTCATTAACATTGAACGTTTAGGCTGTATCTACAAGAGGGATGCATCTCTAACAATACTGCATCTGGGGGCCCCATTTTTCTTTTTAGATCTAGATAGCAAATGAGCAGATGGTGTGTGGGTAGCCTTGTTGGCCCCCAGATGTCCTTAAGGTCCCCAGACACCATCCCCTTCCCCCAAGACTTGTCTCTGCTCTCTGTGCAGGATGCAGACTTGAACACATCTCACCTGTGTCTCACAGTAAAGAAGTGCCAGGCACTGAGACTAGGGAGGAAGGATGCAAGGATGTGTGTGAAAGAGGAAACGGAGACTTCCCTCTTGGCTTGGGAGATAGTAGCTCATGTTACCACCTTTAACACTCTGAACAAGGACTCTTTTAAAAGAAGAAATGAGGGAGACTCTTACATTCTTGGGGAAGTTCCACTTTAATGCAACATTCTGGGTCTGGGTTTTAGTCTGTACTGGTTCCAACGTAGTGAAAGCCAATGTCCTCAACGTGATCTTATGTTTCAGTTAACCAGATGTTAACTAACCACTATGAGCATTAACTAGACATTCACTGATTGATTTTAATTTTGAGGTAGTACACATTCAGGCATGTTTTCATATTCAGCTTCCACTGTTCCAGGCTTTATGCTAAGTTGCTGCCTGACAATTGCTGACTTCTTGATGCTAATCCATCTTGAATGTCTTTGACAGAAAAGAAATACAGCATTTGTTGGTGTCAAAAGGGACCTCAGAAATTAGCCAGTGCACCCTCACTCCATCTTACATCTTATGCTGAAGCATAGAGAGAGGCAGAGGTGATCTGTTCAGGGTACAAAGCAGAGGAGAACGGGGCACAAGTGAAATCTTCTGATACCTTTTCCACTGTCTGTTTTCAGAGTTGCTTTCAACTGTAGGCTTGGATGTCACAGTGTCCTTATCTTATAGGTTGTCGCTTCTGATTTGCCTTTGATGCACTCAGACAGTCCTTCTCAAAAGGATGTATATTTTGGGTATATTTTTCCAGGGGCCATGATGGATTGGCACTGAGCCCACTGTAATTAACCTCCCTATACGTCTGTTGAGTGGGACCGCACCTCCTCAAATGTGTACCCCTGGATAGCGACTCCATGTGCTCTTTCTGTCTTTTCTTTGTACAGAATACTCAACATTCTTCCCAATGGTCCAAACACTTACTAACTGGCTTCATCCCTGTGAATTTCTCTGCTGACATTTTAAACTAAAAAAATCATAGAATCACTGGTATCCTGTTTTATCACTGTTATGACTCTCTTGGTCTCTTTTTGAACATTAGTATACAAAACACTCAGAATGTATATTGTCTTGGCATTATTGTTTTATTTTTTGTAAATTCTTTACTTCATAGGGGAATCTTCTGGATTTTTCTTTGTATTTCATAAATTCATGCTAGGCATCATCTTTTAATAACACCCATTCCTCTTACTATCTCCTCGGTAAACCCCCAAATTAGCAGATTACACTGGTCTACATTTTCTAATAAAATTCCGCAGAAGCAAAAGGTAAAAGAAACTATTTTTGAATTTGTAAAAATAAGGATAACTCAAGAAACAGGCTCTGAATGAGACACTTTACAAATAACGCTTCTAATCTTTACAGTAAATTTTCAAATTGAGTGTTATTTGGTATTTCACAAATGAGGAAAATGAGACTCAGAACACCTGAGTTACTTGTACAACTTTTCATGAATAAGCAATAACATAGCCAGGATTCCTCCATCCAGCTTCAAAGTCCATACGCTTTCTAGTGCACCACGTGGCCAGGCTGCATGCTGAGCACATTCACATCATTTCTCTTGTTTAATCCTCCCAATAACTCTCTGGACAGGTGTTTTAAGTCCATTTTACAGATAAGGAAACTGAGGCTGAGAGAGGTTAAATAATATTTCTAAGGTCGCTCAGCAAGCAAGTCACAGGGCCGAGGTTCAAATTCAAGTCGGAGTGACATCAGAGTCCATGCTCTTACATAACCATCTGCCTTTTAAGCGACTTGTGTTTATGGGGATCATACTGCCAGTCTCTATTATTTGTTTTGGGGTTAAACCATACTATTATTATTTTTTTTTTAATTTCAAAGGGAGTTAGCTATGTAGATACTTTTCAAGTTATTTCTCTGGTCTCCCTGCGTGGTGGGAAATAAATGAAGAACTGAGGAAGGATATGGAGTTGTCTAGCCAGAAGAAGTGGCAAACAAAAGAAAACGTGACTGAGGTTTCCAAATTTTTCCAAGGGTTGCCATATGGAGGAAGGATTAACTTTTCTTCTAAATGACTTAATAGATTAGATTTATGACAAAGATGAACATAAGCTACAGGGAAAATATTTTGGATGGGTATAAAGAAAAGCTATCTAAAAGTCAGTGCAGTCTAAACACAGTATAGGCTGTCTTGAAATGTGGCAGCGTGGCAATGTTCAGGAGAAGCAGGGGACCACTTGGCAAGGCTGTGTAGCAGGGCTCTGATGACATTTAAGGTCCTTGAGATTGGATGATTTTCTGACATGGCTTTGCGGTCCTGCGTACTCATCACTGGATGCTTGCCCGCTATTTCTGCAGAATCTGGGCTGTGTTCCCTAACAGTTGGCACAAGTGGCTTAGAAAAACGGAGAGCCAGTCTTCATCAACCCTGGGAGTGGCGGTCCACACCTCAGAGGAATGAAGCACCTCAGTGCCAAGTGTCATCAACGGGCCTCTGTCAAAGTTCTAGACAAAAAGGGGGATACAATTCACAGCACACCTTTTCATTTGTGTTTTCCTGTGTCTTCGTGTCTCAGTAATCAGAAAAAAAGGAAAAAAAAGCACTCCTTAGGTATCGTTTTGAAAGGGCACAGTGTAGCTAAAACCTCACGTTTTGAGTAAAGTTAGTTACCATTTGCGGCACTAAATAGTTTTTTGTTTGAATGGCAATCACAAAATTATTATATATAACAATGATAATAATGATAAGATTATAGTGATAATTTATTGGGAGGCTACAGTATTTTATTTATTTATTTATTGAGGAAGATTAGCCCTGAGCTAACATATGCTCTCAATCCTCCTCTTTTTGCTGAGGAAGACTGGCCCTGAGCTAACATCTGTGCCCATCTTCCTCTACTTGATATGTGGGACGCCTGCCACAGAATGGCTTAATAAGTGGTGCACAGGTCAGTGCCCAGGATCCAAAAGGCACACCTCAGGCTGCAGAAGCAGAGCACGCGGACCTAACCACTATGCCACTGGGCCGGCCCTAGGAGGTTACTGTAATTTAGATGAGCAAAGTAAGGTGTAAAATGCTTATGCAACAAAGTCCCACAGCTGTGAGATGGCAGAATTAGGGTTCAAATCCGAGTCCATCTGATAATATCAGAGCTTGTGTTCTTATTTTATTTTTTGCTGGTAATTGCCATCACCTAATGATATTTCTTGCCGCTTATTTAATAGGGTTTATTAATATTTGCCTATTGCTGGATTATATATTTTTGGATGAGATGCTGAAAAGGAGCCACAGTAAGTCTCTTCTGGGTGTGTTTTGCAACCATGTGGACTGTCCGTCTATAAATAAGGCAGTGAGAAGAACACTGCTCTTGGTCTAGTTACACTGTTTTCTTCTCACCTTAATGTCTTTGCCTTTAAACTAAAAGGTTGCTTTTTGTGTCCCTCAAAGCAGAGCCTGAGACAGGTACTTGGGTAGATGCATTTTTTTAGGAGGTGAACTTAGGAAGCAGATATGAAGGAGCAAGGAAGGAAGAAAAGCCAATTCAAGAGAACATTACTGAGGTCACTGCTGTAGGCAACAAGGTTCAATTCTTCTGGGACTCCTGAGCAATACCAAATGTGGCCCAGAATCAGCCACCTGAAAGATGAGAGACTGGAGCACTTATCCACCCAATGCTATCCCCTATTTGTTGAGGGCTGCACCCAACGGCACTACATGTGTGATGCTCAGTGAGCTGACACTGAAGCAGGATGTGGAAAGGTGAGGCGCATTCTCGAGGTGGGAAGTTAGCGCAAAGGAAGCATAAACTTGCACAGAGCTATCCACCATTCGCAGCTGAAATCACAGGAGGCTGAGGGGATGTGATGTTTGCTACACGGAATTAGAATAGGTGATCCTTAAGATATCTTTCAACATAAAATTGCTAAGTCCATACAACTTTTGACCTGGAGTTATATGCAACCACTTAACCTAACTCCATTTTTCTTTTAAAGATTGGCACCTGAGCTAACAGCTGTTGCCAATCCTTTTTTTTTTTTTCTGCTTTATCTCCCCAAATCCTCCCCCGTACATAGTTGTATATCTTAGTGGCAGGCCCTTCTAGTTGTGGCATGTGGGACACTGCCTCAACGTGGCCTGACGAGTGGCACCATGTCCGCGCCCAGGATCCGAACCAGTGAAACCCTGGGCCGCAGCAGCGGAGCGCGCGAACTTAACCACTCAGCCACGGGGCCGGCCCCTCTAACTCCATTCTTCAGCAGTGCAAGCTGAGGTTCAAAAAGAGAAATGATTTATCCAAGTCTCACAGTGAATTAGTGGATGAACTGAACCTCAAGTTCACATCCTCTAAGTTCTGGTCACTGCACTTCTTGGCCCACTTCCTAGCTGATGCTAATTAATGCCTAATTAATGCTAGCTTCCCTTTTGTAGCCTGGAATCTGAAGATGCTTATCTCCACTGGCTTAGTTGACCCTTTACAGAAGTTATCCCAACAGGGTTGCCTTATCCATTTTGGCTAATCCCACCTGAGACTCCAGGATATGAGGGATCAGGATGCTAATTAGGGAGAGGCAGGCAGCTTCTTCTCCAGAACTGTGCTCATCTCTACCCCTGGTAATCCTCTCACACTGCCATTGCCAGTTGCATTTGCATACATCTATTGTGCACAGCAAAGGCTCAGAGAGCGATAAGGAGGGATTGCCAGAACATGAAATTCAATAAGGATACTGAGTTCCATCTTCTGAACTAAGGAGCATGGTAATTAAAGCAGTATTTACAATGCAATAAAGGCAGAGCTAATTAGTAGCAAATGAGATTGAGATGATGCTTTTTCCCAGTGAAACTAGGCTGGGATCAGCCTTCACTATAAATCCTCCAACTGTCTCCTTTGTTAATTATGATCTTCATAATTCCCTTCTTGGCAATATTTGCCTAATTTATTGCTACTCAATAGCAAAGAATTAATGGAAACTGAGGTAGGAGTGATAGAGAGAGCTCAAGGCAACTGTTTGGGTTGCTGGACCACTCACACAGAAATAAAGACCTGGAGGAGAAGGTGGCTATTGGTAATAACCTGAAGACAAAGTGAGGACATTCATCCGAATAAGCAACAAGACTTGATGCTTTGCTAAGGTGCACGGGGCTTTATCTTTGATAACTGCTTCCAGACCACATACAGGTGTGGCACGTCAGGAGCTGTCTATTCTTCATCTTCATTATTACACTATATGCTGGGTTAGGGGCCTTTGTGCATGGCGCTGTGAATGATCAGTGCTGTCTCAGGAGAGTCACAATCGCGTCCCTTTTCTCAAAAGGCTTGAAGTACAACTTATTAATCCAGAGCTCAGCAAATTTTTTCTGTAAAGACCCAGATAGTAAATATTTTAGGCTTTGCGAAGCAACATACAATCTTCGTCACATCTCCTCTCCTTTCTCCTCCTCTTTCTTCTTCTTAAGAACACTTTAAAAGTGTAAAAAGCATTCTTACCTCCTAGGTCATACAAAAACAGGGCATGGCTGAATGTGGCCTGCAGGCAATCGTGTGCTGACCACTGCAATGCATTACATACTTATATACTCAGCCCAAAAATATCCCCATTGGTGCAGAACTAGACAATCAAGCGGTGATATCCTATCCATCTACTCCTGTCCAGGATTAAATTTGAGGTTGAAATAAGATGTAGAATTAGGAGAGGGTGCAAGAGAGATAACTCTAGGACAGTGGTGAACAATATTACTTTTTATATGATGATCCTTTCTAGGTTGACCCTTATTTTTTTTAAAGTTGTATTTAAAATCAAGAAGTGTGATATCTGTAACTTTGATTAAGAATTCTTGTATTTCCCACATTTACTCTCTTTCCACCCATTATTTGTCATTTTGGCTAAATTTTTAGAAAATATCTGCCTAATATTAATTTCAATATCTGAGGCAGTGCTGGTTTTCAGTAACACCTTTTGTGTGAGAGGAGTTTGATGATTTGAGGGTCAAGGAAGTAATTTGGCATCACAGTTTAATCACAGACGTGGGTCCAAACAACAGTTCTATGGCAGTATTTCCCAACAAAGCATTGGTGTCTCCATATTTTGTGGGACAATTTCATGTATCACCTTTAGATTTCTGGTCTCCTCCAACTAAAGGACAGACCAACTCTCCAATCCACGTGACACTAGTAACACTTCTCACATCTCACACATATTCCCAAATCCCATCACTAACACCACTACCAGGGGAGTGGAGGGTGAGCAGTATACTCGTGGTTGAGAATCACTGCATTATCCAGTTCTTATGTGCTGGGGATGGAATGTGAAAGGATATCTCATAGGTCATTAAGAACAGGGCTGCAAGGAGAAGACTTGAAAATGGTGGATGCAGAAGCTCTGTACTAATAACTTCTTCCCCCTCTTCAAACCCATTCTGTATTTACAGCTAGAAGAGAATATTCTTGCTGCAATCCTTCCTCAGGAGAAGAGTAGGGTCAATTTTCTTATGTCAGTGCACCTTATCATACATGCTGCCATACTCTAGGTGAGCAAGATTTGAAAAATCACATCACTGGTGGCCTGTCTACAGCTCTATCCAGTGTGACCCCACTGTTGTCCAGGTGGGAGAAATGCCACAGTCAATGGATGGCTTTCTCAGTGTGTGTGTGAAGAGTGAGTGGACTACAATTTACTGATTTACATAATTTTGGTTTCATATTTCTAAAGGGAGATGGCATTCCAGAGCTAAGTGAGTCATGGGTGACTATTCTAGGGCATTCCAAATTCCACATTTGCTTTGGTGTCTCTCATTCATTGGAAAATGGCAAATGTGGCCATGCAATGAGCCTTCTGTTCTTTTTCAATAATGGCTCAAGGGTAAGTCCTGTGAATAGGAGATGGTCCTTATGATTCAAAGCCAATAGGAGCTCCATGTTTGAAAGTGTTACATCAGGATATGTGGAAAGAGCATGTGTTTTAGAGTTAGATAATTGTATATTTAAATCCCTTACCTACTACTTGCAAGCAAAGGAAATCAGAAACTTACTCAACTTCTCTAAATCTCAGACATCATAATGCCTTCCTTGCAGGGTACAGGAGGAGATGATTGACTGTAAGCGAAGTGTTCAGCATGAGGCCCAAGCTGTAGTAGTTGCTCAATATTCCATTGCTATTGATAACAATAAAAATAAATCAGATGACACTTTGCACAAAACCATGGCCTATTGACTATTCATTATTTACTGCTGCTTATCAGTGATGAGTGAGATGGGTGTTCTGCACATATCTAGGAGTGCGAAGTGAGAGTCACTCTTTTTTTCAGGCCAGCATCGTTTTGCATGTGACCTTAAGCACAGAGCTGCGTGTGGCAGCGTGGCATAGTATAGTGGGAGAAATCTCTCTCTGTCCTAATTCCAGTTCTGCCTCTTCCCAACTCTAAGTCTTTGGGGGAAGTGTTTCAATCCTAATAGACCTTTCCTCCTTCTCTGTAAATTAAAGGTATCTCAATAAATCTCTCTGGATAATTGTGAGGATTAACGATGACAACACATCACGAGCTGCAACACCTAATACTTCCCAGTTGCTTAGTACAACTAGATTTTCTTTATCTTCCTGTTCGGAGTTTGTCCTTGGCAAGATTTGCAGTAGACAGCGTTTGTCTTTGACTTGCTTTCCTTGCTTCTCTGCACTTTCCTCCTTCAGTGTATTGAATTTTCTGGTCTCTGGGGCACCCAGCAATAGTACATTCACATTAAGGTGAAGATAATTTCTTACTTAGCTGTCTCTTTCCATTTGGCACACAGCGGTTGAGCACTGCCTCCATTACTGTTAAGGAGGGATTATACAGTTTATGGTCACTAAAATGGTGACAGTATGTCAGGGTTATGTGTGAGAGGCAACTTTGGCCATTTCAAGCCAATATGGGGCCCTTGGATAGGCCAGCCCCAATGGGGGTTGGACTGAAGTTGATCACGCACCTGGGGTGGCAATAATCCAGCCACTGTAAGACAACACTCCAATCTGAGTTTGGCATAAGACAAACCCTGCCCAGCATTCTAGAAGAAGGAAAAGAGGCAAAAGTTGAGAGGATTTGTGAATTTCATCAGGCTAATTTAATGTTTTATAGGTTTATAATTTTTTATCTAAAGCTCATGGGGACAAATGTGTTTGGAATTCCGAATTCTTCAGATTTTAGAAAGGTCCGACAGTGCATACAGTGCCTATTATACAACACCCGCAGCCAAGGTACAGGGCAGCATCCCATTATCAAACACAATATTACTTTCTCAGCAGAATGGCTACGTATGCACACTAATTAAAGTAAATAAAGATTAAAAATAGCCTTATGTCAGTCCAGGTCAAGTTTTTCCACCAAACGAGATCAAGTCAGGTTACATTTTGACACCAAATGAGTTGGGAAAGTACTTTTGGTTTTCAGGAGTTTGTGTATTTTGGCATCGTTAACTATGGATTGTGAACCTGAATCAGAAAGCAGACAGAAAATTATGGCCAAGCGTGAGTCAGAATAACAAAACTTCTCACATTCTGTTACCCTTGTATCAGCGTTCATCTCTCTGTCCAGTAAGTATTTATTGAATGACAGCAACAACATGCCCGGCAGGGGATAGTCCCGTGAACAAGGCAGACAAAATCCCCGCTTCTGTGCATCTTCTACTGCATCTCAGCCACGTGTACGCTTCCCTTCCTCTTCCTCGTTCCTTTCTCTTTTAGGTAAAGGATCTGTTGTTCTTCTGCTTTTCTCCTTCTCTGTGAGCTTTCCTGGGCTTATCCAGGAAGAAAAAGTAGTCCCTTCCTCTGTGAGCCTGGTGTACTTGGTACCTATCTCTATTGTAGCATTTAGCACAGCGTGATCTATTTTTCTCCCAGTTAAAATGTGAGCACTTGAGAAAAGGGAGTTTTAGAGCCTGGAAGCCTAATCTAGGCCCGTAAACATGGTAAGTATTCAGCAAATGTTTGGCGAATAAACACTTGTTCCTCTGGATGACAGAAACACCTTCGTATCTCAATTTTATTGAATTATATAGGGAAAAAAGAGAATTTTGCTACTCCCCCGTGTTTTGGCTTTCTGATTGATTGGCTACTTTTTCTTCTAGATTAACTCAGAACCAAGTAATAAAGCATATTTCTTAGAATTATCTGCCAGCAGTGAATCACCAATGGTCATGATAGTTTTACCTTTTCCTCCTGTCTTAGCTCTACAACATTATTACCCTTTTGCACTATCAGATATTAAAATCATATTAATAATCAGGAACTGTGTTAAACTGTCTAAAAGTTAAATAATATAGCAGCACATTCGAAGGTTAGTGGCACCCGTTGGGTGTAATTCATGAAGAATAAACTTACCTCCTTGATTCTCTGGAGACACAACAGACGGTATTGTTTTATAGGAGATTAATTATCACTATGATATCTTGGAATATGCAATAAAATCCATGTCATTTGGCTGACTAGGCTTTTTAAGTTACAAATTAGAAGTTAAGATCATAGAATCACTCACCAGAGGCAGGATGTAAGGGCTGCTTACTATGGAGGGAATGTCCACACTTCCCAATTGTTTTCTTTGATGTAGTTAGGAATAAGGTTTGAGAAGGAAGTCAGATGCTATGTCCTGGAGTCTCACTTATCTGCATCTGACTGACTGGGCATCTTTGGGCACTTAGCCTCCATAAGACCTAGTTTTTCTATTTATAGTGGAAGAGAAATATCTTCTCCCTCTTTTCTCTCCCAATAATACTGTGAAGTTGAATGTTGTTATTTCCTGAGAACTTCTTTTCAATTCTTGAAAGGCTAGGCATGTCCATTCCGTTGTCATGTGAAAAGAATTCGGGGTCTGCTCCGATGCTCATTGGCTGTGCTGCCTTAGGGAAGAGTTTTCACTTCTTTCCCCAGTTCACTTTGCATTAATAAAGGAATCACAGTTTATACCCTCTCTACCTTGAACGACTCTTAGGAAGCACAATTGTTTGCAAAAGCACTTTGTAAAATGTCAGTTACTAAGCACATTGCATTTATATTCCCCCCCTCCCACCATGATAAGATGGAGTTATTCACATCATTGCTGTTTATGATTTCTTGCTCTTGCTCACGGAACCCAGACCAGGGTCTTCACTGACTGCTAGAAATTGACTCTTTGAAACATGAGGTGAGTCTCTGAGTGACCTTGAGACCTGAAGACCATGTGGCCTCTATGAGAATTCAGATGGGCTTTAAGGGCCCGGGATACGCATTACGTCCTCAAGGATATCAGTCACAGATGTACTTGGACAAAGACCCTGTTAGCACACTCTCTGTGCCTGCTTCCTGCAGCGTGAAGTGTAATAGAAGACACTACGAATTGATGATTTAATCTTCCTCTTTGTGAGCTCAGATGAGATTTTCCCATTAGGAGGCAAGGGCCCATTGATCTATGAGTCCCAGAAAGGAACTAATCCAAAGTTCGGAGAGTTTGAAGTTAGACTAACAGATTGACTCAATGAAAAAAATAAGTATCACATATTTTTGGTATCAAGTGAAGCCAAAACAAATAAATAAAGTAGAGAAAAAAGAAGATTTGGGGGAAGATTGAGAGAAATAATCTTTCTAGAGATTTCGTACTGCGAATGCTTAGAATCATCTTGAATGTCTCTCGTAAAACCCTGACTTTTGGAATTTGATAAATTATCGTGCAGTATGTCAAAAGGGGACCTCTTTTTCAAGATCAAGGTGGATTACATTAAATCTCCTGTGGTCTGCAGAAGCCCACTACTCCGAGATGTTGGTGAATCTGGGGGAGGGAGTTCTATTTTCTGGATTTTCTATGTCTACGACCTCTTTCAGGCATGATATTCAGTGCTGTCTTTTTTCATTCAAAGAAACTATTTGTGAACTTTGACTTCATTAAAGATTTGGAGTTCCTTTTGCCCACTTTACAGTCTTTAGTGGAAGGTGTTGTGTTAGTTTGGCTAAGACTGGAAATCCCTAGTTCTAGCCATGATTGGCTCAATGAAAAAAAAAAACTTTTTTGTTATTTGGAAAAGAAATACCAAATAATAATAATAACATGAAATAAGAGTTTGTCAAAAGAAGAACTTGCATGAGATTTAGAAGGTGGAAGCAAACTGGAAATCACCGTTCTCATAAGGTTGCTGTTGTCAGATAGTGACAGGTAGACAAAGAGGTGCCCTGAGTATCACAGCTTCTTTCCCTCACTGCTGCCTTTGTTGTGTAGGGAAGGAAGACATTTCCTCTACCTTCTCTGGGTTCGTCTGGCCGGAGAACGAGTTAAATTCACATGAGACAGAATAGCAGGAGAAAATTAAACAAAGCTTTATAACATGTATACGTGGGAGAGGTCAGGCAAGCTGAGCAACTCAGCAAAACCACCACTTAAATATCTAAAGACAGAGGTAGATGTTGGGGGTGGAGGGGGAGTCGATCATGGGAGATTACCACACAAGTACAGTAAACAAAATGCAGATTTAAGTCCTTGCCTTTGGCAGTAAGAGTTTCTAGAGAGAAGGTCATTTCCTTTCTTCTTCCTGGTACAGAGAGGGAGGCACCTTTACAGATAGAGATTTCCTTTACAATGTAAATGTGTCCTAACAAAGGGCAAGCAAGTTCTACTTTTCAGGTGCTTTCCTGTCTGCAAAGAAACCAGCCTCAAATAATCCTCATGCCAAAGAGACATATCTTGGGGTGGCCATTTCCAGGTCCCCACAGTTGATGACTGTGGCCCAGGCCCACCACCAGGCCACTGTCTGTGGATCCACTGAGAAGGTTGATATAAGGAGCCAAGAACTTCCCCCAGAAGCAGTAATGTCCACAGACCTCTACATGAGCTCCATCTTTGTGGTCCAACTTCAGGAGCCACAGGTGCTTGGCTCCCACTTGTCCATCCATGTCAGGACATCAGACAGACTGGTTGGTTAAGGTTTCTGTGATCTTTCTTCTCACCCATTCCATCCAGACATTCACTTCCTCAGCTCCTGCCATAAATGTCTAAAGTCTAATTTCTACGCTAAATCTTTATTCCCATATTAGGTACAGTAACTTGACTGACGCCCAGCCTTTACTCTAATTCTTGCTTCTCTCTGCTAACCCAAGTCACCCGTTGCTTCTCTCACATCTTCCTCTCCTTGTCTGGAGCAACAAATAACATGTTTCCTGTTTCTTATGCTAAAGAGATTTTTCCTGGTTC
This sequence comes from Equus asinus, assembly GCF_041296235.1. NCBI lineage: Eukaryota > Metazoa > Chordata > Mammalia > Perissodactyla > Equidae > Equus > Equus asinus. Next base: position 8,244,153 of record NC_091806.1, on the reverse strand, counting down.
AGACCTTCAGGGACTGTATTTTTACTCCAATCTAATACCAAAGTATTGCCAACATTCAATTAATTTCCTTCTTTAGGGGAATGTGAGCACTAGATATTTATATTTCAGCATTTTAAGCGGTTCCATGTATATGGAGGCATGCCAGGCCTTATGATTTTTCTCCATTTGCTTACCTATGGATATTCCTGGTAGATTAACATGCGAGGAATTCATGAGACTTATGTGGTAGGCTGAAAATATCCCCTGCCCCAAGATATGTCCACTTCCTATTCCCTGGAACCCACAAATACTACTGTATTTTTGGGGAAAAAATGTCTTTGCAGACGTAATTAAGTGGAGGATCTTGAGCTGAGGAGATCATCCTAGATTATTCAGGTGTGTCTTAAATATCATCCACATATATCCTTGTAAGAGGGAGGCAGAGTGAGATGAGACCACCATACAGAAGAGGAGGAGGGGCAATGTGACCACTGAAGCAGAAACCAGAGCAATGCAGACACAAGTCAAAGAATGCCAACGACCACCAGAATCTGGAAGAGGCAAGAAGAAGATTCTCCCTTAGAGCCTCAAATGAGAGTATGGCCCTGCCGACACCTTGATTTTGGTTCAGTGAGACTGGTTTCCAACCTCTAGCCTCCAGAATTATGAGAAAATAAATTTATGCTGTAAAGGCACCAAGTTTGTGGTCACTTGTTGCAACAGCCGTAAGAAACTAACAGACTACTCCAGTGTTGTTTTCTGTGAGTCAAGTGCTTGCAAAGTTTGTCCTGCTTGCCCTTGCCTCCGTGCTCTCACTTACGCAATTCTTCTCCCTGGAGGGCTATCTCCTCCAGATGTGTTCATTTACACAACTTCCATTTTCTTTTAAAGAATCAAATGAGATATTACTATCTCAGCGAAATCTTCACTGTATCCTGATTTGGCTTGGATAATCCTTCTTTGTCTTCCAAGGTCACCTGTATTGCTGTTAGAGCCCTCGTCATACTACACTGTAATTACAATGAAGTTGACTTTTCCATCACCACTGATAGAAAGCCCTTGAAGGCAGGAATTATATTCTCTATTATTCTAATATCTGGCATTGGGCTTGGAATACATTGAAAACACAGTAAATGTTTGTTGAATAAAAAAATATAAGAATAAGTGATCTTGAGTATAGAAAGTGAAGGAAATAAATAATTGAATTTTTTGCTACTTGGCAATTGCTTCAGGAAAAAAGATTTGCTAGAGAAGTGTATACTGCAAAGTTGAGGGATTTTTTGAGGTTGCAATTATCTCTGCTAACCAAATGTTTCATTCACATGGATTATGAGAGATGATTGAAGAATGAGCTTTCTCCAAGGATTGATTCACTCTTCAATGTATTTATTCCACTCACCCAATATACAGCGTACACCTAATGTGTGAAAGATGCTACTGGCAAAAGAAAGGTGAGTGAAAAAATGATTCTTATCTTCAAGGAGTTTATAGGGTAAAGGAATACAGTCTGTTTATAGACAACTAATAAACTGCTACATGTTACAAGTGCTGTAGTGGTTCATTGAAAAGAAGGAGCATTCATTGCAGTAAGAGAGCAGGGAAAATTTTTGTAAAGGAGGTAGTTTTATACTTGGGGTTTGAATAATGGATTAATAGAGAGCTAGAAACCAACTTGTAGTCAGAACACATGTGGAAGGGCATACAAATGGACAATGCAGGGCATTTTCTGGAAATGACAAGTAGCACAACCTTCTGAGTTGTAAAGTTCAGAGTAGGAGACTGGTTGGGAACAACGGTGGAAAGATGGGTTAGATCTAGCTTATGGAAGACTCTGAATGTGAAATTAAGGAATTTTGATCTTATTCTATAGGATTATGGGACTTATTAAAAGTCTTTTTTCTTTGCCTGTTTTTTTTTCTTTATTTTCTAGGTAACATTGGTTTATAACATTATAAAATTTTAGGTGTACATCATTATATTTTGATTTCTGTGTAGGCTACATCATGTTCACCACCCAAAGACTAATTACCAATCCGTCACCATACACAAAAGCCTTTGATGAAAGGAGAAACATTACCAGAATCATGTTCTAAGGGCCTTTGATCTATTATACCTATTAGAAGAGGATAATATACATCAGAGTGGCAGAGATGGGAGGCAAGGAGGTCTCTAAAGAGATCTTTACAGACGTCTAGGTAAAAGAAGATGAATTAAGATGGCAGGGGACAAAAGAAAGGAATTGAGAGAAGTCGTAGGACTTGATGCTTTGACATTGTGCATGAGAGAGATGCTGAGGCAAAGATAATCCTAGCATTTTAATTGTATGAGATTGATATTGTTCAAATCAAGAGGAGAAATAAAGAAACAAAAGATAAACATGAGTACAAAGGATATGATTGTATAAAAGATCAATGAAACCCAACAAAACTCAACGCAGTAGATTAGAAGTAACAATTAGAGCCACAGTTTTAGAGTCATATATTGATCAGCCTTCGTAAGCTCCCTTCCAGAAGATCCATGATTGAACTGTGTATCAGCAGCAGAAGAGTAGCACTATATCATAGTACTCACTCCACTTGACTAAGAAGCCTAAAACCCAGGCTCCGCATCTTCCTAGACTGTGATGGAACGACTGAAGCAACCAAGGTTTATGAAACACTGGTTGTGGCCATTCTAACCATTATAGTGGCCCCTCAACTTGGCAGAACATAATTTTAAAATCCAGGCTAGATCCTTCACATACTCAGAACATCTTCACTATCCACTCACCTTGGGTTGGCCGTGGAAATCATCTTTTGACTCGGGCTGGTCCTCTTTGGTACATGAAATTTTAGCTCTTCACTCTTGTCATTAGCTGGAGCATCTCCCCAGATCTTCCACTGACTCACACTTACTGTAACTGCCCTGTGCTATATCTGACTTATGACACATTATCATTTGGATCCTCTAGTGCTCTTGCACCATGGTTAGATTTTATTAGTTCCGTTGTTTCTTTTCTTGCATTCATCTCTGACTACCACCTTTCTTTGAATGATTCTTATACATTCAATATCCGGCTCACAACTACATTGTGATAATCAGCAAAGGAACAAAAGCTAAAAGCACAAGATGACTAAATTGCTTAGGAAGGGAGAGTCAATATGTTTTATTTTCTGCGCTAGCTCTTGTAAAATGGAAGTGGCATTTTGGAGCACTGAGTTGAGAAATATTTCTGTACTCAGCGGAAAAGAGTACCTTAATTGATTAACAATGTGCACCTTGTGTAAACGAAGACGGAGAGATGACATTCCTTTAGAAACATGCCATTCTTGTCCTAGAAAGCTAAGGGTAGAAGTCTGAAAACAGAACCTTGGGAGGTACTTTTGTTAATAGGTGTGACAGTTAAATTTTATGTCAACTTAGCCAGGCTACGGTGCCCAGTTGTTTGGTCAAAACCTTGTCTAGATATTGCTGTGAAGGTATTTTATAGATGTCACTAACATGTATAATCAGTTGACTTTCAGTAAAGGAAATACTCTCAACAATGTGAGTAGGTTTCATCCAATCAGGTGAAAGCCTTAAGAGCAAAAATGGGTTTTTCAGAGAAGACATTTTGTGACAAAACTTAACATAGAAATCCTGCCTGGATTTCCAGCCTGCCAGCCTGACATACAAATTTCAGACTCAAGACTTACAATGAAAACTTCTGTCTGAGTTTCCAGCCTACCCTACAAGTTTCAGACTTGCCATTTCCCACAATTGCATGAGCCAATTCCTTAATGATATATGTATATCACACACATACATACATATATACCCTGTTGGTTCTGTTTCTTTGGAGAACCCTGATTGATAAAACAGAAGTCCATCCTTAAAGAGGACATCAGACTGGAGTGTAAGTCTAATTCCAGTTATCCCTTTAATAAAAGAAATAGTTATACCTGCTACTAGTTTGGACAACACAATAAAATTGGCATTTGCTGTCCAAGAAGAAGCTACATTCTAACATTAGTGACAGGGTTCAGAGGTGTTGATCACATGAAATATGACAGACGGCAGCCTTCGTCCCCCTCCACATAATGCATTCCTAAAGACTTAAATGCCACTTGGATTTCCCTGCAGAGTTTGCCATTTCTGTTACTCAATCATATTCCTTCCATGTGACCTGCAACAGCTGTTCTTTTGCCAATTACACCATTTCTTCCTGATAAATTAGAAACAGTTCTAATTAAATGGTATGATGAAACCATCAATCTGCGTTAGTGAGGCAGAACTGTAATGTAATTAGTTATTGATATCAAAAAGCAGGGCTTTGTTACAAAGGGAGTAGAACGGATGGCTGGCTCTGGGATTCTCACAAGGCACCTGCTCATTGTCAGAGATACGTAAGTGATTTATCTGGTTGTTTTCCAAAAGGGCATTTGTTATGTTAATATGGTCCATGGGAGCAGTATGATAATATTATTTTTAAGTATAATACTACAGCTCTTAATATTACCAGTGAAACTTGTAGGAACAGAATAGGTTATTTTCCTTGGATAGTCTTAGTAATAAATAATTCCTAGAGAAAGAACAATTGATTTGAGGAGTGAATAAAAACTATGGAAATATAATGCTGACTTTTCTGGTGTGGATGCCATTCTTATTCTGAGGAAACTATAATAGTGAGAGTTCTTTGATAACTGAGACTCTCCTGTTATTAATTTTGTGCATTTCATCTTTGCTACCCACTGCACACAGAAAGTACTCAGTAATTGCTCACAGAATGAATACCTTAGTGTTTAGAGGAATTGTAGTAGGCAGCCCAGTTTCATCTTCCATAGTAGTGTATTAAAATTAATCTCCTGTAATAAACACTGTTCCTGTAAGCACTCTCCCCTTTCAACAGCTCAAAAATACATGCACATAATCATGAAAAAATAAGTAGGGGACGACCCGGTGGCCTAGTTGTTAAGTTCCCGTGGTCTGCTCCCGTGGCCCAGGTTTGTGGGTTCGGATCCCAGGCGTGGACCTACACCACTCATCAGTCAGGCTGTGGCAGGCATCCCACATATAAAATAGAGGAAGATTGGCATGGATGTTAGCTCAGGGCAAATCTTCCTGAGGAAAAAAAAAAAAAAGAAGTAAAAATTCCATTAGCATAATAAGACTGGGTCAGCGTGTGCCCTGGACTATGTAAAAAACACCTAGAGTTTTAAATATTTGAATTTTTCCCCTTAGAATTTTAGTAACAGTGTTAACATGTCAACATGAATGAAATTAGTTTTTTTTGAACATAGGTAAACATAGTTTACAAGCTATGTTTATACATAGTTCTGCATCATTAATTATTTATTTATTCAGGAGCTGTGAAAGTGTTTTGCATTGCCAGCAGCATCTGGTTTAACCAGAAAAGGAATTTATAAAAGGTTACCTGTAACTTATGACTCTCCAGAAGTGCATGAGAACTAGATTGTTGAACTAAAAATTCGGCGACACTTCTTAGTCCGATTAAAGACTTCCACAGGAAAATGCCATCCCATCACTGCTTGGCCTATGATACTCTATGATACTTAGGTCTGGGCGCCAGGAACTCTGCCACTGCCACCCGTAAGGAACCAGGTGCCTCTCTCTTCACAATTGCCGGAATATCAATTCCCACGTGCTCAGAAGTATGTCTGTCACCTCCTTTAGAATCTAAATGTGCTCAGGTGCATGTAAGAGGCAGAGTTCATGTCACACATCTGTACCCTAGCAACAGGGGTGTCTGGCAATGCAAGTTCTTTGGGTCTATCTTGGAGCAACAAGATTCCTAAAAGTAAAAATTGGCTGAAATATAAGGAGGATGTTCAAGGCATGCTGTGGAACCACAAATGATACATGTCCACTATGCAGAGGCAGTCCAGGTGGACGATTCATACACAGGGTTAGAGGCTCATGAGCTCTTGAAATGTTTGAGCTGTTTTCAAATAAAAGACAATATTCACTAATCTATAAATTATAGCTTCAGCAAGCTATTTATAGGCTTCCCAGACTAGTGCAAGTTTGGATTTTTGTTATGAATGTGTGGCAAAATGTCCTAACCCATAAGAAACTTCTGGTACTGCAAGAGGCACACACAGACACTGTCTGAATTTTAGCGACACTTTCTTTGTGAAGGAGTTTATAAACTCTAAAGGAAAACGGCTCAATAGATTACATTGGTTTGGAAAGGATTAATTTATTGAGTTAAAAGAATATCTGTATTACTTAGAGAGACATCCAAGGGCAAGGCCAGGATGACCAGTTATTGGTGTTGGATATATTTCATTGAGGGAAAAGTTAAACTTCTAATAGCAAGGTCTATTGAAGAAAACAAAGATTTATCCCTGGAGATATTTCAGGGTGTACCATGAAGTCTACTGAAGAATATGGAACAGGAAAGAATACCTTTGCAGCAAGGTTCTCTACTGGAAAGAGATCCAAAGTTCAGTTCTACAGGATTGCTTGGAGGCAAAGAGATCAGCCAAATCAGAGTACTTATTCTAATTTATGCTCATTTCTTCCACCTAACCTCAACTTTATGCTAATTTTCTTCCATATAACCTAATAGACATTTTTCCTATTTTCTGGGAAAGTTTTGAAATGTTAAACAATTTTTTTCACTCCTCCTGATAATTACATCCTTCTGAACTTTCTTCTTAATCAAACTTCGAGGGCATCTTGGGCCATTGTCTCGGGAGAGGGATGTGGGAAGCCAGAAAGAAAAAAAAAATAGCCTGCCAATCTCTCCCTGGCTTTGGTTTACAGCCTAAAGCACTTTAAAAAAATTGAGAGGACTCTAAGCCCTGGAAAAATATCTGGGGAAACAATATGAGACAGAGGACAAGTGCTTCTCCTCCCCTGCTGACTGCACATTCCACAGTCCCACCCCTTCCGTTATGCTGCCCATCGTTTCTAGAATAGATTCACCCAAGCTTGACTCTAGGAAGCAGAAACATCCCCAGAAATGGCTGCTTGCTGAGTCCAGCCCAAGGAGGTCTTTCCAAAGCCTCAGAGAGTGCCCCAGAGTGACCTAGAAACTGAATGGTTCCTCTAACACCAAGCATTGCATGAAAGGAGCAAAGACTGTACCTACAGGGTTCCTGTGGATGGGAACGCGGCATATCTCTATAGCTAACTGTGTGGACCAGTGACCAAAAACAAAACAGGATGATGGACTTAGCAGTCAATGCCTACAAGGAGAAATGACGTCAAGGAACAGTATCCCCACCTTGACTTGGCAGCCTATACAAACCCTATCTGGAACGTGGACACTTCCCCAGGGAAAAGAGAGGGGAAACATCAAATTGGCTGAGATTTAAAGACATTATCTAAATTTTGAAAGATAAATTATGCTTCTGTAGAAAAAAAATAGAGTTACTTTTTATGCCTGAATTTGGAATGGGGTACCACCTACACATAGAAATGGAAGAAAAAGTTGTTGTTTATTTTGTATTAGAATGAATTCAAATACAGTAATTTTGTTGATCATAAAAGCTATTTACCTGCTAGTTGAAGAATTAAAGATCCTTGGATAACAATAAATAGTGTTTCTTTACTCTTTATGCTTCACTGAGAGGTATGTGATATTGTACTGTTTATTTATATGAGTAGGAGCCAACTCAAAGGGAGGTGTTCTTTTTATTTTCTTTTTACAAGGTAATTATACTAAAAAAAACTCTTAGAAGTTTTACATATAGTTTACTTATTTATTTTTCAGCTTTATTAAGATATAATTGATAGGAAAGTATTCTTTATGACAGGAGTAACTGCTCATCAACTAAAGTTTTAGGATCACTTACTTGTCTATTACCATTATTGATGTTTTGTTTTATACTTTTTAAAAATAATTCCATTATACCTGGGTCTGGTAATTTCTTTTTGAATGTGAATAAAGTAAAAAGAAAAATCAATACTACCACATTTTCCAGTAGAAAAGGGTAGACTTTGAGGATATCAATGTATTAAACTATTTCTGTATTTAGAGCTAAGTCTGAATGAAATCTATGAACAAGATATAAGTTGCTACTCATACCTCATTACTTTTTGACTGTTCATAATCCAGGTTTCCTTGTGTTTAGGATAGACTACTAGACTTGAAAGGAACACTTCTTTTGCCAACATGGCATCTTTTCATCTCAACTTAGGAGTCTTTCAAAAACTCACTCATAATTCCATCTCTTGTTCTTTGGAAAGTTAGAGAAGTTTTACATAACCAATCTCTCTCTTTCTCTTTCTTGCTTTCAGGTTTTTTCTTCTCTAGATTTCAATTTCTCTATCACAAAAATAAACAATCAAGAAATTCTTTAATTTTCTTTTCTTTTCTTTTCTTTTTTGCTGAGGAAAATTAGCCTTGAGCTGACATCTATTGCCAATCCTCCTCTTTTTACTTGAGGAAGATTGTCCTTGAGCTAAAATCTTTGCCAATGTTTCTCTATTTTGTATGTAGGATGCCACCACAGCATGGCCACTGATGAGTGGTGTTGGTCTGCGCCCAGGAGCCAAACCCGGGTGCCCAAGTGGAGTGTGCCAGATTTAACCACTAGGCCACAAGGCCGGCCCCTAATTTCCTTTTTATAACTTGTCAGGGGAAAAGCCACTATTCATTTGCCTTGCTCTTGTGTCCCAATTAACCGAGAAGAGTGATAAGAAAATAAATTCCATTATGTTGCTGACTGTGTAAAACACTGAGATCTGGAAAACTGGAGGAATTTTCCATGTCTCCATAGAATTAACTTGCTCTAATTTCCTTTCTATTCTTAATTTCATCAATAGCTTTTGTAGGTATTAGTTCAGTTAATGAATGAATTTATATGTATGAATGAGTGATTGAGTTTCTATAGAACAAATTTTTTTAATGAAGTTTGAACTACAACTCTTTATCATCTTTTACAACTTTCTTCTAACCCAATCTCCTGCCACAAGTGTCAAGGAGGAAACATTATCCTCTGATCTTCTAGGTTCTCCCAGATGCTCTAAGAATTAAATTGACATGAAGCAGATTAACAGGAGAAAATCAAAATTTTGTACATATGGGGTTCCATAAGAACATGAGGCCCAAAGAAGTGACCAAAGAGGGCAATTTTTATACCTTTTGACAAAGAAACAATAAATTGTGAAGAACTGACTAGACAAAAAAACTTTGGCCTAGGTACTAATTACTGCAGAAACTAGGCAGAGTTTGTTTACATAGCCTTCTCTGCCCTGAATTTCCCTTCTTTGGTGATAAGGATGTTTCTCTGCCTCCTGGTACAGGGAGGGTACCTTTCACATGGGAGATTTATTTCTCGCTTTTAGGGAGACAAAGGAGGGTCAGAGTGTTTCTTTGCACTGGGTGTTTCTTAAGCAACTTTAACTCAAAATAATCAATATGCTAATGCGGCATATTTTGGGGTGGCAAATTTTGTTGCCCGACATAAGCAAAAAAGCTTTCTGTTTCCATCCAGGTTTACCCTGTTTTTTAAAAACATACTTAAACACTTTTTCTTTTTTCTAATATTTATAGAAGGTCCAATATCTACAAGCTACTGTGTTATGTCACGTCTGAGATGCAAGGATAAACAAGATCCCTCCCCTCAAGGAATCTACATTCTTATAGAAAAGATAAGACTTATGCACATACAACGATAATAAAATGATAAATTCCATAAGAGAAATGTGGATAAATTGCTGTGCATGTGAGAGGCTAGGAAGATTACAGAACATAACAAGGTTTTACAATAGATATAAAGTGTTCTCTTCAAAATGTAAATACTGTAAAACACTGCATAGATTTGTTTAGTATGGCTCTTGAATATATCAGACTGCATTATTATTCTCTTTGCTCTCATTTTGATGCAGAGTTTGTCTTTTCATTTGGAAAAGGCTCTGCCATATTGGTCCATGGCAATGATGCTTGGAGACATTATTGCGCTCTGCCTGGGGGGTACCATTTTGATGTGCTGGGGAAGTGTGCTCCCAGGACATAGAATGTAGTAACAGAAGAGGTTATTTATGTGTATGGTATTCATTAAGCTTGATGAAGACGGGTGGGGAAATATCTTTTTGTTGTGTTGAACCACAACTCTCTTTTCCAAGTGTAACCACCTCACGAGGGAACTTTTATAATCTGGTTGTAAGCTTTTCTTTCCTGATTGATGTTCACCAAAATTTTATAGTTTCTGTTTGCTTGTTGACCTCGAGGAATGAGAACAATTTTTGGCATTTAGAGACCCATGACATAGAAGGATATTGAAACATACAGAAAGAAAGCCCTTTCCAACAACACAGATGGGATGATTTGTTCTAACGGGCCATATGTTCTGGGCTGGCCTAAGTCCGAGTATGCTGACTCCCTTTGCCCATTTGGTTTATACTGAAAAGAAATTTCTTTTCAAGCAAAAGGGACATTGGGGAGGCATTGGGACTAGAACTCCAGTTTGGCTTCTATGATTTGTGCTTGTAACAGTTAAGATTTTTTCCGTTGCTTAGAAGCGAAACTTTGCTCAAACCAGCTAAATTAATAACAGGAGTTTGTTTGCTTATGTAACTGAGGAGGCAAGAGTTTAAACTTACTCAGATATTGATCTAGGGACTCAAAAATTGCCACCAATTCTTGGGATTTTTACCATCTCTCAGCAAAACTGGCCCTTGTGTTAGTTTCATTTGCAGGCTCCCTGTTGTGGCCTCAGGTCTAATAGAAAAGAGAGAACTTCTATACTGCTCCTGCGATGTGCTCTGTGTGGACCGACGTGGATCGTACGTCTACTGTTCCTGAACCAATCACAGTGGCAGGGGGATGCTTTTGCTGATTGGCTGAGACTGGGTGATGTGCTCCCCAACTGGAAACAGGAGTGATGCCCCACCTGAATTTCATGGACTAGGAATGGGGAAAGGTTAGTGGGTAGTAAGAAAAATTAATGTCCACTACAGTATTCTAGAGGCTTTGCTACTTTTTATTCTGGATCAAATGCTTGCTAATAGCAATGAGGTCTAAGGACCTATTTACACACACAAACAGTTATTAAGAACCACAAAAACATGCAACCCTAAAAATAGAATACGTGGATATGTTTGTGTGTGCGCGTATGTGTATACAGAAGAAGAAGAGAGAAATATGCATACATGTTTGATAGGAATATTCTGAAAGGATATATATACCCCCAAAATGATTCAAATAATAGTTTAGTAATACTAAATAGTAACTAAATATTAAATAATTTAGTAATACTAAACAGCAATGCTAAGCTATATATGTATATATGCATACATATATGATGGCATTATTAGTCATATGTAAAGCATAAAATTATTTAATATTAAATAATTTTAACTTTGTTTTTTCATTTCGTTTATCTGAATTTTCTAGTTTCTACAATCATCTATTGTAATTAAAATAACTAGATATTTTAGAACTATGTAGTCAAAATACGCCAAATAACAGTGTTACTATAGTATTATTTGAAGTAAATCATTATTTTCTTCAATTGATTTGCATATGTAAAGCCAATGCAAACTTGATAATTGATCTACGTCATACCAAGGAGATGCTGAATTGGAGATGTGCCATACTGAGTTGTAGCCATCCACTCTGAACTCTCTACTGGCCATCCTGTTATGAGGGAGGAAAATAGTGTCCCCTTTTTTCCTCTATAAATTCTTCCAGTAACTAAACTTATATTTTTGGGCTCTACTATGTATCTATACAATTTTTTCTCTCCTTTAATAAATGCCGATAACAAAAGTGACAATAATGGCAATAAGAGTAATAACATAGTGACTGCTCAATAAATGGCAGCCATTTACCGAGCAGTCACTGTGTTCCAGGTACAGAACTCAGTGCTTTGTAAGCGTTATCTAATTTGATTCATTTAACAATTCTGGCTTTCATTTATTATTACTTAATCAAGAGCTATTTATTGAACAAATACTACTTTCTAAGGAATGACTTGAAAGGTGGATATTTTATTACAAAGCAGAGTTGTGCAAAAAGGGAAGCCACTAAGGAATGGAGAGTGGTCCATTCTAAGAACAAGATGGGTTCCTTGGAAGTATAGTGGGATATCAGGTGCTAAGAACGGAGGAGACCCATGCCCAGCTCCAGGTAGCATCTTAGAGGTAGGTAGGAGGAATTCTGATGGTGCAGAAGGTGTGCATGTTTGGGGACTGAAAACTTAGTACCATACTGGACCTTGTTCAGGAGGAAATAAAGAAGAATTGGCATTTGCTTTTAAGAGCAAGGCAATGCTGTCTTTTAGCTAAAGCCTTGATATGAGTTTTCTGTGCCTCCTCCTTCTGACATTAATTTAGAGTGGGATGATCATAAAATTGTCTTTTCTCTTGTAACTTTCATTTCTCTATATATATCTTGCAGATTATGATGCTAGCTTAATATTTAAGAGTGAGAGCACTGGTGTTTGAGAGACCTGAGTTCAAAACACTGATCTGCCACTCACTGTCCAAGTGATCTTGGTAAAATAACCTAGCACATTCAAGGCTCAGTTTCCTCATTTATAAAATTGGCTTAGTGTAATTGTTACCAGCATTTGGAAAACGGCTGTGGCACAGTGTTGAGCTGAAACAATATAGTTTAGTGGTAAATTGCACAGAATAGAGTCAGATTGCTGGGTTCAAACCTTGGATCCATCTCTTACTAACTCTCTGATCTTGGGCAATCTACTTAAATTTTCACTGCCTTAGTTTCCTCATTTGAAAAATCAGGATAATAATATGAACAATTCCTTTCTCATAGTATTGTTGTGAGGATTACATGAGTTAATTTATCTAAAGCGCTTAGAACTGGCCTGGACTTGTAGTAAGCTATATTCATGTTTATTCTTAATATGTTTATACTTTCTTGTAGGCTAGTTGAGAGAACTCAAAGAACGACTGTTGATTAAAAGGCACTTTACATAATGCTTTTACACATTAAGTGCTCTGTTTTATATTAAGGTTAAGGAATCATAATATTAAAGAGGTTGACACGAACATTGCAGGCTAATGAGCACACTCTAAGATTCACTCTCATTTCTGTTCTCAAATTAGGGATTTGATAGTTCTCTTAAGATAGGATTGTCTCAATGATGAGATATCTGCATAAACACTTCCTTTTGTAACTTCCTTAAGTTTGGCAGTTTGTCTCAGGGCATCCCTGGTTTTCCCATGAAATATTTATTTCAGCCACCTTGCCATTCTTTCTCAGTATTCATCACTGATTCTTCCTCCCCATCTTCCTCTATTTTCTCTATAGTTTAAGCTACAACTCTAAATATTGGGGAGCTCTGCTATTCTATTCTACTCTGGGTTCCTTTATTTTCTTTCAGTTGAGTCTCCATGGATGCATTAATCCAAACCTATGACTTAAATAGCTTTTAACCACTAAGCTAACATTCCCAAACTCTATCTCTAATTCTGACTTCTCCCTGGAATTTCAACTGCGCGCATGATATCTTCACGTAAGTGTGCAATAGGCATCTCAAATTTAACGTAGTCAAAACAAAACTCCTAACTCTGAGCTCCTTCCTTCCTCTCAGTCTTGTCAATTAACTCTTCATTCAGTTGTTCAAGATAAAACAAAAGGGGGGGTTATCTTTGATATTTCTTTCTCTTCCATATTACGTTCTGTCAAACGTGTCATTTATTCATTCACTCAGTTAATTTCTCTCCATCCCCACTAGTACCATCTTCATCCAAAGCACCATTATTTTTCTGTTGGAATTCTGCAACAGTGTCCCAACTACCTAGTTTTCTGGCTTTTACTCTTATCTCTCTTCAATCCACCCAGTGCATAGAAGACCAGGTCACGTTGCTTGAAACTCTCCACTGGATGCTTACTGCATGATATTAGATCAGAATTCCGTATTCTCCTTTTCCTGATCTGTCCTCTGTTTTCTTCCGTGACCTCACCTTAAACAACCTTCTCCTTTCTCATTCTCCTCAGCCTAATTTGGACTTCTTTCTGACGCTGGTACAAGTTAAGCTTGTAGCTTTCTCAGAGACTGCCATAGATTCACAATGTACTTGGAATGTTCTTTTCCATAATCTTTGTTCTTGACATTCAGATCTCAGTTTAGATGCCAGCTCCTCAAAGAGGCCATCCTGACCACCCAACGCAAAGTAGCCACGTGGTCATTTCCTAAAATATCACTATCTTTTAGTACGTTGCAAAACAATTTTTAACCATCTGATACTTTTTGTCATTTACTGATTTATTTCTTTATTTTTTTTCAATTTGATTCACACTACTACAGTGGTTTTGGGGGTGGTTTTGCCCTCCCAGGGAACGTTTAGTAATGTCTGCAGACATTTTTAGATTTCATAATGAGAGGCATGCTAAACATCCTACAATGAATTAGCTCCCCACAACAAATAATTACTTGCTCCAAATGTCCTTGGTGGCTAAGGTTGAGAAACTGCACTAGAAGACAGTACTAAAAGAGCAATCACTTTGCTAGTATTATTCATGTTCTTTGCCTAGTGCCTAGAGTGGTACCAGACATATATTGAGCGTTCAGTAAATATACTGAATAAAAAAATGTATGAACATAGGATTTTTAAGACCTTAATAAGATCAATAATTCCTTCTGATACATAATATTTAAGCAATTTTTGATCCCAAATGCTTGATAAACATCATGATCTCAGAAAAATTCAAATTGATGGTGTTTGTCATTAATGTGACAAAAATTGTATAACAAGAAATGATGATCATCTGAATACCTACCGTTACTGTATATTGACTGCAAGGCGTCTCCAATAAAATAGAAATGTAGATTGAAATCTTCTCCTCTGGAGGACCTTTCCTCTCCTATAAAGGCAGTTTGCATCATGGTTATGAGTAAGCGTTTAAAAACTAGACTGCTTTGGCTCAAGTTTCCCTCTACCGTTTCATAGCTTGGTGACCTTATATAGCTCCTTGAGCTTTTTCATGCTTCAGTTTCCAACTTGTCAAATGGAGGTAATAGTTAAAATACCTTCCCCATGGGGTTGCTATGAGAATTATATGAATTAATATATGTTAGCACTCAGAGCTTGGCACTGAATAAATACTGTATGTCTTAAGTCTCTTCATATGTTAAAAGAAAATTGGTTCTGTCTCTTCTTGGTATCTAAGCAGATCCTCTAGGAACCTTGACTATGCAGGAGAGAGCTCCCTGATGATGGAAGTAAGCGTTAGTTATGATAATCATTCATTGTAAAAAATAGTGAGCTATGGTTGTGATATTTGTATGTATGTTAATAATAACATGATGATGATGATAATGATGGAATTCTCAATCTAATAATCTCCCTTTAAATTCTTGTGGACTTAGGACTCAGGTGAGCAAATGGAATTCCAGCTCTCATAGGGTCAGGTTGGAGTCAGAGAAGTGAATACAGAGAAAAGTGACGTGTGAGTTGAAATCTTTGCATGCATGTCTACCATCACATCCACAGAACTGTGCAGTGCCCCCCCACTCCTTGTGCCCTCTCCAGTCTCATCTTCTTTGGTTACAACTCCTCTTCTTGCTCTGCCGCTTGGCAGATGGTGAAAATCAATAAGAAATAATAGGCGGGAAATGGTTGTGTTTTGTGGAGGAATTTCTGAGATAAGCAGGAGGACATGTAGTTATTACATGACTAACGAATGCTGTTTTCCCTCACTGCACTCAAATGTGGGCAATATTATTGAACCTGGCCTTGGTCAACTGTGGTATTGATTTTCTTTTGTGATTTCAGATTCTCTTCTCAAGTAACCTTAACTAAAGACTCGAAATAGGAAAACCAGTTCAATTTAGACAAAGTGTACACTGAACTTCAGACTTAGATTTTAATTGATGCTTTTTGATAAAATCTTAGGTTGCCTTCTTGCGTATATTTATCTATTTATTTTTATTCGCAATACTTTTTGATTATTCTTTTTACTGTAAAATGTCCTTTATTGATGCTTCATTAATATGTGGCAAGTCATCTTTCTTTTTTAACAACTTTATCCAGATATAATTTATACACCATAAAATTCACCCATTTAAAACTTATAATTTCATGTTTTAGGTATACTTGAAGAGCCATGCAGCCATCACTATGAGCTAATTTTAGAATATTTTGACACCTTAAAACAGAAATCTTGTACCTATTCACTCCTCATCCCCTGACCAAGCCCTAGGCAACCACTATACTTCCTGTCTGTATAGATTTGCTTATTCTGGATATTTCCCAGCTGTAGAATCATACAATACGTGGGTTTTTGTGTCTGGATTTTTTCATATAGCATATCATAAGTCAGCTTTGTTAGGATCTCAGCTTTTATATTGATTATGGCAAAACCCTGAAATTCTGACCAATTTTCCATTTAGTTTGACTCACCAACACCTTAAATTGCTGTTTGGAAGTCATCTCTCTGAGTCATCCTGGCGAATGTTGGAAATGGCTATTATATATGAACATTATTTCCCCTGGATCCCTCCTCAGGAACTAGGGGAGTACTGTATGTATTTGAGATCATTCTAAGGAGTTATACACGGGTCCCAAGGACTCTAGTAACTTGATAATAGGTTCAGTAGGGATTACAAACATTGCCTTGAGCTTTCCCTCTCCCATCTTTCTTTCCTCATCTACACAACTTTCATGGGTGCTGGTGGGTCTCAATGACTCTGTGGAGTGAAGACCATCTTCCTTGAGAGTTCTGGAGTTGGCCAGGGATGCAGGGGTCTCTGTTCCTAAAGACTTCCAAATAGACTTCAAACTAGAGGAGATTTACTGGTTTACTGCTAAAAGAAGGGAACCCACTGGCTTCTGACATTAATCTTTCTCCATAGCAGTTAGTGTAGACAATATCTGAAGACTTCTATAGATTGTAGAGATGTACGAACATTCCCATGTGACTTTTCTGAGCTCTCTATTTACTCACCAGGAAGACTGACCATGAGAGAGTGGAAGGGATACAGACTCAGGGAACAGTCAGACCTAGGACCGAATCCTGGCATGGCCAACTTATCAGCTTATTGATTCTTGTCAAGTTTTCTAAGGTTCATTTTCTCTGTGGGAAAAACAGGCAAAAGTAAATGCTGTAAACATTCAGTTAGGTATATATGTGAGGAGCTTTACATTGAGTGGATACTCAATAACCAATCACTGCTCTTAAAGGCAGTGTGGTGTAGAAGAAAGAGCTAAGTCTGCGGAGCCAGAAGACCAGCATTTGAACCTTAGCTTTCAACTTACTAGCTATGTGACAATGAGCAAGCTTTTTCCCTTTTATTATCCCCTGTTTACTCATCTATAAAGGAGGAATTATATCTTTCTTGAACAGTTGCTATAAAAATTGAAAACAGCGGCCAGCCCTGTGGCTGAGTGGTTAAGTTTGCGGGCTCCGCTTCGGCAGCCCAGGGTTTCGCTGGTTCTGATCCTGGGCATGGACATGGCACCGCTCCTCAGACCACGTTGAGGTGGCATCTCACATGCCACAGCTAGAATGACCCACAGCTAGAAGATACAACTATGTACTGGGGGGATTTGGGGAGAAAATGCAGGAAAAAAAAGGAAGATTGGCAACAGTTGTTAGCTCAGATGCCAATCTTTAAAAAAAAAATTGAAAACAATATTTACAAATTGTCCATCCCAGTACCAGATATAATAGAAAGTGGTCAACAATTGATAACTATGACTATTTTTTATTGTTATCTAGGTGGCCATGGCCAGTGAGGATCTCTCTAAGCCTAGTGGTATCAAATGCCTGCAATAAAATGTGGCACAGGTTAGAGTGATGTTAGTAATCATTCCCAAACCAATTCTTTCCTCCACTCCTATGGCATTCTGACTGATGGAACATGCATACAGGGATACCAAAGAGGTAGCAAAGTAGAAGAAAAAATTAACTCCAGTGTGGGGCTTTCTGGTAAAATGTGGCTGAATCAAGATGATAGACCTAATGCCAAAGTGGAACCACTTATTTTTCACTTTGAATTCACACTTAGGGATCTGCAAACTCAGGTATGCCCAGGAAGAGAGTGGAAGCGAGAATGAGAGCAATACAGAGACTGAGATGAGACCAAGGTAGAGAAGCGTGACTGAATGTGAGCATAAAGTGCCTCCTGAGTTCACTTACCCAGCTTATTGCACAGGACGTGAATGTTAACTCATCTACTCAGTCAGAGCCATAAACAGGAAAAACCTGGCAAGGGAGCCTCAGCCCTGTATGCTTACTGCATTAGGAACCAGGTGTAAAGGAAGGTTGGGCACGCCTGAGCCCGGAAAGTAGAAAGAGGAAGGAGTTAGTGGGAATCAGTATCTTTGTCCATTGGTAACCACATACAGTGACTGGTTGATGTGGGTTGTAAATGCCTGGCTCACTTGGCTCATTTGGAGCAACTCTGAAATGCCATCCAAGTTTAAAGCTCACCACGGGGTCTGCTGAAGCTTTTGCTCTGACTGCATGATGGCTCAACATCACCTTTTGCCAGTCTTTCTGCTTTTACTCTCCAACAGGTGTTGATCCTGAGAGCATCCTTGAGAATCCACCTCTGTGCAAACTTCATGTCACAGTCTACTTCTCAGAGAATGGGACCTAGGAAACCTCCTCCACAAAGTCCTCCCTCACCCATTCCCAGTGGACGTGAGTTTTCCATTCTCTGAAATCCTTTAACCCTTTTAGATACTTGTCTTACGGTGTTGGTACATTTCTGCCTCGAAACTTCTTTTCATGTTTTGTCTTCCTTATTAAACCAGTGACCTTCCAAGGATGGAATCTATGTTTGATCCATTTCTGTATATTCGGGTGACAGCCTGTTGGCTTGCATATAACAAATATTTGCTGAAATAGTTAATTATGTCCAGGTTGCAATATGACTTGTTATCCTAGGGTTATCTCAATAACTAAATTTTAAAATGTGATTATGTAGGACCTGGAGAAAAGCAACTTATTTAAGGATAGTTGTATGTCTGTACAGGTTCAAACTAAGATTTCAAGCTTGATTACCTCCAGGGTGAGCAGTTAAAGTAAACAGGGAAAGTGTAGCAAAAGTAGGAAAATAGGTCGCTTGTGAACTGTGTATCCTGTGCCTAGTAAAGAGGAGAGAGCTACTAGTGTTCAGATGAAGCCAGTTACTGTCATGAGGGATGTGGGCTCAGTGTTGCCAAATCCTTCGATTTTTTTCAAGAGAAGATGGAAACCTAGACTTTATTTGAAATTTTCTAATCTTTCAAACACATGCAGGCCAAGCAAATGATGCTCATGAATTGGATGCAGCCCTGGGGGTTGCAAGTCTTGAAACTCTTGGGAAGGACTTCTTAGGTCTTATACAGCTTTGATTTTGGTTTTCTGAATTGTGCGTATCTGTCCAAAATCATTGTATTTCACAAGAGAATGATGAACTGCATTTATTTGGAGGGTCATTTTTATCTACTGTCATGCACTTGTATTTCTCACTGTAAGGACCAGAGGAAGATGGTATTTGGACCATAATTTCCAGAATGTTTTAGGAGTTTTGGAGGAAAGGTGCAATACAGCTGAAAGATAATTGTTGTTGTATTTTGGGGGTTTTTTTTGGTGAGGAATATTGTCACTGAGCTAACATCTGTGCCAATCTTCCTCTATTTTATGTGGGACACCGCCACAGTGTGGCTTGATGAGTGGTGTGTAGGTCCATGCCCAGGAACCAAACCCATGAACCCCAGGTCACTGAAGCAGAGTGTGTGAACTTAACCACTACCCCACCAGGCCAGCCCCATTGTTGTTGTGTTTTTCTTTGCTTTTACAGATTGGCACCTGAGTTAACAAATGTTGCCAATCCTCTTTTTTTTTTTCTGCTTTTTCTCCCCAAATCCTCCCAGTACATAGTTGTATATTTTAGCTGTGGATCCTTCTAGCTGTGACATGTGGGACGCTGCCTCAGCGTGGCCTGACGAGCAGTGCCATGTCCGCGCCCAGGACCTGTACCAGCAAAACCCTGGGCCACCAAAGTGCAGCATGGGAACTTAACCACTCGGCCATGGGGCCAGCCCCTGTTGTTGTGTTTTTTAATGCCTCTTTTTTACCTGTCATATAAGCTCATGAAATACGCTGGCTAACAGTCTTGCAGTTTATCGAAAAAGGCAGCCAGGTCATTTTGTGCCAGCATTATTGCATTTGTATTTCAAGGATACAAAACTAGAAAGTCCAGACCCAAATTCAAATCCTTTCTTCTACAATATAGAGAAATATATCTCCTTTTTCTTCCATCTGATCACTCCTGACATCTGTGCCGTAAATATGGATTAGATAAGGGCACAGGCACTAAATTTCTTTTGCTGCTTCTAACTCATAAAATAGGATTGTTAGTGTGGGTAAGAAAAGAGATTTGTCTGTGAACACATGGCTGCTTAAGGGTGATGCTGTAAATGAAGGAGACACATGTGTGTGTGGTGTGTATGTGTATAAATGTGAGAATTACCCAAGCTCAGAATCAGGGGGGTGGGGGAGTACAGCACTCTGGTACAAATCATGGGAAATTCAATGGGCTATTCTGCAAAGTGCTAGCAAATCCTAGTAGCTTGCTGGTGGGAAATTTAACTCGGAAGAGTTACATTTTGTTTGCTAAGGAGAGAATTATTAGGTTGCAATCTGATTTACTTAATTTGGGACATTAGAGTGGGGCTAAAAAAAAGAATCTACAAATATCAAGATTTATGATTTACATGCTAAAATTGTCCATGGAGAATGCACAGAAAAGTCCCAATTTAAGGTATGCTCTTATTCTGTACAAAGTGAGAGAAACTACACATATTATGAGCTGTTACCATTTAGGTAGAGTTAGTCTGACTTGTGAACATCAATCTTAGGCAGAGGATAGAGATCAGAGGTAGAGGACTAGAATGCCTTTTTAATCAGTTGTAATCACATGATTATTTGGATTAAGACATCTTACTTTCAATAGGACAGAATTCAATAAACGAAGTAAATTTAATATATTATTATCCAAAGGTATTCTTTTTTTTTTCTTTTTTTTTAATTTGGATTATAGCGTTATATAGCTATCCAAAGGTATTCTTAAACTTTACATCTCACTTTACAACATGGGGATTTGGACTCAGTCAATATTCTTTAAAACTTCTCTTTTTTAAAAAATTCAATTTGTTTAAACTAAAAGAGCCAAACAAACCAAAAACTGTTCATTCATTCTCCCATCCCCCATCCCTGCCTCTAGCAGCTACCGATATGTTCTCTGTACCTATGAGCTTGTCTTTTTTTTTCATATATATATATATTTTTAGATTCCACATATGAGACAGATCATACGGTATTTGTCTTTCTCTGTCTGACTTATTTCACTTAGCATAATGCTCCCAAGGTCCATCCATGTTGTCACAAATGGCAAGATTTCATTCTTTTTTATAGCTGAATAATATTCCATCATATATATATATATATATATATATATATATATGTATGTATGTATACCACAATTTCTTTATACACTCATCCATAAATGGACACTTAGGTTGTTTCCATATCTTGACTATTTCAAATAATGGTGCAATGAGCACGAGGGTCCATACATCTTTTCAAAATAGTATTTTTGTTTTCTTCAGATAAATGCTTAAAAGTAGAATTGCTGGATCATATGGTAGTTCTATTTTTAACTTTTTGTGCAACCTCTATACTGTTTTCCATACTAGCTGTGCCAATTTATATTCCCACCAACAGTATATGAGGGTTCTCTTTTCTCAACATCCTCACCAACAGTTATTTCTATTCTTTTTGAAAATAGCCATTCTAACAGATGTGAGGTGATATCTTATTGTGGTTTTGATTTGCATTTCCCTGATGATTAATGATGTAGAGCGTTTTTTCATGTACCTGTTGGCCATCTGTATTACTTCTTTGGAAAAATGTCCATTCAGATCTTCTGCCCATTTTTTAAATCAGATTGTTTGTTTTTTTGCTATTGAGTTGTATGAGTTCTTTAAATACTTTGGATACTAGTCTCTTATCAGATATATGATTTGAAAGTATTTTCTCCCATTCATTAGGTTGTCTTTTCATTTTGTTGATGGCTTCCTTTGCTGTGCAGAAGCTATTTATAGTTTGATGTAGTCCCACTTGTTTATTTTTGCTTCTGTTGCTTTTGCTTTTGGTGTTAGATTAAAAAAATCATTGCCAAGACCTATGTCAAGGAGCTTACTGCCTATGTTTTCTTCTAGGAGTTTTATGGCTTCAGGTTTTACATTCAAGTCTTTGTTCCATTTTGAGGTAATTTTTGCGCATGGCGTAAGATAATGGTCCAGTGTCGAGTTCTTAAACTGCTATCACTCCCAGGGTATGGCAAAAGGCAACAAACCCAGGAGCTTACTCTTTCTATGAAGGAGTACTATTAGCCAATCATCATTACCATGGCTGGAGGGGCAGGCTTCTAAATAAACATACACCTTAGGGCTGACCATAATCCTTTCCAGAGACCTTGGAAGGCGGGCATTATCTTCGTGCTTACTCTCCACTGTGCTACAGAGTGCCAGTGTCTCCTGGAGGGGAGCTTTACATGTGTCTGGTGCCTTAGTTTTTGTACCTAGTGCAGCTGATTCCTAGTGGATGTCCCTTGATTATTCAGCTCTTGTGACCAGGGGGACTTGCATTCCTGGGTCCCACCGGACTGTGGCACTTGGAAAGACAGTTCTTGGCAAGGTACCACCCTAGGGATCTGCACAGAAAGCAGACTGAGGCACACTCCCAAGTCTGTCTGTGACAGAGGTCTCTTTGCTCATCCTGGGGCTTCAGCCTAAGGGGCAATCTTCAGGTTTGGCGCACATTTAGTGACCTGTGGAGCTGCTCTCAAGGAACACAGGCTGTGGACACCATCTAGGCACTCTTCCTCCACCTTGCTCCAGCTCATCAGTATCACCCAGAAAAGAGCTTGTGCACTTGTCTGGAGCCCCGATTCCTGTGACTGCCGTGCAGGGGACACCTCCAGATCACCTGGCTCTGGTGGCCAGCAGGGCTTATGCTTGTGGTCCCACAGGACTGTATATCTTTGAATACTTTAAAATCCTGATGCCTGGGGGTCTGGATTCCAGTCAGCCTGGATTTAGGTGCTGATATCATTCCCTTTGGGACATGGATAGGTCTTGGCATATCCTCAACTACTGGGAGCTATTACAAATATAACAGGCTGTTTGGAAAAGCACCAAGGTCTCAGAGACAACTAAGAGCTGAGGCAAGGTTGAATGACAAGGTTCATCTTCTTCAAGACTGGGAGAGGTGACTATTTCATCTACTGTGTAGAAAACAACACAGAGATTCAAGCAAAATGAAACAGAGGAATATGTTCCAAATGAAATAACAAGATAAAACCTCATGAAAAAACCTTAATTAAATGGAGATAAGTAATTTACCTGATAAAGAGTTCAAAGTATTGGTCATAAAGATGCTCACCAAAATAGGGAGAAGAATGAATGAACACAGTGAGAACTTCAACAAAGAAATGGAAAATATAAGAAAGTACCAAATAGAAGTCACAGAGGTGATGAATACAATGAGTGAACTGAAAAATACACTAGAGGGATTCAACAGCACGTTAGATGAAGCAGAAGAAAATTGGTCAACTTTAAGACAAGGAAGCGTAACCCACCCCATCAGAGCAGCAGAAAGAAAAAGGAGCAGAAATAGCTTAAGGGGCTTTTTGGAAAACATCAGACTAACATCTACATCACAGGGGCCCCAGAAGGAGGAGAGAGAGAGAGACAAAGGGGAAGAAATTTTATTTGAAGAAATAATAGTTGAAACTTTTCCTAACCTGAGTAAGGAAACAGACATCCAGATCCAGAAAGCCTAGAGAATTCCAAGTAAGAGGAACCTAAAGAGACCCACACATTACAATTAGGTACTTTATAATTAAAATGTCAAAAGTTAAAGACAAGAAGAGAATACTAAAAGCAGCAAGAGAAAAACAGCCTGTTATGTACAAAAGAACCACCGTATGTGACCATCAGCAGATTTTTCAGCAGAAACTGAGCAGGACAAAAGGGAGTGGCACTGAATGTTCACAGTGCTGAAGGAAAAAAACTTCCAACCGAGAAGACGCTACCTGGCAAAATTATCATTCAGAAGTGAAGGAGATATAAAGAGGTTTCTAGATGAGCAAAAGCTAAAGGAGTTCATCACTGTTAAATCAGCTTTACAACAAATGTAAAATGAACTTCTGAAAACAAAGAGTACTAATTAGTGACAAGAATACATATGAAAGAATAAATCTCATTGGAAAGGTAAATATGTGATACAGGTAGCGGATTAATCACTTATAAAGCTAGTATGATTAAAAGACAAAAGTAGTAAAAGTAGCTATGATTACAATAATTAACCAAGGGATACACAAGATGAAAAAATGTAAAATGTGACATAAAAACAAAAAACCATGGGAGAGGGTTTAGTAATGATGTTGAGCTTTACAAGAGAATCAAACTTAAGTTGTTATCAACTTAAAATAGATTGTTATAGATTTAAGGTGTTATAAATAAGCCTTATGGCAACCACAAAACCAAAACCTATAGTAAATACACAGAAGAGAAAGAGAAAGAAATATAACCATACCACTAAAGAAAGTCACCAAAGCACAAAGGAAGAGAGAAAAAGAAGGAGAAAGGAACAGAGAGGAACTACAAAAACAGCCAGAAAACAATGAACAAAATGACAATAAGCACGTACCTACCAATAATTACTTTAAATGTAAATGGATGAATTTATCCAATCAAAAGACATACAGTGGCTGAACAGATAAAAAACAAGACTCACCTCTATCCTGCCTACAAGAAACTCACTTCAGACATTAGGACACACACGGACTGAAAGTAAAGGGATGGAAGAAGATATTCCATGCAAATGGAAACCAGAAGAAAGCTGTAGTAGCTATAGTTATATTAGACAAAACAGACTTTAAAAAAAAGACTGTAATAAGAGATAAAGAAAGACATTACATAATATTAAAAGGATCAATCCAACAAGAAGATATACCATTTGTAAGTACTTATGCACCCAACATAGGAGCAACTAAATATGTAAGGAAAATATTAATAGACCCAAAGGGAGACATACACAGCAATGCAATAAGAGTAGGAGAATTTAATACCTCACTGACACCAATGGATAGATGATCCAGACAGAAAATCGATAAGAAAACATCAACCTTAAATAACATGTTAGAGCAGGACCCATGCACTGCTCATCAAGCCATGCTGTGGCAGGCATCCCACATATAAAGTAGAGGAAGATGGGCACAAATGTAGGCTCAGGACCAATTTTCTTCAGCACAAAGAGGATTGGCTGCATATGTTAGCTCAGGGCTAATCTTCCTCCCCGCAAAAAATAAAATATTTAGGATTGAATTTAACTAAGGAAGTGAAAGAAGTGTATATTGAAAACTGCAAGGTATTCATGAAAGAAATTGAAGAAGACACAAATAAATGGAAAGATATTCCATGCTCATAGCTTGGAAGAATTAATATTGTTAAAATATCCATACTATCTAAAGCACTCTGCAGATTCAATGCAATCCCTATCAAAATTCTAATGGCATTTTTCACAGAAATAGAACAAACAACGCTGAAATTTGTATGGAAACATAAAAGACCTCAAATAACCAAAGCAATCTTGAAAGGAAGAACAAAGCTGGAGGTGTCATGTCCCTGGTTTCAAACTATACTACAAAGCTATAGTAATTAAAATAGTATGGTATTGGCAGAAAAATAGAGACAGATCAATGGAACAGAATAGAGAGAGCAGGAATAAACCCATACATTTCATGGGGAATTAATTTACAGCAAAGGAGCCAAGAGTATATAATGGGGAAAGGACAGTCTCTTCAATAAATGGTTTTGGGAAAACTGGACAGGCACAATAAAAATAATTCTTTATACATAGTTTAAAGACATTAATTCTTTTCAAAAACTTTAACTTGTATGATAAAGTTATTGACTTGATTCTAACTAGTGACCATGGGAATATCTTGACTTCTTACACACGTTTGCTGATTTTGAAGAAGAGAGAGAAATTTCTATGAAATAAATCTATAAATGTTGTTTTAAAATTGTCTTTTGAAAGCACCACATCCTCCATTCTAGTAAGTGGGAGAACAGGGACAAAGGAAGCCAGTGTTTCAGAGTTGATGAGAAATAGAACCCCTCAGATTTCAGGGGTCTTCCGTTTACACTGGTCAACATCCCTCTTTCCTATATGGTGTTTCCAGGCAGCATAGCTGAGTGAATAGTATTTTCATGGAAGGAAAAGCCCATCTCTCCCATGAATATTTTTTGTGAACAGGAGGTGAAGCATGGGCTGGGACTATGTCACATTATCTCTGACCAGAGTCCTTGTCCAGTCCTCAGAGTTCTATAGCCATTATAAAGGGGAAGTTAAGACATTTGGTTTCAGTTCTTCATGTCCCTTGCATTATTCCAAACTAGCCTGTTGTCTTAAAGATGTGGCTCTCTCTGAAGATACTGACAATAAGGTACACTGGTTAGAGACCAACAGAAGCATTTTAACTTCTGAAGGGCTTGTCCCTTTATGTCTAGGCTTTTTGTATTAAATGTCAAAGAAACACTCTGGTAGTATTTACTATCTTAGATCTCTCTTAGAGGTTCCTGAATTCAAATATCTTTGAATCATGACTACTTAGTCCCATCCTCATGGCTCCCTTAAACAACCTGAGTATTTATTCATACCTTCACACGAGGAACTATGGCTCTTAGCTCTCACTTGCTAAGAACTTGTCTGACTCACCCTTAGTAACCATGCTCTAAACTGATCACAATGCTGAAACATCAGCACGTCTAGAAAAATACTTCTCACATTTTCTCACCAAAGTACCCTCAAATAAAGAGGTGAGTGAACATATATTTTTAAGTAGGATGGGGGAAGAAAATTGGAAGAATTTGGGAGACCAACATAAAAGGCGATGTTACCGATATCTGAAGGTATATCTCAAATCCTCATTTTTTGGTCATTGTTGCAATTCATCTTATAAATTCTCACCACAATTTAACATTCCATCCTATGATATACAATACCAAACTATATAATGCAATGTGCAATTTTAATATTTGACACTATTAATAATATATCACTGTAGAATGAGTTAATGTTTGAAAGAATATGATTCTTACAGGTTCCATATAAAATGATGTCCCTAAATATTTGTGCAAAATGATTCTTCAGGATGTTGTGCTAACTTCATCCAGTGGTTTCCTGTACTTTTATTGGGAATTCCTCTGCAGCCTCATATCCACCACTGTCCAGAGGTATAAGGGATATGTGACGAGAAACATTGTCTTATCGGGAATGCTGACTAATTAGCTCAATATTGCCTTAAATATTTGCTCAGAGGCCTGGGGTTTTACATTTTTATGTGGTTTTTACTTTTAGTATAGCACGTCCATTTCATCTCTTGCCTTTTTAAAAATGTCTATAGAGAATAACAAAATAAAGTCACAATTAGGAGTGTTGTCGAACATAATTCCCCCAGAGTTGGCACCCAGGAAATGGGCATGAAAGAAGGACCTTAGCAGGGGTTTTTGGAAAGGGTTTTACTTTATCTTTTTATAAACTGCATGGAGGTTGGAATTTCATGCAAAATAAGAAAATAAATCTAAAAAATAATAGGATATAGTTAAATCAATATTGATTATTTAGAGTGAAAATGCTTTATGGGAGGCAATAAAATCTTTTAGGATCCTGGGGGAAAAATATGGGTGTAAGAGTGGAATAAATTACTATAGTTTAATCAGTTGGTAAATAACTAAAATACTGATCCTGGATTTATGGTGTCAGTGAGCAACCTCCTATTAAATACGGAATGTGTTAGCGATTCACTTGTGATGGATTTTCGAGAAATTGAGTGAGAGCCGTTGCTGTCTTTACAGCTTACCTTTAGTATTTCTCTTCATTATTCTTCCCTGCATGTGGGTCCATTTTAAAATGCCCCGTGTTTGTAAAACCATAAATTCTCATTTAAGGGGAGTCTGTCAGATTCTGAAACATCCATTTAAGAGCCTCACTTACCTGAGCTGCTCTCACCGCTGATTATTTTCATCAAAACCTTTTATGGCTCTAGTTTACTTTTCTCCTTTACAGCCAGGGTCGGTCTTTTGGCTTCAACCCACGGCTGTATTTGACTCCAAAATGTTTTGAGGTGACACCTATCGTTATAATTTTGTGCAAGGTGCTGAAAATAATGGATCTTCAGATAGTTAACATTTTCTGTCTTCTACTAGCCTTATGCTGGTAAAGCATTGATCTGAAGAAGTAGAGAAAATGGGAGGGCAATAGGTGTCTTGTCAAAGCTATGCAGTTATTAAATGCTAGACATTTGCCCCCAACAGCAAGAAAGGCAATACAATTCCAGTATCCATCTCACCAAAATACTTTGCCAAGGTCTCTCTTTCCTGAGCTATTCTGAGATTTTTAAAACTTTTTCTTAAGCTTCTTACCAAAATTTATTTCTTCTTTGTCCCATTTTTATCAGTTGACTAGAAAATAGTGACATAGATTGTCTCACTAAGTAGCGAGTAATTAATAACATACTATGTTTTAATTGTGTTATATTTATTATAGACATTCAGGTATTTGTGTTAAAATAACAAATATAAGGAAGCAAAATGTTAGGAACATAATGTACAGACAAGGTAATATTCAATTACAGTGTACCTGCTTTCTCATACTCATTTTACAATCATTCTCATTTTCAGTAAACTTTACATTTTTCTCACATACGATATTTCCTTTGCTAAATGACCTTATATCAGATTGAACTACATGCGATTGCTGACAGCTGAGTGTGCCGGTCAGGGTTCAACTCAGAGAAAAAGAGCCTTTAGAAAATGTAAATTAAGAGGTTTACTTCAAAAAATGGACTTATATGACCCTGGGGGCTGGCTAGGGAAGTCCCAAATCATAAGTCAGGCAACGACGAAAGGTAGGCTGGAACTCGCAGCATGTGCTGAAGCTGCTGTCCATAAGCACAGTGTTTTCCTCAAGGAAGCCTCAGCCGGTTCTTAAGGCCTTTCAACTAACTGAAAGAGGCCCACCACGATGACCTAGGATGATCTCCCTTACTCAGAGTTGACTGACTATGGGCTTTATTCTCACATGTCAACATCTTCATAACAACACTGACATTAGTGTCTGATTGGGATTTGGTTGTGGGGGGGTGGGCTATGGGCTAGCCAAGTTGAAACCTCAAAGCACCACCCCACGGACCTTTTTTGACAACTACAAAAGACAACTGACTGTGGTTTGACCTGATAGTTCAACACAGCTTCCAAGATTCTTCCTATATCAGATGACTTGCCCATTTTAGGACTCCAGAAAATTGCTCTGAAATAACCTTGGACTCATCAGCGAGAAGACGTTTGATACTGTCTTAGATTTTTCCAAGCCTCCTGAGTCATATTAGAAGGTTATTATTGTTATTATAACACATGAAAACCCTTCCATTACTTGAAGCCCTGCCTTTGGTTATTCTTTTCTTCCAGAGATGGCCAGTTTCATTAACTGAGCTCTCATTTTTTTATACTTCATTCACAATAAAATAATAAAACAGAGTCTGCTAAATACAGAAAGTCCAGTGCATTTTTTCTATAGAATTTCTTTGCCCCTCAGCCTAGAGCCACAGAGTAAAAAAAAGCAATAGTTTTGATTATTTTCTAATCTTGTACGAATCAGATATCATTCTCTGTTCATATATACAGAAGGACCCAGGATTTTTGTGTTTATTTGCTCTTAAAGAAACAACATGCTGACTTGGCAGTACTCGCAAAAAGAAATAGCAAAGCAAATCCTTGACCCAAGTTCCAAGGGTCAGTCTTCCTACAACAGGGTCAGCTGCCTGCTGCTTCTTAAAGGAGGGTGGGAAATGGAGTGTTGTACACTGCTCTTCATGCTGTCTTCAGAATCTTTGAAGACCTAGCTGTGTTTTTTGGATTAAACAAGCCAAGGTACCAGTTTAGCTAAAGAGAACTTGGCGAAAATGTCAGTACGGTCAATGAAAAATAGTGGTTTTTAAACTTCAAAATCTTCAAACAGATGTTAGAAAAATGTCAACCCTGTACATAATTGATTGCCAGGATAGAGTTTTGCCTTATACTCTTGAGTCAGTATATTTCCAGCATCACTGAAGTTATGAAATTTGCAGAGAGTAAATCTACATTATTTATGGCAAAGGACACACCTGTATTATTCTTTTTTTCTGCCATGCTCTGGATAGATTATGTCCCCTTGTACTCTGAGTCAATAGAAGCCTTATTGGCTTTCAATCTTCAATTCACACTTCAGTAGCTGGGGAAAAAAATGTAGTCTCTGTGGCTATAAAAAAAAGATGAATCACTTTTTTCTTTGCTTCTTTCCTGTGGAGTCTGGGACACTTAAAACCACCATGTCATGATGGAACCAGTGATGGAACCAGTGTGAAGATCTTAAGCTGTGGTACTGGGGGAAAGTTCTAGCAGTGTGGTGAAGACAAGATGTTTATCAGACCCTCAGCATCTGCAGATCCCAATAGCTAATTCAGAAGCAGGGGTTACCTAAGAGGGCAGTAGCTATCCTTGACCATCCTTGGACTCAAGATGATATGGTGCTATTTGCCATCCTACTGTCTCTGTGAGAGTCTGTTGTGAACTTTACTTTCCCAAAGACGAGGCCAGTTTCTTTCCTGAAATGAACAGAGACAGGAGGCTAAAGGGACAACCTTAAGGGGCAAACCAAGAACCATGGATCGATGGGTTCTAATAATAGTAATAATGTTGAATAATATTTAATATCAAATTTGTTGATTTTTTGAAGCTACTGTATGCCAGCACCCTATGAGAAGGGTGCTATCATTATCTGCTTTCTCCACATAAAGAAACTCTGGCTCATGGAGATTAAGTAATTTGCCCAAAGTTATGAGCCATTAGGGGAAGTATTGAGGATTTGGACTCAGGTCTAACTCTGGCCCTGTTCTCTATGCTCTGTTCCATGAAGCAAAGTAAAAGTGACTTCTCCAAACCACCCCACCGGTTCAAAAGCTCCCTCTACTCCAGCTATGAGAATTACTTTAGTCTCCTCAATGCACCTCATTCCATCTTGTAGGTTCTGCCTTCTCTGCTTGCCTTGTTGAAATGGCTAACTTCCCCTGGCTTTTAAAGACTCAGTCAAACACTACCTCTCTTTAGAAGACTTCTCTGCCCACAGTAGGCCAGGCTCCCTTTCTGTGGGCACCTCCAGAATCCCAGGCTTATCTCTGGTAAAACAGTGATCTCTCGCTGGTGTTCTCCATGAGACTCTGAGCTTCTCAAAAGCAAAGGACTTCATCTTTTATGTTAATCTCCAGGGCTTAGCAGAATTTTTAGCACATAGTAGATACTTAAAGAATGTTAGTCAAATGACATGAATTAGCAAAACCATGATCAAAGCTTTCATTTGAATCCTTCATTGATTTCCTTCTCTACCTTTCCTGCCTTGGGAATATTTATATATGTAGAGCTATATCTATATATCCTCAGCATTTTATTCTCTATTAGTTTTGATCCTTTAGTGACTTTTGCTAACTGCACAAAAAGGAGCTATATGGACATACAAATTAGTTTTTTAATGATGCTAAATCAAAGAGCAAAGAATTTGCCAAAGAATTCTCTTTTCTTTTCCATTTCAACTGCTAGCAAAGGCTTTCACACTCTCATCTTGGCTGCTATGTCTCCTTCTTACCCCTGACCTTTCCTCTTTCTGGAGGCTGCCATTGCTAATCCAGCATGAAGATACAACCCTGATGAATTGGTGTGTCAAATCAGTCATCATCACACTGTATAAACTTGGTTACCATTTATTAATCAATTCATCACTCCAATCAAAGGTGCTGATGCTGCCACCCTAGCTGCCACTCCTGGCGAACCAGTGAAGTCCTGGCCAGGGCTCTGTGGAAACTTGGAGCGTTTGTTCACAAATGTTTTTAGCTAGAAACTCTCAGTGGATTGATGCTGTTGTGCCAGGAAATATCAGATAGCAATAGTGATTACATTTTATCCCTTTCCTTTTAACATAATGCCTTGTTTTGCATTTTTATTGCTATTTAAATGTTAGGAATTGTTCTTGCAGTAGAAGATGCTCTTCACGAAATTTCATGATAAATATGAGAAAAAAAGAGTTTATAAACAAACAAATATATGAGTGTACAAATACAGAACATAAATGAAACAGGTTAACTTAAAACATTCATTGATTTAATGACATTTATGAACTGCATCTAAGATTTCTTTCCTACTGACTGACAAAACACTTTCAGGCTATCTCGTGTTTTTATGCAACATTTGAGGATTGTTCAGGTTTTTAATATGTAATTGCCATACTGAAAAGCCAGGAACAACTTCTGGAGTGAGGAAAGGGGCAATGGTGAAGAGAACTAGAAGCTCATTTATTTACCAGCTGGAAGGTGGTAAGAGGAAAGGGCAACATTCACACCCGGATGTGCACATCAGTGTCTATTACATTCCATTCAAAATTCTAGCAGCCCCTATTATAAGGCTGGTATGAATATATAAGGTAACAACTGTGCTATAGGCTTTTGTTGTTACAGTGACAGCTGTATGATGGAAAACCTCATATCTAGGGCAGGTAAAACTTGGCTACAGTAAGGCACTTTTATCTGATTTTACTATATATGTTCTGAGTCAACTAATAAAATACTATTTCACGTCATTCAATCACCATTTCTGCTGCTGGCAGAATAACTTCTGCCTTGGGAATCACACTGCTAGAATTCACTGCCGGCCTTGTGATTAGGTACCAATGATTGAATTGCGCTTGTAATACAGCTAACTATAATTTACAGATAACTAGTTAAAAATGTAAGTAATGATATTCATTTGGGAGGTGCATTGCTAAGGGTTGGAGCCCTCTGCCAGGAAAAGGAACTGCCAAGCTCCTTGTCTGGTTTTATTAAAAAATAATTGTCAAACCCTGAAGGACATCTTTCCTTCCTTTTGTCAAAATACAGTTGGATTCTTTCATGATCAATGCTCTGCTTGTGTCTCCAGAGTTGGCTGCTGTTTAATTATGTATTGTCTAAATATTATCTTGACAGCATGAATAATATATAGGCAATTGGTCTGGGGTATTTGTAAAGTCTGGAAAGGTAATATTGATCAGCACTTCTTGACATGACTGAGTCTACACGGTCCAGAGCTGGGGAACAGCAGCAGTTTTACTACTTGATGAATCCATAATAGGAATTGTCTCCTTCTTCTTACTTTCTTGCCAGACTCCAGGCTACATATCTATTTTGTCTATTTATCTATCTAGCCTGATTGTAAACAAATATGTTTATGGAAGAAACTTAGAAAATATAGAAAGTCACATGAAGAAATTAAAATTATCCTAAACCCACTACCAAATACAAACATTTCATTTCTATCACTCAACATTCACTCATTCATCAAATATTTACTGATCCATCTACTGTACACAGTATTCTGGGTGCTGGAAATACATGAGTGGCCAAAACAGACAAAAATCCCTATCCTCTTAGAAATTACATTTTAGTAGGGTGAGTCAATATACAAATAAATGAGTAAAATTTGCAGTTGTTGGATACTCTCCACTCAGATATTTACATGCTGCTGTGTGCGAGAATGAACTTTAAGGGCCGCTTCAACCAGCTTCTTGGTCCTCTGCATTCTGGTTGGCTCCAGTAAGTGGGAGGCACTGGCTGAAGATCAGAAGGTGGAAGGTGAGAGAGGCCAGAGTATTTATTCCTGTTGGGCTATGGGTTCACAGTGGCTTTGTTCCTTCACTCAGGCCACAGCTCCTGTCTGGCAGCCTTCTTCTGCGGTTAACACTCTCTCTCCACATTCTCATAAGTCTCCTCTCCTTTTGCTCCTTCATTCCCAGAGATGGCATTGGCTCACTCATTATTGTTCATCCTGGGATGCTTTGCAGTGTCTTACTGGTTTTCCTTAACTCTGCCCACACCCTGCATTAAATTCTTATTCGTAAAATAGTCCCCACATTAAATTCTTTTCAATTACTATACTCTGTGCACCATCTGTTTCTTTCCAAGACCTTGACAGATACATTTAGTATGCTACAGAGTTATAAATGCTAAGGAGGAAAAATAAACACGAGTATGGGGATTGAAGAATTTGAGAAGGGCTTGAGATTTTAGATTGGGTGTCCAGTGAAGGCTTCAATGAGAAAGTGAGTTTTAAGTGAGATCTGAAAGAAGAGAGTGAGCACATTCTGCACACAAACACACCCACAAACATGCACGCACACAGAGAGGGAACATTCTAGGCATATACCAATTAATATATTGCAAGAATAGAATCATGTTGTTGCACATTGTGTTCTGAAAGTTCACACTGCAGGAGCAGTTCCCCATGCCATCAAATGCGCTTTCATTATTTGATTGGAATGCCTGTATGGAACTTCTTTTAAGGTTATAGCATACTTCATTTAATTGATCCCCTGCTTTTAGACAATTAGGTTGATTTTACAACTCCGTTATTATAAGTGAACCCTGTTGACAGCCCTTACTTTCTGAAAGCATTTTAACCAATTTCCAGGGCCTACTGGGTCATCTTTCAGGAATCACTGTTTTGCTCTCTCATAAAATGGCAGAATGGGCTCAGTTCTGGGGGCTGTTAATGTCAGTCTTTGGAACAGATTCATCAGTGGTGTGCAAGAGAGTAATTTTGCAAATGGGTGTGGGATGTGTAATTACCATATTGAACAACAAGAAGCAACATCTGGAATAAGGGAAAAGATAACAAAGGGAGTGATAGTTCGTTTTTTCCCCTAAACTGGAAGCTTGTGTAGTGAATTGGAAGTATAGTATTCATAACCACAGCCCTCTTTACTTGAAGACTATTTGCCTCACCCACCAGGTCCCTCTTCCTCAAGCTGAGCAAGAAATGAAGAACCCCTGGAAGTGCTAAACAGGTTGTTTTGTTGGCTAAGCTTCTCTCTTTGGATAAGCTCAAGGTACCTGAAGATTGTGTTGGCATGCATGCAGGCTCATTTGATTACGTTTGAGGACAGAAGGGTTTGACTGCTGACTGGGTTTGGAGTCTTAGTGAAAGACAACAATGGTGCTGTGAATTGCTCCATCATACTAGTCTTGGCATGCTGTCCTCCTGTTCTCAGCCAATCTGAGGGCAAATGTCACCCACAGAAACAGCTTCTCTTAGAAACATACTTCTGTGAAGACCCTGAATCTCCTGCCTCTAATTTCCTCCTTGGACAAATTTTACTTTGCACTGATCTGTTTCTCAAAAATAAGAAATGAAATAATAGTTTAAGAAAGTGAACCTTTTCTCATAAATATTTAATAAATATTAGTTGAAATTATATCTGAATATACTTTATATCCTTTAAATTTTTTTCTTCCTCTCTCTCTTTCTCACTCT
Organism: Equus asinus; assembly: GCF_041296235.1. Taxonomy (NCBI): domain Eukaryota; kingdom Metazoa; phylum Chordata; class Mammalia; order Perissodactyla; family Equidae; genus Equus; species Equus asinus. The sequence continues at coordinate 8,208,840 of NC_091806.1, read as the reverse complement.
CTGTCTCTAGCCAGGATCCCTCTCCTTAGTGAGACTGTGCAGGAAGACACTTCAAAAAGTCATTTACAAGTCAACCCAAAGTGAAGACAAAAACTCCCATCCTTGCTCTGGCTTTTAAAAAGTTCTCTTTTCTCCTGTCCTTTTTCATATCTCAGTCACACCTCCTGAGACTCCAAAAGCCAACATAAATATAAACACAAGTCACCAAGTTCCTGAGATACTGTCATAAAATGAATCAACAATGGCAGCCTTGCACTGCTTAGACTGAAGGGGCCCTTATTGCTAAGCCAAGTTTGCATCAGAGGTTTTTCTCTCTGAGGAGATCTCTCTCTTTCCAACTTTGGAGGGGGTTATAATGACAACTCTGGGGTAAGGAAAGCAGGAAAGTTCATGTAATCAAAAAAATCCTATGTTCTCATAAGTGATATCTTTGCAAATATTATGATTGCATATTCACAAGTGAAGACACTGAGGCTCAAAGAAATCCAAAACTATGCAACTCTTAAGTGTTGGAGCTAAGCCATAAACCTGATTGTACCTTCATCACGACGACCACATACGTAAGTGTTCCATGTTACATTGTAACTCCAGAGAAAATTGGAGAACTAAACCCGCCATAAAAGTCACATAGGAGATTCAATAAGCATATGTTAGGACTCTCCATTAACAGTGAATATGTTCCAGAAAGTTTCTAATTCAATATCTCTAACAAGGTCTGTCTTTTTACACCAGAAAACTGAAAAAATAACCTTTCTGAATATCAAGTTCACTGACTCTAGTCATGACATTGGACGGTCTATGCTTTCATATTATTTACAACAGCTCTTCAGAGACTCAAAGAGCGGACACATTTTATTATTACACTAAATTATTGAAATACTTTTAGTTCTCCAAATACCCCAATTCTTTCTTTGCTGCTGGATCTTTTCACATACTTTCTATCTTTTTGGACCATTCCCCATGCCCCTAAGTGCAATTTCATAACACTCTCCCCCATATTTATGCTGATACATTTTGTTTGACTAATTCCAACTCATCTTTCAATTCTCACTTCAAGTCACTATATTTAAGTGGAGCAGATGTTTCTCCTCCCACCTCTCCCCAAATTTGACCCATTGTAGTGCTTATCACTAGTGATGTAATTGTTTTCTTCTCTATATTTCTCATTAAATGGGAAATATATGAAGGTAGGGATATTGTATGTCATGTGTACTACTGGGTACAGAGCATATAACACAGGGCCGGTACACAACAGATGCTCAATAAATTCTTTCAGAATGAATGGATGGATGAAATCATGAATGAGTGAAGGGAATAAGTAGATTAATCCTTCCAGCAGTCAGAGTTCATTTCAAACCCTTGGCACTTAGAGCCACTAAGTTCAGGTCACTCAGTGCATGAAACAGTTGCCTGATACAGTTGAAGATTTATAATTCAGAAACTTCAGATCCCTGTTCATGTCACCAATAGCCACGCATTGGTGTTCTGACTTTAGGGTATCCCCCATGCTCCCTACTTGAGATACCCATACTGTTATAGCCACCACACAGAATGGAATGGACCTGCACCCAAAATTTGGTTCAGACCTCAAGACTGAGAACACCACACACAACCCAAGAGAGCATGAAAATGTTTATTACTCACATCATGAGGCTTTCTGGGAACACTAAGATGGCTCCTAAGAAAGTCTGAAATGGCTTGAAGTTTTTATGGTGTTTAGGAGATGGGGCTGGAGTGAGGGTTCCTGTCCATGGCCAAGGGCTTCCAGGGTTTGAACTTCCTGCCAGTGTCAGATGAGGGAGCACCCAGGCTTTCTTTTCAGCTTGCCCAGCTACAGGGCAGACGGGGAAGAAGGAGTGCTGAGATTTAAAAGCTGCAAGCAAATATCAAACAATGCAGCCAGACTCCAATTTGCACACCCTTGTATAAACCCATTCCCTTGAGTGCAGGTGGGATTTATGACTTGTTTCTAACCAATAGAATATGACAAATGTAACAGATGGTCTCCTTTAAAATCACGCCTGTGAATATATTGCAATGAATAAGACTCCATCTTAGCACATTCCATCTAGAGGCTTGCTGAAGTAAGGACAAGGCTGGAGAAGCCCCCATGGCAAAGAACTGTTCTAGGAACCACAGGTGGTCTTCACGACCTGATGGTGGCCTCTAGCCCAGAGCCAACAAGAATGCAGATCCTAAATCCTTTGGCCACAAGGAGATGCACTCTGCCAACAGCCTGAATGAGCACAGAGTTGGGTTCTTTCTCAGTAAAGCCATCAGATGAGAACACAGCTCAAATGACACCTTGGATACAGCCTTGGGACACTGAACAGAGGACTCAGCTGAGCCATGCCCAAACGGATGACTCACAAAAACTACGAGATAATCAATGTATGTATTGTTCTAAGCTGCTACATTTGTAGTACTTTGTTATGCCCGGAAATAGAAAACTAATATACATTCCAACCAAATAATCTGTCTGTCACACAGGTTCTCCAAAATTGCCTTTTCAACTGATGTTATATCTCCTCCATCATGAATCCTTTCTAGCTGGTTTACTTTTCAGAATCACTCAATTACTCCTCTCCTATGGTGATCTTGTACATCTGAAGAATTTTTATGCTTTCTCAAGCCTTCACAGTTGACCAGGGTCATACAACAAGGTAAATCACATTTTAGTAATCCCTCATAATTTTTGAGAGCTTTTTACGGGCATTACTTGCCAAAATATCTTTCACAATAAAACTGTGAGATGATTAACATCCCTTCCCCCATTGTATAGATAAGGAAATAGAGGAACTTATGAGAAATAACCCAGCCAGTCAACTTCAGATCTGGAATTCAAGCCTAGATCTATGTGTTTAGTACAAACACTGTTTCTCTCCTATGGGAGGGATTTGTCAACTGGTATCTTGTGGTGACATTGCAACTTTAAAATATAACTTGCTTTAAATCTAGGCTTCCCACATTCAAAAGAATCTACTCACATGACTAAAGCACCAAAAATCAAGGGTGTGGATTTCTGTTTCCTTAAATCAGGGTCAGATTTGTTCTCATCATGATATCCTAGGACTTCTGAGTTGTTGTTCTCGAAAAATTTGCATGTGTCCATCTTCTTACTTTTCACCCAGTGACCCTTTCTCACGACTTTAGGATATAGCATGTCTTGCTCAAAGAAAAATGTGAAGCAGAAGCAAACAGAATAAAATTTTGTAAGAGTTATTAAAGGAAACAAACTGGAACCAGAAAATTTGGGGGCGGATTAGTTTTTTTCAAGCGATGCCTAATGCTGACTTATGCCTGGGCTGGAGGGCTATTTGTTAAGGAACATTTATGCTGGTGGGTGATCCAGATCCCCATTTGAGTCTCTGGGAAGCAATACATCTCTTTATTTACCTCTCATATAATTAATTCAGGCCGTAATTCTACTAGTTAAGGGGTGGAGAATTTAGAAACAGAAAGGTTTCCATGATTCTGGGAATATGCATTTATTACTGTGATAAAAGAGCTGTCTCTCCCAGTCTCCATTCGCTGCATTGTTTCAGTGCTTTTCATCTCCAAAAATCACAGAGGCTGAGATCTGGTCCCTTGGTTGAGAATAGTGCCTGAAATGGATGCTGTAGGTTGCTTAACAAAGCTTTCAGCTTGGGGCTTCTATTATTTTCTTTCTTTCTTTTTTTTTTTTGAGGAAGATTAGCTAACTACTGCCAATCCTCCTCTTTATGCTGAGGAAGACTGGCCCTGAGCTAACATCTGTGCCCATCTTCCTCTACCTTATATGTGGGACACCTACCACAACATGGCTTTTGTCAAGTGGTGCCATGTCTGCACCCAAGATCTAAACCGGTGAACCCCAGGCCATTGAGAAGCAGAACATGTGGATTTAACTGCTGCACCACTGGGCTGGCCCTTGGGGCTTCTACTTTTGACCATCATCTGGAATGTATATCTTCCTGTGAACTGATATCCTTTTTCTGGCTGTGTCTAACTTGGACTCAAGGGGAATGTATGGGTTTTTTCCAGTATTTCTGGAAACGAAGTACATAAAAGAAAGATGCCATTCCCATTCTAAGGAATGGTAACAATGATGATGATGCCACCGCAGTAGACACTGCCTGATCCACCCAGATCCCCTGGGATTTCCCTCTATCTGTTCATACATTCACCACTTCCAACTCCCCTCCTGTCCCCCGTTTTGTCCTGTCACTCTGCCCAGAGGGTAGCCCAACTTCTTTGCCTGCAGCTGTACAGAGCCATAAGATCCTTTGGTTTTACATACCATCTTGCCTCACTACCTCTAGCCAAGATTTTCATTCAGTGACTGAGTAGTGCAGGAGTATGCAAGCTCATCTCCCTTCCTTGCAAGGACGATGAGGAGCATGGAAAGCTCTGAGGTGTAATTTACACTTTAGTCTTCTCCCGCAGGATTAGGGTCAAGCTGGGAATTTTCCTGAAAGTGCACCTTTGCTTGGCTTCTTTCCCTTTCCTGTCCTGCTTCTCCCACTCCCTTCTGGTTTTCTCTTGGGAGCACACATCCTCATTTCATGATCTGCTTCTGAAGAACCCTGCCCAGGAAAATCATGCACTTTTTATTGAGCATTTACTGCAGGCTGGTCACAATAAATTATCTAATCCTGGCAAAAACCCTTGCAGGAAATGTCATTAACCCAGCGCTACAGAAGAACACATTAACCAATTTTCTTAAATAGCTAGTAAATGTCGCAGCTCAGGTTTGAACATATTCATTCAACTCTAAGACCTGCTCTCTGAAAGTGTGACATATGCCTCTCAATACAAAAAGTCTGATACTAAGAGTCAATAGTTTCACTGTAAAATAGTAGCCAAAGAACTGATTTATGAGTCAGAATATTTCAATTCACATCAGTCTTTACTTGGTGTATGAATTCAGGCAAGTTGCTTCATTTTTCTGAGCCTTGGTTTCTTCCTACGTAAAAACAGAGAAACCAATACCTGCCCTCCTTATTCTTACCTTTAATTATTCTTTTCTTTTTTTATTTTATTGTGGTAACATTGGTTTATGGTATTATATAAATTTCAGGTGTACATGCTTACATTTCTATTCCTGTGTAGATTACACCGTGTTCATCACCCAAAGACTAATCAGAGTCCATCACCACACACATGTGCCTAATTAACTCTTTTACCCTCCTCTCTCCCCTATTGCCTTCTGGTAATGACCAATCCAATCTTTGTCTCTATGTGATTGTTTATTGTTGTTGTTTTTATCTTATATTTATGAGTGACATCATACGGTGTTTGATTTTCTCCCTCTGACTTATTCCACTTAGCATAATACCTGTAAGGTCCATCCATGTTCTTTCCTCTTAAAAATTAGAATAAAATCATACAATGAAGGTGAGGATTGCTTTGGAATTGTGAAGTAGTAGAAGAAAGAACATAATCTTTGGATCTGGATTTGATTTAATAACTAACTGGCAGTGCGGTCTCGGGCAAAATATTGACCTCTGCGAGCAATGTCCGTTATTGTAAAACAGGGATAACCATGTCTTCTTCACAAAGGTGCTGGATTGGAGGAGGATGCTGCTCTGTAAATTCTGCTGTGAAAGTTGGCTATGTCCATGTCTGGCACAGGGTAGTTCCTCAATAAATGTCAGCCATGCCCTTCCTCTTCTTTACTTCTCTGCTTCAAGTAGGTCCTTAGCTTCAAAATAACCTAGAACTGCCACATTTCCCCCCAGCAACTTGCTCATAGAGTGTGTCTTTGTGTGTGTGTGTGCGTGTGTGCACGTGGTGTGTATATACACAAGCACATATTGTGATTCAGCTGTTCTTCGCTTTTGTCAGTTGGTACCCTTTCATTTTTGCTGTCTTTTCATGTATATTTTATTCCCAATCAATGTCAGAAACCTTATTCAAATATCTTGTTTGTTTCTATCTTCTTCCTCTACTACGCAGCTCTGTACTTTTATGAAGCTTACGTTTCTCTCACTGACTTCTTTTAATTTTCATGTGTTTTAAATTGAGCACCATGAAAAGAAGATGTGTGTTTGGTGTGCATGTGGATGTGTGCATTTGTGTGTGTGTGTGGTTCCCAGTGGCAGGGGACTGGAAGGTTCTGGCAGGATCCCAGACCATTGCACATTTGGGTATCAGTCCCCGGTGACCAGGATTTGCTCCCTGGGAAGAATCATAAACATTCACATAGAGTAACCTGAAAGACCATTCGAGCTTCTCATTTACAAACAGAAAAGTTGGCTTGTTCAAGACTAGAGCCCAGAATCTTTTGCTTCAGGTCCAAAGCTTTTCCACCACACTTTCCTTTGAGCTATGTGAGAGATATAAAGTCCCTATAGAAAGGATTTAAAAAATATTTATGGTTGTTATTCAGATTCTATTTGTAAAATTTCTTTCTTCTGTTCTCTTGTCAGCTGTTTTGGCTTTCTGACAATACTGTTTGGGTCAGTTGAATCCAGTCATTTTGCAGATCCTGATGTCACCAACTTTGTTGAAGATAAAGCAGGCTCAGAAGAGAGTCAGATGGGCTTTGAATTGTAACTATGTCCATCATCAGTTACACAAACATGGAAGATTATTTCATCTCCCAGTTTCTTCATCAATAAATTCAGAATGATAATATATGGCTTGAAGAGTTGTTGAGAGGATAAGATTTTATAATATAGACAAATTGCCTAATCTAGAGCCACATACCTTGATTACTAATAAATGGGTCTTAGAACACTAAGAATACTAGACACTCCTCTGAATTACAGAATATTTTTGGTTCTTTGTGGAAGTAAAGAGGCATATAATACATTCCAGAGTAAGATGTGTTGTTTGGAGGAAGTTTTAAAGAGTTTCAGCACCATAGACAGATGCAAAATTGCTATTTACTTCTTTCTTGGGTAGATAGAAGGAAAAGAACATCAGAATGGGCTGATTTACCTTGTAACAATGATATCAAGTTAATGGAAAACCCCCTTCTTGATGTCCCCACCTTCTGCAGGAGGACAGCTGGCATCAGAGAGTGTTCATGTTTTGTTTCCTTTGTTCTTTTAGTCTGAGAGCTGCACATGGGCAAGGTTACTCCTTAAAGGGTGTTACCCTTGAATATGTCACAACGAACTTTTGTGTCCCTGAGCCTCTCCCCTCCAGCCACCCTAAATTTACCCCAATACAAAATCACTAGAGAAAAGGAGCCCACTACTTAGTGAGGACCTATTTTGTGTTTGGAATTGCCCCAGATGCTTTTCTACTGTTAATTGAATTCTCACCACAGTTTCCTGTTAGATATAATTACTTGCATTTTACAGATGAAGAAACTGAAGATCCCCAGCATGTTCTGCAAGAGGCCAGATGATAAATACTATGGCTTGCAGGCCACATACATTTTACTCAGCTTCGCTGTCGTAGTGCGCAAGCACAGAGACAATATGTAAATGAATGGATGTGGCCATGTTCCAATACAGCTTTATTTTAAAAACATGACAGGTGAACTTGGTCCATAGGCTGAAGTGTACTACCCTCTGTTTTACAGTGACGATGAAGTAAAACCAGTATTTGAAACAAGTTTTGTCTGCCTTCAGAGCCGCTGTACTTTGCACTAATCTCTACTTTCTTCTTAACAGATTTTGAGATTAGAAAGAAACCCAAACATATCGTGCTAAAGGGTAGTTTTCAGTTTCCAAGCCTTAAGGAGAGTCTATAGCATAAAAACTGGTGCAGTTTATATAAATATAGCTTATAAATTCAAGGGTAGTTCCTTGAATTAGAGGCTTTGTGTCTGGAAAGAAATGGCTGTATCTCTTAGGCAGGCCTTCCATGTTTGTCCCTGTTCAGTGAGGACAAACATGACGTCAATAGGCCAGATGCACTCTCGTTGTGCCTTGAAACTCTTTAGCTTCGATCATGAACCAAATCAATGCTTTGGGTTTACGCTGAGGATTCCAGAAAGGCTTCTCTCTGAATCACTCTAAATTCACCTTCAAGCGGGGAAAGAGCCTGACATTATCCAAAGTCAGCAGGTGGAAAAAACCTAAAGCAGAACCATGAGCAAGTAAAGAAGAATCTAGATGTGGCCAATCCCTCTCAGTAAAGCCACACTTTGTTGGCTTTGAAAAATAGCCCAATTATCCTCAATTTCAGCATGCAGAAAAATGATGCAGCAATGTGACCTCATACCATAAATCCTACACACATAAACGCTCCCTATGCAATTAGTTGTTGCTCTAAATTGCTCTCACCTAAGGGAAATGAATAGTCAGTTCTATCTGTCACCCAAGGGAGACATGAAGCAGTCACAGAGGAAGATCGTCTGCTGTCTCAGCCACTAAAGAAGAGGAAGTTTGGATTTCTAGTTTAGTGAATGTGTTGGCTATCACAGCACCTAGAATAAAGCACGGCATAGTGATGGAAAGAACCCAGCCATTTGGAGTCCATCAGCATGATTTTGCCAGACAAAAGGGGTGGGAGAAAAGATCCTGAAATTTAAAATTGGGAGACTTAGTTTCTGTTTTCACATAGGAACTTCAGCAATTGCAGAGGGAAGCATTCTGGACCTGGACTCAGATGATTTGATTTAAAGTTCTAACTCTCACAGTCATCGGCTGAGTGGGGCTGGCCAAAGTCACTTCACATGGCACAGATGGCTCTCTGGTCATGCAAAATCATTCTCTGCTCTTCCTGAGCACACAATCAGGCTGCATCTCTCAGGCCCCTTGCAGTTGATTTGTCCATGTGACTGAGTTCTGGTTAATGGGATGTGCGTGATGGGAATGAAGGCCACTTCCAGGCCTAGATTGTAAAAACCTCCCTTCATTTTCTAAGCCCTAGAGGCTGATGGAGGACCCTGGCTTCCTGAATGGAGCAAAGCCCATTTCTATCTTCCTACTCCTCCCACCACTCTCTGCCTGCCAACTGGACTTTATATAAGTGGGTCAAACCACTGAGATGCTTGATTTATCTGTTACAATAGTTAGTGTTAACATCTTAATAACAACGTTGGTAATAACAGCTGATATTTTTGAGCCCTTAGATTAAGATAGGCATTGGGTCTCCACGAACTATCTCCTATGATCTTCAAAACAGTAACTTTATAAGTTCTATTAATGTTCCTCTTTCAAAGTTGAAGCTGAGACATACAGAGGTGCCCAAAATATCATCTATGTCACATGAGTTAGGATCTAGAAAGGTACTTGGAAGACTAAAAGCGTCACGTAAATGCTAGATGTTATGATTATTGATCTCTCCGAGCCTCAGTTTTTATAGCTATAACATTTATTCTAATTAATCACTATTTTGAACACAGTAACATGAAACATTTATGTGTTCCATGGAAGCAGGTGATGGTGACAATCTAACATTCCTGGTCATGTGAATGGCATTTAGTGGTAGTAAATGCAAGACAGAACAGGAAGCAGGAGAGGTAAGTACAAGTAGAAAGATGAAGGAGGAAGATGCACTTATAAGTCTCTCTTTTCTCATCTTCTTCTCCCCTACTCCCTCCAACTAAATATTTCCTCTAGTCTGTAATTAGATGCACTATTACCAACTGCTAGATAATACCTTAAATGAGCTTAAATGATCCCATCATTTCTCAAGTGGCTGATATAATACTCAGGAGTGGCCAGGTCTTAGAACCTAGGGAAATAGGAAATATCAACTTTTTGTGTTTTTCTTTAAAGAAAAGATCGAAGATAGTTATAGCACATGCTAGTTGCTAACGATGTTCAATTCTTATGTAATTATCCATCCAGGCCAGAGCTTAAGATGCAAATAAATGGGAAAAATCAGGTTTTCTGGCTTTTCCATTAGAAAAAAAAGAGATAACTTATAACACACACCAATTGATTATGAGGTTTAATTCAAACTTAGGGAAAATTCCTAACAGATTATTGAAGTATATTTTTAGCATGTTTGTCATCTAAGTTTTAATTCAAAGATAACAAGCTTTAGGGCTCTGGTATGTCTCTGACTTGTAGAAATGTTTTGTTTAAGTCAAAGAGTGACATTCATAGAGCATTAAATAGGTATCAGGAAATTTCTTAAACACACACAATCTAGATCTGCTTAAAATAAGAAAAATCTAGAAACTTTGAGGCTAAGGTTCCACATGACAGCAATTATTGGGAACTGAAGATTCTGCTAATCTAGATAGGCCCTGCACTCTCTGCTTTGCCACAGTCTTCACCACTCTCTATTGTTTCTCAACATGGTAACCAAGTGTCAGTTCCCATTTAATCCTTTCCATCTTGACTATTTGCCTCATTTACACTGATTTTCTGCTCATTGTGCTGAATCCGTTACCTCTGCTTTAGAATATAGCTTCTCCAGAAAGACAACATTTAATGTTAATGAAATTAGACCCTTCTGCTTCTTGTTGCTTCTGGAGAAGACAGAATGTACTACTTACTTTGGTGATTGAGTAAATCAAACTTTTCAATGTCTGTTCAGGTACTGTGCATTTGCATAAAAAGCTTTCCTTACTATCCCTTCTCTATTTGAATATTTCTATTTATCATTCTAACTCACCTGCTGTATCACCTCCTCCAAGAAGTCTTCCCTAACCTCAACCACCTCAACAGGCTGGGTTGGCTTGCCTTTATATGTTTTCACACAGCACTATGTGCTTATTTCTGTCAAAGCGTTTATCATTGCAAGTGTCAATTTACTTGCAGACCTAACCCGCTAATGCATAGATTTGGTAGAATCATCACTCTTTCTGAATATGTCACGTTCTGTTCAGTCACCATGCCTTTGTGTATGCTGTTTCCTCTTCCTACAGTGCCCTCTCCTATCTGCAGCACTCTCCTTGGCACAAGAAAACACTACTCATCTCTTAGGGCTTCTCAAGCATTGAATTTTCAATGATACCTTCCATAGAACCTTCACGCTGGCTCGTTTCCCCTAACCAACACTTCCACAACGTGATTCTAGACCATGGCAACCAGCACAGTGTGCTCTTCCTCTCTCTCCAGACAGCCATCTCCCTGACATGAGAATGATGCTTGAGGGAAAGACAGTGTCTTTATTCTCCATAACTTTAGCATGAAGTAGTATGCCTGGGACATAACACACACACACAGATGCACACGCACAAACACACACACACACGCATACCTCATTTTATTGCACTTTTCATTATTGCGTTTTGCAGATACTTCATCTTTCACAAGACTCTCCACCAGCCAAAAGATTGCTACTAGCTGAAGGCTCTGATGATGGTTAACATTTTTCAGTAATAAAGCGTGTTTTAATTAAGGTATGGACATTGTTTTCTTAGACATGATGCTATTGCACACATAACTTTTATATATATTGGGAAACCAAAAAATTTGTGTGACTTATTTTATTGCAATATTCACTTCATTGCAGTGGTCTGGAACCCAATCCACAGTATCTCTGAGGTATGCCTCTCTCTCTCTCTCTCTCTCTATATATATATATATATATGTATATGGGAAGGAAAGAAGGAAGAAAATAATTCCTTTTTGACATAGTAGATTCTTGTCCGGGTTTTTAGTGTTGTCCTCTGCCCTCTTCTCTTCCACTCCAAATCCTGTTGGGCTGCTGCTAATTGCTCATTGAACACCATGGCCTGGTTTCCTTCCATTACTGTCTAGTAATTTCTTATGAAATTGGTATGCAATATCTTATTTGGTCAGACAACCTCTCACTGGCTTTCTCTGTTGTTTGAGTCTCCTTGTCTTGCCTTTGGAAAGGTCCCAGGTAAATGTCTCTAATTCTGTTGCAGAATTTAGTGTTCTTTATCTCTCCACATTCTCCAGGTTTTATCATCACCTGTGTCTTTTACTAGAATGGTCCCTACAATCATTAAGCTTCTTTTGGAAGTGAGTGACAAATCCATCTTGAACAAGCTTAAAAAAAAAAAATGCATTAGACATTCTCCCAGGTGTCACACAGGACAACTACATCATAGAAAGGACAGGTTTGAGTTTAATCTAAGGGAAAACCACACTTAAAAACTATGGGTCATCATGACCCTCTCTTTCTTAATTTCTTCATCTAAGGGCTCTGGCTAACCAACTTGATTCACTGTGTCCCAGTTCCAAAAATCCCAGGAAAGGGCCATGCTTATCAACTTGATCATGCTGTCTCTTCCTTGGACCCATCAGCTCTAGCTGCGAGAAAGTCACACATTTTGTAAAGTGGCTGCTTCTGTGGTTACCATGTGGCAAGTGGACGAAGGGCCACAAAAGTAGGGGCAGATCAGGCAAAACAGCATGTCCATTACATTCCCTGGCTAGATATTTGCCGATTGGCATCCATTTAATTGAAGATTACTTAATGAATATCCACCACTTCTAGATACAAAAGATGCAGCAATGAATAAAGTAGATGAGATCACACCTATAATGAAAAGGACAATTTTTTTGTTCATCAACACATATTTACTGGGCACCTACTGTATACAGAGATTGTGCTGGCACTATAATGAAAGTGAAAGATGAAAAGATATATATATATATATATATAGTCTCGGCTCTCACAAAACTTACAAACTAAATGGGAAATACAATGTTTGAACAAGTAAATGTTACACAAGACTGGTCAGTCCATTCATTTCACCAGACATTCACTGCGTATACAGAACATGCCACTGTGTTACACACTGAGGATATCAAGATGGATGAGAAACTGCTGTGTTTATCTTAATAACAGACTGTTGACAGACTAGAACAGAATGTTGACATATAAACAGTTAATTCCAACCCAGGATAATTCAGTATTTTTTAACAAGGATGTTTAAAAAAGGATTTAAAAAAGGAGATACCTATATGAAGCAAAATGTTTTAGAAGAGTCCAGGAAAGAGAGACAGGACAGTTGACAGAAAAACCTCAATAGAAAGAATAAATCTAGGGGCCAGCCCGGTGGCACAGCAGTTAAGTTCGCATGTTCTGCTTCTCGGCGGCCCGGGGTTCGCCGGTTCGGATCCTGGGTGTGGACATGCCACCGCTTGGCACGCCATGCTGTGGTAGGCATCCCACATATAAAGTAGAGGAAGATGGGCACGATATTAGCTCAGGACTAGGCTTCCTCAGCAAAAAGAGGAGGACTGGCAGTAGTTAGCTCAGGGCTAATCTTCCTCAAAAAGAAATAATAAATAAAATAAAAAACACACACACAAAAGAAGGAATAAATCTAATCCCAATGGAAGTAGCTGAAGCAAAAATGCAGAATTGGGATGATACAGGATAGATTTAGAAAATGGTGAGAACCAGGAATTTTAAGAGATGCAGAAGATAAACCTGGAAATGTAGGTGGGATCAGATTATAGCATGTTAATAAGTTCAGAGGTTTTGCTTGATAATGAGAAGTCACTGAACGTTTTGAACAGGCAGTACCTTGATCAAAACACATTTTTAAGTGATTAACTAAAAGATGGGTTACTTCTTGGTATTCCTCCTGGTAGAGGGGGTGGGGTACCATTGGGGGATAGAAAGAGACAGAAGGGTCTGCTTAAAAGCTATTACAAAGGAGCTTATTTTCTCCTTTGATTTCTATTGCATTTCGTAGTTCTTGAGCGACAACTTATACTGCATCTCTCTGTGTTATTGTCTTTCCAAGTAAACTGCAAACTCTCTGAAAATAAGGGGCGCTGTACATTTTTGCATCCTCTGGAGGCTCGCACAAAGCCTTGTTTAAAGTGGGTTCTAAATAAACACTTATTGAGTGGACGCAAAAATTGATGGATGAATGAATGAGTTAAAATTAATGGCTCCGAAAGAGGAATATAAATATCCTATACCCTGAGTGTCTCTAGCATTTGTTCAAATCTTGAGCACCATAGGGAGACAGCACATGATGATGCAAATATTGACTTATTTTCTAAATGTGTGAACTTGGGTAAGTTTCTCTATTTCTTGAGCCTCTAATTAATTTTCTTCCCTGAAGAAATGGAGCTAATAATACTTAATATCTCACACTGGTAGTGTGAAGATGAAAAGGAACCCTGCATATAAAGCACTTAGCTTGTTACTAGCACAAACTGAGAACTCATTAAATGGTATAGCTTAATATGTTTCCAATAGCCTACTAGTGATAGACAGGGCCAGAAATGGCCTCTTCCCTTTCTCATTCCTTTATTCATTCATGTATTTAACATTCAGTCAAAAATATTAATAAATGCTTATTATTAGGCAGTTAAGGCACAAAAGTGAAAAGAATCCAGCATATCACAGTGAAAGAGCTCACCATATAATGGAGAATATTGGTAAGTATCAGGCAGTTACGATACAATGGGGTAAGTGCTGCTAAAAGGGAGTGCATTTGGAGGATGCAGGTTTCAAGCAAACCAGTAGAGGGAGAGGGGTCATGGCCAGTTCCAGGAACTGTGAGTAACTTACCTGCTGGAACTGCAAGGGCAAGAAAGTGTAGTCATGAGGCTGGAGAAGTGAGCTAAGTCAAGTCACCGTAGACTTGTCAGTTTTTCACAACTTTGAGAAGGGACTCATAAATTCCCTACTGTTCATCCACTTCAACCCCAAATATCTTTTTACTTAGGTCTAACTCTTTAGTTCCCCCTTCTGAGGCTGCAGAGTAACTCATGTCTTAAGAAGTAGTGGGGATTCTGAGAAAGTCCTGGCTGCATTGAATGGGAGATTTCTCTTTGCTGGAATCCAGGCTGCCTGTTTGGGATCGCCTTTTCAGCAGAAGAAAGGATCCAGCTGGGGCTAACTTGAGTCAACTTGCAAAGCTCATTCCGCACACGTGCATTCTCTGAGAGCCACATAAGTCCTTCGCTGGTGGCGTTAAAAATCGATATTGTCAGTCTGTTTGAATATGGGAGGTCTGGTGCTGGCTGTGCAAGGAGACTCTGAATAGAGCAAAAGAATCAGAGGCATCAATTGGTTTCACCGAGTACTGAGAGTCTTTAAAAATCAAAGTTGTGCTTTTTTCCCCCAGGGTTTTGTTTTATTTAGTTTCCTGAACAAAACCATCATCTCTGTTATTAAAGACAGGAAAGACAGGGCTGCAATGCATGTTTCCCTGTCCACACTTTTACCACTCTCCAAGATGTCACAGGATAACCAGTTTGGGACTTCAGGGCTCTTCCGTTCTTCATGCTTTCTTCCTTTGGAGCGCCAGCTGGGAAAATCGATTTCTTTTTCTTTTTAAGAGTGAAGTATGCAAAACATGATTGGCCAGAGAGGGGGGTAAAAATGGAGTGACTTCACCAGACTACCTTCCAATCTTGCTAGAAAGGGATGAAAAATGAAGCTCAAACTAGGGTATATCCAGTCCGATACTTTCCCTGAGAAATGGACATCAACCTCTGGTTGGTTACACTGATTCCGCTTTCACAACATCAGCATTCTTTGCCAAGTGACATTTATTTTCAGAATGGATGCTGTTGTTAGAGTATGGCCAACCACCTTCAGTATTTCAGAATATGCCTGAAATAAGGTTGGGTAAACAAACGCTCAGGTTTTTCACTCTGGATTATCTAAAGCCAAGAGGATAACTTCTGTTGGCAGCCCATGATCTGGCTGAGACATGCCAAAAGTAAACTGTGTCTTTCAAGATGGTAACCAGCTAATCTGATAAGCAACACTGATATATTTGTTTGGTACTAGCTCTGTGCCACGGGCTTTACCTACACAAAGTAATTTCATCCTCACTGCCACCCAGTGAAGCATGTGGAATTCTTCTTCTTTTATCGGATGATACAAATGGCTCAGAGAGGCTAGTGATCTGTCAACGATCACAGCCAGTACACCGGAATTGGATTTAAATCTGGACTTATTTGCTTCCTAAATTTGTGTTTATTCTTCTGCACCTTTAGGGCAAAAGGTGAAGAACTGGGTTTGCATCCTCATCAGTACCTGTCCAAGACCAATGCTCCTTTCCTTAGTGTGTCTGTGGAAGTGAAAATTTCAGTCTCTAAGAGAAATGGCAACACATCGGTAGGCTCTGAGGGGGAACATTGCCACGCGTGGACCTCAAGGCTGCTCCTTGTTTACATTTCCTCTAGGCTTCCCCAACATTGCTGGAAAGAGTCCGAGTTCGAATAAATAAACCAGCAATTTCTCTTCGGTGCTCAGACACACAGGAAGAAGATCCTGGAATCTAACAGCAACTTGAGAGAATGGAAACTTGGGTTTTGATTACAAAAATGGGCTTTGGGGCACAGATTTAGCCTCCATTTCTGGATATACGTTTTACTTACTGTGCTTTCTTGAGCAAGTTGCTGCATATCTCTGAAGCTCAGATTCCTTGCCTATAAAATGAGAAGATGAATTTCCTCTCAGTTATTTTGATGGTTAATGTGATAATCAGTGTAGGTGCTTGGCACATAATGGGCTGCTCATAAATGCTAACTATTATGATTAGCTTGAAGTCAGAACATTTGAGATCTGATTCTAGTTTTTTTTTTCTTGGTGAGGAAGTTGCGCCCTGAGCCAACATCCGTTGCCAACTTTCCTCTTTTTGCTTGAGGAAGATTGTAGCTGAGCTAACCCCTGTGCCCATCTTCCTCTATTTGTATCTGGGGTGCTGCCACAGTGTAGCTTGATGAGTTGTGTGAGGTCTGTGACGAGGATCTAAACCCGTGAACCCGGGGCCACTGAAGCCAAGTGTGTGAACTTAACCACAATGCCACCAGGCCAGCCCCAGATTCTAGTTCTTTTATTTGCTTACTCTTAAACCTTTGCTTAATTACTTAACATTTATGGGCCTAATCTAATGCAAAACCAATGTGGAAATAAACCCCCAAATATAAAACAAAACAACAATTAAGAAAACAACCCTATAAAATAAGAGGTTGGAAGTAGTTAGCAACATTTTTACTAGCAAGTATTCCTTCTCTTTATCTCTATCTGCTATTTGAACTGCATTTATTAATACTTATTTTCTGATTTTTAATTAATCAAAGATACATATATCTGAGCATGCAGCACAAACAGTAAGTATTAAGCCAACAGTAAGAAGACTAAATGGGAACAAAGCAGTACTAAATCTTATTAATGAGCCCATGTCTTCACTAGCAAATGAGGCCTCGTCCGGTGTAAATATTCAACTTCCAGTAACTCTTTTTTTGAATATCTGAAATAATTCAAAGATCGCCACTGATGCTTTCTTGGATGCCTGGAGATTTGAGAACTCCAGGTGTGGCACTATTGGCCTTGTCTGAAGTCCCTTCAGCTCTACTAGTCTTCAAAACCATGAGCCTGTCCTTAAATTTTAAGATTGTTTTTCTCTACTTCTCTACTTTTTTCCTTTTAATTTCTCTTGAACCAATTCACCATTGCAAGCATTCATGTATGCTGATTTTTCCCTTCTTTGTGATAATACGAGCCCTTAGGGGAAGGACATCACTCTGGGTCCTTGCTACTCAAAATGAGGTCCAGGGACCAGCAGCAGCGGTATCACCTGGCAGCTTGTTAGAAATGCTGAATCTTAGACTCCATTCTGGACCGACTAAGCATGAACCTACAACTGAACGAGGTCCCCAGGTGGATCACGGAGTAATTCCCTAGTAAATTCGAACTCCTGACCTATTGCCTTGCACAAGCCATTCCACCTACATAAGCCTCAGTAAAATAAGAATAAAAGTACTGCCTGTCTTACGTGAAGGTTCTATTGTTAGTGTCAAGAAAATAACCAATAAGAAGATACTTCATAAGCCAGTTAACTATCTACAAACTCAAAGTGCACATGGTTTCATAATGATTACGTAACAGTTTTTTCTAAGAATCAGAATGAAAAGCATACTTAAAAAATTCCTTTCACAATTCAGAAAACCCTTCAGAATCATGTCACCACGCCCCTGCATTTCCCTTGGGGATTGTGAACACCTCCCTCTCAGCTCTGTCCAGATTGCATTAGGTTGTTTACCCATCTGCCTCCTCTGGAGATTTACTAATTCCTTGAAAACATTGATGTGGAGACCATATATGACTCACTCTGCTTTCTCTCCTTCCTTCTCTGTGCTCCTCCACCTCCTCCCAGTGCCTAGAACAGAGTTGGCCCTCTATCCACGCTCAATGAATGAACAAATAGATACAATACTACTTGACAGCGTCTCTCTGAAAAGCAAAATCCAGCCAGTTCACTGGGTACCTGAGCCACCTGTTTAATAGGGTTGTTAAGAGAATCAAATGAGACTGGGCATGCGGTGGCCCTATGTGAGCTATAAAACACTGAATAAAAATGAGAGAGTATTATTAGGCATATGTGGTCTGGCAGAGTCTTACAGATGGCAGTCACCTGTCGTTAGGAAAACTGTCTTTAGCCAAAGCCGAAATTGTAGTGACTTCAGAGGCTCTTGAGGCCGTGAGCTGTAAGCTGTTGCCTCTGCTCCATCCTTAGCCAGAGTTGTCATCTACTGCATGTATTTGCTCCTGGGCTGTGTGTGTGCTGCTGTGCTGAGGTAGCGCGGCCACCTTGTTAAGCGGGTGCGCACACCCCGCTTTCGGAGCTGTGGGTGGCCTTCCAGGGCGCTGCATTTGCTCGGCGAGGGCTTTGGTCCTGTGCCACGTGATTGCTGCGTTTACATGCTGAGTTGCTTCATTAGGGAGACTCACTCAGACTGTTTCTCTAAAAAACAATAAGGCCTGCACTGGGATAGAACAGAGTTGAATAGACATTTATCTTTTTACAGTGCAAATCAATGAGTAATTTTCTGGTTTGAATGCTATATTTAAGACTGTCTGGGGAAAAGCTGTCAACCATGTCCTATTCCAAGGTGGCTCTATTAAAGAAACTGTAAAAAAAAAAAATGTCTTATTTAAGATTCACAGAATATATCTTTTCTTTGCTTAAACATTTCCAGGGAGTAGCTGCTCCCATGTCCTGATGCTGATGGGCAGTCCTCTTGGATGTAAGCCGTGTGCTGACATCATGCACCTGTGCAGGTAAGCTTTCTCTGAACGCTGTGAGGTAGCGAGGCAGAGAGGCTCTTTACTACATCTAATTCAAAACCCAACCTCTCTTCTCTATTGCATGTCAAAGGGAAGGATGGGAAGACACTTCTACCTGTTAATAATTGACCTACTGCCCAAAGCAAAGGACAGAAGTGGGTCCTTGGGGAGTCCATGGATGCCCAGTGCCTTATGTTGTCATAAACAGTGGAATAGTCCAGTTGGCTTGAATCCTTTCAGTAACTCAGCCACTTCCAATTTGTGAGCTATAGGCCTCAAGTTTCAATGTCTTTTTAAATTTTCAACTTCTATTCCAGCATCCCAAAGCTGGATCCTTTCACTCAACCTTGTCAGTGTACAGACAAAAAAAAGGAGGACTCAGAGAGGTCAAGTGACTGGTGCAAAGTCACACAGCTAATATTAGCAGAGCTGGGATGACATCTTCTGCTGGTGGATTAGCCCCATTGTCCTCCTAGAGGTAATTTGTAGCTGTGGGACCTTGGGAGAGCTATGTAGATTTTTTGAAGACCTCTCATCTATACTACCTCCTATAGACTTTGTGTATTTTAAATGAAAAGTGTTTGCAAACTCTTAAGACACTGCAGGAACATTGTAGAGGTATAGAGACTCCAAACAGACCCTTCCATTTCTGACACACTAGGAGTTCAGGCTGTACAAATACTGAGTTGCCATTTATCATGTATTAGAAATTGTCCAGATGTTACACATAATGCAACTTGGAGAACAGGACATCACAGTATAACCAAGAATCCTGACATGGAGTATAGCGACACAAAGAGAATTTAACAGTGATTTTGGAAATACTCTAAGACTGTTTACAAAGAAAGAGCCAACGCAGCGCAGCAGCCCCTTCTGACTGGGTAAATTGAGAATACTGGAAAGGCTGTTATTTTTTCTCTAGGGACAAAGGAGTCTTTCAGGCGATTTCATGGGAATCCATCGTTTGTGGCATATTCACGTTGGCACTAGCTTAACCTTGTGCAGGACGACGTGCTGTAGGTCCAAACACCAAGGAAAGCAGCCCTGTGCCATGGAAATCAATGTTGTTCCACCTCCCTGGCCGGTACCCCGATTTTCTAAAGCCGCTGGGTTTGCAAGCGATGTGATTCTGGGCAGTTTCTGGAGCTCAGGGACTCCCTCGGAGCAGTTCTCACAGTCAGCTGTAGATGGCGATGTTGCACCAAGAACCTCCTCCACAGGGGCAGCGGCAGGCGGAGGAGCATCCAGCTGTGGCCTGCGCGGCTCAACTCTGTGAGTCCTGTGTTAAGTTCCTCTGGTTGGTCATAACCCAGCAGTTCCCTTCCTGGGACCCCTGCTTACCCGTCGCTCCCCCCCCCCCCCCTCCCAAGCCAGGCAGGAGAGCTCTGTCTCCTCTGCCTCCTCTGTAATCTCCTTTTCTTTACAGTAATGTGTGATTAATGGCAACGCCAGTGAACAATTGAGCGGGAGAAGGTACTTGCGTAATGGAACAGCAGATAGATTAAATGCAACCGGGTGCCGAACCTCTTTAGCGAGAGCATCCTTGCAAATTTGTTTTCCCTTCCCTCCCACAGCGGCCCCCTCCTCAGGGCCCCGGCGGGTGCAGCGACTTCATTAATCAAGGCGCTTTGCAGGGGCTGATGAATTTTAACAGCGAATTGTCACTTACAATCCTTTGCTGTCTCGTGTATCCCTGAGCACTGGTTATTTCATCGTCGCCAATTAATCAAGGCAGCCACAAAAGCCACTCTGGAGTTTATTAGCAGAAAACAGGTTGTCTCTTCCCCAGGGACAAGCTTTTTCTGCTACTTCAAATGTGAAGAATACCTTTGCTTCGGTTTTTTGGTTGAGAGGCACACCCAGGTTGCTTGTTATTTTCCTGTCTTTCCAAGATGATCATTTATCAGACTTTTAGCAAAAGTTAGTACCTTTCCCTGCCGCGAGGACTGGAGCACCTTAAGTGGAAGGTTGACAGAAGCCGACCTGAGACAAGATACGTCTTACCTCTAATGATTCTTAAACCTGGATGCACATTAACATTATTTAGAGAGCCTTTCAAAAAACACCCATGCTCTTAGGCAACATCAAAGCAAATTATCACAGAATTTCTGAAGCTGCAGTCTGGGCATGGATATTTTAAAATGCCCTGGTGTAATTTGTAGCCTGGATTGACAACTGCTGTGGAAATTCTTTGCCCACCTGGAGTTGGTATGCCCGTTTATAAAATGGACGGCTTAGATCAATGATTTTCATAGTAATAGCATAATCCTCTTTAATTTCCAAAATAAATGTTTTGAGCAGCTGCGCTGGCTGAAACAGTAATTGTGTGTGTGCGGTTTCAGAGATGCTTTAGCGGTGTTAGCCATCCCTTTCCTCATCGCTTCTCCTCAAGACAGAGTAGCCTTTGTGCTCAGATATTTGCATAATGCATTTCTTCTGTTCATTCATTCATTTATTTCAACAAACATTTATTGAACATTTTCCTCTGAGCCAGATTAAATCTCTGCCATCGTAGATCTTAAAATTCAACAAATATACAAATCACATTTCATTACACTTATGATAAGGGCTATGAAAGAAAAGTGCAGGATGCCGTGGGAGTGTTTGATGGAGAGACCGAATCTAGCCTGTGAGTCAGAGAAGGCTCCCCAAGGAAGTGACGTTTATAGGGAGACCTGAGAGCTGATGGGAATTAGCCTGGTGGGCGGAGGGATGGGGAAGGGAAAGCCTTATAGGCAAAGGAATAATCTGCGCACAAGGCCAGCAGGAGGTGATTTGTTGCAGGTCTTGAATGGAGGCCTAAGGAGAGAATGCTGGAGTTTGAAGCTAAGAGGGACGGAGGGACTAGTGACACAGGGCTTTGTAAGTCATTTTCAGGACTTTGTCTGAAAATTAAAGGAAAACCATTGCATAATTTTAAGAAGAGGAGTTAAATGCTTAGACTAGTGCTTTTAAAAATATTACGTTAGGGGCTGGCCCGGTGGCACAGCGGTTAAGTGCACACGTTCCGCTTCTCCGCGGCCCAGGGTTCGCTGGTTCGCATCCCAGGTGCAGACATGGCACCGCTTAGCATGCTGTGCTGTGGTAGGCGTCCCACATATAAAGTGGAGGAAGATGTTCACGGATGTTAGCTCAGGGCCAGGCTTCCTCAGCAAAAAGACCGAGGAGGACTGGCAGTAGTTAGCTCAGGGATAATCTTTCTCAAAAAAAAAAAAATATATATATATATATATGTTACTTTAGGTGAAGAATTTCCAGAATGGCAAAGTAAGAACCTCAAAAACCCACTCCTTCCTTAAAGCAACAGTGTTAAAGTTGTCAAAATTAACTTTTTCAGAACCCTGGAAATTAACCAAAGACTTGCAAAACTTTGAAGAGTGTTTAAGAGAAGTGGTTGAACGCCATAAGAACAATGAGTCTGTGGTGTCTTCACTTGTCTCATTTCAATCTCCCACTCCCAGCATCCCAATAGTCTTGAAAACCAGCAGCCTTGCAAGCCTGGCAGCTATGAGACCAAGAAACTTAGCCACTAGAGGGCGCACACGGGGTTTGGAGCATCTCGAAAAGTCCTCTCTCCAGAGAATTGTCACTATTTGACCTGCCTGGTAGCTCCCTGGAAAAACCCCAATCACAGGGTTTGTTTTAATTTGATGTGACTCAGAGATCACTCTGTGGGAGAAGTCCTTTTCCCAGAACATTTGCTGACAATCATTGGCAATTGTTTAACATCACAGCTACCTGAGGCAGTGATGCCTGTCAAGGCAAACGAGAGACTGGCCAAAAAACTTCAAGGAAAATCCGAGGGATGAGGTGACTACAGGGGACTTTGAAAAGCTGTGACATATTCGTAGAGATTTAGAAGGCCATGCACATGTGCAGGGCTATTCATGTACCCCCCCCAAAATAAATAACCCCTAAGAAGGCCCTAATTCTTTGCCCCTGGGTGGACCTTGAGAGTTTGTGCAAGCAGGAGGTAAAGGCTGAGGCACACTTGTAAAGTTTTGAACTGTTGAAGATGTGCCCTACCACACAAACAGAGCCCCATAGCAAAGGGTGGGAGACTTGTTGCTTCTGGGCATTTAAGAAAATCTCTGTCCAATCATTAGCTAGCCACCGGGATAACCAAGCAGATACTTCAGTCAGTGGTCAGATGTAACAAAGAATACAGAGTTTGCAGAATTAGACCAAGAAATTTATTAAATGAACAAATAGAAGCAATAGCAGTAGCAACAACAAATAACCTGCAGGGAGTGGGGTTCTGGTTTCTAGAGTTGCCACAGTATATTATTTATAATTTATAAAGCATTAAACAAAAAATTTAGAAGACATGCAAAGTAACAGGGAAGTGTGGCCTACACACAGGAAATAAAAAAAGCAGTCAATAGAAACTCCCTCTGAGGAAGTCCAGAAGTTAGACTTGCTACAAAGACTTTAAATCAGTTATTATTCATATGTTCAAAGAACCAAAGGAAAACGTGTCTAAAGGATTAAAGAAAATATAAGAACAGTGGCACTGCAAATAAAGAATACCAATAAAACAATAGAAAAAAGAAATAGAAATTCTGCAGTTGAAAAGTATAATAACTAAAGTGAAAACAATCACTAGGGGGTCTCAATAGCACATTTGACTTGGATGAATAAAGAACCAATGAACTTAAAGATAGGTCAATTGAAATTATGCATTCTGAACATCCAAGAGAAAAAACAGTGAAGAAAACCAAATAGAACCTCAAAGACCTGTGGGATACAATCAAGCATAGAAATATGTACATAATAGTAGTCCAAAAAGAGAGAAGAGAGACAAAGTGGTGGGTAAAAAGAACATTTGAAGAAATAATTGCACAAAAACTTCCTAAATTTCTTTTCTCTTTGTGAGGAAGTTTGGCCCTGAGCTAACATCTGCTGTCAATCTTCCTCTTTTTCCTTGAGGAAGATCATTGCTGAGCTAACATCTGTGTCAATCTTTCTCTATTTTATGTGACATGCCACCACAGCATGGCTTGATGAAGGGTGCTAGTTCCACGCCTGGGATCCGAACCTGTGAACCCCGGGCCATCGAAGTGGAGTGTGTGAACTTAACCACTACACCACTGGACTGGCCCAAAAACTTCCTAAATTTGATGAAAAAATCAATTTACACATTTGAAAAGTTCAATGCCCTTCAATAGGATACACTTAAAGAGTTCCACCCCTAAACACATTACATTCAAATTGCTAAAAACCAAAGAGAATTAGTGAATCTTGAAGCAGCAAGAGAAAAACAACTCATCACAAAGGATCCTTGATAAGATTAACAGCTGGCTTCTCATCGGAAACCATGAAGGCCAAAAAGCAGTAGAATGACATATTCAAAATGCTGAAAGAAAAAGAATGGGAACCAAAAGTTCCATGTCCAGGAAGACTATCCTAGAAAAAATGAAGATGAAATGGAAGGCGAAGACATTTCCAGATAAACGAAAAGTAAAAGATTTGATGTCAGTAGATCTACCCTACAAGAAATACAAGAGATAGTCCTTCAGGCTAAAATGAAAAGATAGTAAACAATAACTCAAATCCACATGAAGAAATATAGTACACTGGCAATGGTGACCACAGTGGTAAATATAAATGAGAGTATGAATGTGTTTTTGTTTTAAAATCTTTTCATATTTAAAAGACATCATCATAAAGCAATAATTAATACACTAACAATGTCCATTAACACAAAAAGAGGCAGTAATGAAGCAATTGAGGAACACAAAAATGCACAAGACATATAGAAAATAATTAGTAAAATGGCAGACAGAAATTTTAAATGATCAGTAATTACATTAAATAAAAATAGAATAGACACTCCAACCAAAAAGCAGAGATTGAAAGATAGATTACAAAAAATTATTCAGCTGTATGGTTTCTACAAGAGACATATTTTAAATTCAAAGATACAAACAGGTTGAATGTAACATGATGGAAAAACTTATGTCCTCATAGTAATCAAAAGAGAGCTAAGTGGCAGTAATAATATCAGACAAAATAGATACTACGACAAACACTGTTATTAGAGACAAAGAAGAACATTATATAATGGTAGAAGGGTCAGTCCATCCGAAAAACATAAATGTTATAAACATATATGTCTATAACAACAAAGCTCCAAAATATATGAAGCAAAAGTTGCAGATTTGAAAGGAAAAGAAAAAGTTGGTTTTTTGAAAAGATTGACAAAATTGACAAAACTTTAGCTAAACTGACAAGAAAAAAATAAAGGCATAATAATTGGAGAATTAAATACCACACTTTCAATAATGCATATAAGAGATAGGCACATCAATAAGGAAATAGAAGACTCAGAAAGCGTAACCTGACTATACCTAGCGGACATCTATAGAACACTCCATCTAAGTACAGCAGAATACGTATTCTTCACAAGCACATAGGAAAAATTCTCCAGAATAGACTCTGTGTTAGACCATAATATAAGTATCAATAAATATAAAAGATTAAAATTATACAAAGTATTTTCTAAAACCACAAAGGAATGAAATCAAATACAAAAGGAAATTTGGAAAATTCACAAGTATGTGGAAATTAAAAAGTACACTTCCAAATAACCAATGGGAGAAGAAATCACAAGGAAAATTAGAAAGAATTTTGAGATGAATGAAAATGAAGATACAACATATCAAAACTACGGGATGCAGCTAAAGCAGTGCTCAGAGGAAAATTTACACATGTACATGATGATATTAAAAAAGATCTCAAATTAATAATCTAAACTTCCAACTTAATAAACTGGGGGAAAAAGTACAAACTAAACCCAAAATACCAGAGGAAGGAATTAATAAAGACTAGAATGGAAATAAGCAAAATAGAGAATTAGAAAAGCAATAGAGAAAAGCAACAAAGCTAAGAGTTGATTCTTTGAAAAGATCAACAAAATTGACAATCCTTTAGCTAGACTGACCAAGACTCAAATTACTAAAGTCAGGAGTGAAAGAAGGGATGGACACTCCTACCAACCTGTCAGTAATAAAAAAGGAATATCACAGAATACTGTGAACAACAGTATGCCAATTAATTAGGTAACTTAAACTAAATAAAAAAATTCCTAGAAAAAACCTACCAAAACTGACTCAAGCAGATATAGATAATCTAAACAGAATTAAAACAAGTGAATAGACTGTTTTAGTCATCAAAAAAACTTTCTACAAAGAAAAGGCCAGACTGAGATGGCTTCACTGGTGAATTCTACCCAAATATTTAAAGAATTAACACTAATCCTTCACATACTCTTCCAAAAACAGAAGAAGACGGAACACTTTGAAACTCGTTCTATGAGGTCAGTCTCACCCCGATATCAAAACATAACAAAGACATCACAGGAAAAGAAAACTACAGATCAATATTTTATGAATATAGATGCAAAAATCCTTTGAAAAAATGCTGGAAAACCAAATCAAGTAACATACACAAAAGGACTTTTGTACCACAACCAAGTGGGATTTGTCCTGGGAATGAAGGTTGGTTTAACATCTGAAAATTCTTTAATGTAACACACTATATTAATAGACTAAAAGACAAAAACGATATGATCATATCAGTAAATGCATAAAAAGCAGTTGAAGTAATTCCTGGAAACAAAAAACTTAATAAAGTGGGAATAGAAGGGAATTTCTTCAACCTAATAAAGGGAAACCATAAAACACTTACAGCTAACGTCATACTTAATAGTAAAAGATTGAGCACTTCTCCCCTAAGCTCAGGGGCAATACAATGATGTACAGTCTCACCACGTATATTCAACTTTGTATTGGAGATTCTAGTAAGGGAAATTAACAAGAAGGTGAAATAAAACATATCCCATTTAAATAGAAAGGAAGAAATAAAACAATTCCTAGCCACAGATGACATGATTGTGTATATAGAGAATCCTAAGAAGTCCACTAAAAAACTATTAGAATGAATAGATGCGTTCAGCAAGATTGGAAGATCCATATACAGAAATTCAGTTGCAATTTCATACACTAGCTATGAGCAATCTAAACATGAAATTAAGAAAAACATTCCCCTTTACAAGAGAATCAAAAAGAATAAAATATTTAGGAATAAATATCTCACACACACAAAATGCAAAATGTATATTCTGAAACCTACAAAAAAAGTTGAAAGAAAGTAAAGATGACCTAAATTAAAGGAAAGACATCCTATGTTCATGAATCAGAAGTGTTAATACTATTAGGAGGGCAATAGTCGCCAAGTTATCTACAGATTCAATGCAATCCCTATCAAAGTGCCAGCTGGTTTCCATGCAGAAATTAACAAGCTGATCCTAAAATTCACATGGAAATGCAAGGGATCCAGAATAGCCACACAACAACAGCAACAGCAATAACTCGAAAAAGAGCAAAGTTGGAGGACTTACACTTCCCAATTTGAAAACTTACTAAAATAGTGAAGATAATCCAGATAATAAGGAACTGGTAAAAGGGTAGGCATATAGATCAATGGAACAGAATTGAGAGTCCAGAAATAAACCCTTATGATTTATAGTTAATTGATTTTTGACAAGGGTGCCAAGACCCTCTAAAGGGGAAGTAAGAGACTTTTGAACAAATGGTGTTGGAACAACTGAATATCCACATGCAACAGGATGAAGTTGGATCCCTACTTCATACCATATACAAAAGTTAATTACAAATGGACTATAGCCATAAATATATGAGCTAAAATCATAAACTCTTAGAAGAAAACATTGGAATGACTCTTCATGACCTTTGATTAGGCAACAGTTTCTTTTCTTTTTTGAGGAAGATTAGCCCTGAGTTAACTACTGCCAGTCCTCCTCTTTTTGTTGAGGAAGCCTGGCTCTGAGCTAACATCCATGCCCATCTTCCTCCACTTTATATGTGGGATGCCTACCACAGAATGGCGTGCCAAGCTGTGCCATCTCTGCACCCAATATCTGAACCAGCGAACCCTGGGCCACTGAGAAGTAGAATGTGTGAACTTAACCACTGCGCCACTGGGCCGGCCCCTAGCCAACAGTTTCTTAATTATGATGCCAAAAGGACAAATAAACAAATTGGATTTTGTCAAAATTAAAAGGATCCGTACCTCAAGGGTGCCATTGAGAAAGTGAAAACACAACCCATAGAATGGTAGAAAAATATTTGCAAGTAATACATCTGATAAGGGACACTGATCCAGAATATATATAGAATGTTTACAACTCAATAGTAAAGACAGCTAACTCAATTACAAAATTGACAGCAATTTGAATAGACATTTTTGTAAAGGAGATATATAAATGGCCACTAAGCTCATAAAAAGATGGTCAACATCATTGGTTATTAGGTAAATAGAACTCAAATCTACAATGAGATATCACTTCATACCCATAGGATGGCTAAAATCAAAAAGTCAGATAATAACAAGTGTTGACAGAAATGTTGGAAAATTGGAACCCTCATACATTTTTGATGGGATTGGAAAGTGGTGCCACCATATTGGAAAACAGTTTGACAGATCCGCAAAATGTTAAACAGTTATGTCACTGTGAAATTCCACTTTCAGCTATATGCCTAGGATAAATAAAAACGTATGCCCCATAAAAACTTGTAGATGAATGTCATAGCACCATTCTACATAACAGCCAAAAAGTGGAAACAATCTAATTATCTCTCAACTGATGAATAGATAATCAAAATGTGGTTTATCCATACAGGAGAATATCATTTCAACAATAAAAAGGACTGACATACTGATACATACTAAAATATGGATGAATCTTGAAAAGAATATTGTAAATAAAGAAGCCAATCACAAAAGACCACATATTGTACGATTCTATTTAGTCCAGAATAAGCAAATCTATAGAGATATAAAGTGGGTTGGTGGTTGTCAGGGGCTGGATAGAGGGGCAGTAGGCAGCAGCTGTTAATGGGTATAGGGTTTCTTTTAGGTTGATGAAAATGTCCTAAAATTATATAGTGGTATAGTTGCACAACTCTGTGAATATGCTAAAATCCAGTGAATTATGCAACCTAAAACAGCAGATTTTATGTTATTTGGATTATATATCAAAGCTGTTATCAAAAAATACTACTTTGTATACTTCATGTGATTGTTTGGAGAGGCAAGACTACATATACAGAAAGCCAGTTTAGAGACAATGCAGCAAGTCAGTGAGCGATGGCGGTGGCCAGGACTAGGGCGGTAGCAGTAGAAGTAGAAAGAATTGGAAAAGTGGCAAACTTGAAAACTACTTTGGTGGCGTGTATAATATCAATAATACTAACCTTTATTGATCTCTTTTAATTTTCTGACTTTATGCTAACTTCTTTGCAAATATCAATTCATAATCCAATGACCTTTTGTGAGGTGGTATACTAACCTATATTTTACTGATGGGAAAACATGAAGAGAGATGATATCAGTCTATGTTCAGTATCTCTGTATAAGGAGCTTAATAAAATATTGGTATTCTCTCCTAAAGGAGCATAGTTTTAGGAAATGTCAGATGACTCTGACTCCAATCTGGATTCCTGCTTAGCTAGTTAAGCTACTTTCATGTTGTTTCACCTTGGTACTTTAATGCTTTCTAAATATGTACTCTTATGTTGTGCCTCTCCCAGATTTATACCCTCCATGATCAGAGATCAGTAGTAAGCCCACAAGCTGGGACTAAGCCCACTTTTGCAGACCTCCTCTCCCTCAGTGAAAGGATCAAGAGAAAACTCTAGATACGCACAACTCTTTCCCTCACAATACTCTTATCCTTACTACCACCATCTGCTTTCAGTTGACTAGCACTGATTTCGTTATATATCTTATCCCTTGTTATGTGAGTCATGAAAAGAAGCCACAGACAACCTAGTTACTCCTTATCTCCTCACCCTTTTCACTATAAGGTTCTACATAGCCTCTGTTCTCCTCCTTTCTCCCCTCCCGCCCTAAGTGCTGAATCTTTTCCACTATGCCTTCTGAATTTGTGGTCCATTATCTGCAAAAGCCCTTATTTCTTAAATCTCTTCTTTGAGCATTTTCTTCATCTTCTTGCTTTGAAAGAAATGTTGTTTCTCATCTCCTCTCTCTGTCTCTATTCTCTTTTTAATGATTTCATCCAGATTTATATTAACAGTTTTATACTTGTGACTCCCAATTTTTATATTTATCCAAGGCCCCTCTTCCAAAGTCTAGATGTGTGTGTCTCTCCGTCTCCGTTTTTCTGTCTGTGTCTCCTCTGTTTCTATCATGCTCTGAGCCATTATTATCTCCACCTTCCAAACTTGTCTCTTTACATCTTTGCTCTGTCCCTATAGTCTACTCACATGACAGCCAAAGACATCTTTTGAAAACCTAAGTAAAATCCTGTCATTCCTCTGCTTAATGTCCTGCATTAACTTCCCATTTCAATCCAAGTATAAGCCAAAGTGCTTGTAATAGTTTTCTACCCATCTATTGGCTTTGTGACTTCACTACCTGTCACTCTTCCTCTTGGTCATTCCCCTCTCTGTAAAATCTCCAAGTAAAACTCTGTCCCAGGACACACACTGCTTGGAACTGTCTTCCCTTAGGTTTCTGTATAGCCCATTAATTCACTTTCTTCAGAGCTTTGCTCAAATGCCACCTTCTCAATGAAGTCTACTCTAACTACCTCATTTAAAATTGGAGCTTCGTTGGCCTCCATACATCTGACTCTCTTGCTCCGCCCTTACTTTGTTCAACATTTTTCTTTTTGCAAATATACTTATAATCATTAAACATGCTATCTACTTCAGTTATATACTATGCTAATTGCTTGTTTTTTGTCTTCATCTCCTAGAAGATAAGCTCCTTGAGGGAACAAATTTTTGCTAGGTTTGATTTGTTCTCCAGTGTATCCCAAGTAATAACTAGAACAATTTCTGGCACAGAATAGGTACTTAATATTTGTTGAATGGATATATAAATAATTCTGTGTTCAAGTATTACTATTTATTGGAGAATGCAATGAAATGTTTTTGATCCCCTTAGAAGCATACAACTAAATGTTGATCCCAACTCCTTGCAGATAAAGAAGGAGGAAAATGTTGGACTTTTTTTTAAAGATAAGAAATAGCATATACAAAACTAGCCAGGTACATCCCTTGATAGACTGCGGGAAACCAACCATAATGAACTCTCCAAAATCTTTGCTTTCTTTAGGCTTTATTAAATTAGGCCACCTTACTGAGAAGTTTATTCTCATACAATTATATTTTTGACATTTTTCTTTTTGTTTTTGTATGGAATATCAAATTTCCTTGTTATGATTTTCTTCTTTGCATCATAGATTCTCTTCATCTTATAGCTATTTTTTTTTTAATTCTTATGATTTCTTTAATTTTAGGTTGAATCTTATTGGCCCACTGCCTGTGTTCCTTCCTCTGATGGCACTAGTCTTCTGGACTCTGCTTTTCTCCCTGCCCATATCAGAATAATCCAGGCTAATGGAGTAGATACCTATGGTTTAGATACCTTCCATGTCTGAACTCTGTCTTAGGTTCTGGGAGACCTTCCAAAAGAAATGAAACATGTGATCTATATTTGTTAGGACTTTCTTCATTGCATGTGATAATAACCCAATTTGTGTTAATCACTAAACTCAAAAAGAGGCTGAATAATCAGTTGATTGTGTAGGGAGGTACTGGGCCTCAACCACATCTTAGCCAGGGACCCAAATACCATCACGGTCCTATCTCCGTCTCTTCCTTTTACCTTTCCTGGGAATTTTGCTTTATTCTCTTTCCCTGCAGTGTGCTTTATTCTCATGGTAGGAAACTCAGTTTTTGAAAATTTACAAATTTTATGTTTTATGGTTTGATCGCTGAAAGGAGACTATTCTGTGATTCTCTCTGGCCCAAATACGATCTACCTGGAGGAAGGGTCTCATCAACCTAGCCAGGGTCTGCTGCTTACCTGTGTGAAAAATGTGGGAGGATGATAGCGTACAAAAATTGTTTTTTCCATGGAAGCCAAGTGGATGAGTGCTTGCATTTCCCATAAAAGCAGGTGCAGTTATGAGGAATCAATATAGGCTGTACCTGAGACCCATAATCGCAGGGTTTGTGTTTGCAGAGAAAGACTAAACAATAATTGAAAGAAGTATGCATTTAGAGGAAATTTTATAATCAATTAAACTGCATAGAAGTCTTGCTAAAAAAAAAAATGGAGCAACTAGGGGCTGATGGCATCAATTTGAAGAGTTTTGAGAGTTTAGTTTTAAAATGGTATCTTGTAAAATTGAATTATAGAAAGAGAGAGATACAGGATTACTTACTCCAGTAATTCCATACTAGGGCGTCTGGGGCCTCAGAATCCTGGAAATGGAGAGAAAGTTTTCTGTGAACTGTTTTTCTAAACATGTTTTTCTTGTACTAAATTTCTCTTTTACAATGCGAAAGAACAGCAACACCAAGAACAAACCTCTATTTACTGAAACTACTGAAATAGCATAAAGCCATAAATAAACTAAATGCACAATCTTTCCCTACCCCCATTTTCATTGCCTCTCTGATCATAGAAAGATATGTAAATATATAGAGACACACGGGAGTTATTTCTTTTCACAAAACAGCATCATATTTTACACATTACTTGGGAACTTGATTTTCTTTCTTAATAATATGTCGTGACCATGCCTCCAAGTCAGTAACTGTAGCTCTAAAGCATTATTTCAAGTAGCTGCATAATTTTTCACAGCAATAAAGTCCTACGCTTCATTTAACCATTCATTCATTGTTTTTGTTCAGATTCTTTCCAGTTTTTTACCTTTACAAACAATGATCAAAAAGCTTCCCTTAATAATGTGGCTTGGCAACTTGCACTTTTATTTCAATAAGAGAGAGTCCTAAAACTGTTATTCCTCTATCAAAGGATATATCTATTTTAAATTTTAATGGATATCACTAGATGCTTTACAAGAAGCTTGTAAAAATTTATTTTTATATCAGCAATATATATATAAGAATAGTCATTTCTCCATGTTTTCAAAGATGTGATATTGTATGTCGTTTTAAGTGTGGAAACATAATTTCATTTTTTTTTTTTTTGAGGAACATTAGCCCTGAGCTAACTGCTGACAATCCTCCTCTTTTTGCTGAGGAAGACTGGCCCTGAGCTGACATCCATGCCCATCTTCCTCTACTTTCTATGTGGGACGCCTACCACAGCATGGTGTGCCAAGTGGTGCCATGTCTGCACCCGGGATCTGAACCCGCGAACCCTGGGCCACTGAAGTGGAACATGTGCACTTAACCGCTGCACCACCAGGCCGGCCCCCAATTTCATTGTTAACTTGCTTTGTTCTGGTGACTATTGCAATTAAACATATTCTTATGTTTATTGCCAATTGACATTTTTTCTTTCATGAATTGCAAATTCATATTCTTTTGTCTTTCCATTGATTTGTTTTTTTCCTGATCAGTTTGGAAGAGTTATTTGTATATCATGGAATGTTAATTATTTCTCTATTAAATATGTTGCAAATTTTCTCTAGCCTAATATATGTGCATATGACTTTTTGTTATTTGTTCTAAATACACACATTTTCTTTATATATATATATATATATATACTTTTCCTTTATAACATTTGAGTTTTTGTGTTTTGAAAAATTTAGCAAGAAGAGGATCCCATGTAGTTTATTAGAAGCTCTCATTTTGAGAGTACAAATACAATTTTGATGAATGAAAAATTATAAAGTGAGATATAGAGTATCTTAATAAATGGAGTTTTTTAGTAGTTTTCATTTTTCAATGTGATAGCTTCAACAAAAGCTATCCTTGGCTGTAAAGTGTTTGGAAGTTTCTGGTCTAACACAAGTGACTCATTTTATGGTGGAAGCAAAAAGACAGGGTAGTGAAACTACTTGTGTGTGTCTCTGCTGTTGAAAATGAGCAAATATAATGAATGTGTGAAGTAAACGATTATCTGAAAATGCTTTTATTTTTTTTTAAAGATTTTATTTTTTTTTTCCTTTTTCTCCCCAAAGCCCCCCAGTACATAGTTGTGTATTCTTCGTTGTGGGTTCCTCTAGTTGTGGCATGTGGGACGCTGCCTCAGCGTGGTCTGACGAGCAGTGCCATGTCCGCGCCCAGGATTCGAACCGACGAAACACTGGGCCTGCAGCGGAGCGCGCGAACTTAACCACTCGGCCACGGGGCCAGCCCCTGAAAATGCTTTTAATGAGAACAAGTTGAAACTGCCTATGTATACCTTCCCACTGACTTCTGCTGGACTACATGATTTTTTCCATTGACTCTCACATTAATTTGTAGAAAAGAGCTAGCCCAACAAAGTGGTATTGGGGAGGGTTAATCCTCTACAGGTCCTTAAGGACACATTTGGCGGAAAATGTACCCTAACCATCCATGGCCAACCTTAAGAGCAGATGAGATTTATCTTAATCTACACCGATTCTTTACTGTTACCACCATAACAATGTATCCCCATGATAAGACAATGGCATTACAATAAAGAAAAAGACTGTATAAAGTGAACTGATAAGCTAACTTGAAAGCAAATGCAAGATTTCTGGAAACAGAGACATGAGTTTTATAGGGACAGTCCAGAACAAGGGAAGACAATTTATGAATGGTAGAAGTCAAGACGGAGGGACCACCTACAAATCCCAGTCCTTGAGAAACTTGATGCTTGGCTCTAAAGTCACATATTAGCAGCACAATAGTGCTAAAAAACAGAGTATTTTTGAAACTTTATTGCTCTTGTCATCTTTGACAAGGCACATCACTATGAGAAAATCAACAGGGCCTGATTTCCTTGCCAGCATCCTGAATATTTGAATCAAGTTTGTAAGAGTTCCTCATCTACCAATTTCAAGTGCAGGGACAACTCTGCATGTCCCAGAGAACAGTCTAAGATTCAAGGTCAATAGGAAGCAGAGTTTGAAATAGGGTCCAAGCATCTCAAATATAAGTCCAATGCTAATGACTGATCTCAAGAGTATCTGGAGCCTGCTCAAAATTTCCCCTGAATTATAAGTTACTTCCCTATAACACATCTCTTCTTTGGCATAATCTACTTCATATACTCATCGAATCTTCGGAGACTCCATTTTCAAAAGTGGTCCATGGCATTCAATGTTTTCCATGTTGAGGGGTCATTTCCTCTTAAGCTGCTTATTGATCTTGCTGTGGTTGTTGTGTCAGAATCAAAATCAGTTATGATGTTGAGAAAATGTAATCTGATAATACAATTTTTTTCCCACTATGGGTTATATGTCTTTCAAATTTTTCCCTGCCTCTCTACACAATCTCTTCAGAGCTCCAAGGATCTCCGTTTCGGAGCTTCCATAATCTCTCACCTAAGTCACTGCTATAGTCTAAATGTCCTCTTAATCTTTCATCTCATCTTCCTGTTACTTTCTCCAAAGTGCAGCCAAATCAATATTTCTAAAAATGTAAATCTCATCATGTTTAAAATGCTTCAAATATCTCCCATGAAACACCTTTTTATACAGTTTGAATACTTTGGGGTGGCATTCTGTTATAGAGTCTGACTTCATTTTTTGATGGTTGACTACTAACAAGTTTTAAGCCTCATCCCTCCCTCTTCCCCTTCTGCACAAATCTGGGCCAGATTATAAGAAAAACTGGATGCTGTCTCCTTTGCCGATATGAGATTCAATCCATGTAAGCCTCTATCCACATATGAGAACCCTCACCCTTGGACTCACATCCTAACCACAATGAAAACCTCAAGCCAGTCTCCTTACTTTAGTCTGTCAAGCCATTTTTAGACAAGCTTGGGAAATCTTCCCAGTTCTCCCCTAAAAGTTCCCATATGTAATTAACAAACATTTTCATAATCACTTGGTGTGTATGTGGCATCACCAGTCTTGATCTGAACCACATTTTGGTTCAAGGTCCATCCAATTATCAGTGTGGCTACAACATATACCAAGCATTTCTATCTAATGCTTGCCTACTTCTACATTCTCATTCAGCAAGAAAATACTTATTAAGGACCTACATATCCTATGTACTCTCTAGACATCTAGGAAATGGTGGAAAACAACATAAATAAGGTCTTGTATTCTAGAGCAGTGAAACAAAATCAGTAAACAAATTAATAAATGAATTTATAAGGTGATAATTGCTATAAGGAAAGAAAAATGGGGTGGCATGACATAATCTGGGCAGATAGGATTAGACTGGGTTGTTAGGGAATGATTCATTGAGAAGGTGACACGTGACTTGAATGCTAAGAGCAAGAAACTCTCACTCATGCAAATATTTATGATAGAGTAATTCCAGGCAAGGAGAATAACAAGGGTAAAGTCTTTATGGTGGGAAATAAAGGACTTATGTTTTAGAAATAGAAAAAAGGCCACTGATGCTGAGTATACTGAACAAGTGAGAGAACAGCAAAAGTTAAGGACTGAAGGGTAGGCAAGGGCTAGATCAGGACCTGGCAGGTCATATCAGGGAATGTGAATTTTACCCTAAGCTCAGTGGAAAGCCAATGAAGGGTGTAAGCATGATCTGATTTGCTTTTTGACCAATAATTCTGGCTGTTAGGAGAATGAATTGCACTGAGCAAGAGTGGAAGGAGAACAATTAGTGTGCTAAGGAAAAGAATTCAGGTAAGAGATGATGGAGGCTTGGACAACGCTGGTAGTATTGGGGAACAGAAGTGGATGTATTTTTTTGAGTAGATTTAGGGAGTAGAATAAAGAGGGTTTACTATTTTATTAACTGAGGGTGGCAAGCGTCCTTTCTTTGTGCATATAGAATATCATACAGTTCCGGAACACTCCTCTATGACTTATACTCGGTGCGCCCTGTATACATCGCACTCCTCTGCTGAGAACCCTTTCTTGCCTGGTTCTATTGTGTTGGGCTCACACAGAATCCTGTGGATACTTTTATCACAGCACTTATCAGAACACACTGTAACTGTTGTTTCTCTCTCAACATAGGAAGTTAACCCAGTGATAAACACAATGCTTGACAGTGTCAGCATTTAATAAATCTCTGTTGAATGAATAAGTGAGAGGTGCCTTATGAGACTGCAATGGAGGGGTATAAATAAGGCCTTTGAGCTTTGCAACAGTCCCAGCATTGATGAGCGCTGTCAAAGGGCAGGGATCCATCCAGAGGATTTCTTTTAATTACTTCAGGAACTCTCAAGAAGACTGATCAGAACTTCTTAAATGGTAATGATCTGGAAAATGGAAAGGGGCTTACAAATTGGAAAATGAAAATAGTAACCTTGGATGCTACAAAATTAGCTTAAAAGGCAAGCTAACTGGAGAGAAGAAAGCAAGTCATCCCAAGAGAAAAGATTAAATTCGCCAAGTAGAGGTCAAGTCCTATTATCTAATACATTAATCTTGCAGGTTTTTTTTCAGTTCCCAAAATTACTTTTTAAGCTCTGACTGATGTCCTATTATTTCAAGGTGTATTTCATACTACAAAAGCCCTGTAGGAAAAAAAAACAGGTTTTTTAATAGTACAGTAGTGGAAAGTATTATAAAACCAGAATTTCTGATTCAGGTCTTTACTTTGCTCTGTTGAGTAACTGGGTCTCTGAGACTCAAGTCCCCATACATTAAAGAAAAGTAACAGCATAAAAACAGTAATCTACATTCTTTCCAATGCTTCTATCCCATGAGTTCTATGGCATTCATTCTTTTAAGATTTATCCTATTGATTTGGGGATGATGACATAAGAAGCAGAGAACCATAATTCCACTTAAAAATCTATACAATGTTGGTGTAAATAGAGTAAATTTAGAGACATAATAATTGGAATTCTGATGAGAACATTGAGATATGTGTTAGCTGAACAGTCACTGCTCTTTGCATGAATTTGTGCTTCACACTTCTACAGTTTATGAAGTGCCTCTGCATCCATCAATTAAGGATATTATCAAAATCTTGGCTACGACACAAAGTAGGTGCTGTCAGTTCCATTTTAGAGATGAGTGCACTGAGCCTAAAAGATGTCATATCATGAAGGTGGATAGCTTGAGTGAAGCATAACCAAAGCTTGAACCCCGGTCTTCTGGCTCCTAGTCTAGAATGCTTTCTCTAACTGCAGAAAATCTCTATGGCTAAGATTTTACATGTAATGCATTGGGAAATCCTTAAACAGTCCTGTGGTATAGGTCTCGATAGTTCCCATTATCAAATGAAAAAACCAAAAATCCAAGAAGTCAAGCAACTGGCCCAAGATCTCAGAGAATGAAGTAACTGAGTTGAGATTCCACTCAAGGTCTAATTCTAAAGAACACACTGTAAAGGATTGTCTTCCCAACTGCTGTGGGAAATAAATGCCAAGCTCTTTTAAGGAATTATAAAAAATAGAAGTAGAGTTGGCCAGGTAAAGACAGTAGGGTT
This sequence comes from Equus asinus, assembly GCF_041296235.1. Taxonomy (NCBI): domain Eukaryota; kingdom Metazoa; phylum Chordata; class Mammalia; order Perissodactyla; family Equidae; genus Equus; species Equus asinus. The sequence goes on along the minus strand of NC_091806.1, from coordinate 8,170,615 downwards.
AAAAATCTATAAGGCAAATTGTAAACCCAGGATTTTTCATAGGGTGATTTCGAACATACATTTGACATGGAATCCCATCTATTTATCTCTGCATATCTATTGAGCAAATATATCTAAGCCTAATTTAGCGATATATAAAAGTAATGGCTGTGACATAAGGATCCATAATATTTTATATGTAGAGAATGCATCATTCCTGCCAGGAAAAATCTGTAGGTATGTATGATTATGAAATATGATGATGTTTCCCAGTCTAGTGTTTTTTATATCCTACTGCTTCACTGATAATGGTCTATCATATTCTTATGAATAGTCCATGAACTATATCCCTAACTGTGTAGGTGCTGGTGTTATATCCAATTTCTTCCTTTTGTTATGTATCAAGATACCTTTTTAAAATTAAACGCTAGTGATTTGCTAATTTCATTAATTAAGTTCTTAAAGGCTCAGGATCATGTCCTCCAGATCAAGTGGCTTCTAAATTCTCTACAATTTAGTCTTGCCATACCTAAGCCTACTCCACCAGCTGTAGCACTTTTCTTTGAAGATTTATTATTCCAAAATGTCTATCCAATTCTTCTTTTCTTATTGATAATGTGCCTTTAAAGAAGACAGACAGTTTAGAAACAGATTGCATATGTTAGTAACTCTTCTTTTTTTGGAGTATTAGGGAACTTCTTTCCTTTTTATGTTTTAATTCTTTATTCAGCCTCTCCAATCATGTTGTCCCTTTTTGCTGCTTTCCTAGACATTTGTCTTCCCTTTAGTCTCTAACGGATTTAGCTTATGGAGTTATTTTCCTTGTATACTTACTAACCTCTCTCATCATATCTCAGAATAGTCTAGAGCGAAAAAAAGGCATTGCATAAAGGGAAAAATAATTCTCTAGCTTTGCATTTGGGTTAGGTTTATACATTTATTTTATACCTGAAGAGATCATTTAAAGAATAAATGACATTGATTAAGCAAATAGTATATACCCTGAACTTTATATAATCAGAAGGATACTTGTAGAATAGCTTTTTTCTGCTTCCAAGAAATGAAAAATCTAAAAGGAAATATGAGTCACGTATGTGGAACTTAAGAACCATTCCTCACCTTGTGGAGTTTTGGGAAAAGTATAGGCTTTTAAGTCAAAGTTAGCTGGATTCAGATCCTGAGTTCATCAAATGATATCTCTGTCACCTTGAACAAATTCCTTCTTTGCAATCAGTTTCCTCATCATTATGTTGATCACAAAAGATAAAATGAAATATGTATGTGAAAACGTCAACTAGTATAGTCCTTTGAAGGACTTTTGATGCTTTCTTTTTGACTGTTCAGTATCTGACCCTTGGCCTCTTAGCTACCTGATCTTCCTTCTGGGAGACTTTCTTGTAATGTGCTGCCTCAGTGGGAAAGGACGTCCTAGTCCCTGTCTCCTTCTGATGACTCACTATACGGAAATGGTGGAATCTTGGTCTTTCCTCTATGTTTTCTATCCAGGGAATGAGCGAGGGACCTACTCTTGGCCAAACAGATTCTTGCTCATAGAACAGTAAACATTGGATTAGTGGACTAAATGGGGAAAATATTTGGAGTTTAGGTTGATTTCACAGATGCTAATGATCTTTCAAACTTTTTATATGGCACAATGACAGTAGAGTGTCTTATTCTAAAAAGAAATAAGTATTATGGAAATTTCCCAGTAGATGGAAGTTAAGTGTCTTCCAGTAGCTTGAATCAAGAAGTCTAGTTTATACTTTGCACAAAGGATTTGTATAGCAAGCATTGGCTCTGATACCTTGTCAAGTCATTTAACTTCTATTTTCTCTCTGAAAAGGGAAGTAATAATACATGTCATGTTGATATTGTGAAATTCAAATAAGAAAACAGGGATGAATGTCTTCCATATGGGCCTAATAGAATGTGGCCTAATGCTTATTTTGGTGGTATGGAAATGAGGGTCTAAGAGTTAAGATGAGTAATAATGTTTGCTTGTGCAGTTGCAGGAAGCTTATTGAACATGGCAAACCTAAAAATAAAAATCTTATCTGAAATAATGGAAAGAAGTAATTGATTTTGTCTTGGGATATGAGAGATATGCATAGAAAGAGTAAACATATAATGATGTATTTCCCAAGATAAATGTGAAGAACAGATGCAACTAAAAGAAAAGGTAGCTTTTGGGTTTTGATGACACCAATTAATACCATTTGGTCAGGATGTTTAATTTCAATATTTCTTCTTTCCCCTGGATGAAGGAACCACAGATCTCTTTCCAATGCCTTAGCCCATCCTTCCAAGCCAACCTCAGTGCTTTGTTCCTAGTGGGAATTCCTCACTAGGTGTATTTTTGCATACTGGTTATTGCTATGTTGAGTTCTTTCATGTTGGTAAATTTGTTTATCAGTGAAATAACCACATTTACACCAAATTAGAAAGAAATAACAGCAACAAAAGGATTCCCACCTAGTTTTCTTCTCAGGAATTACGAATGACACCAATGAGATATTTTTCAAGGGTAACAATGAGCTGATGAAAAATCTGCTCTGTGTCTCTCTAGGCATGATGTAGCTAGTGCAGATAGTGGAGTCTGAAATCACAACTGTTGAAAAGTTTGGAGAAATTAGAACTTCTGACAGATTTCACTGAGCAATCCCCAAACATAAGCTAGATAGGAAATAGTGAATGAAATCTTTCAAGGTGGCAAAGTTGTGCCATAGATTATGGTGCGATTGGCAATTTACCTTTTTAGGAAGAGTCACTTTCATCTCCAAGTTCAGACACACGTGCAAAAATAAATTTATATTCCAGTGGTAGCCATCAATGGCAACCACAAATACAACCTACTCCTGTGGATGTTCCTGAGGAGTTAGCTGCACGTGCATGATTGTACACACACACTTGCTCACATACACATAATTGTATATGGGAATATTTTTTTATTTTTGATGAGAAGATTAATAGCTTCTATTAGATTCGCAAAGGGCTGTCATCCATATAAAGTTGAGGTGTTACTCTTCCTTGATTTTCTCCCACTTAATAAAATATATGAAAATTCAAGCAAATGATAGTTGACATAATGAATAGGATAGCCTTGAATAAATTATAAATATTTTACTTGTATGATGCTTTAACTATTCCTAATAAAAGACCTCAAAATTGATTGTTAGCTACTAGTAAATAGCTACCAAGACTGAGATTTGCTGCTCCAGGAAGATACCCAGAATCAGAGAAGCATAGACTTTCAGAGTTGTCTCTCAGAGTTCACTTAGAACAAATGATTTCAAAATCTATTTTCTGTAAAATATAGTGCAATTCTTTTCTCAAAGTATCACGCAAAAATCCAACAAAACACACAAAAAGGAAACTGCTTTGATGGGAATTGTCTGTGACCTTGCACTGTTCCTTTTCAGCCTCCTCTGCACTTCCCCCACAGCCACTCCAAGTTTTATTTCCTTTATGGTCAGTTATTTTCTGTTTTATCTGTTGTGATTATTTCAATGTTTTGTTAGTGACTTTTCAAGGTATGAATTATGTCATGTAGCTTCTTATGAGAGAGTTAGAAACTAAAGGTCTTGGCTGGCTCCCTATTAAGTTCTGCTCATATTGATCTGAATGCTCTCAGTTTTGATCTCTGAGTCAGATAGATTTGGAATCATGGCTCTGTCATTTATTAGCTGTGTGATCTTAGGCAAGTCCCAGACTGCTTTATGCTTCAGTTTCCTTATCTGGGAATTAGGATAAAAATTAATTATGTTGGTAATGATAATAATACCAATGATCATAATAATTACAATAGTAGTACATACCGCAGGGTTGCTGTAAGCTTTAAATGGAAGAGTGCTCATGACAGGTCATTTTCTTAATGACCTAAATTCATTCCTGATAACCCTGCCTCTAGCTGAAAAGCTATTAATATAATTCTATTAATTTTAATGGGAAAATTATACTTTTGATCCCAATTTAAGGCAGACAGTTTTCAAAGAGAAAAACATATATTAATTGTATAGTGAAAAGTACTTCATATAAGTAATAAACAACTATTTGAAAGTAAATTAGTAATATTTGTATGTAAAATTTAATGTAAACAAGGTTTACTTACTCACTGAAGGAGTAAGGGAAAGATGGATAACAGATAGTTGGAAAAGAGGGTGCGAAGAGATGCTCTTTAGAAGCGCAATATCTTTCTTTTCTTTCTTTTTATTTTAGTTTCATTGAAGTATAATTGACATATAATATTATAAGATATTTAAAGTGTACATCATAGTGATTTGATATATGTATGTGCTGTGAAAGAATTCCCCTATCTAGTTAATTAATACGTTCATCACCTCACATATTTATCTTTATTCTGTGTGTGTGTGAGAACATTTAAGCTCTCCTTTCTAAGCAAGTTTCAATTATACAATACAGTGATATCAACGATAGTCACCATGTGATACATTAGATTCTCAGACCTTGTTCATCTTATTGCTGAACGTTTCCACCCTTTTACAAACTTCTCTCTATTTCTCCCACCTTCCAACCCCTGGCAACCACTTTTCTACTTTCTGTTTCAATGAGTTTGACTTCTTCTTTTTCTTTTTTTCCTCAGATTACACATGTGAGTGATACCATGCAGTATTTGTCTTTCTCTGTCTGGCTTACTTCACATAGCATAATGCCCTCGAGGTCCACCCATGTTGTTGCAAATGGCAAGATTTCCTTCTTTGTGATGGTTGAGCAATATTCTGTCGTGTATAATATGTGTGTATATATATTTTACATCTTCTTTATCCCTTCATCTGTTGATGGATGTTTAGGCACTTAGGTTGTTTCCTTATCTTGGCTAATGTGAATAATGATGCAATGAACATGGAGGTTCAGATCTCTTCAATATCTTGTTTTCAGTTCCTTTGGATATATGCAAGTGCATTATTTTAAAATTTTTTTGTTTAACAATTATTCAGCCTTTTGAGACTTATGGTGATCTTGCCTTCAAACTACATTTAATAAATTTAAAGCACAGAAAAAGCTCTTTCATACCAAAATAAAAGTGCCAACAACAATGGCACTTTGAAACACATGAAAAAAACGCACATGCAAAGCAAACCGAAGAGTCTCAGTGCCTTCCTGAACTCTTACTTGCTCGGCATCTATATGCAAAGCAAAACCACTTAAGTTCACTCAAAATGTAACTCATTCATATTTATTCTTTATGATATTCTCTAACTGGAAACTTCGATGTCAAGTAAATTGGTGGATATGTCTTTGCCTGAAGCCATAATGTTGAAATATTACCTTCTGTACTGTATTTATTTAATATGTTTTGGGAAGGAAAAAATCTTCACACTAAAAACAAGAGAGGCATTGTCCAAAAACCAGTCTGACTTTTCAAGATGGTGCTTAATCTTTAACTGAACAGTCATTATGCGTGATGAAGTCTGTACTTTGCATAGCCAGACACCCATGTAAGAAATTAACAAATCTAATAGTCTCCCCTTTTCCAGCACTCTTTCCTTTTCTCCTTTTCTTTCCATATTCCTTCCATCTCTAGATACTAACCTGAAAACTTCAACTTCACAGAATAACTCAAAAAGGGCCTACAATTTCTTTGAACTGCAAAACAATGCCTCAAAATCATACAAAACAATCTCTCTTCTTCATCTCTTGCAAAAACTCAAGCTGACTTCAAATCTGCATAGGCTATGTCTTTTTTCTAAGAATATTGAAATATTTCTTAGGTACGTTATGCTGTTTTCCAACATCCCTGTGAGGTATGGTGATAAATATGCACTGTTTTCCAGATAAAGAAACTCAGTCAGGCAAAAGGAACTGCCCAGATTTATAAAAGCTGAATTCCAACAATGCCACTGCCTGTCTGTATTACCTTGTTCCCTCGTTCATGCTTTTCTTAGAGTGAGCACACTGAATAGAAACAGCAGAGGTTCAAACAAACATCTCTTCCCCATTGGTATTCCCAGCTTCAAAAGATAAGTTAAAATTACCAGAAGCGTCTGTTTGATAGTTTCCCATTAGAAACTCACAATTTGTTGCTCATTCTACATTGTAGTCATAGCGTATTCACAGACTCATGTAAGCAAGTACCCACACCTAAGGGCACTCCACTTTTCACCAACTCTATGTGTTTGAGGGCACACCTATCTCTAGGAGTGGCCCATTGCTGCTATTGTTTTGGAGGTGGTGGATAGAGGAGTCCTAAAGTGCTATGGAATTATAGTTTGAAATGCATTGTAGCAGCTATGAGCGTGTGCCTAGTAGACTTCGACTTTGGGGAGCATAATTGACTCATAAGGGCCTCAGCTGTGCACTCTGAAATCCATTACTGTGTTTGTACATGCTTCCCATGGCTGCACTCAGCCAATGATTGAGTACAGCGTGGTTCCTAAAGCAGATTTGTTCCTGGGAGACACAGCTTTCTCTGATGGCAAACTTTTCCTGGACTCTAGGGGAGTCTAGTACGCTTCCACCCAACCTTCCTTCCCTCTCTTCTTCAATTTGGGGGAAACTTCCATTCCAGCGTGTTGGTTCTCCCAGTCTTACTTGTGTCAATCCAGACTTAGGTAAGGAGAGACTTTATTCAAAAAGACTATTGCAGTAAGAGGAGGGGCCTACTGAAATAAGGACAGCTCTCTGACCATAAGTGTTGCAAGGTCAGGCAGAAAAGGGCTTTCTTTTTATAAGGAGGAGTAAACAAACGTGAACAGAACCAAATGTGGACATGCAGGGTAAATGAGTAGTGTGATCAGACGATTAATCAGGGAACACTTTCCCCTGAGGTCAGCTGATTCTTGGAGGGCTATTAAGAAGAGGTTGTTCTGCATTCCCATCCTCAAAGGTGGGCCAAAGTTGAAGGACCTGCGGGAAGCAGTGAAGCCTGACTAAAGTTTGGTGAAGTCAAGTTACTGGGTATTTTATCCAGTTGGACAGTAGTGACAAACAGTTCAGCCAGTAATTTATGAGACCAAAACAGGAATTTGTATTCTGTGCCTGGCTTTATCTTAATTAAACAAGGGCTTATCCACCAGTCTTCTCTAAGTCAAGGGAGAAGGGTGGTTCTTTCAATTAAGCCATTTCTTATAATACAAAAGGGGGTGGGTTTCCTGACCATGACTGTTTTCCGGAAACATGGAGCTCGGGTCAAGCTCAACATTGTCGTTTGGCTTCCTCTCCATTTTGCCTCATAGGCTTTTCCAGGAATAAAATTTTTTGTTCATTTGATTCTTTCTTGCTGTCTGCTTCTTGGAGAACCTGGACTAACATATAACTATTTCTTATATGCCTTTCCTTGCCTTAGCTATTAGTATAATTCTCTATCCCAGCGGTTCTCAAATTTTGTTATGCATAGAAATGATTTGGAGAGCTTGCAACAATGCAGAATCCTAAGGACCAGTACAGAAAGATAGATCTGGGGAGGAGTCAGGAATTAAGAATTCAGGTGAATTAGCAGCGAGAGGTCTTTAAACCACACTTTGAATAACACTGCTGAAATCAATCAATGCAATGTAGGAAAGTTTATATAATTATATATGAATATATACATTGATAAAGCTTTACAGTAATGTTTACGTCTCATAGGAATGTCTATTTGATACAAAGTCATCTGATTTTCCTTGGCTGTGGCTATTTTGGCCTTGCTGCTACTGGCAGTATAGGGTAATATTTTGAAGCCCAGGCTCTGGTCTTCGAGCGCCTGCATGTGAATTCTACCCTATCCTTTCTAAATGTGTAACCTTGGGCAAATTGCTTAACCTCTCTGTAAAATATCTACCGCAAAGAATTTTATGAGGATTAAATTGGTTAGTGCATGTAAACTACTTACTATTATATCTAGCACTGTAGTGAGGTCTCAATAAAAGTTAGTTTATCACATCTGCTAGAATTATTATTAACCACAAATTTCACCAGCTAGCGTTTATTGAGTAGTCTATCAGTCAGGCACTATGCCAAGTAATTTGCATGAACTGACTCATTTAATTCTCTCCCTGTTTTGTAAGACAGAGTTATGGTTCTAGAACAAGGAGGCTCTCAACCAAAACTATTATCTTTTCCTTCCCTCTAATGGTGCTTGTTACCGTGTATTATGTTCATTTGTTTATGTGTCTATCTCACCCACCAGGAAGGAAGTTGGAAGACCAGGAAACAGGTTCAGCTTATTGTCGTATCCAAAATGCTTTCACTTCATAAACTGATGAAAAAGAAAAATAGAGTTCACTAAGAATGTGGAAAACATAGAAAAGTGTTTGACAGGAAGATGCTTTTCATCCATCCTCCACCTCCCTGCTCTCCAGTTCTCCAAATGCTTTTTGTAAACTCTTTGGAACTCATGGGCCTTCCTTAGCTTTAAATTTATCCAAAGCTTATTTCCAAGAACTAATTTTACTGGATTTTTACCTGAACAAAACAACGTTCTTTTATTCATCATTTTTTAATTGTAGACATTTTATCTTAGACATGAAAGAGCTGAAAACTTAGAGTAATTTACCTTTTTTTAAGAAATTAATAATGTTTTAGCGTTATGCTTCAGCTTGCAACAACCAGAAAAATAGCAACATAATTCATTTTTCTTTGCTGTAGGATTGTTACTGAAAATATAGGTCATGAGTCAAAATATACATAAGAGATGCCAAGGGAGAAAGATTTCCTGACTCAGGAAAACTCAGGAAAGCTTAAAAGAGGAAACAAGAAAGCGAAGGTCACTGCTCATCTATAGGATATATTTGTTTTTAACGTCTGAAATTTGTAATTGTATTCATTTCTTCTGCTAGGAAACTTAAAACCAAATTTACAGTCATCTTCTTCTTACGAATGTGTTTGTTTCCTTTCTGTTTTAGGACTTTCTACTTCAGGAGGCTCTCGCTGACCTTTAACAAGGGTCCTTGTGTGTTTCATCCATGGAAAGTCCTTTGGATGCAGCTCCATTAGCATTGTTGGTACAATGTAACATTATTTAGCTGGCTTTCAGTTGGCTGCATTCTAATTCAGGGGGAGAATTTCATCCGTGAAAAATTTCTCCAACCCATGTTAATCATAATATGAATTGCACAGATTATTCCCTGCACCTCTGAGAATACTTTTGTACAGTAAATGAAGAATCCCCTATTCTACACTCTAGAAGTTCATGTTATGATTAGTTTAGCTCATGATGGTAAGAAGTTTAATAGTTATATGCCAAATTTAATGAGTTTGTTGAGTAAAAATGTTTCTCTTTGTGGGTTAGGTAAATCTATTAGACACTAGTTCAAGGCATCCAAGTATTCAGATTAAGATATAAATCCTAGAGGCAAGATGAAACAGAACACATACTTATCATAGAATTGGGAAGGCATTAGAACAAAAACCAAAGACATTAAATCTGGAAGAGGCAGCTACTTCACAAAAAATTAAATAAAGAAAGCAATAATCGCACTTTATGAGTGAATATAGTTGTGCTATTTAGCATGTAGCATCAATCCTAGAATGACATAAATAATGACTATTTTGGGGTTCTCAAAACTTTTGCCCTTCCAGGGATGTGGACTTGGACACTTAAAAAAGATGTGCAATGCTAAGGTCAAATAAAATTAAATATAAATAAATGAATAAACAAACATACATGTATATATTTACCTTTTTATGTAAAACTATTAACCTTGATCCTCTTTAAAATTATGGAGAAATTAATTAGTGGTGACTTATTTCTCATTGCTCATTCTATCAAAATTCACCTCTGATATAAGTATTAAGTAAAATCTAGAAGCTGACATACTCAAATCCCCTTGAAATTGATAAAGAATAGGGAAATTCTTCTGTTTCTTCTTGATTTCCTCTGACAGCCTGGAGCCTCCCAGATGTACCAACTATCATCAGTCATCAATGAAGCTCACTATTTAAAACTTGATTAAAGGAGTATTTCAAAATAAACCCCTAGATAGCTACATTGTTTTAGATTGGTCACCTCTGAGGTGCTGGCCTGTTCATGGGGTAAGCATCTAAATAAAAGGGGGTGAGTGTAGGACTTCCTGACTTAGGTCATTACTTCTCAGGTGGTTGACTCATCCTAAGAACACCTGTAATTCACCTGACAACCTCATACCTCTTGACATAAAACTAAAGAGAACAGAGGAGATGTTAGCCATTCCTGGATGAGGTTGGGGGATTGGCCACCTGCAATAGTTTCCTTTCACATTCTCAGCCATTGTGGGAATACCAAGAAACTCATTATGAGAGTTCAGGAATGAGACATGTATTTTCACATCATCATTGAAACTCCTAGAGAACAGAGTGTGTGACATCTTACTCCAAACAGGTCTTCTTGTTTTGGGGTAATCTCCTCTAAAATTGTGAATATTTTAGGTACTCTAGTTTTATAGTTATTTTACTTATATCTTCAGCATCAACTTGGCATCCTTTCATCTGTATTTAAGCTTAAAAAAATAAAAGTAGCTGATGGTTGATTTCTAAATGGGAATCTTGCGTTTTGTCCTATGATAATCTTTGAAATCTTTACTCATCATTGAAGAGGCTATTGGATGCCTGGCTTCCACTGAGAGCCTTTCCTGACAGAACTATCATAATTATCCTGACATCACTGCATTTCCCTTCTTAAAACTCCTAGGTAGAAATGTTGCTTTAAGTTTTGCTCCTTTGAAATCTTGACCTCTGAGAGGAATGCATGCATATCTGTGGACCTCCATACAATGTTAGGTAATTATCATCTGATAATGTTCTGTTAACTATAATTTTAATTTTGTAAAAAGGATAATAGGTAATTTTTACTCCTAGGAATTCCTCCTTTATTAGAATTATCTTCCTTGAAATATAAATTCATCTAAGGGAATGCCGTCCAACTCAGAGTGATTATATTGTTTGAACTTTGTTTCTACTGATGTTCTTAACCATTATGGGAGTGTCCCTATTACTGCTCTATATCACACCACTTACATTTCTTTAGAGAATTTGGTAATATTTTACTCTGAGGATGACTTCCTGGTTTCAGTTGGTCTCCTATGAAAGCCCTGTTCAGGGGAGTGACCATCAGCACCATAAGGGATGACCATCAACACCATAACCCCTAAAAGTCAATCTATTTTAATTTCATTGAAATAAGAGTTATGAGAAGATATAGCCAGTTTTTCTACGTGATCTCTTAATTCGTAAAAGTATCAAAAGAAGTTAGTAAAATAGAATGATCACAGCTGAATGATCACAGGTGATGACAGCTGAATTAATGCTCTAAAGGACAAAGGATGAAATATCTGAAAGCCATATTAAAGAGAAGGGAAAACACACACTCAATGCAAAAACTAGCCCACAGCTCTTCCTCCTTTAATCTTGATGTGATTTCTATCTTAGAGACATTATTTATTCCCCTCCATTAAGATTTTGACCACGTCTATTGCCCTCTTCCACCTGTCCCCCATCCTCATAGATTTCAACAATTTCAATTCAAAGGGAGATATGCTGATGTCTCTGCTCCTTCATTTCCACACGCACCCTGGAAACTGTACAGGAATTTGACTGTTACTTCCTCTGCATGCTTCTAGTGCTGTATCTTCCACATTTCTTCTCTCACCTCCGTCAAAATAAGATTTCTATTTTATAGGACGCTCCCTTATTTTGGATTCATCTTATCATCTTCTTAAAAAGAATATCAGGGCTATATGGTGCACCAAAGCTACATTCTCCAGCACTTGAGGGAAGCTGAAGATAAAACTAACTGTATTTAGGAGTTTTCAACTTTTCCACTTTTATCAGTTCTTGTTATGTAAAAGGAAATAAAAGGCACTTTAATTATGCTCTCAGATGATACTAAATTGGGAATGTTGCAAACTGGAGGAACGAAAAAGGAATAATACTACAAGGACTAAAGAGGTTTAGCTAAGTGGGTGGGTAGGACCAAGAGAACAAAAATCACCCCAGAAAAAGTTCTGAGTAATTTAAAATTACCCTGTGCTTATGTATAAAAGTATATATGTGGGTTTCTGTGTGCCCCTGTTTTATTACACTATTTAAGTTTAAACACATATAATTTCATGGAGGAAAAGCAAGCAAGGGCTGGCCATAGTAACTGAGGGTACCTACTGCTTCCTCTCTGCAGTGCTTTCTCTACAGTATCCCACTTTTCGTCAGAAATTAATTAGCTTTGTTCAGGCTCAAGATACACTGAAGATTTCAGCCAAAAGGCTCACATATATTTTGGTTTCATGATACCCATGGGATGGAGGGCATTCTTGGCATTATTTGGGAAAAAAAGTGGACACCAAAGCCAATATCCACAAATTGACCTAAGGATAATCTGCCCAATTCTAGGACATTTAGCTGAACCCTGGGGAAATTTGATTACTATAAATGTAGGAAGTAGGAAGTACCAAGGGGCCAATTATTTGAAACTGATGAGAGTCAAGTGTTCAGAAATAAGCAAAGTTTCTAGGACAGTAAGTTCACAGTGGACTGAGTCACCTGCCCCAGGGGAGTACCACCCACGATATATTCAATATTTGCATCTTCCTCTGAGTCACAGCCTGGTGAGGTTAGGACAGATTAGTCTGGGAATCAAGAGACTAGAGTTCTAGTTCCAAACCTGTAGTTACAAATAATAAGATCATGGACAGTCTTCTCCCCTTTACTCCCCTTCCCCCTAGTTCAACTCCCATATCTAGAAAATGAAAGGAGTTAATCTAGAGCAGTAGTGAGCTCCAGCCTCCTGGGGCCCATGGTGTTATCAGACAAGACCCTTGAATCCTGACGTGAATGCAGATGCTTGAGATTTTGCCATGGAGTGAGTAGGAAAATGACAGTGACTTTAATAGAGTGCAGGCAGGAGGAGAATGAGTTCCAGGGTTAAGAGTGTTAGAGGAAAGAGTGCTCAGTTGGGGAAGAGTACTTGAGTTTTCATGCTTATTCAGTCATTTACACACTTATTAGCACTATGATGTATTTGAACCACTACTTTCTCAACTATTACATGAGAATTTTACTATTAGTTTTTTTATAAAGATGATACTGAAAATGAGCCATCAGACTTCCAGGCGTTAAATCCCTGGCAGTTTGAAATAGGCTAGCAGTGTCTAATAGTAGAGAAATCAAGGAAGAAGCTGCCTAAGGAATGCCCGTTAGAGTGGGTGCTGAAAGGATTACTGGGGACTTTCAACTATAAGCTAGTTATAAGCTAGTTATAAGATAGTTTCAATATGCCCCTCCAACCCTTCCTCCAATTTCTCCTGTTACTAACCTCTTGAATTATACAGTTTTACTTAGGTAATATAATTCAGATCTCAAGAAGGTGAGTGGGAGAGTGGGTACGAAGAGAGGTAGCAGAAGAACAGGTTGCTTTGTCAGATTATTGGTGGCAATCAGAAGAACGAAGAAGAAAAGGAAGCCAAACAGGCTAAAAAGATTTTCTGTTATTGGTAGTGTTTGTTTTGACTTTCCTCTCCTTTTTTTATTAGGTTGTGGGTTAGGGGATTTGTAAGTCTATTTGAAATCTGAAGAGAAATAGCCATGGAGTGGGGCCATGGCAAAGAAATAAAAGAAACAAGAAAATGAGAAAAATGCTGGACAGGTGAGAGGAGTTGATACTGGAATTAAGGGAGAAGAATTTTCCTTAAAACTGAACAGAAACACTTGGAACATTTCCTCTGAGATGGGAGGTAAGGAGAAGAATTGGAGTGAAAATGAAAACATGTATAGTTGGGGAGAGAAGGAGAGTTGAGGGTATTTAACTTAGTTGGCCTTCATTTTTAGGTATATTGCGGCTGAGGAATGAGGCTGAAGAAGGGTGAGTGTGGTTAGACTGGAAGTGTTTGAGGAGAAGAAGTGCTTGAAGATGACGTGCTGGCTGGACTACCGTAGTCAAAGGCAACAGGGTGAGAGGTTCTGATATATCAGAAAATGAAAGCTTTCCAGCTGAGCTGTGTGTGAAGATGAGGACTTGTCTGCAAATAGGTGCAGGAGGCTTTTCAAAGAAGTGGTTTGAGTTTTGGCCTTTCTCTTACTAAGTGGTCTGTAGGAAAGCCTACTCTGAAGGAAGCACCAATTTCCTCTAGTGCAGGAGATGACAAGTCATTTTTGATGTCTCCTAGGGCCTAAAGGAACCTTGACATCTGTCAGTCAAGGCTGGCAGGAATCTTCAGAATTGAGGACTTCATGTCCATTGTTCTCAGTAGACGGCACTTTGTATCTTTCACAGGTTGAGAGGATAAAGAAAGGAACCAGACTTAAGCAGGCTTCTCTTTGTGTGCTTTTTGCCTTCTCCCACAAATAGGCTCTCACTGCTGTTAACTCTCTGTGAGTTGAGTCTATCATCTCAGGAGTTTTTGGTTCCTTCAATGCTTTAACATTTTATCACCTGAGTAACCCATCTTGAGATTGCTCTATCCTCCAGAGAGTTTTAGGCATATCAAACCTCTCTATTCCCATTTTCTTCCCATATCTCTGAACATTGCTTTAGAACTCCCCATCTTTCTGTGACCAATAGAGGGAGGAGTCAAGGAATGTGTCTTTATCAGCTTATTAGTCTGTGACATTTTTCAAAGCAGATGTAAAATAGGAGGCTGAGGTAATGATAACGATGATCATGGGATCATGATGATGACAGACAATTCTTATTGGCTGCATGTTATGTGTGAAGCACATCCTGATTTAATACCCACGATGCACTTAAACACTATGAGGTAATACTATTCTTGTTTCCATTTTACAGATTAGTGAAGCAACTTGATTCAAAGAAGTTAGCCAAATTTTCCAAGGTCTTACATTTTTATTGCAAGTGATGATGCCAGTCTCAAAGTGGCCTAAGCAAATGGGACTGTATTGGTTCACATTTCCAAAATGTCTATTATTGGTCCTGTCTACAGCCCAAGAGGGATACAGAGGCTTAAATAACGTAATCCGAATTGACTTTCCCTCCATGTCTTGGTCTGATTTCCTCTGTGTTGCCTTCATTGTAACGTAGACTCCCTCAATATGTTGTCAGTAATGGCCAGTTTGGCTCTGAGCTTATATTGCATTTTCAGTACACAGTCACGAGAAAAGACAGAGCACCTCCATCTTGGTAGCTTCAGAAAAAGTCTTGAGAAGGGCCCTGATTGGCCAGGCTTTGGTCATGTGCCCATCCATGATCCAATCACTGTGGCACTAGTGGTGTGGTACTTTGATTTAGTAGGTCATAGTTATACACCCACCTCTATAGTATATGAGACTGGGGAAGAGTCACCTTCACATAAATTACACAGAATATGTTTCCCACAAAAAAAGGACTGTTCACAGGGGAAGGGATAGAGGGAGGGAAGGCATGTGGGCAATCGAAATTTTATGCATTTCAAAGTCCTTTATTCCCACTCAGATGGTGTGAGATCCACGATTTGGATACAGATAATCTGTGCCAGTATTCAGCATTATTCTAAGCAGGCCTTGTGCTAGTTGATTTGTAGAACTTATCTCATTTAACACTCATCATAACTTCTGGGAGCAAATATTATTAGCCCCATGTTATACATAAGGAGCTAAAGTGAATCATGGGAAAGTGGCTTGCCTGAATCTATTTCTAGATGACTAAGCCAGGAACTAAAATTAAGACTATTTGACTTTGCTTTCAGATTCCTTTCACCCAGCCATGAACATCCTAACAAGCATCATCTGAATGGTTTTGAATGTCAGCAGGAGACTGGGGATGTGATTTATATTAATCAATTTTGCTGTGTAACAAACAACCACAATGGCCCAGTGGCTTATAACACAGATAATTATTTTCACCACTCATGGTCTGCTGGTCAGCTGGGACAGCTATGCTTCCAGCTGGGGGTCGAGTTAAAGATGTCTCCATTTGTTTCATTCTTGAGCCGAGGCCAGAGTAGCAGAAGTCATCCAGGGGAAGCTCTTTTCATGGTGGATCATTGAAATGTCAGAAGGCAAGTCCACTCAGGCAAGCACATTTCAAGTCTGCTTGCCTGTCCACTAACATCCCACTGCTTAAAGCTAGAAACATCATCGAGCTCTGCATCAATGGGCTGGAGAAGTACTCTCTACCCAGAGTGGGAAGAGAGGAATGAATAATCTCTGAATAACCCAAACTATCATAAAGTACTTTGAAGTAAGGCTTCTCAATTCACACTTATACTTTTTGTTGTTCTTTTTTCAAAATGCAACTTATTAGAAAACTATTGTTAATGAGTGATTCTAGAAACACAGAGATCACAAGTCAAATTTAGGAAGTGTTGGTAGTTGGATTGACACCATATAATGGTAAGCCTATGAAACAGTGTTACTTCTAACACTTTGAAACCTGGCTGAAATACCTAAATATTACTGCCTGGCATGGATATTATAATCATAACACTCTTTTCTGTATTTTTGGGGGATAACATATTAAGCCTTGGGGCAATATTTTAAGCTAAAATAGAAGAAGTTATGCAACTCTGGAGTGAGAAATGGCTGTGACCACTGACAGCTTGGAGAGCTAAATGCAACTGTTTGAGGTGTGAAATAATAGCTATAAAAATCTTTGTATTCCAGCATCAGTTCAGGACACTGGAGCTTCATAGATGAATTATGTTCTACTGGTTTTACTCATGACTAATAGTTTAAATTCATTCCATTCAAAAGTTCTCTCTCCACGTGAATAACTACAACCTGATTTTCCTACCAGAAATAATTTCCCACCCTACCCCAAAGTCACGGAAAGCTAGTAGGGGTGATTCTGACATTATTTGTGTTCAAGAGAAGGCAATAACACTCCTATAATTGAAACTGCAGACTGTTATTAAGCGAAAAATGGTCAGAATTTCAGTTGGAATTGAAATTGGTGAATTGGTTTCATTATCGAGGGTGAGAGATGTTGAATACATTCGATTGTTCAATAAGAAGTAAATATTTCAGTGCACCAATATGGCTTGTAGGCTGATAGGTACTGAGGAGGAGAAAAAATAGACAAAATAGAAGGTATGATTTCTAAGCACAGTGGAGAGAGAGTGTGTTCAAAAGGGAAGAGACTTGTTCTAAGAATCAGAAATCCTGGATTTTACTATTAAATAGCTTTTGCTCTTTGAAGGAATAATAAAACGTCTCTAAGATGTTATTTTCTTGTCTCAAAAATAAGACAGTTTATCTAGATTTACTTCAGTGACAACTCTGATTCAAACATTCTAGAATGTTGAGTTTGCCACAGAATTGGAAAGGCACAAAACATGTGAATACTTCATGTGTTCAATAATTACATGTTGAATGCCTACTACTTTGTGGTAAGTTTTGTAGTCTGGAGGGAGTGTAGTCATGAAAGAGAAAAAGCTTCTGGCCTAGACAGCTTACATTCTGGTGAGGATACGGTCACTAAACAAGTAAACAAATAATTATGTGATTCAATTTCAGGCGTTAATAAATGCTGTAGAAAAATTAAAACAGTTAAAAAGAGAGAGAGAGTGACTGGGCCTGAGAATTTATTTTTAAATAATTATGAAATCTCTATCTGAGGAGACAGTACCGGAGATTTGAATTAAATTATTGTTAGTTTTGCAATTATTTGGGGGCAAAATCATCTCTCTAACAAACGAAATGAGACAGGTTGGAAGTCTTTTGGTTTGTTTAAGGAGTAGCAAAAACAATACCTTAATTATACAACCAATCTATTTTTTCTTTTTTATAAAGTTTTTCTTTATTGTGGTAACATTGATTTATAACATTACATAAATTTCAGGTGTACATCATCATACTTCAATTTCTGTGTAGATTACATCATGTTCACCACCCAAAGACTAATCACAATACATCGCCACACACAGGTGCCTAATCACCCCGTTTGCTCTCCTCTCTCCCCACTTCCTCTCTGGTAACCACCAATCTGACCTGTCTCTACGTGTTCATTTGTTGTTGTCATCTTCTGCTTATGAGTGAGATCATACAGTATTTCACTTTCTCCCTCTGACATATTTCACTTAGCATAATACCCTAAAATTCCATCCATGTTGTCACAAACGGCCGGATTTCATCATTGCTTATGAATGAGTGGTATTCCATTGTGTATATACCACATCTTCTTTATCCATTCGTCCCGTGGTGGGCTCCTGGGTTGCTTCCAAGTCTTGGATATTGTGAATAATGCTGCGATGTGGTGCATGTATCCTTATGCATTCGTGTTTTCATGCTCTTTGGATAAATACCCAGCAGTGAAAGAGCTGTATCGGATGGTAGATCTATTCTTAATTTTCTGAGGCTACTCCATACTGCTTTCCATAGCAACTGCACCAGTTTGCACTCCCACCAGCAGTGTACGAGGGTTCCTTTTTCTCCACATCCTCTCCAACATTTATTGTTTCCCATTTTGTTAATTATAGCCATTCTGACAGGAGTGAGGTGATACCTCATTGTAATTTTCATTTGCATTTCTGTGATAGTTAATGATATGGAACATCTTTTCATGTGCCTGTTGGCCATCAGTATATCTTCTTTGGAGAAATGTCTGTTCAGATATTTTTCCCATTTTTAATTGGGTTTTTAGTTTTTTTCTTGGTGAGACGTATGAGTTATTTGTATACTTTGGATATTAATCCCTTATCAGATGTATGGTTTGCAAATATCTTCTGCCAGTTGCTAAGTTGAGTTTACATTTTGTTGATGGTTTCCTTTGCTGTGCAGAAGCTTTTTAGGTTGATGTAGTCCTGTTTGCTTACTTTTTCTATTGCGTACCTTGCCAGGTCAGACATGGGACTTGAAAATATGCTGCTAAGACTGATGTCGAACAGTGTACTGCCTATGTTTTCTTCTAGAAGTTTAATCGTTTTAGATCTCGCATTCAAGTCTTTAGTTTGAGTTGATTTTTGTGCGTGGTGTAAGATAATGGTCTACTTTCATTCTTTTGCATGTGGCTTTCCAGTTTTCCCAGCACCATTTATTGAAGAGATTTTCCTTTCTCCATTGTATGTTCTTGGTTCCCGTGTTGAAAAATAGCTGTCCGTACGTGTGTGGGTTTGTTTCTGGGCTCTCGATTCTGTTCCACTGATCTGTGTGTCTGTTTTTGTGCCAGTACCATACTGTTTTGGTTACTATGGCTTTGTAGCATATTTTGAAATCAGGGAGTGTGATACCTCCAGCTTTGTTCTTTTTTGTCAGGATTTTTTGGCTATTCAGGATTTTGTGTTGTCCCATAGAAATTTTAGATACTTTGTTCTATTTCTGTGAAAAATGTTGTTGGAACTTTGATAGGGATTGCATTGAATCTGTAGATTGATTTAGGAGATATGGACATTTTAACTATGTTAATTCTTCCCATCCAAGTGCATGGAATATCTTTCAATTTCTTGTGTCTTCTTCGATTTCTTTCAACAAATTTATAGTTTTAAGTGTACAGATATTTCACCTCTCTGGTTAAATTTACTCCCAGGTATGTTATTCTTTTTGTTGCAATTGTAAATGAGATTGTATTCTTAATTTCTTTTTCTGCTACTTCATTTGTAGTGTATAGAAATGCACCTGATTTTTTTATGTCGATTTTGTATCCTGTAACATTTTACCGTATTCATTTATTATTTCTAAAAGCTTTTTAGTGGATTCTTCAGGGCTTTCTATATATACGATCATGTCATCTGCAAATAATGACAGTTGTGCTTCTTCTTTTCCAATTTGGATCCCTCTTATTCCTTTTTCTTGCCTGATTGCTCTGGCTAGGACTTCCAATGCTATGTTAAATAAGAGTGATGAAAGTGGGCATCCTGGTCTGGTTCCTGTTCTTAGAGGGATAGCTTTCAGTTTTTCTCCATTGAGAATGATATTAGCTGTGGGTTTTTCATATATGTTCTTTATTATGTCAAGGTACTTTCCTTATATACCCATTTTATTCAGAATTTTTCTCATAAAAGGATGCTGTATCTTGTCAAATGCTTTCTCTGCATCTATTGAGATGATCATGTGATTTTTTATTCTTCAATTTGTTAATGTGGTCTATTACATTGATTGATTTGCAGATGTTGAACCATCCCTGCATCCCTGGAAAAAAATCCCACTTGATCACGATGTATGATCTTTTTCATGTATTATTGTATTTGATTTGCTAGTATTTTGTTGAGGATTTTTGCATTGATGTTCATCAGTGATACTGGTCTGTAATTTTCTTTTTTTGTGTTGTCCTTCTCTGGTTTTAGAGTCAGGGTACTGTTGGCTTCATAGAATGAGTTAGGAAGCTTCTCCTCCTCTTCAATTTTTTGAAAGAGTTTGAAAGGGATAGCTATTAAGTCTTTGTACGTTCGGTAGAATTCACGAGGGAAACCATCTGGTCCTGGGCTTTTATTTTTTGGTATATTTGTTATTACTGTTTCAATCTCCTTACTGGTGATTGATCTACTCAAATTATCTTTCTTTTGATCAAGTTTTGGATGGTTGTATCATTCTTAGAATTTATCCATTTCTTCTAGATTATCTAATTTGTTGGAATATAGCTTTTAGTATAAAGTACAGTTTTTAGTATGAGCATAAAGCTCATACGATCTTTTGTGTTTCTGAGGTGTCTGTTGTAATTTCTCCTCTTTCATTTCTGATTTCACTTATTTGAGCCTTCTTGTTTTTTATCTGTGAATCTAGCTAAAGACTTGTCAATTTCGTTTATCTTTTCAAAGAATAAGCTCTTGGTTTCATTCATTTTTTCTATTAATTTTTTATTCTCTATTTCATTTATTTCTGCTCTGATTTTTATTATTTCCTTCCTTCTGCTGAGTTTGGGCTTTGTTCTTGTTTTTCCAGTTCCTTCAGATGCACTGTTAGATTGCTTATTTGAGATTTTTCTTGTATGTTGAGGTAAGCCTGTATTGCTATAAACTTCCCTCTAAGCACTGCTTTTTCTGTATCCCATAGATTATAGCATGCCATACTTTCATTTTCATTTGTCTCCAGGAATTTTTTGATTTCTCCTTTGATTTCTTCATTGACCCAATCATTGTTTAGTAGCATTTTGTTTACTCTCCACATATTTTTGGCTTTTCTGAGTTTCTTCCTGTAGTTGATTTCTAGTTTCATATCTTTGTCGTCAGAAAAGATACTTGGTATTACTTCAATCTTCTTAAATGTATCAAGAATTGTTTTGTGGCCTAATATTTGGTCAATCCTGGAGAATGTTCCATGTGCATTTGAAAAGAATGTGTATTCTGTGGCTTTTGGATGGGATGTTTTGTATTACCTCCTAAATCGATCTGGTCTCATGTGTCATTGAATGACAATGTTTCCTTATTGTTTGAATGATCTATCAATTGGTGTAAGTGGAGTGTTAAAGTTCCTTACTGTGATTGTGTTACTGTCTATTTCTCCTTTTATGTCTGTTAATAATTGCTTTATATATTTAGGTGCTCCTATTTTGGGTGCGTAGATATTTACAAGTGTAATATCCTCTTGTTGGATTGTTCCCTTTATCTTTATGTAGTGCTCTTCTTTGTCTCTTGTTATATTCTTGTTTTAAAGTCTATTTTGTCTGATAAAAGTATCACTATTCCGGCTTTCTTTTCATTGCCATTTCTGTGGAGTATCTTTTTCCATCCCTTCACTTTCAGTTTGTGAGAGACTTTAGGTCTGAAGTGTGTCTCTTGTATGCAGCATATCGGTCTTGTTTTTTTATTCAATCAGCCACCTCATGCCTTTTGACTGGAGCATTTAGTCCATTGAAATTTAAAGTAGCTATTGATAAATATGTACTTATTCCATTTTGCTACTTTTTTATGAGTGTTTCAGTAGTTCTTCTCTGTTCCTTTCTTCTCTTGCTCTCTTCCTTTGTGGTTTGATATCTTCCTTTAGTGTTTTGTTTGGGTTTCTTTCTCTTAATTATTTTTATATTTATTACATATTTCTTGTCTGTGATTACCATGAGGTTTGTATATAATCACCCAAATATATGGCAATCTATATTGAGTTGATAGTCTCTTTAGTTTGACCTCCTTCTAAAAGCTCTTCTCTTTTACTCCCTTCCTCCCACATTTTCTGTTTTTGATATCATATATAACCTTTTTTTGTGTTTGTATATTGATTACTTTCTTATTGAAATAGGTAATTTTAATACTTTTTTCTTTTGACCTTCATATTATCTTTATAAGTGGTTGATCTGCTACCTTTACCATGTTTTTATCTTTGCCAGTGATTTCTTGTCCCAGAGTTGCCTTAGACTGTCCTTGTTCTTTCAATTCTTTTTTTCTTTTATCTGTTCAGCTTGGGTGATTTCCTCTAGTCTTTTTTCCAGCTCACTGATCCATTGTTCTCTATCATCTAGTCTGCTATTGTGTCCATCTAGGGATTTTTTCATTTCCAGTATTTTATTCTTCATTTCTGATTGGTTCTTTTTTATATTTTCCAATTCTTTGTTGACATTCTCACTGAGTTCATCCATTCTTCTCCCAAGATCAGTGAGCATTCTTTTGACTTTTTGTTTTAACTCTTTGCCTGGTAGATTGTTTATTTCTATTTCATTTGGTTATTTTTCTAGGGTTTTGTCCTGTTCTCTTGCTTGGAATGTATTCCTTTGCCTCCTCATTTTTCCTCTTTCTCTGTGCTTATATTATGTATTATGTGGGTCAGCTACATCTCATGATCTTGGAGAGGTGGCCTTATGTAAGAGATGCCTTATGAGGCCCAGCAGTGTGCTTCCCTCTCGTCACCAGTTCCAAACGTTCCATGAGTTACCCCTGTGTGGTCTACATGTACCCTTCTGTTGTGGCAGGATTGCTCTTGCTGCAGGTGCCTGGGAAGTCTGGTTGTCTCCCTGGCCGGCAGGTTGTAATGCTCAGCTGCTATGGATGCTTCAGTCACTTTATTGGGTGTGGGGAGCCCCAGCACAGTTGGCTGCAAGATCTAATAGCACATTCCTGTTGTGGTTTTTCTGTTAAGTGATTAGTCCCCTGGCATGGTTGTTTGCTAGGCTCAGTGGCTTACAATTCCTGTAGGCCTCTGGCCTGCAAGGCTGTTGTCAATTCTCTCAGTATTGCAGCTGAGTGAGTCTGGCCCCAGTCATGGGAGCACCCAATTGTTTCAGTCTTTGGAAGGTCAAGCTGATCCCCTATGTGGCTGTTTGAGAAGAACAAGTCTTCTGCAGCTAACAAGCCCCATAGCCCACAGGTCCACACACACTGTCAACCCAGTCCTGGCCTGTGTACACATCCCGACCCCCTGGAGCATACCCAGTCACCCCACTGCAGAGGCCCCACATACTCCACCAATGCCCCACAGACTCCACTCACTCTTTACACATGGCCTGCCCCACAGAGGTTGACCCACTCACCTGCCTGCGGAGGATCTGGGCACTCAGTCTATGCAGTTTCACAAGTTGCCCAAGGGCTTGCTGTTGGGTGGAGCCCGTCCCTAGCATGAGCTTCCTACCCTGGCTGATCTCGTTTAATGTGGAGCTGTAGTGGTCAGAGTAGACCCTGGGCTAACAGGCCAGGGGAAGAATTCCAATGACATCTGCCAGCATCTACGTCAGCATGCCTGTACTAGGTCACAATAATGGTTGCCACCAATGTCTCAGTCCCTGGAGAGGTCTCACCTCTCATCAAGATGCACCCAAAACCTATCAGGTGAGTCCTTTTTCAACAAAGGACTGGGCACCTTCCTTTCTGGTGATTTTAGGTTGCTTTCTGAAACAGGTGAATTGGTGCATGGGCCCTTTAAGAGCCGGCTTTTTTCTGCTCCCGTCAAACAGCTTTTCTAGGGGTACTCCCCGTTTTAGTTAATAGCCAGCAAAGCCAGATATTATGACACTCATCTCAGTTGTGCTGAGTCCAAGGGATGCCTATAGCAGTAACACTCCCCTGCTCAGGTGCTCCACTCCTCCAGGGAAGGCTGCATACCTTAGGATTTGTCCTGGTCACACATGAAGCTCTGTGGCTTGCAAAGGTGGTGTTTTTTCTCTCTAGAGAGGAATTTATGCCTCTTCCACCTCAGTCAGGACTGTCCCTTGTTGTGGGGGTTCTTTTTATCCAATTGTCAGTTCTCTGTCAGGAGTAATTGTTCTAAGAATAGTTATAAGTTGGGCGTATCCATAGGAGGAGGTGAGTTCAAAGACCACATACACCGCCATCTTGACACCAACCTACAGCACAATCTATATATGACAAAATAAAATAGTCTTAAACTGTATTTTGTGGAATGACATACATGTGTGTTGAATTAATCATAGGTGGTGGTGGTGAGCCAATACTTCCTGTGATCAGGTCTTGACTTCCTTTCTCTTGTCTTATTCGTCACCAAGTTCTAGATGTTTTACTGTCTTAACTTCTTGTATCTACCCCTCATTTTCATTCCAACGTCTGGACTTGAACTCAGCTGGGCAGTTGCAAAGATGGCTTTGAGACATCCTCTACCAAAAAGTAAAGCTGATCACATAATTCCACTTCTAAGGAATATATATTTATTTTAGATGCTTCTCTATTGGCTTAATAAAAAAATTAATCCAAACTACTTAGTATATGATTACTTTTGTGATTTGTCCCTCCTGACTTCTTTAGCCTCCTCTATTTCCAAACTTCCTTCCTTACCCTAATTCTACAGTCAAACTAAACCACTTATTTTTCCAGAATGCCATGCTCCCCTATATCTTCATCTGTGACCTCTACCTTTCTGTCTAACTTCCTTCCTGTGTTTCAGGAGTCAGTTAGGGTGTATCTCTGCCACGGATTTCTCTTCACTTCACAGTATATTTCTATAGCACTTAGTGTGCTAGAGTGGAATTTTCTTCATTTCCTCTTTGCCCCACTAGATTGTGAGTTGTCAGAGGACAATGTTGTTAATCTCTGTATTTCTGGCATCCAGTTAAATGCCTGGCACCAAGTTCACTAAATGTTTCTAAAAATAATGAACGTGGGACATAATATATGTATTATTTAATTTTAAGAACCAGGCTGTACCTTTAAACTAGTCAATTATTTTGCCCAATTTGTTTCTCTTCCCTCCCTCTGCCTTCAATATCTGACTTCATGTTTATATATGAATCCAAGTGATCATTCCCAAAACTGGTGTCCTTTGCTAAAGGGAGAGAACAACATAGCATGTGAAAGAGTGGTCTTTCTTAAGGACATACTGAAAAAGAAGTATTTCTTATTTAAAAATCTACTCATGTATATCCCATTGGTGGTCATTATTATCGCATTAGCAGTTCTTTGAGTTATTCCCACCCTGTTCACTTCCAAGAAAAATGAGTTTTTTGCTGTATTATTTACATTTGTAGTCAGTTCTCGTGAAATGTAGCAGGATTATTTTTCTCACTAAAGTAAACAGATTAAGTTAGTCTCAGAAAAATTGCATCATTTAATGGTAATCTTTTTAGATTAGTTTCCCCTCTCCTTTGATCATTGTGTATAGTTTTATCCTTTCCCAAGAAGTGAGAAAGAAGGGAATTGAGAGACATATTGTGGGTCTTTGCTGCTCCTCTTCACAATCACTGAGGTGGGTGGCATTACCTCCATTTTCCAGCTAACAAAAATAAGATTGGAAGTTACGTAGTTTGCCTGGGTAGCTAATGGTGATAAGGGTAGAACTGAGCCTAAAGCAATTCTCTTTTTTACTCTACCTTGGCCCTTCATTAAGGAATGATCTAAACAAAAGATTTATATGTTCTGATGTACCATACCACACAAAAATGATACATGTACATGTATACACAAAACTTAACTACATTTTCTAAATGGCATAAACAGCTTATTGAGAAAGTCTGGAAAACAATTAAGCAGATTTTCTGTATTGACATGTAGGTAAAGACTGAGAAGTCCTCCATAGACACTCTTAATTCCTCTGACCCAACTACGAGCTCACATTTATAACAGAAAGTAGATTTAGAAACATGACATAAGCAGTAACTGCAGCTGGGAAAATGAAATTAATGACCTATTTTGAAGTGACCTTTTCTGATTCATTACTCATAATAAGAAAAACACATGGCAATCTTTATTCCCAGCTGATTCACAGCGGTCAATGGCATACTCATTGTTAAGATTTCATTCTTGAATATGAGGTTGTTAATGATTAATCTAATATCTAACATTTATTGAGCTCTTAGAATGTTCCAGGCAGTGTGTTAGGGTCTTTATTTCTAATTATTACCAGCATATTCCTTAAGATAGGTGACATTTTCTAACAAAATAGCTGAGGGTTAAAAAAGTGAAATAACTAGTCCAAGGTTGTACCTCCTGGAAAATGGCAAAGTGAGATTTAAATCCAGTTCATCTGGCTATGAGGCTGTGCTCAAACTTGTCCATTCTTGATTTGAGTTCTTGAGAATGCATTTGGCCCGGAGTCAGGAAACCTAGCTTCAGTCCCAGGTTTGATACTGATGAGTTGTGTGAGTTCAGGCAAGTCATTCTGCTTCTCTGAGCCTGTTTTCTCATTTGCTAAGGAGAATGGATGATGAAAACAAGGATTTCTGATGTATCTTGCAACGGAGAAATTAAATGATTGAAAGGCCAGAAATGGAAGCACATTAACTCACAGCGGGATACAGCAATTTCCCAAGATCATCCTGGTATAAATATCGGTACTTGCTGCACCACAATACTTTTTAAATTAAAATTTATTTTTACTTAATATTTAAGACTATGCTCCTTATTATAATTTCCTACACAATTCCATCACAGTACTGATCATATTTTATTAACTTCAAATTAGGATGCACAACATAGAATATGTAAATATATTTATGGAAACCACAAGACAGGATGTTTGAAATGAGAACTACGTTGTGAAGTAGTCATTCTATTCCACATTTTGCCGATGAAGAAACCATATCTTCAAATCTCAGAGGATGGCATATGAAACTTACTAATGGATAATTTGACCACTTACGTTGATTCCTCAAGGTCTAGACTCGCCATATTCTGGGGCAAATGTTTATTTTTCTGGAGGCTCAAATTCAGCAGCACCTTCCTTTGTGTCTTGGGAGGAGAATAATGAGTAACTTGTGACATTTTGTAAATCGAAGATGAAGTTTGGCAATGACCGTAATCACTTGGAAGGTTCTGAGGTAACATGACTTTTTATTTTATTTTTTTATTTTTTAAAGATTGGCACCTGAGCTAACATCTGTTGCCAATCTTCTTCTCCTTCTTTCTCCTCCCCCACAAAGCCCCCCAGTACATAGTTGTATATTCTAGCTGTAGGTCCTTCTGATTGTGCTATGTGGGATGCCACCTCAGCATGCTTTCATGAGTGATGCCACGTCCACACCCAGGATCTGAACCAATGAAACCCTGGGCTACCGAAGTGGAGCGTGCAAATTTAACCCCTCAGCCATGGGCTGGCCCCACAAGATGATTTTTTTAAAAGTCAAAATCTATAGATAGATTTCCAGTTTCTTGAACATTATTTTTCCTCAATTCTGTGTAGCTACACTTATATTGTACTGCATTTCCTACCTACACAATTATTTTATGTTTCCAACTTGGACAAAAATTAATGAAAAACTGAGTTTCTGAGGGTGTGGGTACAGATAATAGTTTCTTTAGTAGTAAAGAGATCACTTGATCACATTTTTCGATGAACTGAAATATCCTCAGCATATTCATTCTCTTTTTATTCCTCTTCCTTTAATCATCTTAACAACATGAAAAAAGATTGCTTGCACAAATCATTGTCCTCTGCTAATCTTTGTAGAGTCCCTTTATAGATATTATTTCATTTATTCTTCATCATAACACTGAAAGGTAAATATGATTTTCCCCATTCTACAGAGGAGGAAACTGATTCTGAGAGAGATTAAGGAATTTACCTAAGAACACATAGATAGCTAGCCAGTAAAAAGCAGACCAAGTTCCTTTTGACTACAAACTTGTCATCTTTTTATGATGCTATGTTGTCTGAGAACTGAAACTCTTCCCATAGGCATAATAATGTTGCTCTCTCTTAGGATGCTCTTTCTTCACAGGCACCCCCCAATTTTATGTCTATAACATATGGTATACATTTTTTATTGAAGTAATAGCTATCTATCATCTATCATAATATACGCAAATGCATCTACTGCTCAGTAAAATTTCATAAAGTCAACACGTACATGTAACTAACATTCACATCAATACATAGAAACTGACCAGCTTCCCTCGCAGTCATTACCCAGAGGTAACCATGATTCTCACTTCTATCATCAAAATTTAATGTTATTTGTTTTCAAACTTGAAATACATGGAAACATGCAGTGTGTTCTCTTTTGTGCATGATTTCCTCGTTTATTTTCTTAAATCCAAATTTCTTCTGGTATCATATTCTACTTGCTCAGAGAAATCTCTTATATATGTATTTGTATCACAGGTAGGGGTCATAAGACCACCCACAGGTTCAATGATTTGCTGGAAGACTCACAAAACTCAGAAAAACTGGTGGAAAATACTCATGGATACAGTTTATTACAGTGAAAGGATGTAGATTAAAATCAACACAGATAAAAGGTACATAGCACAAAATCTAGGAGACACTAGGTGCAAACTTCCAGTTGTCTTATCTCCGTGGAGTCTATGGACAGTGCTAATTCTCTTGGCAATGACGTGTGACAATATCTACAGAATATTGCCAACCAAGGAAACTCACCTGAGCCTTAGTGGTCTAGGACTTTTATCAGGGGTGAGTCAGTAGGCATGGAGCACCCATGTTACTGACCTTAGTTACTTAATCTGCAACACCTCCAGAGGTCAAACTGATATAATGTGACCCAAAGCCCCCCCCATAAATCACATTGTTAGCATAAACTGTCTGGCATGACTCAAGACTTTGGCTGTACAAAGCCACTCTAATGAGGCGGAATATTTCTAGGACTTACAGGTTATCTCCCAAGAGCCAAAACTTTCTTTGGGATGTGCAAGGTTTGAACACTCAAGCCCGCTGAATTAACTGTTTACTGCACAACACACTTTAAGCTTGCTTAGTTAACCCTTTACTGCATACAATGAATTTTCTCATCTTTTGTTTACCTGAAAAAGTCCTACTTTACCTTTAATTTTTAAAGATATTTTCGCTGGATGTAGAATTCTGGGCTGATAGTGTTTTCCTCTGTCTATTCTAAACATACCACTCCTTTGTCTTACGTAATTTCCAATGAGAAATCTACTATAATTCTTATAATTGTCCTTCTGTAGTTAACGTTTCTTTTTTCTTTGGATGCCTTCAAGATTTTCAGAAAATCTTATAGTGTGAGGATGATGTATCTAGATATGTGTGTGTGTGTGAGCGCGTGCACATGTGCTATTTATCCTGCTTGGAATTTTCTGAAATTCTTGAAGTAATATTTCCATCCAACCTCCTCACCTCTTTGGGTGATCTTAAGATTTTTTTTGTTTTTATTTTTCAGTAATTTTACTATGATATGTCTGGATGTCTTTTGTTGTATATATATACAGCTTCTAGTTCATAATGTGTCTTGAGTCTATGATTTTATCACTAGTTTGTGACAATTTCATCATGCTGTGCCTTGTTGTCTTAGTGTTTATGCTGATTGGGGTTTGCTTAGCTTCTTGAAATGGTAGCTCCATAAGTTTGATTAAAGATTGAAAATTTTGATAAATTAGTTATCGAATATTATTTGACCTTTCCTCCATTTTCTCTCTACTTCTTAGACTCTCATGTTCCAGACCACTTGACATTGTCCCACAGGTCGTGGAGATTCTGTTAATTTTTCTCAGCCTTTTATCTCTTGTCCTTTATTTTAGGTATAATTTCTATTGCCTTGTTTTCAAGGTGACTGATCTTTTCTTCTGCAGAGCCTAATCTTCCATTAAGCCCATCCAACAAATTTTCAATTTTATATATCGCGTCTTTTAGCTTTGCATGCTCCTTTAGGTTCTTTCTCAGAGTTTTCATTTTTCTGTCTGTTAGGTTTTATGTTTTTGCTTTACATCTTTGAACATATTTACAATAGCTATTTTAAAGTGTTGTCTGCTACTTTCATCATATCCATCATTTTGGGACCTGTTTCTACTGACTGAGTTCTCTTTGTTTATTGGTGTCATTTTCCTTATTCTTTGCATATTTTTTAATTGAACAATTGACGTTGTGCCTATAATGTTGAGAGTTTGGATATTTTTAGCTTTCCTTATAGATTGTGGGAGTTTGTTTTGACAAGATGCTTAATTTAATTGCAGTTCAGCTTCATGCTTTCAAATGCTCCTTTTTGGGCTCTCTGAATTTGTATATAAAGTAGGTCTACCAAGTCCTATAAGAACTTTCGTAATCTGGTTTATAACTGTGTCTTTTCCTTCATATTCATTTGCTTTGCTCCATCTGTTTCAAGCACATTTGTCTTTTTGCTATTCTTAAAACATGCCAAGTTTGCTTCAGACTTGAGTCTTTATTCTTGCTTCTCCCCTGCCAGAAATGCTCTTGTTCAATTTGTTTGTAATACTTGTACCCTCGCTTCAAGATGTGTTTGGTTGTCATCTCTGCAGAGGGTATTTACCTGACTTCCATTTTAAAAATAGATACCTTTTGATTTTCCCACCTAATCACTCTTTCCTTACCCCACTTGTGTTTCCTTCATAGCAAATGTTACTATCTACTATAACAAATTCATTTAGTTAAAGCACCCTGGCTGTAACATGCAGTCCTGAATTTTTTATTTTTCACAAACATCCCAAGTGACTAACAGAAAGCCTGGCTCGTTCAAAAACTATTTGTTGACTAAGTTAATAAATGATTCCTAGTTCCTTATGCATTCGATAGTTATGATAACACCTGCCACGGAAATCTCATGTTTATTTTTCCTGAGTGTTAAATGAAATATTATCTGTGTTGTACATGTTTGCCATTTTTTAAAATGCTCTTACTATATTAGGGAAAATCTTTAAATGTCTCAAGGGTATACAAGGATCTACTTACTGCTCTTGAAAGCAAAAGAATCAGATATTCATTTTCCCACCTCCCTGAGATAGGGTGACCTCTGTTCTGGTTTGATTGGGACTGAAGTGTTCCCTGAGTTGTGAGATTTTAGTGCATGTTTCCTGTATTCGGCAAGTCACATGCTACTATATCAGATTATGACTGTGTGGTGAGTGATGCAAATAAGTCAGTAGAGAATTTATTCCAGCAACAGCAGGGATATCCAGGGTCCAAGCACTGTGGTGGATATAGCAGTGGTGTCTATTGTTCTGTGACAGGGGTACTCTGACCAAGCACACCCTGTATCATACTCTTTTCTATGAATTAAGCTGTCCAGCTCCCTAATATTCCTCCCCAAACCTTCATTTTTTTGTTAATTTAGTAAAGGGAAGTTTCTGTTGTTTGTAGGCAAGAACCCTGGCTGATACACTCTTGAAACAATTTAAACGAGGATAAATTATTAAAAAACATAAAAGTATTCATTATGATTTTTTTCATCAGCACAGAACACAGCCCAGCTGAACATCGAGATAGCTGGTGGAAACACCTGCATATATAAAAGGTTTTTCTGAAATGGGTATTGTATGTGTTTTAAGGAGTTTGATTTTAGCATTTCTCAAGCTGTGAAGGAAAATCACTTTGTTTTCTGATTTGCATACCTGTTGTGTTCTGCTCAAATATGTTTTCGTGGTATAATAGGTAGAGATGAGTTTAGTTCCCTTAAAACATACAGTAGTAGCTGATCATGCATGAGCCAGTTGAGAAGAAAATCAAATGTATTTTAAACGGCAAAGGAGCTGGGGACATAACCATGAAAGTTGACTAATAAGTCAGCTGTGTCCATAGCGGGGAAAAATCACTCATCATAGAATTTCCTGTAAACTGAGGTATCTTCCTGTTATGCAATTTTATTTTTTATGCTTTGTCATAAAGAAAACCAAGCAGAACATTTTAGAAGGAATTTTAAACGGTGCATCTATCTTTTAGCTTTCTATATGTAATTAAGAAACACATCAGCTCAGTGATATATAACAGAAAGTGTTTACTGCACATGTGAATGTGTTCAGCCTCAATTGTGTAGGTGGCTCTGCTGATCTTGGCTTGTCTCTGCTGGAATGACAGGGGTGACTCAGTTTTGTTTCACATGATTCTCATCCTTCAACAGGCTAGACCTGGGATAGTCTCATGGTGATGGCAAAAATGTAGGAAAGCAAACAGAAACAGGCATGTCTTTTTGAAGCTCAAGTTTGGAACTGGTGGATGGTCAATCCCACCTCTGTCTCTAGGTGTAAGCAAATGACATAGTCAAGCTCCAAATCCAGGGCAATGCAGGCCACTTTGTGCAGAGGAAGAAGGCATTGAAAAGCTTCGTGGCAAAGGGCATGGATCTAGAGATGGGTGAAGAATTTGGTCATCATTGCAATCTACCATGTGTTTTATTCCATCTTGGATGTATAAAACTGGTTTTCTGGGCAGTCATTTATATAGTAAAAGTAAGTGCTATCACATTGCCTAATACTTCCATTGCTGTACCAATTATTGCATCCTGCATACATTCCCTTGAATTCTTTGTCCTGAAGTTCTCTGTCTGGAGAGCCCTGACCAGCCAGATTACCAGCCTTCAGCCATCCTCTGTCATCTTTTATTTGCTTATTTCTCCTTTCTTGATTCCATTTTGGCATAAGATAAAGTCTACCTCATTAATGTAAATTCTGTGTAAACCATCTTGCTAGTCCCTGGGGGCTAAGGTGTTTAAAAGATCAACATGGTCCCTGTCCTTATGGACTTTACATTCTAGTGATGAAGACAGACAGTAGTAAGTAATACAAACAATTACATGTTAGTTAGAATTCTTTCCACATTTTCCCTTACCCACTCCACTCTACCGTCGCTTCAATACAATGAGTCCACTTTCTCTGCAGGGTCTTTCTACTTACTGCTTCTGTTTGGAATACTCATCCTACAGACTTCCATATGGGTCACTTCTACATGGCCAGCCATGGTGATCTAGTGGTTCAAATTTGACTCTCTCACCTCCATGGCCTGGGTTCATTGCTGGATCAGGGAACCACATCGCCCATCTGTCAGTTGTCACACTGTGGCAGCTGTGTTTTGCTGTGACGCTGAAAGCTATGCCACTGGGATTTCAAATACCAGCATGGTAACCCATGGTGGACAGGTTTCAGTTGAGCTTCCATACTCGGATAGACTAGGAAGAAGGACCTGGCCACCCACTTCCGAGAAAACTGGCCCTGAAAACCCTATGAATAGCAGTGGAGCATAGTCTGATAGAGCCCTGGAAGGTGAGAGGATGGCGAAAAAAAGATTCCGCTCTGCTCTTCACAGGGTCATTAAGAGTCAGAATCTACTTTATGGCACTATCAACAATGATACTAAATGCCGAAGCCTCTGCTCAAAAGTCAGAGAGGCCTGCTCAACTTTCTTAAATGACACACCTCCAATCACTCACTCCCACTGATCCCTGCTTTAGAAGTCTCTTCATAGAGACAGTGTGTGTGTGTATATGAGTCTGATCTTTCTCCACCATCCTGCCAGATAATAAACTCCATGAGAACAGGGACTTAGGCTGTTTTGCACACTGATCTTTTGTATACTTTCAACAGTAGTTGGAATGTAGTAGCCTTCAATATTTTTTAACTGCCTTGTGCCCATACAACATCATTACTAAACCTATGAAACCATACATTCTTATTCTTATTCACTGGTCTTAGCTGCTAAATTTGTGAAGTGCCTACTATAAGTTCCCTTCTTTGCTGATGTTTCATGAGTGTATAAGAAGCAGTCAAGAAGTGATTCCCAGCCATGGTTGTAGGGTTCGTGGACTTTCTGTCTCCTGCATCCAACTTTACTACCTATGTTAGAACATGCTGACATAGCAATATTCAATCATTGATTGGGGCTATACTAGAACTTTACTCTTATGATTCATTTTGAACCAAATCTCCCAGCTAACACTGAGTAAAAAGAGCTTTGTGCAGATTCTTTAGGCTTCTAAATTTTACAGTGAGCTGGATACTATGCTCAATACTTCCCCGAAATAATTTAATCCTTACAACAGCTATGTAAGTGAGATACTACCATGATTCTGCTTATAGTTGAGGACACGGAAGTTTAGATGGTTAACCAGCTTATTCAAGGTCACACAACTCTGAGGTGGTGGAGTTTGCGATCAAGTGCAGACAGTGAAACTCTGCCAGGACTAGTAGTCTAACCATGATGCGCTACCCTCTTTGTGTCCAAGGAAAGAAAACCAAGCTACTTTCACATAGTTAAAACTCATTGGATGAGTAGAATAAAAAACACAGGTCCTTAAGATTAGAATTAACGAATCAACTTTTCTGAGGAAAGAGAACTATATTTAGTAATGATACATGACATTTGAAATAAATTTTGCACAATTTGACACCAAAGGCACAGGCAACAAAGAAAAAATAGACAAATTGGACTTCTAGAACACTAAAAAGTTCTGTGCATCAAAAGACATGAAAAGATACTCAATAAAACTAATAATTAGGGAAATGCAAATCAAAACTACACTTCACACCCAGAGGGATGGCCACCATCAAAACAAAAACTAAAACAAAACGAAAAATAGAAAATAACAAGTGTTGGCAAGGATGTGGAGAAGATAAATGGAATCCTTGTGCATTGTGGGTAGGAATGTAAAATGGTACAGCCACTGTGGAAAAACAGTGTGATGGTTCCTCAAAAAATTAAAAATAGAATTACGTTAAGACCTACCAATTCTACGTCTGGGTATAGACCTAACAGAATTGAAAGGAGAATCTTGAAGAGATGTTTGTACAGCCATGTAGCAGCATTATTCACAATAGCCAAGAGGTAGATGCAAGCTAACTGTCCATCGATGGATGAAAGGAAAACAAAATGTGGTGTATATATACAATGGAATATTATTCAGCCTTAAAAAGGAAGGGAATGCTGGCATGTGCTACACCATAGATAAAACTTGAGGATGATATGCTGTGTGAAATGAGCCAGTCACAAAAAGACAAATACTGTATGATTCCACTTAGATGAGGTACCTAGAACAGTCAAGTTCCTAGAGACAAAAAGTATAATGGTGATTGCCAGGAAGTAGGGGAAGAGGGCATGAGGGGAGTTTGACTGGTGTAGAGCCTCAGCTTTGCAAGATGAAGAGTTCTGGCAGTGGATGGTGTCATGTTGTACAACAGTATGAATGTACTTAATACCACTAAACCCGGCACTTAAAAGTAGTTAAGATGGTAAATTTTATGTTATGTGTATTTTATCACACACACAAAAATCCCGTTAATAAACTGACACAACAAAAGGAAATTTTAATAGATGAGGAAAAATATATTAACACAGAATGTTAGCAATGTGTTTTACTGTAGCCAGTATGGAATTACCCACAACTGTATTCTTGGGTAGGCTAGAAATCATTTGCTAATCTTGAGAAACTATTGACCAAAATAGCAGAAGATTTATTCTGCAGAGTTCAATGGTATTAAGAGGATGTTTTATTTAATAAGAGCACCATGAAAATCAATGAGGTTATAACTGGGATTAGCTTAAGGAGTGCATACTTCACATGGATTTTAACCCAAAGAGATTCTCATTTTCTAATTATGCATATTATAGAAACTTTAGAAAACTCATCTCATTTCTTCATGTAAATGATTCGGAGCACTTCGATAAGACATGGTCAACTCTGCTTACCAAAGAAGGAGTGTCAAGGGTGGCTGGGATGGGGGTTAGT
Organism: Equus asinus; assembly: GCF_041296235.1. Classification (NCBI taxonomy): domain Eukaryota; kingdom Metazoa; phylum Chordata; class Mammalia; order Perissodactyla; family Equidae; genus Equus; species Equus asinus. The sequence continues at coordinate 8,135,076 of NC_091806.1, read as the reverse complement.
CCTCCATAATCTCTGTAGCCCACCATCCATTCTTTATATGAAAAATTAATGTTTTCTGTATTGTAGGGTGCTAGACAAATGGAGCATCCAGGCTCCCTTAGCACTCATATCAACCCGCCCATAACCCTCTGTTTTATATATTATGCCCAGGTTTTTAGCTGTGATTAGCAGAAAGAACAGGGAAAAATACATCTACTGAATCTTACTGGAAGTGGAAGTTGCAGCCGTTATTTTTTGAAAACAGTTTTTAATGGTTACCCACCATTCCATAGCATGATTTTCCACAGCTCAGTAAACCATTCTTCATTTGCCTTACATTTGGGATGTTTCAAGTTCTACTCTATTTATGATGACCTTCATTTACAAGTATTGATGGGCAACATATGCCTCTGAGGGCCATCCTCAGTCCCTCTTTAGTGAATAATTGGTGGTTTTACTTGCCTTAAGTAAGCAACTGCCAGGATAGTGCTGTTTACACAATCCTAGAAAGTTTGGAAACTATTTTACTTACATGCCGTGGGATGTCTAGAATTTTACTGAACTTCATGACATTGGTGCCTATTAAAAAACACATATCTTCTAGAGGGGTAAGTCTCAGAACTTTATTAGCATTTGCATTTTTATGAAAAGTGGTTTTGATATATCTAGACAAGCACTATCCAACAGTTCTTTCTATGATCACAGGAATGTTCTATTCTGCTTTGTCCAATAAAGTAGCCATTAGTGACATGTGACTATTGATCACTAGAAATGTGGCCAGTGAGAAGTAAGGAGATAAATTTTGAATTTTTTATTTTTAATTGATTTAAATTAAGATAACTACAAATAGCCAGGGACTACCATATTGGATGGCAGAACCATAACTTATAAGGGCATCAGATGTCTGAGGAGTATGAAGATTGAGATGGAGGGGAGGCTGCTGTCCTTTATCATAATTTTGACTTTGGTATATCTAAAATACTTTTCTTTCAGGATATAGCTCTGTCATTATGGAGTGTTCAAGACAATGGAGACATTAAGAAGTTATCGTTCGAGTTAGTGTTTTAAAAAAAGTCTCAGTTTAGATTCAGGCCTCAAAAGCCACTCTTACTCTGCGTTGGAGGCATCCTTTCTTCGTAGAGCCCAAGTCCTGCAGGATCTTAATATGAGTTTCATCCACATTATAATATTAACAACAGCGTGGGTAATTATAGCAGCTAACATTGGCTTAGTGGGAGGCATGTGCCACAATCTCTATATGTATTATCTTGTTTAATATGAGAACCCCATGAGGTTAGTCTAATTATTACGTGAGAAAATATGAAGTGAAGCTGCAAAATAATTAAACCTCTCAACCAAATTCACACAGCCATTAAAGGTGGGGGGACTGGAATCCACAGGTGGGCAGCTGGGCTCCCTGAGTTACTCTCACACACTCCCACTGCTATGGTCCCGTCCAGCAGGGAGGGATGGAGTAGGTACCATCATTCTCGTTCAGTCTGTGACAAAGGGAAAAATCAAAGCAGAGGGACAGGGGATGCTCCTAACAAGAATGCTATTTAGAATTAAGCAGACCTCGGACTCCCATTGTGAGTCTATCACTATCTGATTTTGTTGCGTTCACTATTTGATTTCTCTGGGCCTCAACTGTAAAATCTCTAAAATGGGCATAACAATTCCTATCTAGCCATATTTTGGGGAGGACAAGACATTGAACAAGACATTGAATAAGATCATGTAAGTGAAAGTGGTTTGTGCAATATACGGAAAAATGCATGTTTTGTTTTGGCTGCTATTACTATTGTTAGGTTTAATACATAGCCAGATGCACAGATTATATAGAAATCTACACTGCCATTGCCCAGCATAACATCTTAGTTTTACTGGTTTGTTTTCAATTTTGATCTGCCTATGGTACTCGCTAACACAGGGCTGACAATCTAGTTTTGTTTCTCTGGTGCCTCAGCCTTCAGGTTTTACACTGTTCTCTGCTTTTTGTGGAATTTCCACCTCCTGGCTCATGCTATGTTTCACTATCTTATTATCATCTGAAGGCAAGAGACAGGCAACAGGGGTATGTCTTGAGATGAGAAAATTAGGAATATTTTTTATTTGGGGCAGTTTGAGTCAGTAACATGGGAAGGAAGGCTTGGGTTGAGGTCAAATGTAGCCTTGAAGATGTGCTAGGCCGAAGCATAGGATGGCAGAGAGAGTGGGAGCTAAAAATGCAGGAGGATTAGCAGCAGGATCTAAGTAAGGTGGTCCTAAAAGGCCAGGGTCCGAGGCAGTAAAAAGTGAAGGCAACAGTGACAGGAGCCACATCCCCTTTTCTGTAGGTGATGTCTGGTGCAAGGATGGAGGGATTATGTTTAGGGTGGCTTTAAGTGAACTTTGCTGGACTTGACTTTTGCCTGACAGCAGCTTACAGAGGCCATTTGAATTTTAAGAGAAAACAAACCTCAAAGTAAAGTGATAAAGTGTGAGGGTTTCAGTTCAGCAGCAGGAAGCACATGTCACCAGAGGCCTGTCTTCCCACCAGTCCTGAAATCTCGCTCCTGGGTGGTGGGCTGCCCTGCCTGTGGGTGCCAGCTCTCAGAATGCAGGGTCCTCTGAAGTTCCGAGTAAACACTGAGAGTGCCTGAATGCTCAAGCAGAAAATTGAAATACCTTTGGGTCCAGTTAGAATGCCTCCTGCTTTTCAACTGCCTTACTTTTGCTGAAACAAACTCGGGATCTTAGAGCCCATCTGCTCAGCTCTATTCAGGTTAAAGACTTTGGAATCTGATTCCTAATGAGCTGAACTCGTCCTCCCAAATCAGCTAGAATGTGAGAGCTGAGAGAATCCTGGAATGTGAATTGCTTCTTCATTTTTATTATGTTCATTAGAAGCTTCTCTATGTCACTGGGGCATCCAAATTAGCTTTTAATGATGAACTCCAAAAACAAAACCTAAAAGAGTGGGAGAAAGGGGAATGGAATGAAACCATGGGATTCCTGCCTGACATCTCCGCATAGTCAATCATGTACTGATGCTTGAAGGAGGAAGAGATCTGCGTGGGAACAAAGCGGAGGGTGGGTGGGTGCATATTGGGTGTACATATGCTCAAGTGGGAAAGATTTGGTTTGCATCCATGTGCGCAATCTATGTGACCCCGTGCAAGGACTTATCTTTCTTTGACTCTGTTTCTCTACATATAAAATAGAAATTATAACAATAGCATTTTTGAAACTATTAATTGTGCTAGATACATGTAAAGTGTTTAGCACATTTTCTGGCACTTAATAGGTACTTAATACACATTACTGATTATTGTTATTCCTGACTTCTTTTTTTCCCCAAGTTTATACTGTCATCAGCCTGCTTTCCCCTCCCTTCACGCCTCATATTCTCCTCCACCGCCATATCATATCAAATCACGTCAAATGGAAACTTGATCCTTCTCCATCAGGAGGTACATTTCAGTACTGGGGGACAAATTGACAGATTTTAGGATACAGTATAAATCTTAGGTAATTCCTCAATCTGATTAAGATATATTTTGGGGCTATATGTTAGGACTGGACCACAGCTTTCGTCAGTGGAAGGAATTTATATAAGCCACGCCAGGTAACAGACTCCTCATCTCTGACCTGCATGATGATACACCTCCTGCTTTGCTCTAGATGTGCTCTTCTCTGGGAAATTAAGGCCAAAAAAGAATTTTTTTTGTACATTTTTTTTCTTCCCTTTCAATAACAACCATAATTTTGGTTGGCATGATTTTAGTGCTGTCCTTTGGTTAATATGAGATAAAACTGTTGAAAAGATGAAAGTCATTTTAACGTTTTCCAAGGTGGTGCACAAAAGTCCTGAAAGACAGAAGCCATTCAGAAATACGTCCTCCTCCTTCCTTCTCTTCGCTGAGTCTCTGTGGGACTCATAAGGGAGAAGCCTGGTCTTTGAAGTCAGAGAGAACGAGGTTCCAATCTTACTACTCAGAAATCAAGGGCCTTCAGCAAATTGTGTAACCTTTTAGGCTTAGAGCTCTCATCTGCAAATGCAAAGCAATAAACCTACATTTGAGAATTGAGCTGAGACAAGCCTGGCACACAGAGATTCAATGATTCTCACCTCATATAAGACAAAATATTTGTATTTTCTAAAAGCTGCACAGGTGGTTCTGCTGTCTACCCAGGACTGAGGACTTGCATACTAGACGGAAATAACATTAATTCATTTCACTTGATTTCCATTTAGGCTAGAAAGGATCTAATATTCTAGTTCACACTAAGGGATAAATTCTTTAAATAGAACCATATCATTTCAGAATTAGCATATGCCTTAAAAGTCACTGATTCAAAATTCTGCTTGATGTGTGATCTGTTTTTACAATTTTTCTGACTTTCAACTTTTCTATAAATGTGATTAAAACAGTGATTAAAAATCTACTGTTCGATTTGAATTATTTTTACTTTTTCTGTGTTGTAATTTGGTCAGAGCTCCCTTTTCAGTTACTCAGAAAAAATTGACTCTCATTTCCACAGGGAAACTTTTATATATTTGAAGATGGTTATAAGATCCCTTTTGAGTCATTTCTTCCCCATGATTAGCAACCAAAATGTGATTTCCAAACCAGCTGATTGTCAGACCCCTGAGGAACTTTTAAAACACACAGCTTTCTGTTCCTGTCGAATCAGAATGCCACAGTGGATCCCTGGAGCCAATAATTTTAAACAAGTTTTTCAGGTGAGTGCAGGAATCTTTGCTTTCCAGTGGTTCCCTACTGGGAGCAATTTTGTACTGTAGGGGACATTTGGCAATGTATGGAGACATTTTTGGTTGTTACAGCTGGGAAGAGGCATGCCCCTGGCATACAATGAATGCCAGGGATGCTGCTGAATATTAAAAAATGCACAGAACAACACCCACAATAAAGAATTATCCAGTCCAAAATGTCAATGGCACTGAAGTTAAGAAACCTTTATTCCATTCTAATATGACACGGCTTTGCGTCTCCTTACCATCAGGGCTGACCTCTTCCCCACTGTGTAAATGTCTCCTGAATGTAATGCATAGAAAAGACTGAACACAATAAAGGCCTGTTTAAAAAAACAAAACAAAACAAAACAAAACAAAAGTAGGAGGTGAAGAAGCAATGCATTCCATTACAGGTTGATTCACTAATAGCAGAATTTCAGGTGTTCTTGGGGACAATACCAAGAACTGACATTCCTTTAGGGGCCATTAAATATCATATGATTTCAGTTCAGCAAATACGTTTATGCCCCTAGGATGTCCACAGAAACTGGATGAACTCATTGAATCATCTTGGAACAAAGCTTTCTCTTCATTTTTTTTTATTAGCTCCCCCTGGAGAAACCTGCAAAAAGGCTTTTCATGCTGGGGCATGAGTATTTCCTTGATCTAAGTAATTTTGGGATCACACTTTGGTGTGAAGAGGTCTTTTGGAATTTCTTTTCTTTCTTTGCAAAAGCTGACACTCTAGAGACTATTGCCTCTCTATGAACTTAAAAATAAAATTTCATTTAAAAATGAAAGGTGAGCAATGACCTCATTGTTCCAGCCTATATCTACCTTCCCCCTGAAACACTGAAACAGGTTGTGAGATTTGGTGGGGGAGGTCCAGGTAATCATTTACTTAAGAGAGATGAAACCCATAGGAGAGAGACTAAATACACAAACAAACCATGCCCAGACCATATATGAGAATAGCCTGATCCACAACCTGCAGCAAGCAGCTCAGGAAGTTAACCCGTTATCAACAGTAACCAGCCCAGGAAGCCAGCCTGCTCTCAGTCAGACTTGTTACTCAGACTGTTATTTCTATCAACAAGCTCAGGAAACCAAACAATAATTCCCGTAACAATTGGCCTAAAATAATTGATTAATGACTGACATCTTCTCTAACATTAAAAGTGCCTGCTTCCAGCTTAGCACCAACCACAGATAACGAAATATGCACTCCTAACTAATCATTTAGGGTTCCCCCCTTCTAGTTAGCTCACCTCCAATTTCCCCCTGCCAACAGCCACCAATTAGGGCATTCCTGAAGTCCTTTTTTTTTCACCGTAAAGTTTTTCCTCTCCCCTGCCTGCCTTTGGGTCTCTGCCAAATGCAGGTGATGGTGGATGACTCCCTTGACAGAGCAAGCTCTGAATAAATACCTTTTGCTGGCTCTCACTTGGTTGGCCTTCATCTATTTCCAGAGGAGTTTAATATTTTAAACATAAGTCTTCCCAATAAGTACCCATTATTTCACGTAATCCTCACCATGACATTAGAGGAAGGTAACATTGAACCCAACTAAATGCTAAAGAAATGAAGGCTTATAGTAGTTAGGAAAATTACCCAAAGTCCTAGTTAGTCAATAGCTGTGCCGGGATTTGAACCCAGAACATGTGACATCCTTCCTCCCCCCAATACCTGTCTTGCACACTTGATCCTGTAGCTTCTAACTTCTGGTTTTGTACCATGTTTGCAGCTCCATACTCATCTCTAGCATTTGAAGCTTAGTTCTACTTCCTCTCTAATCATCTTGGATTCTTTGCTTCAACCCAATTCCCATCATGCCAAAGTGATGCTACAGCCCAAGTTTGCTTCTGTGACCCTGGATAACAACGGCTTGTTTCCTAGGACAGGTGAGGCAGGTGTTTCCTTACAGGTTTGCCTTCATCCCAGGGGAGAGATGGAACCTCTTCACTCTAAACAACCATGGCCCAGGGCATCATTCACACATGTGTATGTATGTGTGTGTGTATTTTGTGGTAACTTAAGACCATGCGGGAAGAGGTGGCTCATTCAGTCAAACTACTACCTTGTTGCCTGAAGTTATGGTGTAAGCTATGCAGAGTATGCATTTCACAATTTCGCTTCAATCACTCTCCACCCACAACAGTTTTGTTGAACTCTTCTTCCCGTCACATTAAAATTCCTAAACGAAGTCTGCACTTGAGAAGCTTGATACGAGACAGAGAAGAAATGAACAGAATTGAGTTTCAGGAAGAGCGAGAGATCCTGGCAGCCAGCAGCGGGAGTGAATTAAAGTGGAAGTCAAGGGGCTGGGCCGGTGGCGCAGCGGTTAGGTTCGCACGTTCTACTTCTCAGTGGCCCGGGGTTCGCCAGCCCGGATCCCGGGTGCGGACATGACACTGCTTGGCAAAAGCCATGCTGTGGTAGGCATCCCACGTATAAAACAGAGGAAGATGAGCACAGATGTTAGCTCGGGGCCAGTCTTCCTCAGCTAAAAGAAGAAGATTGGCAGTAGTTGGCTCAGGGCTAATCTTCCCCAAAAATAATAAAATAAAATAAAGTGGAAGTCAAAATTGAGAAATGTTCAGGAATGTCAAAGAAACAGGCAATGAGGTCCGAGAAGACGGAAGAGGCTTTAACAAAGTGACTGCAAGCTGTGGCTCTTGAGAGGAAATTTCCTTTTCATGATCTGTAATGATAGGGAAATGGACCTGTTTAGTGAGGTTCATGCTGGGGAAAAGAAATGAAATGGGGAACTTTCTGAAAGATCACAAGTCCTTCAGCCGATAGTCAGCCCGAAGGTGCTCCCAAACTCATTACAATGCAGTGATCTTGCCCTTTAAGATTTTTTTCAGTGCTGATGGCTAAGCTTGACCTTTCATGTAAGCATATGTGAAACTGCCAGGACTCTGCTGCTGTTGACTAAAGGAATGACAGAGATGGGATTCAAAAAATAGATGTACCTTTAATCATTTTGCATTTTACAAGCTCAGACAATAAAAACCATGATCAATCTTCAGAGAAAGCACACACTTTAAAGAGGAACTACATTAAGGAGTAAATATCACTGATTTTATTGGACTCCAACTATTGCTAAAACCTGGCTCTAGAATCAGCCTCTAAGATGAGACTTTGCAAAATGCCAACTAGTGGTGTCTGCAAAAGAAGCTGAGATGCTACGATGGGATTCCGACGCTGTGGTGCTATCTGGAGGAATTTTCTTGTCTTTCATACCAGATCAGCAGAATTGGGAGGGAAATGCAGCTTAACGGCATTTAAAAGAGAAGTTCTAAGACACAGCATCCGCCCTGCTGTTGAGGGTTTGTCTTCTCTGTTTTCACCTTGGATCTGTATCTCTTCCTATTTACTGAATGGGTATATCAAGGCTTATTGCCATATAGAAATGTTAAGAAGTTGAGATCTCATCCAGGAGAGCATTTTGAGACCACCAAGTGCTCTGAATACTATAAACGACTATCTTGGAACACGAGATAAAGGGAAAATCAATTTAGAAACAACAGAAAGTTTCACATGATATTCAGCAATAGTAATAACTGCCATTTATTGAACAATCAGTATAGGCCAGGAACTAGGCCAAACACCTTGTCTTCATTATTTAGATTGATGTCTCTGTGAGTTTATCTAGTAAATCACCATTTAGGAACACATGTCTATGTCCACTGCTTTGAAATCTCAAGTCATGAGCAGGGGCTAGTTAGCTGGCTGATATAACCAAGAAAATAACCCATATAACCAAAAGTAGAGTGAAAAGAATACAATTTGAAATGTGGAGACTTGAGTTTTAAGCAATTCTAACTCTTCCACAAATCACATTTTTGGTTTACTTTAAAGAGGGAAGGAGAGGATCATATGAATGAGCACATGGAAAAATGCTCGGAAAGCTTGAAAGGCTAAAGAAATATGAGGGTAGGTATTATGTTATTAGATATTAACTAATCTGCATGCTGACTTATTCTTTTCTCCTTGTATAATGATTACTGCTGAGGTATATATCTCCAACTATGACCATAGATTCATTATTTTCTTCTTGAATTTCTATCAGTGTCTGCTTAATATATTTTGAAGTTGTATCATTAACGCTAATGATTCCTAATTGTGGTATCCTTTTCCACATTGAGCTTGCATTCTAATGTTTCTGGGTAACCCCACTCCTTGTACCAATTTCTGTATCTCTTATGGTTTTTTGGTTTTGTTTTAAAGAAATAGAAAACTGGGGCTATTTTAAGCAGCGGCAACAACAACAAAAATGGAAGACAAGAAGGTAGCCCACAGAATCAAAGGGTATGTTCTAAAGGACCATGTTTGGGAAAGCTTAGAATAAAGGTGCCTGAGAAGATTCCAGAAGTTGCAGGGTACCAATATCAGGAGCTATGAAGACCAAATAATTTTCATCCTTATGTCACTTCACTCATGATTTAAATTCTAAGAGTAAAGCACATTATTGGCCTAAGTCAAGTAAAATATCCACCTCTAGGCCAAAAATCAAAGGGGTTTTTGGCTGACAGTCCCAGAATATTTCATCCAAAGAGATAAGGGTGAATTCTTAAGGAAAAATCACTTTACTATTAACAGAAAAAGGAGAAATAGATACAGAACAGGCCAAATTCAACAGAACTCCACTACTAAACTACTAAACATAATTCACCTGCCAAACACTATAATTTTATCATGTAAATCATGTAAAATCCCAAATGTGATGCATTAGTCAGCTGGGGATGCTATAACAAAATTCTACAGACTGGATGGCTTAGACAACAGAAATTTACTTTATCACAGTTTTGGAGGCTGAGAAGTCCGAGATCAAGGTGCTGGCTGATGTGGTTCCTGGTGAGGGCTCTCTTCCTGGCTTGCAGAAGGCTGCCTTTCCCTCCCATGGTCTTTCCTCTGAGATGGAGCTATTCTTCTTCTAAGGCCATTAGTCCTGTTGAATTAGGGCCCCACCCTTATAACCTTGTTTAAACTTAATTACCTCCTAAAGACCTTGTTTCCAAATACAGTCCCACTGGGGCTTAGGGCTTCACCATATAGATTTGTTGGGGGGTGGGGCACAATTCAGTCCATAAGACATGCATTTTAGCTTTTAGAGGGGGAAAATAGCAGGTCTTGGCTGACCTTAATAACTTGTTTGAATAGTAATAATAATTAAACATGGGAGAAGGGATATCCTGGAACTTCTGAGATGCACCTTCTACTGGTCTTTTGGAACAACTGCTCTTGGAGTTTCTGTGAAAGAAGTTCATCTACAGTGAGGGCATCATGCTCTGAGAAGCCCAAATCACACACACAGACTTTGAAGGATGAGTCATTATGTGGAGTGAGACAAGTTGTCAGACATGCGCATGAAGAGGCCTTCTTGGAAGTGAATCCCACATTCCCACCTTCCTCCACCAGTGCCACATGGCCCACAGACAAACCACCCAGCCAAGCTCATCCTAAAATTCTTACTCACAAAATCATGAATGAAAAAGAGGTTTTGCTTTTAGCTACTACGTTTTGGGGTAATAAGTTATGTGACAATAAGTAAACAAAACAGGTACTGAAAATTTCAGAAAAACATCTGTGTGAGGAAAAAAGTTGGTTAATATTCAATTTCTAAACTTTTTTTTAAAGAAAAGTGAGGTTAAGTCCAGAAGAGCTCTTAAAACAATAGTGTAATGCTAAAATTTCATTTCAGAATTATTGAGTCTTCATGACTTTTAAGATTCCTTGTGTTTGTGACTGAGCAAAAGCTGGGGGAAAATTTTCCAAGGATATTCAATGACACAGAGGAATGAAAAACTTATGGTTGAATGAAAAAGCTTATGGTTGATGAGATAATTGCCTCAAGGGAGAGGTTTTACTTCCACATGAGTAGAACGATGGAAGGAAGCTGGAGGACAAAACCCATAACAATTCTATATTCTCATGATTAAACTCTGTTCCCTCCCTTTTCTGATGATGAATTTCTTCAGAGGTGATAGGTACATGATACCTCTTAGATCTTATTAATGAACACTCTACCTGGCACTAGGATGGAAAACACTCTTCTATAGCTACCCATGAGTTTACATTTGGCATGACAACACAGTTAAAAGTTAAAAGTTTTATTTTATTAAAGGGTAGGTAGGAATTGCCACTACTCTCCAAATAGGATAACAACAAACAAATGCATTTGCCTCAAACTGCAGAAAATACTGGGGCTATGAACGTTCTCTTTATTAGGCCTTTCAAATGGAATGTTTTGAAGAAAACAAACAGCAATTGTAAGATTGTAAAGAGAAATTAGTGTTTTACTTGCAAGAAATGGCAATTAACAATGATGACAATGTGATTTATACTAATTGAGATTGTCAGACAAAATGACATTAGTAATCATTTGAAGTGCTGTATTACTCATTATACTGTGCTTTGTAAACATCTCTCTTGAAATTAAAAAGTAATTAGTAGCATTTTAGTCATTTAATTCAGTCTAATTAGGATTTTCAAAAATCTACAGACCTGCTGTTGAAAGTCTTTCCCATTTTGAATTGAGAAAACATTTCTTTAGAAAAATCAACTTTCAGTGCTAACACATTCTTTCTTGATCTCTAGTCTCCATAAAAAAAATAAAAGAGAAAAATGGTATAATTAGAAGCAACAGGTACGTATTTACTTGAATGGGGCTAAATTTAAAAATTCAACTCATCATAATTCACGGAAGATGCATTTTAATCGAAATTCTTTTTTTTGGGGGGTGGAAAGAATGTTTTGTCAGTTGCTAAAAGGAAGGGAATTCTTCTTATTTTTTTACTGGTCTAGTCTAGCAGCATCGTCAGAATATATCTTGAAAGGAAAAAAATAGCTTTCACCAGAGTTGTTATTTGGATGGCATTTGGAATATAGAAAATTAAGTTTATCACCAGAACTTTATGACTGGTGATAACCTTGCTCTATATACTTGATAAAAGGAAGGACTCAACCCTCACCCTTCCAGGCATATTTGAGTTGAATGGTGGAGCTAAGAATGATTGCTTTCCTCTCTATCAAATGCTGTAGCAGGACTGTGCACTTTCTGGCTGGATTTTCCTTTGTACTTTGATGGTAGTGCTAACGATGGAGGTGTTTGTTAGAAATTGTGGTAGGTCTGTGTTTCTTACTTTTTTTTTCCCCCAAAGCCCCAGTACAGAGTTGTATATCCTAGTTGTAAGTCCTTCTAGTTCTTCTATGTGGGATGCCACCACAGCATGGCTTGATGAGCACTGTGCAGGTCCACGCCCAGGATCAGAAATGGTAAACCCCTGGCCCCTGAAGCAGAGCACACAAACTTAACCACTACAAGCTGGCTCCCATCCATTAGTTTCTTATTGCTGTTGTAACAAATTTCCACCAAATTGATGGCTTGAAAAAACACATATTTAGCATCTTACATATCTGGAAGTCAGAAGTCTGAAATGGGTCTCACAGGGCTAAAATCAAAATATGAGCAGGACTGTGTTCTTTCTGGAGACTCTAGAGAATTTTTTATTCCTGTGTTTTCTAATTTGTAGAGGCCGCTTACAGTCCCTGTCTCATAGGCTCTTTCTTCAAAGCCAGCCATTGCATCACTCCGACCTCTACTTTCATTGTTATATCACTGACTCTGACACGCCTCCTTTCTTCTTTCACTTATAAAGACCCTTGTGATAATGTTGAGCCCACATGGATAACCCAGGATAATCTCTCACATCTAAAGTTAATTAAGAATCTTAATTCCATCTGCAACTTGAATTTCCCCTTGCCTAGTATTGCAACATATTCACAGGTTTCAAGGATTAGGATTTGGACTTTTTATGGTACCATTACTCTGCCTACCACAGTAGGATATGAGAATTATTGGATGACATTGAGCCTAGGGAAAGCAGGAATTCCCACATACTTCCAAGATCAAATCTATGCCTATCTCAGAATTTTTCAAGGATGCTGTATATATCCTTTGAAAAACATGGCAAATTGGAAACAACTATTTTGATAGGTGGACATGGACCCCAACAACCAGTGCTACAATAAAATGGGCTGAATGACAGGGAAACACCCCCCTTTTCTTGGCTAACTGGTCCAAAATAGCTTTAGATCAAAGCGTTCCTCTGTCTCTTCAATTACTTACCACCTGACCTATGTCTAAGTCTGCACTCATATTCATTAGTCCCCACTACAAATACTCATTGGGCACCTGTTATGTGTCAGGCACTGCTCTAGATTCTGGAGATATAGCAGTGAATAAAACAGGCAAAAAAAATCTTGTTCTCAGTAGCTCACATTCTAATGTATATAGGGAGTGGCAGAAGATACACAATGAATAAACAGAGAATGTAAATATAAAATTTGTAGGATGATAGTAAACGACGCAGGGAATGGGAATAGAAACGACAGAGAGAGGATATTTACATTTTGTAATGAAGTATTCGGGAAAGGTCTCAAGGAGAAGCTGATTTATGAGCAAAGACCATAAGGAAGTGTGAGTTGGTCATGTGGATATATAGAGCAAGAGCCCTCTGGCAGAGAGAAGAGCAGATATGAAGCCATCATCAGATGGCTCTTGCTTGGTATATAATAGAGAAGTCAGCATGGATAGAGTAGAGCAAGCTAGGGGAAGACTTCAAGAGGATGAGATCATGGAGGCATCTAGATCCCATCGGACATTGTAAGGACTTCGGCTTTTACAAGTGAAATAGGAAAGTAGAGGAGTGATGACATCATCTTACCTAGCTTTCAAAAGGATTACTCTGACTGATGTGTCAAAAAAAGGCTATGGGATATGAGAACAAAAAAGGGAGGTGAGTTAGGGGCTATAGTCTAATCTAGGAGAGAGATCATGGTGGCTGGGACCAGTTCGATAGAAGAGGAGGTGATGAGAAGTGTTCATAGGGAAAGGCCAGATGGAAGAGAGCAGAAAGTGAAGACAGCCAAATGTACTGAAGAGAAAGTACCAAGCTGGAACTATACATAGTTGTTTTTACCCACTTATAAAAGGAGCCAAATCAATTCTGGAATCTGATCAATTTTGATTAGTATTTTCCCTCCCTGAGGGTTGATTAAAAGAGGAGATAGTATGGAAGGCAGGGGGAAGGAAGAAGTGAATTCCCATTACAAGTTTTTAGAATTTATTTGAAAGCTTTCCAAGTGCACCCTGCTTGGCCCCAGTTGCTTCCCTGAAGGGCCACGTCTTCAGATGTACTTGCCAGTGACTGTGCAAGATTAATTGACATTCTTTACCAATGAGAGAAGGGTTTGGGAAGCCAGTGAAAGAAAAGAACTTTACAAATCAAAAGCTGTGCATTCTTATTCTGGTATATTCTCTCAATTTTAAAAAATATTTTGCAAATTCTGGGGCTGGCCCCGTGGCCGAGTGGTTAAGTTCACGCACTCTGCTGCAGGCAGCCCAGTGTTTCGTTGGTTCGAATCCTGGGCGCGGACATGGCACTGCTCATCAGACCACGCTGAGGCAGCATCTCACATGCCACAACTAGAAGGACCCACAACGAAGAATATACAACTATGTACCGGGGGGCTTTGGGGAGAAAAAGGAAAAAATAAAAAAAATCTTTAAAAAAAAAAAAGAAAAAAAAAATTTTGCAAATTCTATCTTCCTCTGTGTAGCATCTTATATTTCCAAAGATGACTGTAACAACATCTGCCATACTCCAGACTTTTCCAAAAACTCGCTACTCCTCCATCAAGAGGCGGGGTCTAATTTCCTCTCCTTAAATCTGGACAGTCTTGTAACTCGTTGCAACTAACAGAATGTGGCTGAAACAATGCTGTGTGACTTTCAAGAATAGGTCATAAAAGGTGATGCAGCTTCTACTTTGATCCCTGGAACTCTGAACTTCCATGTGAGAAGCTCCACTATGCTGAGGCCGCCATGCTGTGAAGGAAGCCCAGGCCACACAGAAAGAACACATGTAGGTGTTCCAGCCCACAGCCCAGCTCCAGTCCCAGCCCATAGCCAGCATCAGCCCCCAGACATGTGAATGAAGATGTCTCCAGATCCATCTTCCAACCATTGAGTCACTCCTAGCCTTTGAGTCTTCCCAACTGATGCTCTAGACTATGTGGAGTAGAAACAAGACTTCTCTGCTGTTCCTTGTCCAAAATCCTGATCCAAAAAATCTGTGAGCATAATAAAATGACTGTGTTATGCCACTTCTTTTTGGGGTGGTTAATGCAGAAATAGTAACTGGCATCTCAGTTATCTTACATATAAAATAAGGATTATTTTACTCAATTCCTGGTAAGCATTAAAGCTTATATGAGTATGTTAAACTACTTGCTACTAGCAAAGTTTGGGAAAAAGAGAAAACGTAAGGCTTGTTGAGTGTATGTAATGAACACATTAGAAATGCTTTGAAGCATTTTGCATGTATTAACTATTAATCCCCACCCAACCCCACGAGGCAAGTACTATTATTAAACCTATTTTACAGATGAGCACACTGAGACACAAGGAAGATAAATAACTTGCCTCAGGTCTGATACCTAGCAAGTCAGTGCACTGGGATTTGAACCCAGGAAATGTGGCTCCGGAGTCTGCACCCTTAAAATGTAAAATATATGGCTTCTGAAGTAGAAGTAGGAGGGTGGGAATGATTTTTAAGAGTGGCAGTTTGTGTTATAGTTCTACCTATGTCCTTGGGATTTTAGCTGGAGTGACAATACTCAGTCTTAGTTTCCACATTCTTTTAATTGGGAATATGGTTGCTTGAACTTCTGATCTCACTGGGTTCTGGTAGGATCAAATGAGACAATGCATGTGACAGCTCTCTGAAGTTTGGATAACTACAAGGTGGTGCTATCCTTATCACTCTTATTAGAGAACCTGGCATTTGATGTACCTGGAAACAGACGTTGGACCTTTGAAATGAAGCTTTTAATCTGAAGCAAAGTCATCCTTTCTGCTCTTCTGATGAATAAACCATGTCTTGTTGAAAATCCAGGATCTCACAGTCTCTTTTAGTTCCTTTGCACCAAAGATGGGCTTAGTAATGTGCCCTCCTGGGTGTGGAGAAGTTGTGGACTTCTTCTGACTCTCTCCTGCATCTCGGGTCTCTGCTTCTCAGCTCTGACCTTATGCTTTAACACAGATCAAGATACGCAATCAACACTGAGACTATGAGAAAGAGGTCTGAACAGCACAGACTTGCTTGCAGCGGAAGATCTGATTCTTCTCACCAGTACTCAAAGCTTGCCCCACACATTCGGCTTTGTTCTTGTATTTCTCTCCCTCTTGTTCTCCAATGCCACCTCTTTCACAAGGTTTCCTTGCTTGTTTTTTGATACCGAAAACGGATCCAACTTCTTTGGTTTTAATCGTAAATTCTCTTAGCACATTTTAGGATTGCCACTCAGTGTTAACCCTCAGTGAAGTTCCAGCTTTCTTTCCTGTCTCTCAGAATCCATCTGTAAACTAGCCAGTGTGGCTGGCACTGCTCATCAGTTTGGATCAGGATCCTCATGCGATGGCATGGAATGATAGTCTGGGTAACTAGTAGCTCCTGTAGAAGTGTGCATAGTTTGGCTAATGCAGTCTTCATTGCTTTTCTTATTGTTTTAGTTTTAATAAGACTATGCTTGTTAGTTATAATTAGATGTCAATTTTATTAACTTCACTGTTGTAACAGGATAGCAAAAACTGAATACATTCTATAAATACTAACTTCTATGGTGTGTTATTTAGGCTCCCAAAATAAATTAAGGCTAATATATTGACCAGTTAGTGGGTAGTAGAAATGAGAAAAGGGACAGAGTCAGGGAGAGAGACTTAGAGGTACTTTCAGGAGTGTAAAGATAATTTAACTCAGTTAAATTGGGTTTTAAAGACCATAAGGAGACAAACTGAGGCCTTGGGGAAGGAAGGAATATAGTCATTACAACAGTGAAGAACATGGACACTCTAGATACAGAACGAAAGGGGCTTGGAGGTGCTGTGTAAAAGGAGTGTTGTAATGTGAATTTACACAAGGCATGCAAGAGTCTTGCAGTGGTTAAGGAAAGGATGGGAAGATTTATAAGGAAATTCTCTTAGATGGTGTCTGTATGTACTGTCACAATGTGCTCTTTAAGTTTCTCGAACTGGCTCAGACCATGAGATACTGGATTTCAGAAACTATGGAATAAAGCAGGATTTTTCAGCCTTGGCACTATTGGCATTTGGGGCCAGATAATTCTCTATTGTGGGGACTGTTCTGTGCATTGTGGATGTTTAGCAGCATCCCTGGCCTCTACCCACCAGATGCTACCATTAAAGACTCCCCTTATTGTCACAACCCAAAATGTCTCCAGACATTGCCTGGCGTCCCCTGGGGGACAAAATTGCCTCTGGTTGAGAACCACTTGGATAAAGGAATACATATTATTAAGGTTATTAATACTTTTGGGTGCCTACTGTGTGTCAGTCACTGCTCCAGGTACTTCCCTTATGTTAAATTACTTAATTCTTAAATGAAAAATAGATATTACTGTCCCTATGTTGGGAATGAAGAAATATAATTTGAGAAGTTAAGTAACTCCCAGCATATATGTTGTTTTAACCGACAACATGTATTTAAGTAGCTGTAGGAGATGGCTTGGATCCTAATTTTCTCTTGCCAAGCTCAATTATATTATTGTCATTCTATAATCAAAATCTCTCTTCTTTTTCCTATTGTTTCTCCTTTTTATTCTCCACACTGTTCACCTATAATATAGTGACCACTGACAATAAACTTGATATTGGAATAATGGTCAGTGTGAATAAGGAAAAGGGGCTCAATTTGAAGCATAAGTTATCCTTACTGTACATGAATCACTAGGCTCCGTGGCTGAAACAGTGATTACATTGTTTTCGTAGATTTTTGTAGATCTATTGTATTTGTGCAATTTAAGGATGAATTGGTTTCTTAGATTATTGGGCCAACATGTAATATACAGAAAAAAAATCTGATCAATTCAGTTAAACAGACAGAAGCTGAGTGTTTACTGTGTATCAGGCATGACACAATGCCAAAAACCAAGGCCAAAAGATGGTCTCTGTCGTCTAGAAGCTTATCGTTTACTGGAAGAGATATTTACAATATGGTAAGGTAACTAGTTAGTTCCCTTCTTCTGCACTTTTGTTACACTGTGTGCCTTTCCTTCATAATCCTTATCACTGTTTATAAGGGTACATTTTTTATTTGATTACTGCTGACCCCCTTACTGGATTGTAAGCTTGCAGAAGGCAAGAGCCTCTCGTAGGTCTCACCACTGTATCTCAAGAGCCTATAAAACAATGCTCAGTGAAAGTATGTTGAAGCAAGGAAAGTCTGCCTAACAAAATGAATAAACTGATAGGAAAGATCTATACAGAGTTCGGAAAACGCATTTGAGGGGCATCTATAACCAACTTGGAGGGAGGTGGATGGATAGGTGGGAGGCAAATCAGAGAAGCTCTCCAGAGGCAGAGATAACTCATCTAAGTCTTAGTAACTGAATAAAAGTTAATGATTAAAATAAGCCACAATTATTTATATTAGTCAACTTTCAATCTTGAAGAATTGGGAACTTCAAATGGGCCCGAAATGAGACTTGAGTGTAAGAGCGGTGAAAAGATGCCCCCAGCTCACCCAAAACACTTCAGGCAAGGCTGCCAACACAGTGCTCAAGTTGGTCTTGAGGGCAATATTTATGGTCACATTTTTGTATTTTCTGATATTGAATGATACTATTAAATAAAAAAATATACTGCAAAAAAATGGCACAATCCCTCCACAATCCTGAGTTAATTACTGATAATAGATTTCTAGAGATTTTCAGCATATTAATTTTTGAGATCTGATGTTCTTTCGCTTATCAAATATTGTCATAAATACTGTTCCAGAACCTTCCCAAATTGCTCTTGCTTTGATTTTACTTTGTATCTTTTATTTTAGAAAAACATACACTTTTCTAATAAAAAAATTGAACAAAAATAACTCTAAAAAGCAGAAAGTGAGAGAGTGCTGCTATCCTGTGTCCCAAAGGTAACCACTGCTAGCATATTGGTTTAAATCTATTCCAATATTTTTATATTTGTACGTAAATATGCACCACACAGACACACACATTTGTATATATGTATGTGTGTGTACTGTTTTACTAAAATGGGATTTACTTTTCTTCAACCTGCTTATTTCACATTTTCAAGCAGTTAATATACATATATTTCTACATCAAACAGATAATGATGAATATTAAAGAGATTTTTGGGTTTTCTCTACTACAAACATTGTTTCAATAAGTAACTTTTCCTCAATTCATATATATTTGTGTAGATATATCTTTAGATTACATTACTAAGATTGAAGATGCTATGTGAAAGGACAAACCCATGTAAAATTTGATACTGAAAATTCCTTGAAACATATTGTACTAATTTGTGTCCCCACCAACTTTATGTGAATGGCTTTTGCCCCCTACTCTCATCAATAGTTTTCAAAAATGGCACCTCATTGTTGTTTTAATTTACATACAGTTTGTTTATTAACAATGTTACGGATTTTGTATTTATATTATATCTCATCTTCTGCAAATCTATTTAACCTCTCTTTTGTCTAGTTTCTTCTTAGGTTTTTATAATTTTTTCCTCTTATAGGCATGTTTTACCACTAATGATGCTAACCTTTGGTTTTTCATTTAAATTACAAAAATTTTCCCTCCTTTTTTTTTTTCATTTTACCTTAACATTTTGATGGCCTCTGATTTTATTACTTTCTGTAATATAGTCAAAAAAATTTTAATATATATTCCTTACACTTAATGTCACAACAAAATTAACTATACCCACCCTGAGATCATAAAATAATTCTCCAATATTTTCTTCTAGGATCTTTAAAGCTTCTTGGGTTTTTTGGTTTTTTTTTTGTTTTATTTTGAGGAAGATTAGCCCTGAGCTAACATCTGCCACCAATCCTCCTCATTTTTACTGAGGAAGACTGGCCCTGAGCTAAGGTCCGTGCCTATCTTCTTCTACTTGTTATATGTGGGATGCCTACCACAGCATGGCTTGCCAAGTGATGCCATGTCCGCACCGGGATCCAAACCGGCGAATCCCGGGCCACCGAAGTGGAAGGTGTGAACTTAACTGCTGTGCCACCAGGCTGGCCCCAAAGTTTTGGGTTTTTTTTTCCCTTTTAAATCTTACATCTCTATGGACTTATCTTTGGTATAGGGTATAAGGCAAATAACTGACTAGTTTTTTCTCAAATATTGTCATGCCCAATGTAAAATATAATCATACTAACCTAAATATAATCATATAACCTTGTTTGTTATTTTTTCATTCCATTATGTTTTATGCCAAATTTCTAAAATTACTCTGCTGTAACAGAACTTTTTTTAAAAAGACTGGTAGATGATAACACTAATTCATTATGCTTCTTTTTCAACATTTTAATGTATTTCTGAAACTTCTTTGTGGTATAGGTATAAGAAGTAATGTTTAATGAGGCAGATGGAATCAGGAGCCTAAAGTTAATGTTTATGATTTTTCTTAAAATGACTCTTTGATTGCATAGGATAGGAAACCTTTGGCTACAAACATTGACTTACTCCCGCTTGATGTTTGTGGACTCATGTGAGTCATATGTATGGTGGTCCATAGTAGAAGCCTCAGTTGCAGGTCACAGGGCGGAATGGCCCATGTAAACCAGCAATTCAGCACCTGGTCTGAATGTTGACAGAGTATTTGCATATCAATGAGTAAACCCAAAGAGTCATGTGATGGAGGGTCAAATTCCAGATTCACTCCACCAGTCAAGAACGTAGATGGGAGGTGTGGCCCAGGTTTGGTTACTAGGATAGGTTAGGTGGGATCCTTTGCATTAGGTTAGGCAGAATTAGTGGACACAACGTGTTCAAGCCAGAAGTAAGTGAACAGTCCAGATGAGGAAGCTCGGATTCAAGGTTGCTGTAACTTTAGATTGATCTCTGAAATAATGCTGTGCTGTGGTAGGATTCACTCTGAAGGACTAAGGGCATGTTTGCATATTTGTAGGGTGTTTTTTAAAAAATTTTTACTGTCTTAAAGGCACAGCTTGCTTCATGGAGGATAGACTTTCCATATATGACTTCAAGAATATGGACCAGGAACCCACAAGGGAATTCCGTATTGAATCATGCATCGTCCATGTTTAGTTTGGAAATTGACCTGGTGGTTTTCCTCATTGACTTGTGATTTTCCACATAATTTTGAGTGTCTGAACCAGTGTCTGCCTCCTGTCTGCTCAATGAACTGATTCTTAAGCACTTTATATCTCAAAGCACCCCTTGAATCAATTTCAGTGCTTTTCATGCTCCTGATGGAACCAGTGGGTTTAGATTGCTGGAGGCTCTGAAGAATCAATGGCTGTATGTGCAGTGACTTCTTCATCTCAGCTGTTGTTGAATGATTCTTGTTTGTGCTTCAAGTTTTGCAAACCACTTCAGGATCCCTCTGGGCTAAGAAGGGCTAGAGTAATATAAGATATCACTGGCAATGGTAATAACCTTTTATTTATCAAACACCTTGCTTCCAGGGAGCTCAAAGTGCCTTTTGGATGTTATCTCATGAATCCTCCTGACATCCTTGTGAGGCCAGGAGCAAATATGTTGCTATCCTGGAGAGGCAGGAAAGAAAATGGTAAGGAGCGAAGGTACAACACAGCAGTCTTCAATGAGCAACGAGGGAAACACCCAATCAAGCAGTGGTATGGTGTGTTTTGATAGGCAATGCAAAAGCTCTCTTCTCAGCAATGTAATTTCTACCAGTGATGACGATCATAGCTAATATTGATTGAATGCTTACGATATGCCAAGTACTTCTTTAAGCACTTTGATTGTATTAAATCGAATCCTCCCAAAACTCCAATGAGATTATTACCATTATTACACTCATTTTATAGAGGAGGAAAATGATATAAAGAGTTAAGTGACTTGCTCAGAACTAGGAAATTTGAACCAATCATCAGACCAAGATAGATTAGCTCTAAATCTCAAACTCTTAACTTCTCACTATACTGTGGAAATTAAGCTATAGTAAGATCTGAGGTAAATACAGTTAAGGATATGATCTTTTGTGTTGTGTATGCCCTCACCTATAAATCTCAAAATACAGATAGTCTCTAGATAGTGGGATTTTCAGTAAACACTGACATTACGTATTGAAACATGTACCTCCTGGAATACTCAAGCAGAAAAGGCAATAACTGTGATTTTGAACACCTTCTACATCAAGTGATGGGATTTGCAGAAGATTTTCAAGGCAGATTTTCAAAGACAGAGGAGGGAACTAGAATGCATTGCATACTTGATGTGTTCTAAACTCAGTTCTAGGCACTGCATAAAGATTTCCGCATTTGATATTTCCAAGAAATCTCTGAGCTAAGTAGTAGTATCCTGATTTTGCTGATGAAGAAATAGTGAATCAGGCCATACAGGAGTAAGTAGTAGAGGGCAGATCAAGACCCCGGACTCTCTGCCTCTGAAATCTCTGCTCTTACCAACCGTACCTGTCTCACAAAGGAGAGGAGTAGACAGAAGAGAGCCCAGGTTGGAACCTTAGGCAAAGTCCACCGGGAGCACATGAGAAGGGAAAAGAAGAGGAGAAGGAGAGCATTTAATGAGAGAGAAAGCACAGCGTCATAAGCCTTGGAGGCAGAGGAAAGAATTTCAGCATGGGAATGGTCAATGGTGGTAAAAGATAAGTCAACAAGGCTAAGACTAAGCAGTGTCTTTTAGGCAGGTAAGTGGTCACTATGACCTTAAACAAAGCAGTAGAATGCTGGAGAAAAGTCATGCTGCAATGGATAAGATATAGAAGTGGAATAGAGGAAACAGATCAAGCAATTCAAGGTAAAAGGTAAAATGAGTTGAAGACTTTTATGGATAAAGCACTGTGCCTTACATACGTTGTCTCTGATTTTTGCAATGGTCCTTTGAGAATTTATATTCTCTATATTTCTGATGAGGAAAGAGAGGGTCAAAAATGGCAAATAATTAGTCTGAGATAAAATAGTTACTATGTAGCACAGCCAGGATCCAAATTTAGTCTCACTGAGTCCAAAGCCCCTGTAGTTTTTTCAGTTTCTCCCTCCAGAAAGTATAGACTGCTGCTCAGTGAAGCCTGCTTGTACCATACTCCTTTATTGCTCACTGATATTTACTACACCTCCTTGTAAGATGATTATACTTCCCTGCCGCATTGGTGTCAGGCCTGCCCATGTAATTTATTTTGGCCTGTTAATGTAAGAGTAACATGTGTTACTTCTGAGCAGCACCTTTAAGAGCCAAGTCGAGGATCGCTGTGTTCCTTTTCCCTCTGTCACAAGACCAGTGTTGTTCCAGATGAAAGCTGCTTAGTCAACTGGGATTCCAGAGTGAAGATAATGGAAAGCAGTGTAGCCAGCTTGTGAAGGATATGTGAGTGAGAAATGAATTACCAATGTAAGCCACTTATATTTTGGGGTTATTTGTTACTACAACATAACCTTGTCTATCCTGACTGATTTACTGTCTATGACTGGTAAGAGGGGAAACAGTGGAAGCCAGAGGTGAAGACAATTACAATGCAAAGGATGTATGCCTATCGCCTAATCATTGTCAAATCAGCTAGCCTGAATATAATGGGATCAAACCCAATATCTCAAGAAAAACATCACCAGTTTGATAAAATACTCAACAACAAAAGAATATAACTGAGAATACCCCTAGGATAGTTCCAGACTTCTAAAAAAATTATTACTCTGATGAGTAGGACAGATACCCTCATCTCATATTAAATATGCTATTGAAAGTGATTTAGTCTGAAAAGACGTAGTCCCTAAGCAATCTCAGAAACTCAACCACAAACGCATATTTAATGTAACCATTTTTAAAACAGTATATTTGGCAGAGAAGACACCTGCAGCCCAGACTTTGGAGGTTAGGGATAGGAGAAAGCATTCCATCCTGATTATAAAACAAAATAAAATGAAAATAACCCCACAAAATTCTAATCTGCACGTGTGTGTGTGTGTGAGAGAGAGAGAGGAGGCGAGGTTTGTGAGATATTAACTTGAACATTATAGTGCCTCTCCCAGGATTTTTTTTTTCCTGAAAATTGCTACCTTTAACTAGAAAGGTCAACAATTACTTTGGTGAAATTCAATTCTCTAGAGACTTCAATAAGCCAAGGTTCTCTCTGAATAGAGACTAAGTTGCCTCTTCAAAGGACTGTGCCAGTTCCAATATCTTGTTATCTATTTGCTGCCTTCTTGGGATTTTTAGTGAAGAGATCATTGTGACCCTAATGACTTCCATGTACTGAGCACTCCTTGTATACCAGCTCCCTCCTTGAAGTGTTTCCCATACACTTTCTCAGTTGACTCTCATGAGATCTTTAGCATGCAGCCCACCAAGTTCTGCATAATTATGCCGCTGACTATCTCACCAGACTCATTTTATGCCACTTTCTCATACTTGCTACATTGCAATCTTCTTTCATCTCCCTATTTTTTTCCAGATTAAAGGCACTTGCTCATATTGTTTCCTCTGCTTTGAATTCTTTCTCCCTTTTAGGTCAGTTTCAATTTTTATTCACCAGAGATGTCGTTCCTCACCACTTTGTCGAATGGAGGTACCCCCTGGTTGGTCTTTGTCTCAGTCCCTTGTAAGTATGCCTCATAGTGCTCATCACAACTGTATTTGTCTATTTACTTGTATCTTGTCTGTCTCCCCAATGAGAACACAAATCCAATAAGTGTATGAGTTATTTCCACCTTTTTTTTTAAAGGTTTTATTCTTTTCCTTTTTCTCCCCAAAGCCCCCTGGTACGTAGTTGTATATTCATTGCTGTGGGTCCTTCTAGTTGTGGCATGTGGGACGCTGCCTCAGCGTGGTGTGATGAGCAGTGCCATGTCCGCGCCCAGGATTCGAACCAACGAAACACTGGGCCCCCTGCAGCAGGCGCGCGAACTTAACCACTCGGCCACGGGGCCAGCCCCGAGTTATTTCTAACTTTTAACCACTGAGTCCCCAGCTGTAAACACAGTACTAGGAATGCAGAGATATTCAATTATCGCTTGTTGTGTAAATAGATTAATTATTGTTATTTGTTCATTATAGATGAAGAAACTGAAGCTCAGAGAAGAAACATGAGTTGTCCAAAGAAACTTAGCTAATTAGTGGCAGAGAAAGGACCCAAACTCCGATCTATCCAACTCCAAACCACATGCCCTTCCTGTTGCACCGTATACTTCCATTTATTTATTCATTCACTGCTTACCAAATGCTTTTTCATTGCCAGAAATTGCAGTTGGTCATTAAGAATATAATGTTCAGAAAAAACAAGCAAACATGGAAATAACAAAGTTCCTACCTTCAGGAAGGTTATATTCTAGCAGAGCAGACAGACATTAATCAATGAATCAAGGAAATAAATTTAAAAATTACAATTGTGCTAAATGCTATGGAAAGGAAGAATATGGTAGGGCAGTTGAAAGATTTGACCTGGTTTTGGAGGGAGGGGTCAGGAAACTATCCCCTAAGAAATGACAAGTAAGTGAAAATTTGAAGGAGAAGTAGGTATTTAAGATACAGGAGAAGGAAGGGCATTCAGGATAGAAGGAAGAGAATTTGCTAAAGTCCCGTGATGACAAGCAGCCTACATCCAAATAATTAAAATAAGGCAATACTGTTGGAACCAAGAAAGCAAGGTGAAGCTAGAGAGGTAAATAGGGGCCAATCATGCCCAGGCTTGGAAGCATTATTAAAAATTAAGGTCATCTACCAAAGGATTTTAAGAAGAAAAGGTATTACAATCAGATTTTCTAAAAGAAAAGAACGTCTGGTAGCCATGTGGGAAAATGGATTGAGAGGAGGCAAGAGCATATACAGGTGGAACAGCTGGCTGCCTGGGGTAATAGATTCGGGTAGTCTGGATGAGGAATGAGCATCTCTGTTTATCCATCAAAGCTGGCAAGCTGTTTGCTGCCTTTTGTACTTGAGTTGCATATGTTTGTGTACCATTGCTGCTGCAATCATCACGATTCAATAAACAGGAACTCTAGGTAGCAGGAGCCACATGTACACTGAGACTCGTGGTGCAACGGAAACAGTCCTGATCTTTCTAGGTTTAGCGCCTAAAGTTGTGGTTCTCAAAGTGTGGTCCAGGAACCTCTGGAGCCTCCACAACATTTTTGTGCGTGTGTGGGGGACCCATAAGATCAGAAAGATTTTCATAATAATACTGCGACATTATTTGCCTTTTCACTCATTCTCTTACAAGTATACAGACGAGTTTTCCAG
The DNA here is from genome assembly GCF_041296235.1 of Equus asinus. Taxonomy (NCBI): domain Eukaryota; kingdom Metazoa; phylum Chordata; class Mammalia; order Perissodactyla; family Equidae; genus Equus; species Equus asinus. The sequence continues at coordinate 8,109,074 of NC_091806.1, read as the reverse complement.
AGGCAATATGATATGTGCTCTTGCAACAGATTGAATGAAGAAGTAGATAAGAGAGTCTAATTGACTTCTAATAATCTAGACACTAAAGAAATATGCAAAACTTAAAAAAAATATCACTTTTCTTACTTTTTTGTTTTGGAAAATGTAGTTGGTTTTCATCAATATATTATTTATATTGGCATACAATGAATTTGTTATTGTTAAGTGAATTTATAAATAGACTTTTAAAAAATTTCCCAGGTTTAATTTTTAATGTGATAAATATAGATAGATATAATTCACACAAATGAAAGTTTTTTGGGAGCCCTCAACTATTTTTAAGAATACCAAGGGTCCTAAGGCCAAAAGTTTGAGAACTATAGACATAAAACATTACTACACCGACACAAGAGACCATGTATAATATCTAACTTGATGGAAGAACATTAAGAACAACAAAAAAGAGTAGTTAATATTCAATCTGCTGTCACTGAGAGCTGGTCAAAGGTGTTTGATTAATCCAGGGCATGTCTCTAGCCAAAGTGGATTCTTGCTGAAGCAAGTAATATATGGTAGTAACTAAATGAATATAGTTATTTGTACTCTGTCTTATTACCCCAAATGAGAGTTGGAGGTACTGAATGCATTTTTGGTTTGTGAATTTGTACCGTGGCAAGCCTCAATTCATAACTTACACATAAAATGTTCCCAAGACATATTTCGTGAATGAATAATAAAATTTCACGAATACAGTAAAAGATATAGTTTAGAAAGCTATGATATTGGGTTAATCTGAGAGAGTATATGAAGCATGATGGTAGGAGGCTTTATAAATTCACCAAATTGGTGTCAGATTCTCCTACCTCTATGTAGTGTAAATAAGAGCTAATTCAGACAGAGTTCAGTTTTCAAAAAAAGTGTGTAATATGATGTTTGTAATATTCATAGTCAAGGATTTATCTTGACTTTAGTTTCCTGGTAGTTTTCCAGAAAAAGAAAATAATATTTGTATTAATGCACAAATATACCTAGACATACCATCTTCAGCATTATTTATTTTCCTTCTCTATGCTTCTGAAATTATTGAGATATTGTTATATTTGGTTTTAACTAGCAGTTTAGGACTCAGGTAGGATTTCTTGGTTGGAGTTTTCATATTCTTTAAGCTATATAGAAATAAAGAAAAATGACAATTAATGGAAGAAGTATGGGGGAATTAATGTTTACAGACCAAAGAAAAGTCCTCTAAATTTTACAGGCAGCATCATAGTTTCAGAGAAAAATGTTCCAAGTCCTTGAAAACAATTGCTTGTTTTTAATTCATCATGTGTCCTTGAGGATCCTCCATGCATGTCTGATGACTTCATCTATGATCTCCATACCTTTCTTTGCACTCTTCCCTCTTGCCATTAGGGTCCATCATTATTCACTTGCATACCCCACTCTATTCCAATTTCGAGGCCTGGCTCCTGTATCTCACCTATGCTAGGAAGGGGATTTTATTTTTAATTCTGCAACATCTACCAGGCACAATTGACCATTGGTCCCTTAGGATTTCTGCTGTTCCCTATAGAGTACTTGCTTCTGAGTCCGTTACTGCCCGTATTCTTTTATTCTATTACACACGTGATGTATTACAACATACCGCCTTAAGCAATTCTCAGCATATTGATTTTAACGCTACTCTTTCTTCTTCCACTCCAGAAATTACATCAGAATACAAATTGGTGTAAGCAGTGTAATTTTAGATATAAGCTTGTATCTCCAGGACCTAAGTGACAGCAGGAACGTAATAAGTGGTCACTTGTGGTTTACTTAAGTCCTTATTCTGTTACTTAGTTGCTATATGGCTTGAGTAAGTAAAGTACATCTGTCTATATTTCAGTTTCTATACCCACAAAATGGATACAATATCTTCCTTCCTATCTACCTCTCAGGGCTGTTTTCAAATTTAATATCCCTGAAGGTCCTTTTTAAATACTAAAGTGCAATGTGATTGTAAGAATTTTTTTAAGGATTCTTTTCTCTTTATTTTCATATAAACAGTGACTAGCCAGGTACTTCCCTTTTAAGAATTGATTGTTGCTTGGAGACTTTTCCACTCTAGGGCCTTTCCTGAGAGAACTGATTCTCTGAGCCAACTACTGGAATATGGAAATGGCTACCTTATCCAGAAACTTTTACAATAAGGCGCCCATGTCTGTCACATGGATTAGCTCTCCTTTCCCCAAAGAAGCAAGTGCCTCAGGTTAAATGTCCTCTGCTGCTGAATCAGTGACTAAGAGAGACTTTGTTGACTCGCAGCTGCTGGCCTTGTACCCGAAGCAACGGGACATAATTGAAGCGAGGCGATTTCCATAAATTGCCTCAGGGAAGGTTTTAGGACACAGACTGGTAAAGGATGTGCTGGGATTCTTGCTTCTTTCCTTATGTAATAATTATTAAAACAGCAGGAACTGACCCTGGGCACAGCCCCTGCAGACAATGAACACCCAAGCCTGATAATAACTGGAAATATACACAGCTCTGTCCAATAAGAGAAACGCTAAGAGTGAATGGGGGAAAATTGCATCTAGCATTGTTCTAAGGGGAGCAGATTCCTCTCTCTTTCCTCCTTTTTTCTCATTTCCTTGGAATTGTCAGGCTTTGTGGGATCCTAAACAACTAGCACTCAACAAATTTTCATTGTTTTGCATGAACATGTATGTAGTGCAAATTGAGCTTTCTCCTTCTTGCTTGAATTAATTCTTTTTCTATATGGCAACGTGCTGGATACTGTTTTTCCTATATCTTTTTTATGCATTTTGTACTAGTTTCTGCTTTCTTTCTGAGACCTTTCCTGCAAGTATAGGCTCTCATACTTTCCTGGGTAACCATTTCGGAGCCTTGACTGGGAGGGCTTTTTCTTGCAATACAACTTGAGTTTGTAACTTCAGGGAATGATACAGTCAGTTCTTGATCAAGCACGTTAAATGTGTGCAGGATAGATGAGGTGGTTACGGATTTCCTCAGGCCGTGATATATTTGTTAGAAATCATTTGTTGTAGAGGTGGAAACACAATTGAAACTGCATTAGGCATTAAAGGGGATTTATTGCCTCACATATCTAGAAAGTCCACTGGCATATAAGCTTCATCCAGGACTGGATCCAGGAACTTAAACGATATTATCAGGGTCCTCTCTTTCCCTCCATCTTTTATACAAGCTCTCTCACAAATAACAGACAAGATGGTTCCAGATGCCTCAGACTCACATCTTAGCAAATTAGTAAACCAGTAGAAAAAGACACTCTTTCTCAGTAAACACTGCAGAAAACTTTTATAAGGAGCTTGGTTGTATAAGTTGGATCATCTGTGTACTCCTGAACCAAGTAGGGGTATGAAATATTCTTATTGGCCAAGCTGGTGTTTTATGCTCATTCCTGTGGGGTTCATCTCCACTCCAACATTAGAGAATGAATTCCCCTCTGGAAGTAGAGGAAACAGAAAACAGGATGAACGCTGAATCAATAAAAGTCACAGGTGTCCTTAACATATGGTCAAAGCAAAATATAGTGTAAACATATGTGGTGATTATACCCAGTATTTAAAAACACATTTACAGGTCTTTAATCAGACACCTTCCAAAAATGTCATAATGTCAGAATAATAATTTAGCAATACAAAACATCAAATAAATTTACTGCAAAAATATGGCAAAAGGGTACCACTCCCATATTTTAGAACAAGGTCTGAATAGGGCAGAAATTCAGTCACTGGTGCACTAGCACTCTCACTCTCACCTCTCTTTTCCTAATGCCTTCACTCCTGGAGCCATCACTCCTTGGTATTATTTTCGATAGATACATAATTTCTCCCACTCTTATCCTTCAGAGAAGACCCTTGGCAGAGGAAATGGCTGGTCGAGGATGGTTTGGCTGAGTTAAGTTTCCTGTATTCCATGTTTTTGTCATTTCTCAGCAAGCTCACTTAGGCAGAGGCATAAGATAGAAAGTGGAAGAATGCTAGGCCTCTTGAGACCTACTCTCAGAACTGACAAATCTTTACTTTGTCTTATCTTATTGGCTAAAGCAAGCCACAAGCCTAACCTCGATTTAAGAGACAAAGAAATATAATCAAACTTGTTATGCGAGGAGCCTCAAGGTCTTCTTGAGAAGGTGAGAATGCACAGAGGCGTAGAGAATCACCACAAGTTCTCCAAAATCGTTGCCTTCCTCATTTGGTTTCTTCCAATAAACCAGTTTGTATTTTTTATTAAAAATGCATTATTGGAAGGACTTCTGGTTTCTGGTTCTGCATGTAAGGATATCAAAAGTCTCCACTCTGTCCTAATAAGAAGTAAAAGGCTGAATAGACTTAAAAATCAATATTTCCTTTTGGATGCATAAGAGAGGAGAGGACGTGGGGCAGAGGTCTGCTCCCAAGATTGGAGAGACAGCTGAATGCAGGCAGTTACTGCTTACTAGAGCACACTCACTTGCAAAAATCACCTCAGAAATCAGCGTGGAACCCAGTGCTTGGGTAGGAAAACCAGACCTATAATTGATGAATTGCTGGAGGCTTAATGTGGACAATTCTGAGAGTTAAAAACTCCACGGGGACATTGTCATAGGAAGGCACCCACAATATTCTGTCAGTTATTTCTAGGAGTTCAATCAGCATCCCCAGTAAATAGCTGAGAAAAATCCCTTCACGCTTCCAACAGGAGGAGGAGGAAATGAATCATTTTGAAATAAGCCAGAGCACTCAGTTCTTCTTAACAAGGCCTGCCCTCAGAGAAACTAATTAACCAGAGTCTAAGCTGCTGGGGTTTCATCAGATTCTAACTAACCTAGCGCAGGGAAATATGCAACTCCAGCCCATTCTAGCTACCTTGTGCCCCCTTAAGGGAGGGGACTGAGGAACACTTGTGAAGTTCACAGTCCAGGGCCATAGGCTCCTTAAAAGATTGAGACCTAATCATAGGATGTAGAACACTTCCCCTCTGCCCACATTTCATCACCATAGTACTAAAGGTGTTTACAGCCGTTCCTTTTACTCAGTACATCACGTCTGGCTATCAGGAAAAAAATGATGGGGCATACCAAAAGCAAAAATCACAATTAGAAGAGACAGAGCAAGCATCAGAACCAGACATGTCAGGAATGTTGGAATTACCAAACAAGGAGTTTAATACAACTATGACTAATATGCTAAGTGTTCTAATGGATAAAGTAGAGAGCATGCAAGAACTGATGGACAATGCAAGCAGAGAGATGAACATCCTAAAAAAGAACTGAAAAGACGTGCTAGAGATAAAAAATGAATGTAACAGAAATGAAGAATGCCTTTCACAAATTAATTAGTTGACTGAGCATGGAAGAGGAAAAAATCTCTGAGCTAGAGGATATATCCACAGAAACCTTGACAACAGAAAAGTGTAGACAAAGAAGACTGAAAAAATGGAGCAGAATGTCCAATGGGACAACTACAAAAGTCATAATGGGCATATCAGAAGAAGAAGGAGAAAAAGGAACAGAGAAATATTTGCAACAGTGACTGAGAATTTCCCCAAGTGAATGTCAGACACCAAACCACAGATACAGGAAACTCAGAGAACATCAAGTAGGATAAATGCCAAAGAAAAACATTACACTTAAGTATATCATTTTCAAACTACAGAAAATCAAAGATAAAGAAAAAATCCTGAAAGAAACCAGAGGGGAGAAAACACCTTATTTAGAGAGGAACAAAGTTAAGAATTGCATTCAACATCTCCTCAAAAACCACACGAGCAAGAAGACAGTGGATTGAAATATTTAACGTGTTGAGAGAAAAGCCTACCCAGCTAGAATTCTGTACCCTGAAAAATTATCCTTCAAAAGTGAAGAAGAAATAAAGATTTTTCTGAGACAAACAAAAATTGAGGGAATTTGTTGCCAGTAGATTTGCCTTGCAAGAAATTTTAAAAGAAGTTCTTTAGAGAGAAGGAAAATATTGTAGGTCAGAAACTCAGATCTACATAAAGATAGGAGGAACATCAAAGGAGGAATAGGTGAAGGTATGAAAATAAGCAACTTTCTATTGTTCTTATTCTTAATTATCTAACTGATAATACTCTTTTTTTCCAAAATAATAATAGCAGTAATGTATTCTATTATGTATAGTTAGGTATATATCATATGTATCATATTATACTTAAGTATATATACACATAAATATATACATTTGTGTATGCTTATATATAAATGAAATGGCTAATGGCAATGATATAAGGGAGAGGAGGAAGGAATTAGAACTATTTTGTTTTTGTTTCTTTGCTTTAACTATTTTATTAAGGTCATATTGGCTTATAACATTGTTAATTTTGGGTGTACATATTGTATATCAGTTTCTGCGTAGACTGCATGGTGTTCACCACCAATAGTCTAGATTTTATCCATTACCATACACATGTGCCCCTTTACCCCTTTGCCCAACCTCAACATCCTTCCCCTCTGGTAACCACTAATCTGTTCTTCTTATCCATGTATTTGCTTATTTTCCACATATGACTGAAATCGTAGGGTGTTTGCCTTTCTTTGTCTGGCTTATTTCACTTAGCATAATAAACTCAAGGTCCACTCATGTTGTTGAAAATGGCATGATTTGCCTTTTTTATGGCTGAGTAGTATTTCATTGTATATATATACCACATCTTTATCCATTCATCCATTGATGGGCACTTGGGTTGCTTCCATGTCTTGACTACAGCAAAGTTGTAGGGTACAAGACCAACATACAAAATCCAGCTGCATTTCTATTCCAAGGAGGTAAGCTGAGTTCAGAGTTTCAAGAGAGGAGAGAGTACATGTTTGAGAAACTTTATCATATAGATGGTAATTGAATCTGTGAGAACAGATAATATAATCAAAGAGGAATATGTGTAATAAGAAAAGAGGAGCTAAGAACAGAGTGAGAAGAACAGATAGAGAGGCAGAAGGGGGATTAAGAACGCTTCCTTTTTTTTCAACTTGTAATTTATTTGTTATGCAATAGATAAACTATTGGGATATTTTTTCTATGTTTTCGTTAAACTTTTTATTTTGAGATAATTGTAGATTCACATGCAGTCATAAGTAATGACAGAGAGAGAACTCAAGTACGTTTTATCCAGTTTCCACCAATGATAATATCTTGCAATCTACAGTACAATATCATGACCAGGATATCAATATTGATACAGTCAAAATACAGAATACTTATGTCACTACAGCGATCCAAAACATTCTCCTTTTATAGCTACACCCACTTTCCCCCAACCCCAATCACTCACTCACTGTTAATTTGTTTGCATTTCTATAATGTTCTCATTTCAAGAATGTTATGTAAACAGAATTATGCAGTATGTAACCTTTGGGATTGGATCTTTCACTCAGCATAATTCTCTGGACATTCATCTAGGTTATTGTATGTATCAATAATTTCTGCATTTTTATTACTGAATAATATTCCACGGTATGGATTTATCACAGTGTGTTTAACTATTCTTCCACTAAAGGATGCCAACGTTATTTACAGATTTGGGCTTCACAAATAAAGCTGTTATAAACATTCATGTACAGGTTGTTATGTGAATATAAATTTTCATTTCTCTGGGATAAACACCCAGGAGTGCAATCATATGGTAGTTGCGTGTTTAGTTTTTTAACAATCAACAAATATTTTTAGAGAGGAGAAGGGAAGAGGTTTTAAGAGTTAGATGGTGATTGTTGTGATAATGCTGACAGAAAAATGCTTTCACAAAATTTTGCGCTATTTAAAACTTATTGTTTATAGACCAGACACAATTTAAGTTTAATTTTTATTAGGAACATTTTCCATCACTTAAGTAAAGACAATCAACAAAACAATGTAGCAAGCTCTGATTTGTAGGGTCTGCCAATCTCCATGTTGTAAATACCCACGAGGTGGCCTTTTTCAAGAAGCCAGTTTGATGTCACCGAAAGTGGAGTTGGGAAGAGGCTCTCAGCAGCACACCATCATCTGGTATTTCCACCATACAAATACAAGAGACATAACCTCAGGAACATAGATAATAGAAAAACATAGTAAGGTAATTAGAAAGTGACTATTTTGAGTTGCCTTTAATTATTTGACTGTGTTTATATAATTTAATGTTTAATAACGGGTATGCTTAAAAACTAACTTGCAAAATTCCAAAAAATTTAGCAGTCAGCTCTTAAGAAGTGATATGAGTTGATTCAGAAAACCACTGAATGTTTCCCTCTTCCTGAGCCTCACTAATTTTCTTCCATATTTTCTATGAGTTATAGTCCAATTTTCTAAATACACTATACTTAATATTTCTACCAGTTTACCTCTTAAAATGGTCTAGTTCTCTTCCCCAGGCAATAATTTTATTGAGAACTGTTCCTTTTAAAATATATTAATCTTTGCTTTTTCTTGATTGTATGGCTAATACATATTCACTATAGAAAACTTGGAAATATGAAGAAGAATAAAAAAGTCACCAATAATTTTGCCACCTCTATAATAATTTCTAAAGTACATTGGAATTTCATTCTATGCCTAGTCTTAGCTACAGAGAACTAAATAATAACTTAATCTTTGATCATTTTTTCCTTAGCCTAAAACTCTATTCCCCACATATTTCTTTCCAACAGTACTGAGATTAAATTTGCAGCAGCAACTTGCCTGTATCCAGGTGTTGGAATACTTAGTCTAAACAAGTTATGACAGTTCTGTTTTGCGTTTTCCCTGTCTCCTTTGTGCTTGGGAATGGCCAAGTGACCCACATCTGGCCGATGAGTCAAGTGAGTAAGCAAGAGGACGGTATTCTGGGAAAGCTTTTACTTTCCTGATAAAAGCTTATTGATGTACAAAATAAATGCAATTTCTCCATTTTCCTGCCTTAAACATGAGTATCTAGAGGTGCCCCTGAAACCTAGAATGGATGGGGTGACAAACACGGAGGAAAAGGCAAAGAGAATTTCAGAAATGCCAACCTTGACAGCTTAGACCTACTAAATGGAAGCCAGAAGCTTTCTACCTCCAGAATTCTTTTTGAGAAGAAAAAACCTTATATGTTCAATCCACTTTTAGTAAGCTATTCCTTCCTGATATGCCTGCCTTCGCTTTTATAGCCTAAACTCCAATCATAACCAGCTGTATCCCTTCAGGCTTCCATGCTTTTGCTTACACAGCCTCTTGGACTAGGATCGGCTTTTCTACTCGATCTCTTAGCTTTCAGAATAAGGTAAAGCAACATTTTCTACTTTATTATTTTGACTCTTCATTCAGTCCTCTGCCCCTGTAGGATTGAAAATGGCTCCTCTCTTGGTCTTTATCGTACCTTTATGTTTCTCTATCACAGTGCCCGTTGCACGCACGTTTATTTGTATCTGCATTTCTCCAAACTTCCTTTAGCACAGTGTTTCTCAATCATTTTTTAAATTATTATTATTGCCCTTGTAAGAGGCTTTTTTGGACAGATTCTCCCCCAATTGTCCCCTTTGCCCCATTAAATTGTAATACCACCAATATGCTCTATATCTGTTAATGTACTGTATGCATATCTGTGTTTTAAACATAAAAATGAGTAAGATTTTTCCACCCCCAGAAGAACCAATTTTCATCCCTTTTGGGGCACCATCACCCCTGTTGAGAATGCATGCTATAGCATGATACCTGCTTCTAGGAGACATTTTGTAGATACTTGTGGAATTAATTAGGTAAGTGATCTTGACCGTTAGAAACTTAACACAAATGCCTTGTAGAGAAAACAGATGAAAGCATAAGGAAACTTCTCTAATTTATTCTTGCAGCCTGTTCCTGAGCTTCACTCCTCCTTTTCCTCCATATGAGACTGTTGTTTCAGTTAGGATTCTTTCTGTTGAGAATTACAGGTAGCCAGACTCCAAATGGCTAAAGCAAAAGGAGTATTATTGTGACGGGAAAGTTTGGGTGTAATTTTGACTTCAGGCACAGCTTGATCCAGAGTCTCAAAAAGTGTCATCAACACGCTGTTCTCTCAGTCTTTCAGGTCAGCTGTTCTCCAATTTAATTTGACTTATTTTCAGATTTTCTTTTCCTGGCTATACAATGGCTCCTACTGGGCCACTAGGTTGCATCATTCTAGATTTCTCTTCAAGAGACAAGAGTAAGATGCTTTGTTCTACCAGAAAAAATTATGTTGCATTTCATTTTATTTCTCGGAACATGTGCTAATCCCTGGCCCAGTCTCCATAGCCTAGGATTACAAAACTGCACTGGGCTTCATCACTCTATTCTGGGGCAGGATTGGGATTGGGGATTGGGGAGCAGGACTATTGAATGGCAAGAATAGGCTGTTAAGTAAGAACTGAAATTTGCAGAGGCACTGTGGTAGAACAATAGCAAACAGGGATTATTTCAACTGGGCTGTGTTATGTGCTGAATTGTGTTGTCCCTCAAATTCATATGTTGCAGTCCTAACCCCTAGTACCTGAGAATGTGACTGAATTTGGAGATGGGCCCTTTAAAGAGATAATTAATGCAAAATGAAGTCACATGGATGGACTCTATTCCAAAATGACTGGTGTCTTTATAAGAGGCGAGTAGGACACAAACACGCAGAGAAGGAAGACCGTGTGAAGACACAAGGAGAAGATGGTTATCTACAAGCCAAGGATATAAGCCTTAGAAGAAGTCTATTCTGCTAACACCTTCCAGCCTCAAGTGTTGTGAGAAATTCAAGTTTTGTTGTTTAAGACGCCCAGTTTGTGGTACTTTGTTAAGGCAGCGCTAGCGCACTAATACAGGCTGAGTATCTTCAGAGAGGGAGACAGCAGGCTCACCAACTGCAGAATTAACTTTGCTCTTTAGTGCCTGTGAAATGAGGAGGCAATAACAGTGGTTCAGAGGAGCTCTTGGTTAAGGGAAGTTATTGTACGGGATATGTTCTCAGTTTTTGCTACACGGTACTCTCACTGCAAAGATAAATTGACATTTAAAGGCTTTTCTGAGGAGAATTGTTCTGATGAATTTTGACACCTCAATCCACTTAAATTGGGTCCCTCAAATGCCACCAGAGTGGAGATTATTTGGGGTCAGCTTCTCTTTTATAATCCCCCAAGGGTCAAACCTGGTGCTTTGAAGAGTAAGTACAACCACCAGGTTTAAGGGCAGGGCCAATAGTCCAATGGCTGAGAAGGGAGGAAGGGATTTCTTTCTTCCTTAAAACTCAGAGCAGAGGCAGAACACAGAATCTCTTCCAAACGGCTAGAAATTGTCTTTTATGGCAGCTTTCTATATTGTGTGTATTTAATTGAAATCTGCATTTGTAAGTTTCTTTTTCGAATTCGGTTTTCTCTAGGTAGTATGTCTGGTGATTACAGGCCCTGCCTTTGGCATGAAATCAACTTTGGTTTATTACTTCATTTGACACTAGTCAGTTGTGCAACTAGTTAAGAAAGTTACTTAAACCCTGTTTCCTCTTTATTCATTGCTAAAACTGAGGTCCTAATAGGACTCATCTCACAGAGCTTCTGTGAGGATTAAGCAGGAGAATACTCGCCAAGTATCCAGCATAATACTGGGTTTATATGGAGGGCTCTATGGTGCTTGTGTGCTGGGCTATTATTAAATGGTAATTAATAAAAGTAGTGTAGGATACCATAGACCATTTTTATCATACTGGTGAAAGAAAATGACCTTTTTAATTTACCAAGCACTATTCAAGAAGGAGCATTTGTATTTATATTTATAGCCTGGAGTATGTCAAGTGCCCTTAAATGTAAAACAATCATTTGTTATTATCTCAAGGACAGAGCCAAATGATGCTAAAATAGGCCCATGCTTGACATATTTTGGGTTGGTTTGGATTTGTTTGCTGCCTTTATTGTTAGCTGGTTATATTTTTCCTGAATACCAGTTTCATAATTAGTTTCCCTGAAATTTAGGAAGGATTGCGTCTCGGCTCTCTGACCCGCCCTACCACCCGCTTCAAGCTCTTCTGTGGTGGAGTCTGGTGGTGAAGGTTTTAGGCTTCTTTTCTGCCAGTTTTCAGATCTGGAGCAACTTCCTGCAGTACTTTCCACCCATTTGTTGCTTTTCACAGCTCACAGGGAAACCCAATCTGATTTCAATGTCTTTTGGTCTTGAATAACAAGTAAAAACAAGATAGGAAATTGACTCTAGTAACTGTTGTCTAAGTAAGCAAAACTTTGAGGGCTATATAAGAGGTTATAAAGTTGGACGAATTTGTCTAACATTTCTCAGTGTCATCAATATTTTATCCTAGCCATTTCAAATAAAGGCTTTTTATGTATTAATTTTGTGCAGCAGTTTTAAATAAAGGGATCGTATAACGTGAAATGGGCATATAAAGAGATATATTTGCATTTCTTAACTAAATATTATAAAGGTATACATTTCTCTCTACGTGCATGTGTATAGTATACCAGACACACAGCAAGTACTCAGTGCATATTGAGTAAATGCAGTGTGAATCTTGAGGAACATATCACTGCCATGTGGTTGGTAGCTAATAGATATTGAATGGCAATAAATCTAAAGCCAATAAATCTAATCGAGAATACTTCCCCTCTGTGGTACTAAAAAGTAGAGAGGTGGCTGTGGCAGAGTGGAAACAATACTGAATTTGGAGTCATTAGTACGGGATTTTAATGACCCTGAATTAGAAAAACAAGCATAATATGTTTTTCTGAGTCTTTTTGAGCATTCTATGTGAAAATTTAAGGTAGAGGATTATCCACATATCCTCTACTACCTGTCATTTGCTGATAAACAGTTTATTACATATAAAAGTGAATATTTTGGACAATGTATTATACAAGAGGGAAATTGAAGGAGAAAGTGGAAGAGATGAACTCCCGATTAGCTACCATATATAAATGAACTTGTGACACACCTTTTGCTTTTGTAGGCCTCAGCCTTCTCATCTATGTAAAACAAGTCTGGGGAACGAAGAGTGGTTTGGATCATACACATGGACATTTCTCCTCTAACGTTTCAAAGATTCTATCTCTGGATTTTAGTGGGCTTGTGGATGTGCAATGTCAGGTCATGTGGCTGGGAGATAGTGGGAGGATGGAGATGAAGGAAGCATTAGAATCAGGCATATAAGTTAGATGTGGTTGTATAGAAAGCACGTAAGTCTTAGAGTTTAGAGTATCTAGGTTCTGTTCCTAATCATGCATATTAGGAAGACTCACTTGATTTCTCCAGCCTCACTTTTCTTATCTAAAATTGGGCCATTTCCAGAGACATGATTCCCACCTCATTCCAACCTCAGTAGTCATGGCATCCCTAAGTAGTGGCGGTAAGCGGGTGATGCAGTGAGGACAGAGATGAAACTGGCTCACCGAGGCAGTAGAGAGCCTTCTTGTCCACCCTAGGTTCTCCTTTCTGTGTCCCGTAGTTTTATCGCCGGGTGTAATATAGCATGGTGCTTCAGAGTGAGGGCTCTGGAGCCAGTCTGCCTGGGTTTGAATTTCAGCTTCCTCACTTACGAGCATATGATGTGACTGGACATTTTACTTAAGCAATCTTTGCCTCATTTCCCTCACTTTTAAAGTGGCCATGAATATAGTACCACCTCCCAGGATTGTAATGAGCAGTAAATGAGTTAAAACCTGAAGAGCTTGGAATGATGCCTGGTACATCATAAGAGCCTAATGAATGTTAGCTATTACCGTGTCCATTTCTATATCCATTCTATGCCCATACTATATCCACTTCTAACTGAGAGCCTAACTGTTAAGCCAAGATGGTTCAATATTTCCTGTTTAAATCTGAGAACGAACACAACGCAATACTGCCTTTCTTCTCTCTCTCTCTTTCTCCCTCTGTTCCTCCTCCTACCCCCACCACCTCTCTCTTTCTTTTATGGCCTGAGCCTACTGTGTCTTTTCTTCTCATTGTGAAAAGGTGATGGGATTTTTTTAAGTGCCTTTGTTGGGAAGGCGCTTTCCCTGTGTAGGATCTGAACTTAAACCAATAGCCAGCTGATTTGGTCAGTGCCATGATGTTGCCTCAGATTCCCAAAACATTTCTGTCTGATATTGTGTGGATTACAGGACATTTTCACACTTCTGTTATCCAAAGAGAGATTGAAATATTTGGAAAAGGCACATGTGCCGCTGTCTCAGGTCTCAAGCTAGGACACAGTTGTTTCACACCCTTCTGGGTATCTCCTCCTTAATTGCTCCCAAGAATTCTGATCCAGAAAGAGAAGGAAGAAGCACAATGAGATAGCGACAGAGATTGAGAAGGAGACATGGCTAAAGGATTAAGATGGATAGTTTCTAAGACTGCCTGGAGGAAAACAAAAAGTAATAGGAAACACACTGATCACATAGCTAATTTCATAGTATGTTGACAACTTTGTTATGTTTCTGGCAATTGTTAATTTTTCCTGAGAAACATAAAGGGGTATGGGCTCGCTCCTCTCATCATCCCTTCTCTTGATGCTACAATACTTTATTCCGTCATCTTTTGTACTATGACATATAGAACACATGTTATATATATTATCTACTCAACTCTTACCTTACAGAGGGTCAAGTGTATGTCTCATCAAATTGATATGCTTAAAAATCTCTAGCACACTGACATGTATATGAAGATGCTCGATACATGTTTCTTGAGTAATCCACTGGAAAAAAATGTAAAGGCTTCATGAAACCCTACATAAGCATATATTTTTAAACCAGATTAAGTACAGCCTTTTTACCATTTTTGCTGTTTCCTCCGTGTCAAGCATTCAGAAATCTATTTAAGTGGATTTTTTTTTTTTTGCATTCACACAACAGACATAACAGTTTCCCTTCTTCTGTTTTCTACATAGAAATTTTCAAAGCGTTCTAATAATAAATCCTGTGAAAGGTTTTGACCATAATGGCTTTTCAAAGCTTCCACACAAAGAAACTCAGTTAAGACCAGCCCATAAATAAGACCTCAGTGCTGAAGCAGGAGAAGGCCCTGTATATCTAAACTCATTAAATGAATCATTTATTTTGCTACTCATCTGTCATGTTTTGAAGGTCACATAACAATGCTTATTTCTTACGGCCCATTGGCAAGCTGTAGAATCGGAGGCTGAACCGAGGCCTTGAGTCAAATACTTGAGATGGGTAATTGTATTTCCAGGACTAATACTGGCAGTTATGTTCATGGGGTAAAATCGAATCTCATGCCCTGGGAGGGTGCAGCGTGCCTGCAAGGGCAGCAAAAGGATTTCTCCACATCGCATCCAGCCTCTGAATAGTTATGTCATATTGAAATATTTTTGGAATGTGGTCAGCTATTTTGTCTCCCCAAATACATGACTAGGAGATTTTTGCAAGTTGAGATGGCATAATAGTGTGGAAAGGACGTGTTTGTGAGGCAGATGGATCTGGGTTTGAAATTCCATTTGGCCGCTCACATGCTGTCTATCATTAGACAAGTTGCTTGACCGCTTTGATTTCCGTTTCCTTATCTATAAACTGAGGCTAAAGCTATCTGTCTTACAAGATGCCTGTGAAGATTTAATGATTCAGCACATGTAAAGTGATGTCCACGGTACCTAACACATAGTAGGTACTCAGTAGATACTGAGTGGGTGTTAACATTCATCATTTGCCTGTTCTTTCTTACAGCTGGAGTGGCTTATGGTTAGCATCCTCCCCGGGGTATGCAGGAGAGCCTCTGGCAATTCTGGTAAGAGTGTCCTTCCCATTGCTGTATGTTCTACTTATTCTTTCACATTTTTGCTAAACTTTAATTTATTCAGTTATAACTTATATACAGTAAAGTGCACAAATCTTGTATGTATAGCTCAATGGGTTTTAACGTATACATACACCAGCATAACTACCAGTCCAATCAAGATGTAGAATATTTCCAGTACCCGGGAAGTTCCCTTGTGCCTTTTTCTAGTCGATTACACCAAGGACCAGCTGCATAATTTGCTGCTCACAGTCCAAAGTGAAAATGTGGGGCTCCTTTTTCAAAACGTATTAAGAATTTCAAGGCGGTGAGAGCAGAGCATTAATCTAAGCACAGGGGCTTCCTGAGTGTGAAGCCTTCTGAGACACGCACCCTCGAAGGCTGCACCGACTGCATTCCCACCACCAGAGCTGACTACTATTCCAACTTCTGTTGCTGTCCGTTATGTTTGTGAACTTTATATAAATGGAATTATATAGTACATACCCATTTACATCTGGCATTTTTATCCTTCAATATAATATCTGAGATTCATCCATGATGTTGCATGTTTAATAGTTTTTATGTTTCTTTCTGTTCTATTGCATTGTATAAATAGTATTCTGATTTATTTATCTGTTCTCCTGTTGATGGGTACTCGGATTGTACCAGTTTATGGATGTTACAAACAAAGCTGCTTATATATGCCTTTTGGTGGACACATGTATTCATTTCTCTTGGGTATATACTTAGGAATGAAATTCATACATTATGGGTAAAATCCTCTACTGGGCATTTCATGTGAAATGATTATAGACCAGGGGAATGCAAATTAAAGCACAATGAGACTCCACTAAACACACATCAGAATGGCTAAAATCATGAGGACTGAAAAGTCCATATCTTGGTGTGGATGTGGAAGAATTGGACACTCATATGAGCTGGAGGGAGTGTAAATTGGTTCCATTGTTTCAGAAAACCTTTGGGCAGTATTTTCCTGAGCTAAACATATACCTGATTTACGACCCAGCAGTTCCACTCCTGGATATATTTACTTTCTACCTTCTGAAGTCACTTTGAGGAAGCCTCTAAAATAAATTTCAACCTGATTCTTGCTTTATCAGTATGCTGCAGTGGCCGCTTGCAGTGGAAGTCGAACAGTCCTACCTAAGTTGCTGGTCATGATAACTAGGTGTTTTACGTATCCGTCTAAAAGCTCTTCTACATTACTTCTCTTCCCCCACTTGTAGCCCAGAGATGAGTCACAGTAAAGGAGGCCTGACGGGATATCAAAGTTTCACCTTAAGAACCGTTTCTTATTTTGCATTTTCTTTGGGCTTATTAGCGGAGGAAAGCAGAAATAAGACACATAAGCACTTGGTGTTTTGTGAAGTGAATGTTAACAGCCCTCAGCTACATCCTTAGGAGACACGAGTGCAAGCGGACTTGTAGAATGTATCCAGAAAGATCCTTCTCACCAATGTGGCATTTTAGTGCAGCCGGCTCAGTCTCTCCCACTTCCTTAGCTCATTGGTTTCCACACACTAGCCCACAGAATGTGTCCTGGTGGCCTGAAGAAATTTTAGAAAAGTCATAGTCCCTGGCATTATCCCTTGGAGATTCTGACTCAACAGATGTGGATTAGGACTCAGCATCTGCATTTTTCAGAAGTTCTTCTGGCGATTCAGCAGCCAATCCTGGCCAAGGCGGAGCATGCAGCAACCGTTATTAGAACTGTAGCCCTTGACTGAACCTCCGGCTCTTCAACCGGAACACAGACACTCAGCTGAGCTTTCGCCAGCTCCCTCCCCAGATGGCTGGACCATCTTCTTAATCTCCATGAAAGCCAAAAATCAAAGCCCTAAGAATAGACTGATGTTACCACTCACCTAACAAGAGCATAATCCATCTCCTCTGGCACTACCTGCTCAGTGGGTGGATCCTTCTTGAATAATAAGTGCCTAAAATCTTAAGCTAATCACCTTGCCCTTGGCCCTTTCAGCTGTCTTTGACAGAGCCAGCCTCTGTAGCTAATCCAGGTAACAATTATGACTGTCTGTTGGACATTTACTATGGTCTAGTCTATTTTTACCTATATTATCTCATTAAATCCTTGCGACAACTTTTGTGAGCTTGATATTATGATTGTCCTTATTTTACAAGTGAGAAAGCAAAGACTTAGTACAGTGAGATAACTTACCTAACTAATATTCTAATAAATAGTGGAGGGCTGTGGAACTGCAAAATTCTTGCAACCTAGGGTGAGTGTATTTGGGGTTACTAAGGAGAAACTAGGATTTGAATACAAGTCTTTCTGATATTTGAGATGATCTTTAGTGTCCAGCCCCAGCCTCCTTTTCCTGCTTGTCCAAACGCATTGTTGATGTAACCACATGCGTTGTATTAGAACATGGCTTTTATTTATCACGTTATAAATGTTTGACTTGGACAAGGAACAGAATCTTCTGTATCTGTTGTAGAGATGATCTGTTTTCTACCAGCCTTGTAGAAGAGCGGGAATCAAGGGTTGTTTGGTAATGAAGCCCGTTGCAGTCTGTACGAAAGTCAGATTACTCTTGTTAGTTACGTTTTCTGAATGCACACAGTAGTCTGACCTCAATGAATAGATAATTACTCAGGCTGTTACAAACATTCCAATCCATTTGGTGATCCCTTTATTAAACGAAACAGGCCCTTTTATTCCTTTTTTGATACTGCCTGTTAATAGAATAATCTCAAAGCTATTAGCATTTAAACAGAAATTAGACAAAGATGTCCTGAATTGTCCCTTCTCCTGGCTCTCGGTGCTCATGGGACCCTTGCTGTAGCTAATTAGCCTGAAATGAATATTAAGTGCAGTGATGTCTATCGAGCACATCCTGGAAGGAAAGCTTTTGTGAAAGTCATTTCGATTGCAGACTTAGGTTGCCCATGCCTAAGTATCCAACCAAAAACAACAGGCACTGGGGACATTCCAGAATTCAAACAAAACAACCCACAACCGATAACATGAAAAGAGCTCTTACATTTCTTGAAATGCCCTTGCTTAAGCCCTAAACCCACGTGGGTTAGCTTTATTTTCACAGGAACCAAGAGAAAAAAGTAAAACATCTCATTCCCTTTTTTTCCCCTCCACCCAGATAGCTTATAAGACATGTGCTTCATGGCAATAGCATAGTGGGTATGTCCTCTGCTCTGGAAACAGTGCAGATTCTGACTCAGACCTACGTAAACTGTGGCACCTTGGGCAAATATTGTCCTTAAGCCTAAATTTGCACATCTTTAATATAAATAAAAATCTTTAACATATTCCCTATGCCTTAGGGTTGTGAAATGGACATAGTAAATTCATTCAACAAATATTGGTTATTATTCATCATAAAGATTGGAATAAGAGTCCTGGGACATAGCATCAAAAAATAGGAAGATTCTAGCTCTTGCCAATTAAATATCAAAACTACCAGAGATGAGAAGAGAGCTTTTTCTGAGGAAGATTGTCCCTGAGCTAACATCTGTTGTCTATCTTCCTCTTTTTGCTTGAGGAAGATTGTTGCTGAACTAATATCTGTGCCAACATTCCTCTATTTTATGTGAGACACTGCCACAGCTTGGCTTGATGAACAGTCCTCACCCAGGATCCAAACCTGTAAACCCCAGGATGCCGAAGCAGAGCATGCGAACTTGACCACTAGCCACCAGGATGGCTCCCTTTTCTTTCTTCTTTTTGAGGGACAGTGTGATGTGACAGTGTAGTAGGAATGAAAATGGAAGTTTGGTGACAATAAAGACCAAAATATGAGTTTATGTTCTGTCTCTGATTTGGGGCACTTTGCCTGGGATCTTTGAAATCTAATATCTTTATCTGTGAAATGGAGATGGTTGCACTTACCACCAAGTGCTATATTGTCTGGATTTAATGGGAAAATGTTCCTCAAACACCTAGAACACTAATCGTGCTCAGTATTTTGTGGTTCTCTTTTCCTTTTCCTTTCATCAGGCTAGGTCTTTTTTTTTTTTTTTTTTTACTCCCCAAAGCCCAAATACATAGTAGCATATCCCAGGTGTAAGTCATTCCAGTTCTTCTATGTGGAATGCCCCCACAGCACGGCCTGATGAGCAGTGCTAGGTCTGTGCCCAGGATCTGAACCAGCAAACCCTGGACACCAAAGTGCAACATGTGAACTTAACCACTCAGCCACTAGGGTGGCCCCCTATGGGGCCAGGTCTTAATGGTGCTCCCATTGATACAGTTGGAGAGAAGAGACAGATCAGAGAATAGCAAGAGGCGGTCAATGGACCCTGTGTGGAAGAGGGCTGCACGGGAGCAGCTCCTGGTAGGATACAAAAGTCAGGTAACACTCAACTTTATAACTCTGGGTTCCCTTACTCCTGCAAACCACCCTGAAATCCAACTGAGATGATAACTCGCCAATACTTGAAAAACAGAAAACTGGTTTTCAAGGAAAAAAACCCAACCACACATTTGAAAGCATGCTTGCTGTTTTAGAGTCGTTTCCCTATTTCTTGCCACTTCACTTTGATTCACAGAGCAAGACTGCGTGAATTCGGTTCTGCCCTATACTTACTCCTGTATTTTTCCTTTAAGCGGAAGAGCTGGTAGGAGAGTAAGAGAGAGATGAGAAGAATAACATACACACTTCTCCTGAGGTTGGGAAAGCATATTTTCTAATCAACAACGACAAACCCGGGGGGCTGCACCTCCAAACCATGTCTCTTTAAGCTTCTCACCAGACAAAGCCACGTGGGGTGAGGGTGCAGGTGGGGTTCTCTCTAGACTTGTCTTGGATTCCTGCACTCCCTCACTCTTCTCAATTCTCTGACCACTGCTTCGAGCACTGCGGGACTCACAGCCCTCCTGCTGGAGCTTCAGGGCCGGCTGCAGATCCTCTTTAATTCCCCTCATCATTTGAGTCACACATGTCTCAGTCACAATAAGGCACCTGCACCAGCATTGCCCTTGTCACCATGACAACCGGCGCAGGATGCGGATTAGGCAGGAAGCGCAGAAGGAGGTCCGTGTTCCTGCTCTCCTGCTGGTGGTGCTGCTGACATACAGTCCTTCCCGCAGCCGCTGGGATGCTGTCTTCGTGGCTTTTCACCGCCACTTCTGATGTGAGGTGCAGGGGTGGGGGGTGGAGCTGAAAGCTGAATTCCAGAAGCAACTCAGGTGTTAGAAGGAGCACTTTCCAGGCTCCAGGGAAGCAGAGGGCAGCCTTTCTTTGCCTGTTAGTGCTGTCTGAGCCACAGGCTTTTAACAGATGAGGTGCTTTCCCCATGAGCAGGAAGAAAAGAGGAAAAGAAAATTTAATCAATTATTTATTAAGACTTCCTGATGCTTAATAAGCCACTTGTCTCACAGGCCCCCGCCTCCCAACCATCACCATCAAGTGGAACTGGTCTCAGCAGTAAAGCAGAATGAAAAACAGAGAATCTTTGCAATAACAGGGACAGGTTTGAATCCCAGCTCTGCACCCGGCCAGCTCTGTGTGCTTAGTCAACCCCTGACCTCTCTGAGTCTCTCAAGTCGGGCACTAATTTCTTATCCACAAATCTATCAATGATTCATTGTGAGGGTAAAAAGACGGTGATAAATGTAATATGCTCAGCATATCTATGGCCCAGATAGACAAATAATTGTGGCTTTTGTTGTACTGCCATGGGCACAGAGGCAGCAATAAGATTAAGATTTCAAGCTACGCTTTTTCTGGAAACGGTGGGAATTGACAGAAAGTAGTTTCCGGGATCCTGAAGCAGTGAGTAGCTGACTAACAGAATCATTCTCCAAGGGTGCTCCTGAGACCTGTAGCGTCAGCATCACCTGGGAGCTTGTTAGCGATGCAAATTCTCTGGCACCACCCCAGCCCTACTGAATCAGAATTCTGGTGGTGGGACTCAGCGACCTGTGTTTTAACAAGACCCTGTTGAAGTTTGAGAATCAACTGCTCTAATGGGAATAGAGAACACTTGACTCAGAGCTTCTTGAGGATGGAGAGGGTGTCTTGCCCATTTTTCTGTTTCTGGTGCTTAGAAGAATAGCCGACACATTGCACTCTGCAAACGCTTGCTGAGTGAATGGCTCTCCCGCTGTCCTCTTGATATTGGTCCAGCACTGATTCACCATCGCTTCATTGTCTTTATTCCCCATTCCCCATGTGACCATGAGCCACAGGAGAAACTTACGCACTACCTACAGTCCCTAAACTGTCTTGATATTCCCATTCTAGAGTCAAGGGCATTTGTGGGGAACACGATTAAACACAGTTAAGCAGGAATCTTTACCTCTGACCTGACTTCTCAGAGCCTTTAATTTTCCATGTTTCTGCACCGTGGCTTTCCAAAGGATGCAGGCAGAGGCTTGGCATCATGCTGCCTCCAACACTCCCTAGCCAGGCGACCTTGGGCAGATGTAATACCTCTCAACCTCAGTTTTTGTTAAATCATTCATTATTTAAATATTTTTTATATTCAAAACATTATATGCTTTGGTATACAAATTACAAAAATTTAGTGAAAATACACTCACTAATAATAAACACTCAACAAATGGATTCTTTTTTATTGTTATTATTTAAAGTAAATATTGATAGGCGGGACTTGAGGTTTTACATTTTTAAAAAATCTGCCTAAGTTTTTTGAGTGGTATAATCACTGAGCCTGGAGTGAAAGGGGAGGTTCTCCCTGATGTATTTATTTTTCAATAGAGGAACAATGTTATGAGGCAGTGTTTGGGAAATACATAGACCTGGGTATAAAGGAGGCTCTCAATAAAGATGAGCTCTTATTGTTTTTATTAGTATATGGACACTACCATTTTTGAAAATTTTGGTTTTCCTGGTTGCCTGCAGCGGGTTCTCCAGCCACTGATTGATTATTTTGGGAGGGAGAAGTGCATCCTACAACCTAGCACTGAGCTTCCAAATTGAGTTTCTAAGTCCACAAGGAGACATAGCAAGTGCTTCTGGAGTGGATAAAACAAAAACTGGTTTTGAAGAGAAAGAGAGGGGTTTTCCAGGAACTCCCATAGCTGGGTTTACATGTTAATATTCAAACCTGAGAGGGGAGAGCATAAAGATGTTATGAAGAGGAAGAGATAGGTGGGACAGAGGGTATGAGGAGAAAGAGAGAGAGAGAGGGAATGACTTAGGGAATTCTGAAAACATTAGGTAATCACTCTATTCTCTGAGCTTAGCCAGAAGATTGGAAGACTAGAAACACTGCAAATAGCACCATGATAAAATAGCGTAGCAATGCCTAAGGGAGGTTCTTAAGAGGGTGGACTTGAGATGAGCCTCATATTGTCCCACACATTGTAGCCAGGTCTGGAGAGAGCACTCAAGATCTCCTTACTGCCCTTGGGGGATAGAGAAGTGCTTGGAACACTAAAGACATCAGGACAGACATACAGATTGGGTATCCACCTAAGGTCTGAGGCAGTGGCAGAGACTATCATCATTATTATCATCATCATCATCAAGTGTAGCATCATGCCAATGAGACCAACCAGAACTAGCCATGCTTCAGTAGATACCATTGCAGAATACCTGTTGACCAACCAGGCTAGCTATACCCAAGGATGACAACCAGACAGAGACCTACACCCAGAAAAATGAACTCCACAAGTCACCTTAAATGAAGGCCATTTAGAACCAGAGATCTTTTTCCCAAATCATCACAAGGTGTGATCTATTTGAGAGCATAAGTTTCTTCCTCTCAGTTCATCGTAGGTCTATTTTAATGAGAGACAAAGGGAGTTGAGGAAAAGGGGAAAGAAATACTGAAAACCAGAGTATGTACTCAAAATGGTCAGACAGTAAATTATATAATAATGTTTGAATTTGGTGAAAACAGAAATAAAACAAACAGGGGGCCAGCCTGCTGGTGCAGTAATCAAGTTCGCATGTTCTGCTTTGGCGGCCCAGGGTTCGACAGTTGGGATCCTGGGTGCAGACCTACACATCGCTTGTCAAGCCATGCTGTGACAGGCATCCCACATATAAAGTAGAGGAACATGGGCACAGATGTTAGCTCAGGGCCAGTCTTCCTCAGCAAAAAGAGGAGGATTGGTGGCAGATGTTAGCTCAGGGCTAATCTTCCTCAAAAAAGAAAAAGAAAAAAGAAAAGACAAGCAAACAGTGAACGCTTAAGATGGAGTGAAATAGAATAATTTGTCTTTTCTAAGTAGGTGGTTGAGTTTGGTCAGAGTTCCAGTTAGAGACCATTGAGATTTCCCTTTTTCACACATGAGTCACAGAATATAAATGTCACTCCCTCTCTGGTTACCAAAACAGCATATTTGACAACTTTTCTTTGGAGGGGAAAAGTGAGACTCTGTGTTACATCCAAAGGCCCACATAAAGGGGATTTCCTAAATAGGGAGGGATTCTGAATGTTAGGGAGCCTGGGTATGACAAAATATTACTTGTTTCTATATTTCTGGTTCCTACAAGAGTGCTGATGTTGAGTAAATACGTTTGGATGAATACATGGATGTGTTAGAAGCACACTGGTGAGACAGCCCCTGTGAGACACTGGTATCAGAGAGGGCTTCCTGGAAGATACAGCACTTGACACTATTCCATGTGTGCACCCAGATGATTCTTTTAGAATATAAGTCAAGCAACATTGCTCCTCTGCCCCAAACTCTTCATTAGTTCCCCACTTTCCTGGAGTGAAAACCAAAATCCTAAGTGTCCTTGTGGCCTTACTGACCTGCATGAGCTCGTGAGCTTCTGCTTTCCTCCTCATTCACTCTGTTCAGCCATGCGAGCTGTTTGACTGTCCCCAGAACAGATCAGGCGTTCTTTTGTCCTAAGGTCTTTGAGTTGGTTCTCTTGGCTCAAATATTCTTCTGCCAAATGCCTGCATGGCTGTCTCCCATCTCTTTCAAATCTTTGTACAATGGCTGGATTTTCAGAGGGGTGTACACTTCCCACCTGGTTTAAAACAACCCACCCAGAACTCTTGATCTCTCTTATATGCCCTAATTTTTTTTCCTATTGCACCTAACTTCTAAATTACTCTATTATTTATGTGTTTTTATGATCATTGTTTATTTACTATCTCCTCTGGAACAGACACTTCACAAATGCAGGGGTTATTTTTACTTCTTTTGTTTAAAAATGTTTTCAACTCACGAGAATAGTACCTGGCACATCGTAGACACTCAATCAATATATACGTATATATTCATTTATAATATACTGAATGAATGAATGAATGAAAGATGCCTAGGTTAACCACTCAGTGAATCTTTTCATTGAGCGTCTTCATTTCAGCATCTTTTAAAATGAAAGTAGTAATTAGTTCATACAATACTGTGCATATTTTTTTTTTTTTGAGGAAGATTAGCCCTGAGCTAACATCTGCCAGTCCTCCTCTTTTTTACTGAGGAAGCCTGGCCCTGAGTTAACATCCATGCTCATCTTCCTCTACTTTATATGTGGGACGCCTACCACAGCATGGTGTGCCAAGAGGTGCCATGTCCGCACCCGAGATCCCAACCGGTGAACCCGGGGCCGCCGAGAAGCGGAACGTGCAAACTTAACCCCTGGGCCACCGGACCAGCCCCTGTGCATATTTTTTTAAATATGAATTTTTCTTTGCAGATAGGTGACTCAAGGAATGGATATTTTCACCCATTCTCCCTAAAGAAGAGATTACATTCCCTTCATGAAGAAAAGTTTTCTACTTACCAGCCATAGTACTTGGCTAGAGGAAATTCTGATTGTGAGTTCATATTCACTTCTCAAAGATGTTGCAAATTCTCAGTGGGATTCAAGGAGAGATTTACCCATAAAAGCCATCTATTAAAGAAATTTCCCAATGAAATGCTCACTGGAGACCAAAGTCTCCAAGATCTCATTAAATTGTTATGCATACAATATACGCTCCTTAACGGACTGGGTCACTTTGCTGCCAAGGTGTTTCATAAAGGGAAGGTGATAAATCTCCCTGATTTTTCTCCTGTCTCACCCCAGGTCTCAAGTTACAAAGATTGTCCTCCACCCAGTCTAATCCAGATGGGCTAGGAGGCAAGGATGGAATGTTCAAAAGAAACTACAGCGGCTCTTCTCCCACGGAGTCTGTCTGAGATGTGAACACTGAGGGCTGCGGGTCCTTGGGATACTTTTCTTGCTAAAGAAACTAAATTCCTTTCAAGTGTGGTTATATTGAAAAGAGTAACAATGTTGGGGAGCCATTATTATGCCCTCCTAGAGCAAATGTGCACAGCTTTCAACTTAAAACCAGATATTTGAAAATCTAAAAGCTGTCTCTATGGACTTTTGTATTAGAAGCTGTCTATAATACGTGGGTCAGTGGGATCCTTTGGAACTTATGTCCATTGTGCCTACATTAAATAGGCCAGACCCCACTGAGAATCAAGAAAAAAGAGTAAACCGCTCATTCATTGGGTGGAACTGGGTGGGAGTGGGGAGGGGAAAGATGAACTCTTTCAGGAGACTAAGCCCAGATGCAGACATAGGTAAAAGATAAGATATAAGATAAAAGGTGGGGAGGAGAAGAAGAGCTGTTTATAATTAATGTCAGCTACTCAGATATTTTATTTCTTATAGAAAAATCAATATACTTGTAATTTTTTCAGTGTCCCTCTTCGAATGTAGATAGGGACTTAAGTTTAATTTTGTAAAAGCATTTCTGTTGCAATAACCTTGTATACTGCAAAATTCAAAGTGCCTGAAAAGAAATGGAAAAAAAATTGAGTTCACAAAAATATGTTGTCTTGATAAGGTCCAAAATGGAATAGTTTTATAAGATTTCGTTGTTGAGGAAGGTTAGCCCTGAGCTAACTACTGCTAATCCTCCTCTTTTTGCTGAGGAAGACTGGCCCTGAGCTAACATCCATGCCCATCTTCCTCTACTTTATATGTGGGATGCCTGCCACAGCATGGCTTTTGCCAAGTGGTGCCATGTCCGCAGCCAGGATCCGAACCTGTGAACCCTGAGCCGCCAAGAAGTGAAAAGTGTGAACTTAACTCCTGCGCCACTGGGCTGGCCCAGTATAAGATATATTCTTGACAGGCCTTTATTTGTTTGTTTTTCACCTTTCATTTAGACATTCCAGAATTAAGAAGACTTAGTGGATAGTATTTTTAAGACCTAAAATTTATAGCTGCCAAAATGTGAAAAAAACCCAAAACTATTGTTTCTTGAACACATTATAGGTCGGAAACCTTGCTAAGTGATAAAGACTTTATTTCACTGAGTCTCCGTGGCTATGAGAAACAATTATCTCCATGTTGCATAGAGGAAACTAACACTCAGGGAGTATAAATTAT
Source organism: Equus asinus (assembly GCF_041296235.1). NCBI lineage: Eukaryota > Metazoa > Chordata > Mammalia > Perissodactyla > Equidae > Equus > Equus asinus. Next base: position 8,082,106 of record NC_091806.1, on the reverse strand, counting down.
GTTTCCAAGGTCTCATAGTTTCCAAGGGAAAAGACAGCCACAAACTCAACTGTTCTACTGACTTCTAAGTCTATGCTCCTTAACTTCCACATACGCACCCTCTACAATGAGAAAATCATTTTATTTCTGGCCAATAGAATCTGTCTTGGCCTATTTTTTCCCATTTTAATTGTGAAAATAACATAACATTAAACATTGAAAAGCATTCCTGATGCCAACTATATAAAATAATAGAGGATGCTATGTTTACGAGAAAATTTAGGCAAATATATTTTCGTATGGCTGTAGTCAATATCAATATATAATTTCATACTTTGCTCTTTTAATTTTATGTCATATATATTTTACATGATGTTGTAAATTTAAAAAATGTCTTTAAATATTCGTATGACATTCCAATGAGTGGGCACACCATGATTTTGGGCATTTTCATTATTTCTCCTTTTTAGGTATTATAGTTAATATTTCAGTCAGCATCTTAATTGAGAGGAAAGGAAAAGCTTAAATCAATGTCTTTTCCAGAGTAACTTCTGAGGAAGGGATTACTGAGACAGCTTCATTTTTCTTGATATGAGCTGATACATTGCTTTTCAAAATGATAGACCCATATTGCAATTGCACCCCAAATTGTCTGAGCTTGTACATTTTACTACATCTTCACTATCTTTGGCAATTGTCATTTATTTTAAAAGTTAATCTGTGTGATAGCAATGAAATGTAACCTCATTGTGTTAATTTGCATTAATTTGATTATTTGCAAGACTGAACATTCCCTTATATGTTCATTTAGAATGTTCATTTTCTCTTTTATCATGCAAATCAGTGGCAACAGTGAAATGCATTATTTTATCTTTCTAGTATTCACAAAGGACATATACATATATCTAAATCTAACTACATATATTTATGTACAAATACCTGTAGATGTATAAATATGTATATGTATTTCACTTTCAGGTTAGATAAAATCATTGCATGGCCCATAAAATATCAAATGATTCTTTTCTCTGAGGGGATACCAAAAAGTCTGGTATCTTTGCCACGTACTACTGGGAACTTAAATTATTTATTTTAATGAGATGATCCATATTACCTTCCCTGGACCCTTAACCTTTTAGTAACTCAATGTGATAATCTCTCCAGTCTAATTAAGGAGTTGTCATTAGAATCCTGTCGTTTGCAGGCTATGACCCCTCTGGATATGAAGGATATGGCCCAGAAAGGCAGATGACAGACGCAAGACCTTGAGCACCAGTGGTGGCTGTGCCCTGTGCCGTGCTTTGGACCCTGAGAGGGGGTGCTAGGATTAAGTCCAAGATCTTAGTGCTGGCTGTTGGCGCAATGCACAGTATGAAGAATAAGTTCCGAGTGTCCTTCTCAGCAGCTGCAGTCCAGAGACCCACTATTTAGTCGTAGGCATTTTTTGGTCTCATAAATTTCCATGAAACTGTGGCCAAAGAAAGGATTTAGAACTATAAAACTTATTCTTGAAGTAAAAATAATAGAGTCTGTCGACTTGTTTGAAGTGTTTCAGCCACAGAAGCAAGTTTGCATGACTCCAGAGGGGATAAAGGGCCTACACTAAGACAGCAAAACTCAGTCTCTTGTATTGCTTAGTAAGCACTGCTGCAAGCTGGGCTGTATTTCAGAGGCTCTTTGACCCGCAAATGGACAATAAAAGGCCGTGACATTTGAGGAAAAGTAAGACGAGCATGCAGCTCTCATTCTTGCTTTTTCCTTCATGCTTAAAACCCTCTTTGATACTGATCAGGGAAAAAACACCTCCAGAACACTAGGCATCTCCCAAACTTAGATGGTCCGAGAACTGACGTTAGTCATTTTTTCAAATAAATTTATTTTTCTTATCATTTATTCACTAATCAGGTAGGCGGGCACAACATGGTACAACAAACAGAAAATTTAAACTTCGGTGTTGTACGTCCTGAGTTCTCCTCCATTTATTTAGTCAGTGTTCCCGGGGCAGGCAGACAGCGTATCTGAGACTAAGTTTCTTAGTTATGAAATAAAAGACTGGACAAATCATCAAGTTTTCCCCCTGCTGTCACATTTTGTGATTCTTTAGTAACATATGCATCAAGCACGTGCTCCTGGCACAACGCCCTCTGGCTTATGAGGAAAGCATGAAAGAAATGTAAGATATGTTTCCTGGGATGCTGGAATTTTCAACCTTGTGACCCCCTACAAACAATACAGGCAGGTAACACTGCATTCACCCAAAGGAGTGGTGCATACCATCGTAATGCTCTGAGGGGTTTTGATGATGGATGAGGTGGTGAAGTGTGTGGAGGTTGGAGAGAGAATACGATGGGCTTGAAACCATGCAGACCTATGTTCCAGATTCTGCTTCATTACCTGCTTTCTGTGCTGCTACGTTTATGTGATTGGACTTCTAGGATCTAGTTTGTTTATCCATCAAATGAGAAAGTAATAATTCCCTTGATTGGTTTACTGTTCTAAGAATTAGAGATGGCGTATGCAGCACGTCACTAGTTCCTTGATATATTGTAGCACTAAGAAAATGGCGGACAAGATGTGGAGAAGGAAGCAGACGTAGGAAGAGGAGAAATGTGGGCAGCATAAACAAGGGCTTTGGGTTGGGTATTGCAGATTTTCTTTTCCTTCGGCACTGATAGTTGAGTAAAGGAACTTGCAAAATGTGATGTACATGTATATCATTTATATGATGGAACTTAATGCTCTAGTGGGGCAGAAACAATAAAAAGGGAATGATAATATATCATTACTGTGATGAGTGCTTTTTCTGTCCAGTACACGTTGAGAACTTATGGCAAAATGACCTGATTTACTCTGCTATGTTAAAAGATGATTCTCTAAGGAAGTAACCTCTGTGCTGAAATCTGAAAGATGCTAAACAGGAACTGATTAATTGAAGGAAATACACACATAAAGCCCTGAAATAGGGAAGAGGATGGCACATCTGAGCAACTGAAAGGTTGATAGACCTGGAGCAAGGATTGAAGCAAGAAGGGTGGCAGAGGGTCCAGTGGATGGGAAGTTACGATGAGAAAACGTCAGGGGTGAGGGAGGATTGTCGGTCAACAGATCCAACAGGATTCTTGCTGAAGGCAGGCCACAGTGCATGTATCAGCTGGGGGCTGGTAAACGATGAGGAATTTGATGAGCTGTTGGGGCGACGGTGCATGGGGGATATTTTTGCTAAGCTGAGTTAGCAAGATTCTTGCCCCAATGGACATCAAGATCTAGGCTTAAAAGTTTTAGAGGAGCCTGATTAGATGTAATTACAATCTATTTTCAATTAACATATCTGATTAGATAAGGAATAACTGAATAACTTCTTTCTAAAAGCATATTTTACTTTTGCATGTCAAGCCATAACATCTTCTAAAATGACATTTTTCCATTATTCACGTATTATGCGAAGTTCAAAATAATCCACATCTATAAAGAAATTTTCTTAAAGTGTAGGTATTTTTTTATGTGTGCTAAACCTTTAAGGATAATGATGTCACCACCTCTAAACGGCTTAGTCTTGAAATAGGTGTTTTTCTGTCAAATGTGTTCTTTCCTTTGACAGGTGTTTGATTGTGTGCCATCCTTTCAACAAATACATAGAATATGCCAGCATTATGCATGATGGAGTTAGAAATAAAAGCAGTGAATAACAGAAATATCTTTTGTACTCCAATGGAGCTTTTTCTTTTCCCCTTCAAATCACTACCAAAAGCCGTTAGTTCTGATTATAAAGTCCTGGATCTATCTTAGCAGACTCTAAAATTTATATTTATATTGTCCTTCACACTTCCATTCATGCATTCATATGCGATCTTCATGACAATTCTCTATGAAAGCAGAGGCAATAGAGGGTAAAGATTAAGAACTTGGGTTTTGTAGTCAGAACAACAAGGGTTTAAATGCTGGCTCTGCTATTTATTAGCTCTTTTTTTTGCAAAGTGCTTTACATATGTCATTTTAAACTCAAAAATGCTTCTACGTGAAAAGTGCTGTTATTTTCCTTTGTAGAGGAGAAAATTGAAGCTCAGAGAGGTGAAGATGTTTTCCCAAGGTCCCACACCAACTCTAAAATGAGACAACACTACTTACTTAAGGTTAGCAACTTTCTCTTCTATAATAATTAAAAATGTGACATATTTTCCTGACTCTGAAATTCAACAAACCTCTTGAGGTGGGCCAGTCTCTAGGCCTCTAAATACATTGCCTTATTAAAAACCAACAAAGTCTCCTGTTGAGAGTCGCCTGGCCAGGGAAAATACTTTTTCTTGTTTCTTAATGGAAAATCAAGCCTGCTGATTAAAGCAGAGTAATAGTTTCGAAAGCTTCCTCTTGACATAGCATTTGCTTTCTCATTTCCTAATGAATTACTCCCCAAAGAAACTCATTATATTTCAAGTCACAACGCTCCCTGGAGACCTCCCCACCTCCACCATTCACTTACTAAAACGTTCATCATTTAGAAACTCATAAACCTTGCCAAATTCAATGAGTCCTTTGAATCCTTTGCTTATCAATAACTCTTTGTTCTTTGTTGTCAAAAGGAGCTTTGCCCTCAGGTAAACAGGAAAGGAAGATGTCTCTTACTTACAGACAGGGAACATTTTGCTGATGAGACGGAAAGGTACAATTATTGATATTATTATATTATTGTTTTATTATTATTATTTTTTATTACAGTTTAGTTAGGGGTCTTGACTCATTGAGGTATATAAATATAAAATAGTTTTATTGTTTCTAGTAAGAACTCCTAACAATGCTCAATTGATCCTTGTCTTTCCCACGGGGGAGCAAGTACCTTTCACGATATTTAATTTCATAAGATTTTAGTCTCTTTAGGTGATTAAAATAGTTTTGTTTTAGGTCTTAAGATTCAGACCCTTTAATTTTAAAGCTTCAAACTCCTGTCTGAGAGAAAGCTTTCCTCTTCCTGTCCTGCTCTGCAGCAGCTCCCCAGCATTCCATTGTACCCCTACAACATGGAGAAGGTGGTGTGCATGAGGCATGGGCGTCTCTTTTACATGCCCCTCCTTCACTATGGCAGTCTCTTGTGTATTGGGGTGAGAGGAAAGGGTGGGAAAAACATGTAAACTGGGTTGTTTTCCTGGGCATTTTGGCATGACTTTCCAACTTTGTTGATTGTGAGCTTGATGTGGACTGCTGGTGACTTTAAGGGACCTCATGCTAGTGGGGGCTCCAATCTAATCAGCCCCATTAGACATCAGGGGTCCCTTGTGAGGCTCAGCCCCTGAGTCCCACTGAGCCTCTGTCCATGCCTGCAGGACAAAGGAAGTCCTGCCATCTTCCTTTGCTGTGCATGTCTCCCTGCCCCACACTCTGTAGGCCTCTAAAGGCCTGGGTCCCAGTCTTATCTCCCCACTGTGGCTTCACCTCTGGTATCTATGGACACTCTAGGATCCATCTTCTACATCCGTCATCCTACCATGCCATTCCTCCTCAAAGCTCGTTCCCCTGCCCTGGGAGCTTTGGGCAGGTTAGCTGACAGGTAGCCTTCTAGACAGGTGCCACTCTCCTTTTGTATTACTTTCCTAGGGCTACCATAAGTACCACAAATTGCATGGCTTAAAGCAATAGAAATTTATTCTCTCACACTTCTCAAGGCAGGAAGTTCAAAATCAAGGTCTTGTCAGGGCCATGCTCCCTCTGAGACCGTGAATAGTATCCTTTCCTGCCTCATCCTAGTTTCTGATGGTGGCCATTGTTCCCTGGCATTCCTTGGCTTGCATCACTCCAATCTGCCTCCGTGATCACATGGTTTTTTTTCTGTGTGTCTTCACAATGTCTTATTGGATTTGGGGCCTACCCTACTCCAGTATGACCTCATCTAACTTAACTAATTACATCTCCAACTCTTATCTCCAAATAAGATCACGTTCTGAGGTACTTGGGGTTAGATTTCAACATATCTTTTGGGGGGACGTGATTCAACCCATAACACCTCTACTTCCTGACACTACCAAATTTGACAAGTGATTCCCTTGGGTTTGAGAAGCAGAGTTAGTCACATGATCCCATCCTTCCACAACTGGAATGTGAAGAGAAGAGGTAGAATTTCTTCATGAGTATTGCATTATTCAAAAACAATAAACTTTTCTTCCCTCGCAGTGCTTTCTAAATCATCTTGGGGTGAGGGGAGGTGATCGCTATTTCTGCAGAATGGCTGCTTCTTTGCAAGATGTGAGGCAAAGCCGTTGGCCCAAGAGCTAGAAGGTCTGAATTTACAATGCTGTAAACTTATCACCTTTGTCCTCCACTGTGGGTCTTTGCTGTCAATCTGGGCAAACGGAAAAATTCCATGTAGTACTTCACAAGATCTTATTATATTAATAATAATGATGATAATGGTGTTCACTAATTTTTCTGTGTGCAATTATGCCAGATACTGCCATTAATGCTTTATAAACACTGTCATATTTAATCTTGTAACCAAGATATTTGGTTTTTAATGTTTTTATTTTAAACTAATTTTAGCCTTTCAGAAAAGTTACAAAAAGGCAGAGTTTCCATCTGTCTTTCATCCCACTTCCCTTAATATTAATGTTATTAACTTCAGTATAATTATCAAGACCAAGAAATTAACCTTGTACAACATTATGAACTAAATTACAAAATTTATGTGTATTTCACCAATTTTTCCTTTGACGTTTTTACCATTATAGAGTCCTATCCAGAATCCCAAATTGCACTTAACTTTTATCTATTCTTAATCTCCTGCAATCTGTAATAGTTCTTTAGTCTTTTCTCTTTTTTTATGACTTTCACACTTTTGATAAATATCAATGTTATTTAGTTAAATGTCCTTCAGTTTGGATTTGTCTGATGTTTTCTCATGATTGGACAGACAGGTTATGCATTTGGGGCAAACATACTGCAGAAATGATGCTGTATCCTTCTCAGTGCATCCTATCTTGGGATTCATAATGTTGATATGTGTTATTACCAGGGATGTTGACCTTGGTCACTCAGCGAAGGTGGTTTGGGCAGGTTTCTCCTTTACAAAGTTAGTATCGTTCCCTCTATAACGAATAAATACCATGAAGGAGATACTTGGAGACTATGCTAATCCTAGTCCTCCTCAATCTTTTGCCTGCTAACTTTAGTATCCATCATGGATCTTTCTGCAACAATTAATTTTTTTAAATTAAGCTCGCTTCTTTTTTTGTGTGTGCTTTTTGGTGAGGAATATTAGCCCTGAGCTGACATCTGTTGCCAACCTTCCTCTTCCTCTTTCTTTATTTCTCCCCAAAGCCCCAGTACATAGTTGTATATCCTACTCATAAGTCATTCTAGTTCTTCTATGTGGGATGCCACCACAGCATGGCTTGACAAGTGGTGTGTGCGTCCACACCCAGGATCTGAACCGTTAAACCCTGGGCCACCGAAGTGGAGCAGGCAAACTTAACCACTACTCCCTGGGGCCGGCCCCTGAAGCAATTACTACTGTGGTGTCTATCCAATGGTTATTTTTTATTTCCCTCTTTCCTTCTATGTTTGTTAATTGAAATTCACCTGTAAGGAAGTGTTGTTCTTCCCGCCTCCATTTATTTATCATTAAATCAGTATAAACCCAGGAATAGTAATTTTTAATTTATGAGTTATAATTCAATATTGTCCTTAGTTATGTTGTTGCTCCATCTTTCCTGCTTGGACATCTAGATGCATGTGTATGTGTGATTTAGTACATATGTGTATATTTCCTAGCTCCTATCATTGAGAAACCTCCATGCTAAGGCGTATGTCTAGCTCCTAGTTCTTGGCTTCTAAACACCATTTTCCAATACAAGGAACCAAGCATCCTTGGAGAAGTAGTAGATAACAAGGCTAGGACAGAGAAAATTCAAGATAAGTCTGAGTAAACAGTGTTCAAAAAACATTGGGGCTTTTTGAAAGAACACATGAGCCCACTTGAAGGAGCTCCTAATGGCCACATTTAATTTTTTAACTAAATTGTAAGGCAGACCTAATTATCCTCATTATACCGATGAAGAAAATGAGGTATAGGACCATTAAGTAAGTTTCTTGAGGTTGCACAATTAACAAGTGGTAGTAAAACACTAATACTGAGTTGTTATTGTTGTTGTTGTTTTCACCCCAAGGCTCATCCTTTTAACAAATTGCAGTACTTTCTCCCAAGCAGAGACACTTCCCTAACTTCAAGTCACTGCTGATCAAGAAGGTGTGTTTATAACTCTCCCCTCATGTCAAAGGGTAGCTTTCTTCCTCCATTAACAAGACTGAATTCTAAATAAATTGTACTCTGCTTACGCTTGCATTTGTAGAAAGTTTCAGTAAGACCAATGCTGGTTTCAGAATGGAAATATTTGTTGTATAATCAGATTTTCCATAAAATTCAGGCCACACTCCTGAGCAGTAACCTCAGATATGGAAGCAAATTCTCTCTTTATCTTCAATTTCATCTTCAAAACTATTTTCTATCGCCTTGATACTTGACAGACAAATTAGTTGTTATAACACGTTTGGGTCGCACTTTTTAAAAATTGCAAATTGTCTTGCTTTATACATTGCTTTGTTTTTTTCTAAAGGCTAGTATGTCTACTTCTGTTGCCTTGTTATTTCATTATTTTTTTTGAGTCATGAGGACTTTTTTCTCTACCTTTAAAATCCAAACTTTCCTAGTTTATGTCCCAGAATTGGTCATTCTGAGTCAGTTTTACTCAGTGTGTGGTAAATTCTTTTCTTTGTGTAGATTCAGGTCTTCATTTATTTTCAGAAAGTTTCCTTGGGTTATAGCTTTGTTTAAATATTAGTTTTGTTTCATTGTTTTGATTTTTGCCTTCATGCCATCACTTATATATATTTTGGACTTTCTTTGCCTGTCTTTCATTTCGACCACTTTCTCCCTGACCATTTTTATATCTTTCTCTAATTTTCATTCTCTTGATTGGTTATTTGCTTTGCTTAAACTCTCTTAATTATTTTGCATTATTTAAATTGACTTTACTTTTATAAGTTTTAGATTACAGAGGAATAGAAAACACTGTATGGAGATCCCATATACCACACATCCAGTTTCCCCTATTATTAATATCTTGCATTAGTATGGTATATTTATTACAATTAATGAACCAATATTGACACACATATATTATTAACTAACATTCATACTTTATTCATATTTCCTTACTTTTTACCTAATATCCTTTTTCTGTTCTAGGATTCCATCCAGGATACTGCATTATGTTTAGTTTGCCATGTCTCCTAAGGCTCCTCTGGGCTGTGAGAGTTTCTCGTATTTTCATTGTTTTTGATGACAGTAGTTTTAAGGAGCACATGTCGGGTTTTTCGTATAATTACACTCTTTTGGAAATCGTCTGGCATTTTTTTTTCTTGGTCAGACTGGGGCTGTGGGAATGGGGAGGAACACCGTGAAGGCAAAGGGTCATTTTCAGGAAATCATGATGAAGAAACATATTATCACCATGTTTTCTCACAATTGATTTTGACCTTGAGCCCTGAGGTAGTGTTTATCAGATTTCTCCACTGAGAAGATATTCTTTCTCCCCTTGTTCACACTGTCATCTCTGGAAGGAAGTCACTGTGCTTCCCACACTTCAGTTTGGGATTTGACCCCAGTCCTTGGGGATAGAGTAAGTCCACAAATTATTTGGAAGATTTATCTCTTCCATTTATGTAATCATTCAATTATTTGTTTATAGCAGTATGGGCTCATAGATATTTATTTTATGCTATTGGTTATGATCCATTGCTTCTTTCTTTTGTTATTCACGTTTTCCTGGCTTTGTTCATTGGGAGCTCTTTCAGTTGGCTTCTATGTGCTTTTGACATATCACCACCAAATTTGTCTTTTTTTTTTTTTTGAGCACTTACTTATGGACACTACAATAGGTTCAGGCTCATCTTACATATTTTTTGCTCCAGTCTTTGAATCTATTATTTTCTCCAAGTAGCTCTGCTCCCTTTTATTGGAGAATGGTATTAGAAGCCAAGAACAGGGTGCTAGGTGTCCTTGTTCCTACTGAAGCATCAGTGTTCTAGGCCATCTCAGCTGTCAAAGGGAATGTATATTTGCATATACACATATCCATAAATATTTTTATTTGTAACCTCTGTATTCACTATATTAAGCTAAACATGAGTTCTTACTGATGTTTCCTGCTTTAATCCATTATCATATTCTAGCCTCCTCCCCTGCATATGAGTAAACTCTCACATCCAAGAAACCTGGATTTCACCATCTGTATTCATTTACTTAATTATTCAATTCTGGTGTACATGCACAGCACTTTGAAGATTGCTAGTCCATACTCCCACAAGAAACAACTTTGCCAACAAGAACATAGTGCTATGTGCAGTCCCTTTGGTCTTTAGTATTACAGGCTCCCCTCACTTCCAAAGTTACTTGGGTCAGCACCTTCTCTACCCACTCCCATCACTGGGGTTGTTTCATATATTTGTAATATAGTTAAATTCTTTGCAACATGCTTCATTCCATCCTCTGATCCCCTGACGTCCTAAATGGTTTTTATTTAATTTGCATACATTAATGCTCGATCTTTGTGCTATAAAGTTCTATGGGTTTTGACAAATGTATAATGCTGCGTATTTACCATTACAGTATCACATAGACTAGTCTCTCCATTATAAAAAGCATCCCTTGTGTTTGATTTATTAAATCTTCCTTCCTTCTCCTGGACCTTTGGCAACTGTTAGAGAAAGTCATCTAGAGGACATGGCCTCCAGTTGACCCATGAGGGGCACCTGGGTAATTGGAGGATCCTCATCCCTCCCCTGTCCTTGAAATGTGCATTTCACCCACCACTTCCACACTAAGAGCCATTTTCAAAGATGCAGCCTTGAGAGAGTAAAGTGTTGTTGAGACCATCTGGACTGAATCACTGAACCCAGTTAAGACCTCTATATAAACTTTTAACATTCTGGCAGGTGAGTTTGGAGATTTACTGGTCTTGTGGCCTCCTGAGTAAGTTCCCTTGCTTATTAAAACTACCCACCGACCAATATGGAGTGAGTAGCCTTTCTCATCTCTCCTTGCCCTCTGTGTACAGAGGCTAGTTTCAGATTCCACCTGGGAAGTTTCTGAGGTTGCAACCCAACAGCAACAAGTGATCTTTTTACTGTTTCCATAGTTTTTCTCTTTTCAGAATGTCATGTAAATGGAATTGTAAAATATGTAGCCTTTTCAGACTGGCTTCTTTCACTTAGGAATGTGCGTTTACGGTTTATCAATGTCTTTTGTAACTTTATAGCTCATTTCTTTTTATCAATGAGTAATATCACATTGTATGGATGTACCAGTTTGTTAATTCATTCACCTATTGAAGGACATCTTGGCTGCTCCCAGTTTGGGCAATTATGAATAAAGATACTATAAGCATTCACAGGCAAGTTTTTGTGGGTAGATAAGGTTTTAAATAAGTTGAATAAATACCTAGGAGTGAGATTGATGGGTGACTTGGTAAGACTATATTTAGCTTTGTAATAAATAGCCAAATTGTATTCCTAACTGGCTGTGCCATTTTACATTCTCACAAGCAATGAATGAGAGTTCCTGTTGCTCCACATCTTCTCCAGAATTCGTCTTGTCGGTTTTATGGATTTTAGCCATTTTAATAGGTGTATGGTGGTATCTAATTATTGTTTTAATTTGTAACTCTCTAATGACAAATGATATTGAGCATCTTTTGATATGCTTATTTGCTTCTGCATATCTTCTTTGCTGAGATGTCTGTGTAGATAATTGCCTATTACTTTAATAGACTTCAATTTTTAGAGTATTTTTAAGTTTATAGAAAAATTGAGCAGAAAGTATAAATGGTGCCTATAAATGCCCTGTCCTACCCACCGATTTCTCCTATTTTTAACATGTTGCATTAGTGTGGTACATTTGTTACAATTGATAAACCAATATTGATACATTATTATTAACTAAAGTCCATAGTTTGCATTAGGGTTCACTCTTTGTGTTATACCGTCCTATGAGTTTTGATGAATGAGTAATGTCATATATCCACCCTTATATCATGCAGAATAGTTTCACTGCCCCCAAAATTCCCTGTTATCCACCTATTATTCCTCCTCCCTGCCCCCAGAACTCCGGGCACCACTGATATTTTTCCTGTCTCCATAGTTTTGCCTCTTCTAGGATTTCACATAGTTGGAATCATACATTACATAGCCTTGTCAATTAGCAGTATTCAATTCAATTAGCGTTAAGGCTCTCCTCCATGTATTTTCCTGACTTGATAGATCATTTGTTTTTATTGCTAAAGAATATTCTATTTTATGGATGTACAACAGTCTGTTATCTATTCACCTATTGAAGGGCATCTTGAGTATTTCCAAATTTTGGCAATTATGAATAAAATTACTATAAAAATACTTGTTAAGGTTTTTGTGTGGGCATAAGTATTCAACTCCTTTTGTAAGTACCTAGGAGTGTGATGGTTGAATTGTATGGTAAGTCTATGCCTATCTTGGAAGAAATGACCAAACTGTCTTTGAAAGTGGCTGTACCATTTTACATTCCCACCAGCAATGAATGAATCTTCCTGTTACTTCACGTCCTCACCGGTATTTGGTGTTAGTGTATTTCTGATTCAAAGTTTTGTCCCCACATTTCCAAATGTTTGTTTGAGGATTTTTTAGTGTAATCTTACAGTTTTCAGCTTCAAGGTTGTTCTTGGGGCAGAAGGGAGAAGTTTCAACAGCTGAAATGTTTTGATTCATCTTTTCTGTTTTTATTTCTGTAGTTTTGTATGAATATGGTCAGATTTATTTCAATTCAATTTGTAAACGTTGTTTCTAGTTCAAGAATTCTCTGTACCCCCCTTGTGTTCTCTTTCCGTGCAGTTTCTTCTACAGATGAGCTTGATGGCGGGTGGTGGTGGGAAGTAGAGAGTGATGTGCCTTATTTCTCTTTTGTTTGTACAATCCTGAATTCTCCCCACTTTCTTCTTTATGTTCTATCACTGCCTCATTGCTAAGAAGTACCATCCATTCTCTGTATATCCTATTATCCCCCCAAAGCAATACTTCTCTATGGTTGCTACCTGCCAAGCTCCTTCACTGTAGCCAGTACTGTTCTGACCTGTGTTCACTATATCGGCATTTAATATTGGCTATAACTTTCTCAGGTGACTTTGTCTGTACTTTTCTGTGTTCTTCATACTCTGCTTCTTTTCACGAAGTCACTTAAGCCTCCTCTAGCCCATTCTCCACATCCACAGGCTTGCAGTGATGGGTGGAAGCCCTGTTGGAATTGTTTAATTTACTTACAATTAATTTAAAGGTGGTGCTGTTTTTTATCTTTTAATAATGGTAAAGGCATATTATTTTCATTGATGTTATGAGTTTCATGGGGAGAGTGTTGGGAAGATTTGAAACCAGGCAGTTACCATTGTGTTCAAACTACTAAATTCGAATTAAGATCAGAAATTTCAAAACTTCATAAATGATATGGCCTGGGTGCAGTTTTATAAGAAGGCAATATCCTGAGCTTTCAAAGACTGAGGCTGTGAGCCATATATTTCAGTATAACATGTAGAAAGGTGAAACGTTTGAAATGAAGAAAAGATAGATAGGTGAATGAATGGGTAGACAGAAACATATGGATAGATAGATAGACAGATACATTGTTAGGATAAATATTAGAAGCAGAGAGATGACAGAGAACTTTTCCTTCTTTTCGAAGGATTAGCTGGTCCTAACAGTTGACTGAACAGAAGGAGATTAAAAGGGAGGGAATTTCCCGTCAAAGAGAAACTGATTCATAGGTCTCTCTGATCACACGTTCTGGTGAGGCAGAATTAGACTGGCAATTATTGCAAACAAAAAGGTGAAAACAGTTAGCAGAAAGTCAAAGAAAGAAGTTATCTTCCTAGGGAAAGCAAAATTTTTAAAGCATTTCTCCCTCTGCGTGGGTGGTATGTAGTGAGTAAGGGAGTAGAAGTGTTAAATCTGACCCGTGCCCCAGGTGTGGAGGAGATTCATACCTTGTCCAAACGTTTCTGAACCGATAAATTTGTAGACTTTTCTGGTATTGTCAGTGAGTGGTGATAAGTGCTTGAGAGAGAGAGAGAAAAAAATAAATAAGGCAAAAGGGACCTGGGGCAGCCTGCATTCTCACTACTTGGCAAGGACGCAGGGATTTCCCCTGGGCAGAAAAACACTGGGAAAGGCAGCAGATTTTAAGATACCTCGTGAGTTCCTTGAATGAGCAGACATACCATAGCAAGGGAATTTAGGTAGAAAATAGAGTAGACCCCCTGTGGCATGGAAAGAGGAATCATTTCTTCGCAGGGTCACCATTGTTGGTGATCTACTCAAAGAGAAGCTTCCAAGAACCCCTAAATAAAATTTGTGACCCTCAAGATTCCAGCAGTTTTTGCCAGCAGATTAGAGAGAGTCAGAAGCCAGCTAATGCTAGATGGGGAAATTGGTGATTGGGGTTGGGAGGGTGGACAGTGAAGCAGATAACATGCTTGTCAAATAAGTCCAGGTATTTTCAAGAGCAGAGCACTGTCTCCCACAAAGAGAGGGGAAAATGTTCAGGATCATTCCCTCCATTCACCATCTCCCTAACAGACACACCCACCCACCCACCCACCCACCCACCCACCCACTGCTGCTGACAAGTATTCCTAGATGTTCTGCTACTGGACTATTGGATTGTAAAAAGATAATAATTCTTAGAAATGACCAAATAACTCCTCAAAATGAGGCCACTTTAAGAGAGAAGAGAAGAGTTGGGGGCTATTTACTAGAAAAGACTGATATTCAGCCAATTGATTTTCTTCCCCACTATCTTAGTTTGCAGAGAATGGAAGCAAAAACGTAGATACCTTTATAACACAAAATTATAAACAAAAACTAATTTCTTTATCAACAAAAAACTAACTTCTTTCCTGTATATTACATCTCAGAATTGATTCTCCCATTCTTTGTTACTAAGCCTAAAGTTTTGCCACCAAAGATTCATTTCCTTTAGATTGTAAAAATGACTAAAACCTGTCCTGTCTACCTTCTCAAGTGTTGAGAAGAATGAGAGCAATGTATGTGATTACCATTGTAAGCTGTAAAATAATTGTATCACAATCAAATAATAACGATAGTGATCATAGAAATAAATTGTAACTATCTAGGAAACCGTGACATCTGAGTTGAGATGTCTTTTATAGATAGCTATAAGACACTTTCCTTTCTGTCTCAGCTACTCTGTTTCTAACCCCTTTGACTAATGTGAACTACTGGGGAAGGCTCAAGAGTCAGAGGAAGAAAGGAGAAGAAAAAGTTGATTAAGGGTGCATTATGTGTAGAAGAATATTTCAAAGAATATATGGTGACTTGCAAAAGAATAATTCTACAGCAGTTTAAAAAACAAAACAAAATAAAACAAATAAAAACAATAAACTATTGGGTATTTTTCCCTTTCAATCAATCCAGCAAGAAACAACTGCATTACCTGATGGCCTTATAGTTACGATCCCTGCTGAAGCCAGTTTGCCAACCTGTATTGGGTATCTTTCAGGGGTCCTTAAACTCCTCCTTTGCCCTGCCTTTGTTTTTTGAGTGCTTCATATGACTAGGCACTATTTTAAGAACGTTACACGTGTGGTATTATTTTCATACCCATACTGAATAGGTACAATTATTTTCCCAACTTTGAGAAAGAGAAACTGAGGCACAGGGGGATTAAATAACTTGCTAGTCACACAGGAGTAAATGGTAGAGTTAAGGTTCCAACTCAAGAAGAACAAGTTTTGCTCCAGGCAGTGCTCTTCATTACTAACTTAAACTGGTGACTTGTGGTCCACCCTGTTTCCAGGCAGAGGCATTTGTAAATCATTTTATTTGGTTGATAATCTGATTGCTTCCAAAATGAAAATTTGTTTCTGCTCTTGCTTACTTGTTTACACACACAAACACACACACACACACACTCACTCATGCATTACCAACTTCTTTTAATTTGGGGACAGATGAGTAGATCTTTTGGTGCTTAATCCTCCTGTGTTCAATGAATGATGTGTCTTTTACCCCTGGATTTATTTTATCTTTAAAAATGGCATAGCTTAAAGATTCTGATTGCTATCCGTTTGAGAAGACTGAAGGAAGAATTATTCCATCCAAGGTCAACGTTTATTACCTCTGTGTGTCCTTAGTCTTGAGTAAACTTTCTGAGCTGCAATTTCTTTTTCCTTAAGGAAAGGTAATTCTACCTACCTCACAGGTGATTATGAAGATTATATAAGATCTGTATATAACCTCTAAAGACCTTTGTAAATGGATGATGCTACTGATAACTAAGTTGTTTTCTATTCTCTGTATCATCTCTTCATCTCTCCTGGAAAAATGAGATTTCCGTTGGTCTTCCATTTTCTGCTAATACTCTAGAGTTTAAGTAGATAACCTAAGTTTCTCACATAGCAACTTCATCAGAGAAGTAAGAAATATGTATTTGAATGTAGAGAGAAATGAGGCCAAACGGCCACACAGCAGAACTGGAACCAGAAACGCTTCTAACTCGTAGTCTAAATCCATTTTCTTTAGATTATAGTGTTCACTTTTTCTCACCGGTGCTTTTTCTTTCATTTAATCATAAAGTATTTTCACCTCTATTCAAAGCTAAAGAAGGAAAAAAATGAAAACAAAAATTAATTCAAATCTCAATTCAGTAGGATCTTTTTGCATCAAACTTCTCTATGTTTACATAGAGAGCATAAATTCATAAGAATTTAAATTTCTATAGGACTTCATTGTTTTACAACACTCATGTTCACTCTTCAATATTATTCCTGTCAATAATTTATTTTAAGATATGTCAAGTACATGGAATCATTCGTATTTTACTGATAAGGAAACAGGCTCAAGGAAACTGGACAGGATGGACTCCTGGCTAAGGATACACAACTGGTTAAAGGACGAGACTGAGGGAGAGAAAAAAGAGCCTCAAAAATTACAATGTAAATCCCTTTTCAAGTGTTACTATTCACTGCTTGATCAGAACCATTCGATTAAGAATTTCCAAACTCCGACCAGAGAATTTATAATTCATAAAGCCCAACTTCCTGTTTGTTGCACTGGAGTACGTAGCGCACTAACGGCCAGTCATTTCTGATCCTGGCTGGGACTTTAGAGGCCGATTTGAGCTAGTATTCTATTGGGTAAGTGGTTGATGTGGGCACCATACAGCTACTGGAAATACCCTAGGGAGAAGAGAATTCTGTAGAAAGGAAGCAATTTTCAGTATGTGAGGGATAATCAACACACTCACATACATTTGATCATTTGCATACATCATTTGATACTTAGCATATCTAATTGCTTTCTGACAGGAATTAGCTTCCCTGTTTGCTCTGCTTCTTGCTTAGTACCTTCACCAAATGCATCACTGGAGTCTACCGGTCCCTGTAGAGCCGTGCCTATGGTCTGGGTCACCCTTAAGTCCCAAAGGGCTGATCATGTAAAAGAGAGGATTGTAGGATTTCAGAACCATCTCTGACCTGTGAAATCCTGCAAGAGAAAGTATGTTCCATTTTGGTGATTTCTGGAAAGATTATAAATTATGGTGATTATAGTGCATGATAATAGTCAAAATGATCAGAGTTTACAGTTAATGAAAACGTATGCCATGTCGGTGTTACATAATCCCCCAAATCATCATCGTTTTACATGGCAACAAATCTCCACCATGTACTCTTTTGCTGGTATAGACAAACAATGCTCCAGCCCAAAATGCTGATGAGCCACAAAATAAAGTACAGGTGGTATAGGTTAGGGTAGGTCACCGAGAACTCCATGGGGTGATGAATCTTACATAATTCTGATAGAAAATGTAGAGATTTAGATATTGGAATATTTCCAGGGAAAGTTGCACTTGGCCTTCAAGAAATCTAATAGGTGGACATTATCTTAGAAGTAGAAGTCTTGCAAAGTAGAAGAAGAGTCTCTCCAAGTGTGATGGTTAGTTTATGTCACAACTTGACTGGGCCATGGGATGCTCAGAAAGCTGGCTAAACATTACTTCAGTGTGTTTCTGTGAGAGTGTCTCTGGAAGAGATTAGAATTTGAATTGGTGGGCTGAGTAAAGAAGATTGCCCTTGCCAATGTGAGCGGGCATCAGACAATCTATTGAGGGCCTGAGTAGAACAAAACAGAAGAGGAAGATTGAATTTGCAATCTGCCTGACTGTGAGCTGGGGCATCAATCTTCTCCTGCTCTCAGGGCTCCTGGTTCCCAGGCCTTCAGACTTGGATTGGAATCTATACCATTGGCTCTCCTGCCCTCAGGCCTTTGAACTACACCACCAGTTTTCCTGGGTCTCCAGTTTGCAAACTGAGGGACTTCTCAGCCTCCATAATCATGTGAGCTGATACTTTATAATAAATCTCTTCCAAGATATGTATAAATGTAAGTATAGATACAGATATGTAGATATAAGTAAATAGATATGAGATTATCATCTACTTATCTATCAACATCTATTGGTTCTGTTTCTCTGGAAACCCTGAGCAATACACTAGTACACCAAGGCTCCTCAGCTTTGTGGGTCCAGAAACTTGAACTTGTCAGTGCAACTGAGTTGGGTTGATTCAGGGAGATTGATTCACGCTGAATAAGCTCACAAGAGACTAAAGTATGTATACCAAAATGAAGATGATTGGTTAAATTTTTTTTTTTTGAGGAAGATTAGCCCTGAGCTAACTACTGCCAATCCTCCTCTTTTTGCTGAGGAAGACTGGCCCTCAGCTAACATCCGTGCCCATCTTCCTCTATTTTATATGTGGGACACATACCACAGCATGGCTTTTATCAAGTTTTGCCATGTCTGCACCGGGGATCTGAACCGGCGATCTGAACCGGCGAACCCTTGGCCGCCGAGAAGCGGAACGTGCAAATTTAACTGCGGCGGCACCGGGCCAGCCCCATGATTGGTTAATTTTTTGGATGAAAAAACTTGGTCTTATTTCCTTCTTGGAAATAATAATCAGAGGGTAGCTTGATGAGTATAGATTCATAATAAAAATTAGTTATAAGACTGGACAATTTAATGTTATAATTATTTTCCATGATATACTGACTCTGAGGACCAGGATATTAGTTAATTAATTTAGAACACTTACTTTTGATGAGCGTTTGAATCAGTATTTATAAAACATGGCTAAGAATTTTTTCCAAATATGTGGCACTTTATATATGCTCCACCCCTTAAGTTTGATTAGCATCAAGTTATTGATTTGGTCTGGGAATTTTTCTTTCCATTTAAGGTTATTGTGTACCTCTGTTATGATGCATCTGGGGTTGATTTTATAACTTGTTTCTAAGAAGTTATACTTTTTTTCTCTTAAAAAGATTTAGGAACATCTCATTAGTATCTCATTGCAATGCCAGAAATCTTTATGAACATTTGGAATCAAGAGAAACAGCTGGAAAAGTTCAGAATGTTTCCATTATAATGTAAGCCCACTACTATGCTTAATGGCATGAGTGAGGTCTTTCAGGTAATAATGAACAATGTGGGTGAAGAGTTTAAGAAGACTGGCTTGGTCTGAACAAATAAAAATATAGTCAAGAGTTCTGAGATCACTTGGATGGATGCTGGGGAAAGATGGATGGAGGCAGGCAGTTGAAGATTCTAGAATGAAATACTAAGGTAAAATTCAATCTGAAAGCAGAATCTTGTAAGCCCTTGCATAGAGAGGCTCAGGTTGGTCATGGAGCATCCATTCATTGAGTGCCACTCTGTCTTAGCCCTCTTCTGGGTCTGGGGGACACAAAAGTGAGTGACAGAAGGAAGCTTCTCACCATACAATCTAGAGGGGAAGACAGACACTAAAAATTATTTTTAAAAGTTCATTAAACAATCGTTAAGTGGCAAAGTGCTATGAGATAGAAGTTTAGAATTCCATGGGAAGGTATCCCAATGGAATGAAACAGAATCTGCGCGGGGCTGAATTCTAAAGCAACTTTCTGGAATAATAGAATAATAAGTTCATTTGCTCATAATTATGGATCTGCAATTACCAGCAAAGGATTAGAGCAACTAAAAAGTGGAGGAAGGGACTAGTTGCTTACTATGAGCTCAAAGGATCTGAGTATCTCCCTGTCATTTTTATTTTTTAATATCCATAGCATAAACTGGTGTCCTTGGGCAGAGGCTTCTGAGACTCAGTGCATGTTCCGAAGTGACTGGGAGATGAGTGGTCTCCCTGGGACTTCAAGCTCTGTCTAACTCCAGTGTATTTACTCAATGACCCTGTGCATGTCACAAATTTCAAATGCCTATTTTGAGATTCCTCTACTTTTATAAGTGTAGCTGTGTTTTCTAGACAGGAATGTGGAAGATTGAAGATTAATGACCTGTACCCAGAAATGAGTAAAATTGAGGGGGGAACACACAGTAAGTGGGATCTGAGTCCTTGGTCCTCATTCATTCATTCCTTCTGCAAATTGTCATCTGTGCCCAAATGTGAAGCCAAGGTTACAGTGGGCTTCCAGAGAAAGTGGTGTCCGCGAACCATTTTCTCTCTCTTCTCCCGGGGTTTGAAATGTCACCAGAGCCCTGAGACACAATAGAGGATTTTAATGTACATTCAAGTGTATGATTCTTTCTATTATCATTCTTATTATTATCATTATTCACATCCTATTAGCTTTTCACCTTGAGCTAATGTGACATTTCATTGCTATGGAAAATCAATGAGGCAAAAATTTATCATGCTACCACAAACAATTACTGTTGATTTAAGTACAAAGACTAAATACCACATGGACGATATGGATAAAGAGATTAAAATGCACACATACATATCATCCATTATTGAGAATCTCTTAAGTGGTTTTAAAAATTAGTGTTTTCTTCTAGAAAGAACAGATTCCCTTATTGAATGACCATAACCTGAACTGAAACTTGCTTTCAGCGTAATTAGCTATGTCCTCACTTCTGATAATGATACCAAACTTTGGATTTAATTAGACTCTAATTGCTGTTTTAAATTGTCTCCTGCCTCAGACTTTGCTTTCTTTGCCATCTCATTCTGAGTTTATTTTTTTTCCATTTTCTATTTATGTTCCTGTATTGAGACACAATACCTAAGAAACGAGTCACAAAACTTTTAACCAATGGGGTGGTCCTAGCAAGAGCACATGATATTTTCCAAGAAGCTTCTCTAATAATGATTTCGTGTGGCACTGGATGGCTATTTGTCAAGCACATTTTCCATTTCTCCTGGGAACAGCTAGCTCATGTTTCCCTGAAGTTAAGTGTGCTCATGTGACAAAGTCCTGGCC
The DNA here is from genome assembly GCF_041296235.1 of Equus asinus. NCBI lineage: Eukaryota > Metazoa > Chordata > Mammalia > Perissodactyla > Equidae > Equus > Equus asinus. Next base: position 8,060,785 of record NC_091806.1, on the reverse strand, counting down.
AATGGACTGTGAAAAGAAGTGATCCTGGCTCATAAAACCTTCCACAGGATCCTCCATTCTATTTCCTCCCCTGTCTGCTGGCTAGATGTTGACATCCAGGTGACCTTGGATGTCGTGTAGTTCCCAAGACTCTGCTATGCTGGATGTCTTCTGCCAACCCCGACCTATTAGATTTTCATTATGTGAGTGAGAAACAATCTTCTAATGGGTGAAGCTGTAAAGACTCATGGTCGAGCTGTTTCAGCAGCCATCACTACCTTGTCTAAAACGTGTGGTAACGTCTCCTATAGACCATTGACTAATGTTTTACTATACCTCTGTATTGGCAGGGTTTTCCAGAGAAATAGACATGTGAGATATATTTAACAAGGTATATAATTAGATATATATAATATAATAAAAATATATATTTATATTTATATATAATAGGATATATACATATTTATATGGAATTAAATCTATGGATAAAGACACATATACATAAAGAGATATATTTTGAGGAATTGGCTTACACAATTATGGTGGCTGGCAAGATTTAAACGCATAGGGCAAATTCCAGAGGCTGGAAACTCTCAGGCAGGTGCCGATGCTTCCTTCTTGAGGCAGAATTTCTTCTTCCTCCGGAAAACTTCAGTTTTGCTCTTAAAGCCTTTCCACTGATTGGATGAGGCCCTCCCGCATAAGTGAGGTCATTTCCTTTCCTTCAAGTCAACTGATCACAGATGGTAACCACGTCTACCAAACACTTTCACAGCACACCTAGACTAATGTTCATAACTCTGGCCAAGATGACACATTAATCTAACTATCACATCCTGGTGAAGAAAGTCCTCTTTACTTACGTCCAGAAATTTTAACTCTTAGAAATTTTATAAGAACTTCTTATTAATGTAACGGAAATACAATGGAATGGAAATGTACACATGGAAATGCTTTATTGGAAGTACATAATTTTTCTATTTCTACTCACTTTCTAGTTGTAGCAAAGAATCAAAAGTCATTCAGAACTTAACCACGCTTTAATAATACGCATCAGGAATAGTGATAGCCTCTACTAATATTTACTGACTGCACTTAAGTCCCTCGTATTTTATATGACATAGCAGATAATCATCACAATATCCCAATAAAATGCAGAAGACTAAAGCTAAGATGCGAGAGGGTACATTAATTGCTGAGGTTGGACAGCTAAAAAGTATCAGTGCAAGCATTCACACCCAGGCTTCACAATGTCAAGACTCTTTACCACCATGCTGTGCCATCCCAGGTAGCCTTTCAGCCTTTACCCGCTTCCATGCCAGGATGTATAGGAAGCATTGCCACTTGCATTTCTCTCTACTCATCTCAGCTCCCTCTTCAAGAAGCAGAGTCCATGCCTGCTCTTTGTTGTGTCTGCTTATCTCCTTAGTTCCTTCCCCAGACCCCTTCACATTTCCCACCTGCCTTTGCCCCCGGTTAATAATGACAGACGGGATGCTTCTCACTTGCAAATAACTTTTCACTTTGGCCATCTCCCAGCTGGCTAATGTGAAGTTTGTAACTTGTAAAAACAGCAAAGAAGCAGCTCATGGGGGGAAGTCAGAGGACAGGCCAGCATCCGTTCTCCCCTTTCCCTAAGACAGGTTTGCAATTGGTTACACAATTTAGAGAACAAGAAAAAAGTTAAAATGAAACAGAGTAAAATAGAAAAGCAGAGAGATTGCTTCTGAAAGGTGGTTAAATTGCCTGGGTCAGTGTCCCCTATGAAAAAGCTAGTGGTATATTCCCTGAGAAATGCTCTTCCCTCTCATGCAATAAGAAAAGCTGTTTCAGGACCATAAACAGACTCTTCTGTTCACCCAGGGTCATCCCTCCTCTGCCCATTCTTCGTTTATTGTCAGACGCCCCTCCCTACTAGAGATCATATAGCTATGGTGCTATACTGACAGAGTGATGCCTTCATGTAATTCCTTTTATCAAATGCTTTTATGAATGGACTCTTCAGGCTGGTTCCTTGTTATTGCTAAAGTCTCTACTCTGGAACTCCAGTGCTTGCTGTGTGGCAAACTCTTGTCTTAGAGGCTGGGTGTGAGTTCCAGCTATAAAGAGTTACGAATAAAACCAGTATATCTAGATTTCATCAGTTTGCATGGTAATTCTTCCATTTTTTTCTCCAATTCATACTAGTCTAAATCTGTACTTCAATTGATTGTGAGGCATTAGATAGCTTTGCCATGTTTCCTTCTTCTAGTACGCCTGAGAATTCTGGAGAGTGTCTAAATATTGCAAGAATCTGTCCGGATTGTCACTATTCAACTCAGTCACACTAGGGCTTGTGCAGTACTGCATCCACAGTCTGGACTGTGGGCCATCTTATCTTTGTATGTATATTAGTTTTCTCTTGTTTCTTTAACAAATTACCCAAACTTCATGGTGTAAAACAGCACACATTTATTCTCTTGTGGTTCTGTAAGTTAGAAATCAAGGATGCATTTTACGAGACCAGAAGAAATGTTCTCAGCTCTTAGAAGCCACCATACTCCTTGGCCACGGCGTTTTTCTTCCCTCTTCAAATCCAGCAACAGTGGGTCCAGTCCCTCCCACGCCACATCTGTCCACCCACTATTCTGCCTTCTTCCACATTAATACTCAGTCATTAGATTGGGTCCGCATGGATCACCCGGTATGACCTCCCCACATCAAGGTCCTTAACCCTAAAGGTCACATCTGCAAATTCCCTTTTGCCATGTAAGGTAACGTATTCATATGTTGTGGAGATGAAGATGTGGACATTTTTGTTGGAGCCATTATTCTGCCTCTTCATATTATTCAGACATCAGCTCAAACGTCACCCTACGATCAAGGGCCTTCCTTGATCACAGAAAATATTGTTTTTACATTAATGATCATTACCTGCATTTAATTTGCTTATTTACGGTTTTTACTTGTTTATCGTCCATAGCAACAACTACATTGCCGGCTCCTCAAGCAGAGGTCTTGTTCACTGGTATATTCCAAATGTCTGAATAGTGATTGTCACATAATAGCTACTCAATAAATATTTATTGAATGGACAAAAGCATGAGTAAGTGGAAATGCTCTTAACCTATCAAGTGTATAGGATTCCAGTTTGGAGTCTTCTCATTCTCCCTAAATATTCCCCCTGTCCATGATGGTTGACAGAATGGTCTCTGTCTTTATCACAACTGCCTTTACTCAAAGAACATGTCTTTGGCCAAGACATTAGAACAGTATATTGCACGTGCAGGACATTTCCCAAAGTCTGAGTTATTCTGTCCAGAAAATAACACATAGAAGACTTCAGAGGAAAATAAAGACTTTCCTTTCATTTTGCTTTACTATGGCCTAATCAAACAAAAAAATAAAATCTTTCATTTCATAAAAGAAAAAGGAAGTGTTGTCCTAAAGTTGAAACCAAGACTTTGTCTGTAAAAAAGTGGGAGAAATACTTCTGGCTCTAAAATGGAAGACTATCCTGAAACACACACACACACACACACACGCAGACACGCACACACACTTCTAGCCAGAATTCCAAAATCTTGGGCCCGGCCTCACCAGGGCAGGTCTCCACAGTAACAGTTATGGAGTATCAGACAGGAAGCACAGCCTGTGCTGGGTTCCTTATATATATTATATCACTTAAACTTTTTTCGGTCTTCCTCGTAGGTGTTGTTACCTCTGTGTTATTCACAAGGATGTTGTCTTGGAGAGATAATATCCAAGAGATATTTGGGATTTCAAACCAGGCTGCTGGATTCCAAAATCAGTACTCTTTTCAGAGTTTTCCACTGCTCTCAACCTACCATCCTTTCTGCTTTCTTTTATGTCACTCCTGACTTTATACTTATAGTACCGTTATGCTGCTCATGGAAGCATCTTTTTCTGGGTCTGTCCTTCTAGGAGAACATTTTAATGCTCAAAAAATACTTCTTGTTCTAGTCTCAAAACACGATTTCCTTCAAAAGCTTGGTCTCACCAAACAATCTCTGTAATGAATACCAACTAGAAAGCGCCACGGAGTAGGGAAAAGACATGGAACTTGAATTCGAGTCGTGAATCTGTGAATTTTCAATAGTACGATTTGGGGCTGGGTCTGTGTAGTAAGGCCCTTGGGCAATGGGAGTCTCTTCCAGAGACTGTTTATTAAACTCTGTACTGAGTCTGACACTACTTTCTTCATTATCTCATTTTGTTTTATCAACATTCTCTGAGCCTTGGTTTCTGTATCTCTAAAATAGCATTGAGAACTATTGTACCCTTCTCACTTGTGATCAGAAAAATCCAAAATTAAATGATAAAAAGAATATTAACCTGTTTTAAGTAACAAGAACATTTAAATCTTGCATAATTGGAAGTCCAGTAGGGCAGGCTCCAGGTGTGGCAAGGAATAGAGACTTCAGAATGTCATCAAAGAGCTTGGTTCTTATTCTCTTTCCGATCTTCTATCCTCAGTATTGGCTTCCTCTAAGGCTGGTTGCCTTTATGATGCTAAAATACTTTACAGAAAATTCTTGACCAAAGGGATTCTTTTTCTTTTTTGTCCAGCAGGAGTGAAAGAGAGAGAGAGAAAGAGAGGGAGAGAGACCTCTCTGCCAAGAATTGTACGTACACACTTTCCTTTAGTCTGATTGGGCCAAATTATGTCTCAAAAATACCACTGGGTGAGAAAGAGTTATCACAAGAATGCTATTCACTGATTAACTCAGCATATCTAGAGATGGGGTCACTCCCCTGAGTCTTATGGGGATAAAGGGTAATTTGCACAAAATTTAGCAAAGTTTAGAAGAACACAACTGAATTTGTGAGTAGGCAGTAAACAGATCCACTCACATGAGGAATCTCTGCCCCCTTTTCCACACGTCTTCGGTGTTTCCTTGGCACAAAAAGCAGACTAGTTGATAATATGATTGACTAGAGCCTAGGACGTTTACTGCTTCCATTCGCTAAGGACTTGCTTGACTGCATCCTCTTCAGACATAGGTGAGAAGTCTTGTCTTGAGAACAGATCAGATAGTCTCAACGTCTTCCTATCTTTGTATGCATGTTTCGTCCAATGTGTCTTTACTGCTTCTCCTATCAAGAGGGAGAATTTATTTCTCCACCTTAGGAATCTGGGCTTGCCTTGGAAGTTGTTTAAACCAATAAACCACAGTAGACCCTGTGAGGCTTTTCAGCTGAAATCTCAAAGGGCATCATCATTTCTAATCTTGCTTGCTACCCTGAGACTGCCGTGTAAAAAAGCCTGGGCTAACCTCCTTGAGGATGAAACACCATATGGAAAGAGAGGTCAAGTTGACAAGCAGCACAAACAAATACATGATTGCTATTTCAAAGCCGCTATGTTTGGGGTGGTTTGTTATACAGAAATAGATAACTGTTACACAATCTATGGGTCTGGTTATTTAAGAAAGAAAGTGTATTGATATGTATACTTATATTAAAGTATAAAGTATATTTTACTTAATATGTATGCTTATATTTAAACAAAGGATAAACTATAATATATTTTAAAATGTGTATTTATCAAGGAAGAAAAGGAAGGGAGTGAAGGCGGGTATAGAATCTAAACTTCTTCGTTGATTTGAATTTGGAATCGTGTGGATATGCTTCATAATTATATAACAAAATAAAATTTTTGAAAACAATCTTAAAAAATCAAAACTAAGAGCAAATTAACTTAAATTTCTGTCTAGTGGCAGAACTATTCAAAGTAAATTAAAAACACAGTGATTTGCCTATCCATTCCTGCAGGAGAAAAATAATTGCAAAAAACAAAGATGTCAAACCAAAAAAAAACCTTAAACCTTGGTATTCCAAGAAAAATATCCACCCTCAGCTTACCATTTGAGTCCACTGCACCTTTTTCGAGCTTCATAATTCTAAGTTATTTTTACAAACAAAAGAGTTCAATGGAGTCATATGGTAATTGCAGGGTAAAATTAGTTCCATTTATTTATTACCTATTTTTAAGTAAATTTTCTCTTTCTTATTTTTCTTCAGTAGATTATTTCAAGAAACATGTTGACTGAATGAATTTCTAGATTAACGATAAAAATCTGGGTCTTTATTCCTCCATTTAACACCTATTTTCCCCTTTGTTTACAATTAACTATATTTTCCAAAGGGTGGGTTTGACAAAGAAAGAACTAGAATAAGGATTGTATAGGATCCAAACGTCCCGCAAAGGATTTTTTCTTAGACTGTACATCTCCCTTCCAACCAGAATGACTTTCATGGGAAGCAATCTAGGACCCTAAACATTAAATGTTCTATTGGAAATGCTCCCATTAATTGCCTTTAAAAAAATGTAACCTTCACCCTTATGAAGATGGTGAATTAAGAACTCAGAGTTTTGTTTCCTTGTATTCAAGTTCCCCATATTTGAGGTAGCACAGCCATGCATTTACCAGTGACAGACTCAGCTTTGTGGAACTAATTAGGGAAACCAATTATTTATTTTACTGCATTAAAAAGCACAAATATACGTGAATAGGCTCCCTGAAGGCTGGAGAGTTTTTTGGATTTTTTTTTTTTTTGAACGAGAAGAGGTAGAGTTTAATTTCTTAGAACAGCTATTCCAGATTGGTTTTGTGTTTAATGGAACGAGCTGATTGAGTGCAAGTGGAGAACTGAATAGTTCTAGCCCAAGAGTCATTATGGACATATTGGACTAGAGACCTTGGTAAATTAGAATCAATCTAAAAGCAAACTTAAAGTGAATTCGAATCCCATTCAACATAGAAGGTATGCTCATGTTTGACCAGCACTGATACAGAGAAAACCATGACACAAAAATTTCTTCCCTTAAGAGATGATTTCCTAGTGAGGAAAAGAAACATTTAGAAAAATAAAATTGACATGATGTGATGTTGATGCACACGCCAAATTCTATGATATTTCAAGTGTTGAACGAGCCACCTTGAACTAGGCGAATAGAGCATGACTTCAGAGAAGAGCTGATATTTGTGCTGGGATTCTTAGGGCAAGAAGGAGTTGGCCAGGTGCACCTAAACATCCAGACAGAGGGAAAGGAAGGATGAAAAGCACAAAGTCTTGAAAGTGCAGCATGCATTTGGATAAAGGAAGGAGATCGAGAATGGTTTAAGCATGGGATGTGTGAAACCAATGTGACCATTTAGCGGGGGCAAGAGTTATCCGTGCCTCATATCTATTCCCTACAATTGTTCTGAGCCGGTGTATTTTGGGAGGCAGCCAGAGGGCAAAATTGGCAGGCATCATTGTGAGCTGGGGTTTTGGGAAGAATAGAGAGCATGGATGGTAGAGGTCACTAATAGCATCCAATTAGCACTCATTCCAGTATTTGCAAGGGGAGCTAGTTTCTTGCTTTTTACTTCTCTTTCACATGCAAAATAATGATTAGGTGTCATTCTAAAAAGTCTCTAATTACTAATAAGATATCTAGGGAAGTAATGACACAAGAGCTTCTTGGACATGCTTGCCACTGTATGAAATCCTCGTTAAGAGGAACAGAGGTGGAGGAGAATGGTGCCATCTTGTTGACAGTGCCCATGTAAATCTGTAGAATTGGAATGGGAGTACAAGGGCACAAAAGTGTGGCCCTAACACAGACTTGCCAGATTCCCAGAAGTGGGGGATAGGACATTGTTTTTTAATTTAAAGGGGTGGTAACAGTGTTAACAGTAAGAAAGGAGGGAGATATGATTACTATCATTATCCAATATATATCTTGCCAGAGAAGAAGTGTAAGCCTTGGAATTTTGGTTGCAAGAAGTTTTCTTTCTGTTGATTTCCAACCACAACTGTAAATAAAGCAGCATGTTAGTAATGTGTATTTTTATTTATTTTGTATTGTGATTAACTATACTATCATTTGGTGTTCCCCAAGCACCTAATGCTTTGTGCTCAGTACAACTTTGTTGAATGAATGAATAAATTGTCCACCTTATATCATACAGCAGTTTTTTATACCAGACTGTGTGTTCTGTGAAGTCAAAAATTTTTTGCAGTGGATTGCAAAAAATGAGTACAAATTCCTCCCGGCCCAGGATGCACATGCCATTTGCAATATGATTTTGCTCCTCACTCCAAGAAAAGGTAGAGTCTGTTTCCTCACCTCCTTAGTTCTAGGCTGGCCTTCTGGCATCCTCTGACTAATAGAATGCAGTGGATGCAACATTTTAAGAGTTCTGAGTCTAGGGCTCAAGGGCCTTGCAGTTTCTTGGAACTCAGGCTACCATGTAAAGAAGCTCAGGTTAGCTTTCTTGAGGATAGGTAACCATACAGAAAGGCCAGCATGTGAGTAAGACCATCTTAGACTATCCAGCCTCAATCCAGTCACCGTCTGACTGTCACCAAAATGAGCAATTCCCAGTGGAGTCAATTGGAAAACCACCGTGGTGTATCAAGCCCAAAATACTGACTCACAGATTTCTGAGTAAAGAAAATGGTTGTTTCAAATTGCAGAACTTGGGGGATAGTTTGTTACATAACAGTACATAACTGATATGGTTTGTTTATGTTATTCACTGCTGAATTTCTAGAGCCAAGTTAATTTCCTTACATGTCATTAACTGTCATTAATTTTTTGTTTATTGACTACAAACTTTGAATCTTACAAGAATCATACAAGGTAAATATTATTTCCATTTTTTAGATGAAGTAAAAGAAGTTCAGAGATCTAAAGTAATTGGCCTATATTAGTAAGAATGCCAAAAGGAAATAGATTCACATAAAGTAGGTTAAATTGAAAAGAATTTAGAAAAAGTGCTATTTACAAAGGCATGAATAAGGAGTTCAACTATCTAGGGGCTTCAACATAGAACAAGGATGCTTGTCAAGAAGAGGAGGCTATCCTATTCATATACACATGTTTTTATGGTTTTGCACTCCTGGTGCTCTTAGAAAAGTTCTTACTCATGGTTAGAGAATATTTTTCTTGATGATCTGATCCTACTTTGAGCCTCATGAAAGAAGACAGAAGGGTAGTTACTGCCAGCTTGCAGAGAGAGGCCAGGGGAGAGATATAATTCTGACACTATTGCTTCCTTTTTGATTGTCACTTTTATTTCATAAAATGATAGTGGATACAGAGTGGGTTTCAGCCAAGGAAAGAACTTGGTCACGCAAACACATAGAGAATTTGAAAATTTCTGGTAGACAATGTGGCAAGTATAGTGCAGTAAAAGAGCTCTGGGCTTGAGACTCTGGTCCTAGCCTCCCTGCTGGGAGATGCTACACCATGATCCAATTGTTTAAATTCTCAATGGTTCCATTTTCTCATTAATCAAAATATCAAAATTATGCAAGACCCATCTACCTCAGAGAGTAGTGTACTATAACCACCACACAAGAACATTTTTATCTATGGCACACTGGAAAATACAGAACTCTTGGTGTTTGTAAAGTAATCTTCCTTTCAACGCATGCAAATATTTTGCAATCCCCTGGAAAAATCAAATGAACATATGGCTTTGTTTCTTTGAACAAATTCAGTTACCCTTGAAGGCTGCCCCTCCTGAACTGTGTCTTTGAAAGCTGCGCTTTGTGGGGAAAGGTTTTGAGTTGGCCACAAAGAGCCTTGACCTTGTGTGGCATTCCTTTATGCTTGCTGTCCTGGAAAGCAAAGGGCTTAGCCACGGGTAGTCTTCAGGGATCCAACCCAGAGCAAGTGATGTTTGATTCATTGAGTTTCCCTGCTTGAATAATCAGAGAGGGCAATTGAAACCTGGCCTGGATTACAAGATTTATGAAATACAAAATTCACCAGTGGCCTCTGTCTCCTCTTTCCTTTTCAGTGATAGGTTAAGAGCTCAGGTTGGAGAAAATAGAAAGAGAAGAGAGCAGTAGGCAAGAGAGGCAGTGATTCATCATTCTTCTGGCCTGAGTCCAGATGGCTATTTGTACACAGCTCCATGTTTGCAGGGAGAAGAGAAGCCATATGGGAGGAAGGAGACTGTGGTCTCCTACACAACGGGGATGCCTCCAAGTGGCACGTCATAGGGAAGAAAGTGAATTCTTTCCTGGTCCACTCTCTTAGAACTTCCTACAATATTCAGATAAATGGATAGAGGTAGAGCTGCATCCGTCTCCTTACAGAAGGTCAAAAGAGAAAGAGTTTTTTGTAGGAGTCTGATATTGAGGGGATCTTTTTTACTTTGCTTTTATTTCGGCCAAAGGAGCTGTGTAAACTTGGTACACAAGCCCCAAACAACCCTGTGAAATAAATAGCACTTATTTACGTTCCATGTCTACACTCAATACCTTCTATTATTAGCCAATGACCTATGTTTCTTCCTATATCTTGTCCCATCCCAATTCTAAGTACTCAGCACTATCTAGATACAGATATAGATACAGTCATGCATCCCTTAACGATGGGGATACATTCTAAGAAATGTGTTGTTAGGTGATTTTGTTGCTGTGTGAACATCATAGAGTTTACTTGCACACAACTAGAGGGTAAAGCCTATTACACACCTGGGCTATATGGTACTAATCTCATGGGACCACCGTTGTACACGTGATCCGTCATTGACTAAAACATCATTATGGTGCACACAACTGTATATATATATATGTATGTATATATATATATATATATACACACACACATCTGTGTGCGTGCATGCATGTGTGTGTGTTTGTGTGTGTGTGTGTGTGTTTGTGGTGTTGGCATGTGGCTGCCTGGTGTTTGGAGGCTGACTTCCTCGTAGAAACATGAAATTATCTCATTCTCCCATCCTGGCTTCCTGTGCAGCCTCAGAGTAGAGTTCCCACTTTAGCTCTGATTGGATGGATGCCAATCTCAGATTAAAGCGAATTCAATGGCCTGACACAATTCTGACTCCACTTAGGCAAGAGGAATAAGACACATTCAACTTCTGAAACTATGATCACTTGTATTTTTTTATGGACAATTTTATATTTGTTTTATTTGGGAAAATGATTCAGAGCACATAATCATCACTTTCATGAGAAAAAAAAGTGTAGCTGTGATATACTTGCTTGGGATATTGCTGTAATATGGTTCCAACAAACTGACCTTCTGGTATTTTGCTTAAGACTTCATAGATCTCAGTCTCAGGAAGATGCTTGCTGTTTCTCCAGTAAATGAATTGTAGAGGGAAAATGAAACAACAACGTCTATTTGCTCACTTATACCTACTAAGTAGGTCAGACACTCAGTATGTATTTGTATAGTTCTCTCAGAGAACAACTCAGAGACATTTATTTAGAACCTAACAAAAAACTGATGCAAAGAGGAAGGCGATCAATCGTGTATAGATTGTCCCCCAGCCAAAGGCAGAGGCAGGGCTTATGAATGTTTCAACTCTCAAGAGTACATGATGTGTCTGTATCTCTACAGTGATGACCAGCAGATAAGCCAGGCTTTGCACCAATTTCTTCACTGTGATTTTTGCTCTCTCTTTGGTCAACTTTAGCTGCCAGAGAAGCCAAGCTGTCAAGAAGACTTCAGTTTTTTTCAGGATAGTAGTACCAGCTGAATGTTGGCTCAAGGTAATGACTAGCTAAATAGGCTCTGTGCACCATTCCTCATTCAGGATGCAGAGGCTCTTTTGTATTAGTTAATTAGCAGTTATTTGTTGATTGCCAACTAAATATCAACACTAAAAAAGGCCATTAAGAAGAGGTATATGGGAGAAAACTTTCCTTTGAAGAATGTTTGGGAAAACATGGTTGGGATTATGATTTAGTCTCAGTTAAGTGGCAATAATGTCTAACTCCCTAAAAGTAGCTTTGCGCCCTAGCCACCAACATGGAGTAGCAGCATTTTAACTTTCATCAAAGTAGGTATATCCCTATTATCTCGTGACCGACTTCTATCCAAACTTTAGTTCTGAGGAACAGTAATTAGAAAGAGAGAGAGAAAAAGAGGGAAAGGAGGAAAGGAAGAAAGAGATTAAATAAATAAAGGACTAGATTATACATTATCTCCTACATTTATATTCTATAATTTTTCAAATGAGTCTATATCATCTTAAGTACTTACTAAATTGTCATTATGGAATTATGCTTTAACAGCATGCTCTTGGCTATTTTTGTGGGTCTTCACAATAAAAAGCTATACCCATATCATGTCCATATTTTTTTTGTAAATAATTCTCTACATAAGGAGTCCATATGACAAAGGGGCACATATGTATGGTGATGGATAAAAATTAGACTACTGGGAGTGAACATGATGAAATGCATTCAGGAATTGATAAACAATAATGTACACCCCAAATTATACAATGTAATGAACCATTATAACCCCAATAAATTACTTGGGGAAAAAAAAGAATCCATATGAAATATAATATTTAAAATTTATATTAGTAATTTTCTTTTTATGATGTAGAAATTGGCAGAAATTACACATTATTATTTTTCTTATTAGAAAACCCTGAGACATTGTTGATGATGCTACACTGGTTTGATATATTTATTTTTTTATTCTTTTCGGGGCCTTTGTTTTTACATTCCTATTTCAATTTTTTAAACTTTATTCTATATCTTCTTTGTTATGAGTGACCTCTGTTTAGTTTTTTAAAGATGAGGATAGATGATAGATAAATAGTTACCTGACTACTGTCATCAGTAATCCATTCCCAAAAATCAGACATTCTGCATGCAAACATCAACTGGGAGCCAATTTCCCCTTATTTTAAGAGGGAAAAATTACAATGTGTTACACATTAACCCCAAATCCGGAACCAGTTTCCTAAAATGTAACTAAAACAAACTACCTATATAAGGCTTAAACTATGTTGTTAGCATATAAAATGCTTAAAACATCACTTTCTGATCACCAATATATTAGTTATGTTGAGTTGCTTTTTATGTCGTAGTGTCTTTTGTTCTATGAAAGCCTATGCCTTTCTAATGTAATGCGATTTTCAAAACTGTGGTAAAGACGATTTTAATGGTGTGCTCCATGGTGGAGATGAAGAAGGTAAATGAATGTTGTACTTAGTTTTGAGCAACTCATTTGGAACAAAATAGAAGATGGCAGAAGGGGAGCAACTAATGCAAGAAGCAAAAAGAAAAGTCTTTTTAGAATAACTTAGTATCATTAGAGTGTAGCTGTCATTGGCCTTTAGATGTATCAGAGATCAATTTTCTTACTGTATACCTTTTTATGGTTATCTTCTGCTTATATCAAGTGCTGGTGCTTCTACATTTCTTGTAGTAATGAATTCACCTTTTAAATATGTATTTATTTGAATTGGGTCAAGTAATCAAGTGGCATATGAATGAGACAAAAATTATGAAGATATTATGTGAAGAACCAAAGTTTAGTAGCCATTAGAGTTGACTCGTACCAGCCACTGGGTGATTTTGTTCAGGTTATTTAACCTTTTGAGTCTCATTTTCCTATTGATAAAATAGGAATAATTTTGTGATAATTTTAAAAGATAAGTATATTAATTGATTTTTCTCCAAAAATAGTCCATGACACAAGGACTTCAGTGTGGTCATTGGGAATGCAAGTGGGAGAGCATGAAATTGAGCTAAGAAACTAAAAAAAACGTGAAGTGTTTAGATTACAGACGAGTAACTGTGGACCCTTGAAGAAACCACAAGAAACATACTTCAGAAATGTCCCAACAGAGAATGGGAGATTGGGGCATTTTTGAATATTCTCTTCACCAGGAATTTTAAATCTCCCTCCACTTTAAGTTTGTAAGTTTGTACATTTGAGCATACTCCTTATGATGCCCTTAGAAACTCTCAGGCAAGAGTTTAGCACCGGTAAACATAGGTGCAAAAGCTTCAACAAAATATTGGCAAAACAAATACAGCAATGCATTAAAAAGATCATACACCATGATCAAGTGGGGTTTATACCAGGGACACAGGGATGGTTCAAAATCTGCAAGTCAATCAACGTGATATACCACATTAACAAAATGAGGGGAAAAAACCCACATGATCATCTCAATAGACGCAGAGAAAGCATTCAACAAGATCCAACATCCATTTATGATAAAAACTCTCAAAAAACTGGGTATAGAAGGAAAGTACCTCAACATAATAAAAGCCATATATGACAAACCCACAGCCAACATCACACTCAATGGGGAAAAACTGAAAGCAATCCCTCTGAGAACAGGAAGAAGACAAGGGTGCCCACTCTCACTACTTTTATTCAATATAGTAGTGGAGGTTTTGGCCAGAGCAATTAGTCAGGAAAAAGAAATAAAAGGAATCCCAATAGGCAAGGAAGAAGTGAAACTCTTGCTGTTTGTAGATGACATGAGCTTATATATAGAAAACCCTAAAAAATCCACCAGAAGGCTACTAGAATTAACCAACAATTACAGCAAAGTTGCAGGGTACACACTCAACTTACATAAATCAGTAGCATTTGTATACTGTAATAACGAACTAACAGAAAGAGAACTCAAGAACACAATCCTATTCACAATTGCAACAAAAAGAATAAAATATTTTGGAATAAATTTAACCAAGGAAGTGAAAGACCTGTACAATGAAAATGACAAAATTTTCCTGAAAGAAATTGATGATGACATAAAGAGATGGAAAAACATTCTATGCACGTGAATTGCAAGAATAAACATAGTTAAAATGTCCATACTACCTAAAACAATCTACAGATTCAGTGAAAGCCCAATCAGAATCCCAATGTCATTCTTCACAGAAATAGAACAAAGAATCCTAAAATTCATATGGGGCAACAAAAGACCCCGAATTGCTAAAGCAATCCTCAGAAAAAAGAACAAAGCTGGAGGCATCACTATCCCTGACTTCAAAATATACTACAAAAGTATCTTAATCACAACAGCATGGTACTGGTATAAAAATAGGCACACAGATCAATGGGACAGAATTGAAAGCCCAGAAATAAAAACACACATGTATAGACAGCTAATCTTCGACAAAGGAGCTGAGAACACACAATGGAGGAAAGAAAATCTCTTCTACAAATGGTGTTGGGAAAACTGGACAGCCACATGTAAAAGAATGAAACTAGACCATTCTTTTATGCCATTCACGAAAATAAACTCAAAATGGATCAAAGATTTAAAGGTAAGACTTGAAACCATAAGACTTCTAGAAGAAAATATTCACAGTACACTCTTTGATATCAGTCTTAAAAGGATCTTTTTGGATACCATGTCTTCTCAGAAAAGGGAAACAATAGAAAGAATAAACAAATTGGACTTCATCAGTCTAAAGAGCTTCTACAAGGTAAGGGAATGCAAGATTGAAACAAAAACACAACCCACTAACTTGGAAAAAATATTTGCAAATCATATATCCTACAAAGGGTTAATCTCCATAATATATAAAGAACTCACACAACTCAACAACAAAAAGTCAAACAGCCTGATGGAAAAATGGGCAGGGGATATGAACAGACATTGCCCCAAAGAACATATATGGATAGCCGATAGGCACATGAAAAGACGCTCATCACCACTGATCATCAGGTAAATGCAAATGAAAACTACATTAAGATATCACCTTTCACTCATCAGAATGGCTAAAATAAACAAAACAAAAAATAACAAATTTTGGAGAGGTTGTGGAGAAAAAGGAACCCTCATATGCTGCTGATGGGAATGCAAACTGGTACAGCCACCAGGGAAAACAGTATGGAGATTTCACAAAAAATTAAAAATAGAAATACCATATGACCCAGCCATCCCACTACTGGGTATCTATCCAAAAAACTTGAAATCAGCAATTCAAAGAGACCCAAGCACCCCTATGTTCATTGTAGCATTATTCACAATAGCCAAGACGTGGAAGCAACCTAAGTGCCCATCAACTGATGATTGGATAAAGAAGATACGCTATATATATATATATATATATATACAATGGAATACTACTCAGCCATAAAAAATTGTCCCATTCGCAACAACATGGATGGACCTTGAGGGTGCTATGTTAAGCAAAAAAAGCCGGATAGAGAAAGACAAACTCTGTATGACTCCACTCATATGTGGGAGATAAACAAATACATGGACAAAGAGAATACATTAGTGGTTACCAGGAGAAGAGAGGTGGGGGGTGGGCACAAAGGGTGAAGTGGTACACCTATAACAATGTACAACTGAATGTACAATAATGTACAAATAATAATGTGCAACTGAAATTTCAAGAGGTTGTAAACTATCATGACCTCAATAAAAAAAAAGAATAGGTATGTGACATTGGCATGTGGGACATCTGGTATATAACTTCCTTTTGCCTTCTGGACTTGCTTAGTTCTAAGATCAAATTTGCTATTTGTAATATACGATAGATTGCTTTTACACTCACTTAACTTAATGAATTGGTCAGCCTGACAATATGGTAGGCAGCTACATTTTCATAGCTATTTTATTTCCCATAGTGTAGCATTTAGTCTCTATTAAAGGCCAGCAGGAGTAGACTTTCAAATGATGACTAATGCTCTGCTGAAGAAGGTACGGCTTTTCTCCAGAACACTAGAAAACGTGATTATAATTTTCCTATCATCCTTATTAGAGACTCTACATGCCATCCTTATCTACCATAGGCTCTCTAGCATCAATGGATCTGTTGCGACCTGAACTGTAGGGCAAGTTGTACTCTAGCATATATCTAACGCAGAATCCTTTTTTGCTTTGGAAACCTCTCTCCCTTCCAAAATCCAAAGTGGTTCACCAAGCACCATGCATCTTCCTTAATGGTAGAAGATACAAAGTACACTAACTTGTGCGTTACTTAAGAAGCAATGTTCTAGCATATCTTAGGCTATTTTACCCCAAAAACTTCACAGATGTGGCAGTCCCTTGAGTCTCTGTAAGGTTTATGTTCTATACTCTCACATGCGTGTGTCTTGACAGGGTATCCCAAGTATTTGCCATTTCTTTCTTTACTAAATTCAAGTACTATGATGTTTCAGATTGAATTCCCAGTGAAGGAAATTCTGGGACTGAAATTAGTGTGCAGGAAGTTTATTGGGAAATGCTCTTAGGAGGAACACAATAGAAGGTAGATGGAGAAGGCTGATTGGTCAGAAGCTGATGAG
The DNA here is from genome assembly GCF_041296235.1 of Equus asinus. Classification (NCBI taxonomy): domain Eukaryota; kingdom Metazoa; phylum Chordata; class Mammalia; order Perissodactyla; family Equidae; genus Equus; species Equus asinus. The sequence continues at coordinate 8,043,771 of NC_091806.1, read as the reverse complement.
CTATGAGGCAGTTTCAATAGAAACTCTGGAGCTGGAATGAACATTTTTCTTTAGAATTTTCCCCAGGTGGGGTGAGTGAGTCAAGCCTTCATATCCCAACATTGATGAGTCATTGGAGACAGGCCACCCCGGGAAGAACGAATGAACAAGGAGAAGGTGGCTCTTTCCAGCGGGGGCAATCCTCCAGCGGACTAAGAACTGAGAACTATTTATTGGTGACATTCCTGAGAACTGGGAGTCCTTCACCCCTGCTTGGAGATTTGGGCCATTCTTTACATTATCCTCCTTATTAATACAGGGGACCCAGGATTATATTCTTCAGACTATCATGGGAAATTTGAACATTACTGTTAAGGCTGGAAAGTTAACGTAGCCATTGTGCAAGTGAGTAAATGTGAAATGTTGTCCTTTCCAAGTGAATGACAGCTACTTTTGATTCTCTTTCCTGTAAGAGATTGAAAAGAATACATTTTTCAGATCCATGACTCCGTACCTACTGCCAAGCCTCTGTTGATCTGTTCTTTCAAAGATATACCCAGCAGAGTGGATGTGATTGGAACTATGATTATCCAGTTATGTTTAAATGATGACAGCCTTAATCTGCCATGATTTCTTTATTTCTTGTGAAGGCCATTCCAATAAATCAAATGGGGATATGTTGGGTACCCCAGTCCCTATTCAAATACTTTAAGGTAGCGCTAATTTCTGCAAGTTCACCTGGGGTGCATACTGCTTCTGATATATTCACTTGGCCAGTAGTGCAGTTTCAGAGACGTTTTCATTTTGCCTTTCCTACCAATTTATGAATCCAGGTGGTAGATTAAAAAAAACAACAAAACAAGACACAGGACAGTTTTATGGGCCCATTGGTTCCCACCACGTTGTAGACTTGAACCAGGATTTTATTTGTCACCTGGAATCTATACAACTTCACTCTAACAGAGTGTAATGCTAGCAGATCTCCTGGCTATTAGATCAACTCCTATTTCTAACATCTAAAATGGTAATATTATTTCTTTTACCCCAGTTTACATTTACACTGAAGAATGGCCATAGGACCTTTTGCGGAAGGTTTGGGAAAGTATTTAATATGTATGCTTGCATCATTGCAAGATCTTCTCTCAAGAAAACCCAGCCTCTCCTTCAATAGGTGGGCTCTGGGTTTCAAAACGACACAAATCTGAAAATTAGGCAAGAGATCATGACTTTCCATTGTTGTGAATGAATTCACCAGCTCTGGATATAAATCAAGCCGTACTTTGTTGGCTGTTCATCTATTTCATCTCCAGGAATACCACGCCTTAGTGGCTATTGTAACAATTTCCTGAGTGTCAAGACCCTCTTGCTTCCACTCCAGAATTATTGACTAGTACAGTAATCCATCCACCTTGCTTCAGAAGGTTAATTTCTGTCATCTTGCCTCTATTCTACCAGAGTCCTGCCCTCCCCATAGATACCAGTGAACCCAGATTCATAGCAGCATCTTCCATTATTAATCCTGATCTCTAGAGGACAGCCCCCACTACACTTCTCATTAAAGTCATTGCCCCTCTCCCTTACTTGTGTGTTCTTATTGCTTTAATAAGTGGAGTTATCTCTGGATCCTCCCAGCGAGTAGTCAGCTGTTGGGTTCTTTGATTTCACATAATAAATCTATTCTAATGCTCACCTCTCTGATCCCTTCTTAAATTCTAAACCAAAGAATTTCTGGTACCTAAACCTAATTTACTATAGGTCGCTGTGCTATTCAAACTATGGGAGCCATTGCGTTTTAATGTTTGAACCAGATCCATGTGTCTTTGACAGGATACTAAATTCTGGTCATAGGAGATAGCTCCATGTCAATAAGCTCCTCCATCTAGCCTCATATCACACACTTCCTTGTCCGACGTCTTCAAGAACCACTTCCATTATTTTCACACTGTTGGTGCATATTAACGACATCCTATAGTTCTTGGGTAAATAATAAATTTTCTACCAAAGTAAGACTGTACTTCTCTGCGTTATTCTCAGACTTGATTCTAGTTGTTAATCTAGAGACAATGAGGGGAAGCAGGAGCAGATATTGAGGAAGTCAGGCATCATTTTGTGAGCCATATGCCTCATATAGGGCTATTACATGTCCCTAAGAAGGCTTCCACTATAGCATAGAAGAGCTGCCAGTGCATTAAGCCTTTATAGCTCTCCTAGCTTTATGATCAAATACTTGACTTGACGCTCCAGCTGCAGGGAAACGGTTCTCTTTAAATTCTGACATAAAAGCCTCCTGTTTTTCACAAAATACTTGGAATAAAGAGCTGACTAACTTATGTTTGCCATTCATCCTCAAGGCTTCTGGGACAGTAAACAAAAGCCAGTTTACTCCGCTATATATATAATTACTATTTTTCCAATATCATTCAAGAACTTAAGCTATTGCATAAGCCAATCTGTCCCTTTCTACTTCTATCTAATTTTTAATCAACCAAAAGTGAGAGTTTTGGTAGTTGTGACATCATAGCTTTCCAGATATCGTCACTCCTTTTAGCACCAGAAATGGGATCCATTGACCAGTGAGTGATCCAATCCCAGGATCCCATCTTAAGAGGTTGCTTTCAAGCACCTTTACAGTGCCAAGAGTTAAAGTTTGAGCTCCCCTAAAAGCAGATCTTGAAATAAGGGCATGGGCATATATAGCTTATTTTTGAGATGATCCTATGAAGCATAGACGTAAGAGTGGAGAAAGTGAGAGAAAGAAAGGAGTAAAGCCAATAAAATCTGTATGAATGTTTGGGTATATTAGTTATCTATTGCTATGCAACAAATTACCCCAACACTAAGTGACTTAAAACAGAAAGAGAACATGTCACATAGGTTTCTGTTGGTTTGAAATTTGAGAGTAGTTTAGCTAGGTGGTCCTGCCTCAGAGGTTCTCATGAGTTCGAATTAAGATGTTGGCCAGGGATGCAGTCATTTGAAGGATTGACTGGGGCTGGTGGATCGGCGTCCATGATGTCTTACTCACATGGCTAGTATGTGATGCTTGCTGTTGGGAGGAAGGCTCAGTTCCTCATAATATGTACCTCTCCATAGGACTGCTTGAATATTGTCAATACATGGCACTTATCTTCCCTCAATCAAGTGATCCAAGAGAGGCCAAAGCTGAAGCCCCAATATCCTTCATGACATATTCTCAGAAGCCACACAATATAACTTCCTTAATATCCTGTTGATTACACAAACCAGCCCTAATCAATATGTAAGGGGACCAAAAATGGCAGGTTTACTCTGAGGCAAAGATACCTGGGGGCCATCTTGAAGATTGGCCACCATGGTTGGTTATCCATACAGGAAACTGTGTGTAAATTCCACTGGGGAATTCTGAGATGTAATATGCCTCAGAATTGTCCCACAGGATTGCTGGAATGCTGGGGTTTTGATCTATGATCTCCCATTCCTCATTGGTTAGCTGCCCCTGGGATTTTAACTTGCTTACATTTCTAAGTTGCACTCATGTGCAGCAGAGAAGTGACAGGCAGAGGCAGAAAGCCATGAATATACTGAAAATTGTCTTCCATAGCTTCAGATAAATGCAGCAGCAGGCTGAGGGTATTTGAGATGGGACACAAACTGCCGCTCAGAAAATAAATGTGAAATACCTAGAACTCAAGAAATAGCAGATTATTATTATTGTTTTATTATTATATTATTATTATTACAGTTGATTCTTATTTGTGGTAGTTATATTCTATAAACTCACCGTGAACAATGAATTAGCAAATACCGAACCATTCCTCCTGGGGGAAATAGAGATTTAGAGTTCTGTGAGCCTTTGCTTGCAATATTTTTGTCAGCCAATCAATACATGGCCTTGTTTTATGTGTGTCTCTGTTGAAAGACACCTTATTTAATATTATTATTGATTCATTAACGTTGCATTCACAGCCAACAGCACTATAACTCACGCCTGAATGACACTTCTCTAACACATCTTTCCTGCATAAGGCATAGCGCAGCCTTCCCGGACTTAGGAACACTAGACAGCATTTCAGCACTACATTCAGGGGCCATTTTAAGCAGCAAAGTCACCAAAAGAAAGCAAAAATGTGGAAGTCAGTGGACCAGGGAAAGGACGGTTGTTTATAATATGAGAGCTGAAGCAAGAGGGCAGAGCATCAGCTTGTTGAACCTCAGCTAGGACTATGTACATCAGGCTACTCTGTGCCTTTTTGCCCACTCTGTACATGTTCTTCAAGGACCACGAAAATGCAACAAGTATTGATTTGGGAGTTACTAAGATATTTTAGCAGGTAGGTAAATTTGCAAACATGGAATCTGAGATAATGAAGATCAACTGTATTATTGAATGCTTTACGATGTTGGCCACATTTAGACATGTAGGATCATAACGCCGACTGGAACATCTAAAGCACCACAGAGCCTTGTTTGAGTTCTACAGATGTACAAAACCATTTAAATTTATACGGACAGAAATCGACATGCTAACCTCCAGGATTGTTTTAAACTTTATTTTCATAAAATTAGCAAATAATCTACTCATTAGTGTGGTAAATGGGAAAGAATGTGTCAACCATTTGAAGTGTCATAGATGGATTTTCCAGGAAACAGACACTGAAATGGAGGTCTGTATGTGCAGATCATTTCTGACGGCATGTTCTCAGGATCAACAGATACCTGACTATGAAGATCAATTATAACTGATATTTACTAATCTCTTACTATAAGCTAGTCACTGTTCTAGTTGTTTTACCTGTATTTTATTCTTGAAACAACTCTGTGAAGTAGGTACTATTGTTATCTTCATTTTCAGATGTGGTAATGAAGGCAGAATACTTTGAAATGTCACACAGACAATGAATGCAGAGCTGGATTTTAAATATGTACACTAAGGTATCACATTGGGGTTGTGAATGCTATAATGTGTCACCCTATGTTGCCAACTGATAGCCTACAGCTGAATAGTGCTTTCTAAGATGTACTGTGCACCAAAGCGAGCTATCTTGCCCAGTTCCCTTTGAGAGGCTGATTGCATCCAAGACTGGTCAAAGGCGGGATACCAAGGCCCAGCCCCCTTACCTCAACAGAGGACATTTCTGAAGCCTTCAGAGCTACCTGTGGGATCAGCTGAGGCCTCTATTGCAACACTTCAGAGTTCAACTTCTCCCTCAGGCAAGTTCTACTTCCCTCATGTCCTTGTAGATATTGTTCCTGAGAACACTCTCTAGGAAATTATCTACACACAAGGATCTCCATTTCGGTATCTGTTTCCTAGAAGACCAATCTCTGACAATTCAAAGACTAACATCTATTCTTTTTCATTCACTACACTAACAGGTAGATTATTTGCTAATTTTGTGAAGATAAAGTTTTAAAAAACCTTGGAAGTTAGAATGTTCATTTCTGTCTAGACATGTTCCAACGGTTTTGTGCATTTGTAGAACATAAACAATGGTCTGGGATGCTTCAGATGTTCCAGCTTCCACTACGATCCTACGTGCCAAGTCGCCCAAGCCAAGAGTATTGACAATTGAGTTAGTCTTTGAGATTGGACCTATGGAAAGCAACTTTATTTAGCTGTTCAGCCTGTGAGTGATCGGTACAAAGTTGTCTCTCCATATTTTTTTTTTTTTTTTTGTCTCATGCTTTTTTTTTTTTTTTTCAAGTGAAAGGGCTTTTTTCCCCCCTGGGAAAGATTCACCCTGAGCTAACATCTGTTGCCAATCTTTCTCTCTCTTTCTCTCTTTTTTTTTTACCTCCCCAAAGCCCAAGTATGTAGTTGTATATTCTAGTTGTAGATCCTTCTAAGTTCTTCTATGTGAGCTGCCACCACAGCATGGCTACTGACAGATGAGTGGTGTGGTTCCACCCCTGAGAACTAAACCTGGGCCCCCAAAGCAGAGCATGCTGAACTTTATCCACTAGGCCATTAGGGCTGGCTTTCTTCTTGTTTTCTCTACCCAGCAAAGAGACAGTCAGTTTCTGCAGTTCAAACTATTTCTTATTATTCAGTAATTTTACGTCCTTTGCTCAAGTAACCTCTATACTTTCTTTTGGGAGAGAGTTCTTCAGTGGACTTCTTCACCATGGTTTCAAAAGTAAAAGACCAAACTCAACAACAAAAGCAAAAGCTCTTTGAATAATAAAACTTCCCCTGTTCTGCCACTGGTAAGAACTGACCCCTCACTGAGGGAACCTGGTCAAGTCTAGGGAAACGACCTTTAAGATGTACACTCAGAAGGAATGTTAGCTCAGAGAAAGACCATGACCACCACAGTCTTCACTTGTGTAACTCCCAGCAGGATGATGTCCCAGAGACTATTTTACTCTCCTCTTGGAGGACTCACTTGTGGGCATTTGATGATCATTTCCTCAGCTCCCGTCCCTGGAGGGTAAGACTTATTTACCAGAATTTAACTGGTGAAGACTTCCTTATTTATCACCACTTTAGAATGAGGATTATTCTTGCCTTGAGGTAAGTTGAAACTTCAAAATGTGGGCTTCTGCTCCAGGAGGATTCCTGTACTCCGATCCTTCCCCTTTTTCGTCATTAAACAACAGTTGTTCTCTTTAGCAAATCCTCGCATTTCCACACACCCTCATATACCTTTATTAGTTTTAGCAAGTGCTGCTTTATTGTTCCAAGTTTTATGATGCACCAAGAGTATTTCTTTTTAGTGTCTACCTCTATTAGCAGCTACTGCTTTAAGGAGGCTCTCTGTACAATATAGGCAGCTATTTTTAGAGATAAACTCTTCCCAAGCTGGATGAACAATTTCTATCTTCCATCTATATTTCATTTTACTATCTCTCTTAACCTTTTGTGCTTCATTGTTCTGGGATAATATCCAGACCCACCAAAGGGAAAACAAATGAGGACAAGTTATATTTTCATGCCACCCACATGCATACCAAACATTGTAGGGAATAATTGTAAACCCAACAGGAAAACTGTTACTATATTCATATTAATTTTTTACCAGTGCATAAAACTTGGATAAAGCATATCTCTTTAGGATATCAAGCAATAGGAGAACTAAGTGGGCCAAGAACAAGGAACCATTGAAGAGTTTGGTGTTTTATTTATTTGTTTTCTATTTGTGTGTGTGTGTTTTCTCACTGTTCTTAGATTTTATATTTGACCCTGCATTTCTTGATTAACTCTGTTTCCAGATGAATTCTGAATTGCCCATCATGATTGTTATTGCAACATAATAAAGATGCTGAATTAAGAGTCTTAGAATCTTAGATGTGAAAGGGATCTTATAAATTCACCTTCACATTTTAAAAGGGTACAAAACTGAGTTCTACAAACTCTAAGCAATGTGCAGAATGTCACACTGTGGCAAAGCCAGGACTGAAAACACGTTTTTAATTCCCGATCAAGGGTTTATCCTGCTGTATCACCATTTTGTGTAAAGAGAGAGAGAGAGCCCCTTCCATATGTGACCTCTCTGAAACTCACACTGGAAAGTCATAATTCAAGGAGAAGTATCCTAGCATAATCATGAACCCTCTCAATATGGAGTTCCTGAAATGTGGTTCTGGTTTCACTCAGGGTTTTCTCAGGAGGCTTCAATGGTGTAAACTGTTTTTGCACGATTGTGTCTATACTTATCTTCCTGGTATGTATGGTATATTAATTAAGCCCAAGCCTGGGAGGATCTGTATTAAAATCGTAACACAGGATACTTTCTCTCTACTTAATTTTTAGGGAAGATAATCTTGAACTATCTGTCATCCACTACTTAATGAATGCTAAATTGATAGACTATTATAGGGAGTTGAATAAGGTGTAATGTGTCTACTCTTCATCTATTCTTCTGTGTTTCATCTTTGAATAAGATAACTGTGTACTGGGATGCACTGTTTTTCTTTTTATCTTGCCATAATGAAATTAATTAATATATTTTATTCATCAATATTTTGTGGACACCCTCTATATCCTGGCACTGTGCTGGGTGTTGGAAATATGTATCAGAGAGTCAAGCAGACTCCTTATACTTGTGGAGTTTTGAGGAAAAGGATGAGATAGACTCCCATGAAAAAACAGCACAAATAAATTTAAATCATATATGTTAACATGAAATAGTCAATCTTATGAAGGAAATGTATGATGTAAGTATGAAAAAGGATGTTTGACCTAGTCTTACATGTCAAGGAAGGCCCTCCTGGGAAAATAGCATTTCATTTGAGAACTAAAGTGATAAGAGAATTGGTGAAAAATGGTTACAAGAGGTGGTATTCAAAAATAGAGCCGCAGTGAAAAGCTCTGTGGTGAGAGAAAGCATGTTTTGTTTGAAGATTAAAAATGAGGTCAGTGCAACTTCAGCTTTGAAAGCTGAGGGGGTCATGGTGTGAGATGAGACTGAGGCACTATTGAGGGCTGAGAGCATGCTGAGCCATATTAACCATTTTAATTGTACCCAAGAGCAAACAGCAAAAGAAACCCATTGAAGGATTTCATGCAGACATGTGGTATATCACCAGATTTGCATTTAGGAACTACCACTCTGGTGGCAGAGAAGAAAATTGATTAAATGGGCTTAAGTGGGAAATTAAAAACGTGAAAGAGGATGGAGAGTGTTTTGATTGTCCAGACAGATGTGAGGTTATTTGGGCCAGGGTGGTAATGGTAACAGAAAGAGAAGTGGAGATATTCAAGGTGTATTTTAGGTGACATGGCATTCAGGATTTCTGAGTAGAGGTGGAAAAGGAGAGGGAGTTGTCAAATAGGACTCCCAGACACTAGACATGCAGACAAGGATTAATGGTAATGCCATTCATTGAGAGAGGTAGAAACAGAAAAATATTTTAGAATGTACAATAGCCACTGATTCCAGTTTTAGATGCATTCAGTCTAACCTATTTGTAATTTATTGAGAGGGTGGGTGGAAATACGTGTATTGGAGGTAGGAGGAGAAATTGGCATTCATTAACATAAAGATAGAGATTGAAGCTATGGTTATAAATGAGAATGTTTTAATTTATTTCCTGTATTCCCAGATAAGATAAGACTTCAGAGGAATTAAGTGCTATTGAGGAAAAGTTAGAATTAAGGGTAAGATAAACAATATAGGAGAAAAATAGATTAATCTCCTATGAAGCCAGATGAGAATCGAGACTGAAATATAGGTGAGCCATACACTGGAGAAAGTATATCTCTTTAATTATAATAAGAGAGAGGTGAAGGGGCTCAGGGAAAGAAGAAAGTAGTTATATGAGCTTGACAGGGATAAAAGATTCCTGTCTTAGGGCTTACATTTTCTCTTCGTATTAGACAATGAGAGTGAAGTGAGGAGTGGACGGTCAGAGTTTTGTGGGGAGCACAAAAGTTTAAAACAATTGTTGCGGAAAGTGGACGAGATTTGACGACTAGAGAAATGTTTAATTTCAAACACATGTTAGAGCCTCTTTTAATTTGAAGATCATGAAAAATTGTAGCATCAATTTGCTCTTTTGTGTGGTGTTCTCAAACAGTATTCAGTTGCTTGGATGAAAGCAGAAGGAAAGGGAATATTTGGTTTCATTCAGGGTTGGTATTTTTCAAAATGGGTATAATGAATCACAGATAGGAAAAGAAGTGTTTGGCAAGAGTGTTTTTGAAATGATGAACCAAAAAACCTAAAATGGATAATGAGAGAATTAGTGAAAGAAGAAGGTTATTGGATTGGGAAGAAGTAAAGGGAGTTATTAGTTCAGGTATAAAGAGGTCAATTGACTAAGCACACTGGAATAATAGGGGGCTGAGGGCATAGAGATTGGGTTAAAAGTGTTCAGAGTAGATTGTAAAGGAGGAATTAGGAAGGAGCTTTTGTAGTGAGAAAGATAAAGATGATGTTGTTTGGACCACAGTGCTGAGTGGGGTGGGCGAGGTAGAGAAAAAAGGGATTAATGATTGTGGAAATGGTACCATTTCAGGTGAGGACAAGTTCTAGGATGTGTCTCCAAAAGTGAGTGACTAAGGTATCACATTGGGGAAGATCATTGGAGTTGAGGAAATCGAGAGCGTTGAGGTCATGATCTGTGAGTCACCACTTAGAGGACAGCTCCCAGGAAATCTTAACCTTCATGACTGAGTATGGCATGAGGGAGAACGGAACTTTTATTATTCAAGTCATTGAGAGTTTGCATACTGATTCAGCAGCTAGGAGGCTTGATCTTGAGCAGAAGTGAATTGATATCACAAAAAAATGTCCACACATATATGGTATTGGCTCAGTAGTAGGAAAGTAAGCAGGGAGGACATGATATTGAAAGCTTGGAGGAAGGCAACTCATGCTATGATGGGACAAAACGTTTGGAAAATTGTCACCCCTGGTAACACTTTGGAGGCAGATAACTTACCTAACTGACCTGGCAAGTTTAGTGGAAAAGATTTGAAAAAATCATAAAATTAGTATGAGTTGGCTGTCATTGACTGAATTTAGAAAAGTGTTATAAGAAAGGGATGGCATAAAGAAAAATTGGCTGGTTTTCAAGCAGAAATGAAAGAATAGATGGAGTCTAAATATTTGGGCATTGTAAGGTCAGAAAAGTTTCCCTCTAGACTCCAAATAGTAGCAAGTGGGATGAGAAAGAACTTTTGAGTGTCTAAATCCAGTTCAGCTTTTCACTTTACCAGAATAGTTCAGGATGAAGATGAGATAGAGTATATGGTCTGTATTCGTATTTATTTCAAGAGAGCATTGAGGTAATAGTCATTAAACAGAGAAAAAGTCACAGCTCAAGAATTATATGTAGAAAGAACTTTGGATGTGGTTATTGGGCCATGAATTGGCCAGAAAAAGACATAACAAAAGCCTAATAAGTTTTGGAAAAAAAAAAAATGTATTGCCAGGGAAGCCTCAAGACCAGAACAAAAATCTGTCTAAGAGAGGTCACACTAACTAATCCTTATTTAAGATGTGGCCATGTAGCATAACGGGAAGGAGAACAATTCTCAAGCAAAGAGCTTGAAGTTGTGGAGAGCTATGACGAAAATAGATGCTTCCAAACAGAGTTAGTACATGCAATCTCTACTACCTCCCAGACAAGGACACTTCGCAGCGCCTGGTCACCTGAATTTCAAAATTCTATGGATCTGTGACAACTGGGTGTCTCCCATTCTCTCCCTGCCCTTTTCTTTTTGAATCAAAGAGTCTGATGTGGATAACTTTCCATACTCCAACATTGTATACTGAAGTGAGACATATATTTTATTTATATGAAAAAGACCCACACGTGGGCTTGAAGTAGAGGACTGGGAATCAGCTGGAGAACCTCATTTTGAGCTAGAACAGTTACCAAATGGTAACTTGGACTGTCCCCCTTAGGAATAAACTATATTGTATGTGTTGGAGAAAGGATAAAATGGATATTTGTTCACCAGAATATTGAGTTGTGACAGATACTCACCAGACATATTTCCTTTCCTGGAAACCCTAGAAGTCTATATTTCAAGCCAACATTTCAACTAGGTTGGTGCCACATGACTGAGTTATGGCTGATGGGATATAAGCAGAAATAACGTGTCACTTTCTGCCTGAGGTGAGTAAGTATATAGTGTGTCTTCCCTTCAATTTTTTTCTCTCCTTGTTGGCTGAATGATGCCAAAATGACTATAATGTCAAGAGGTGGTGGAACAACCACAAAGAAGCAGCCGATTTGAAGAAAGTCACTTGACCTCACCAGACTGTTTTTTGAATGAGAAATAAACTTTTGCGTCACACCTTGAAATTTTAGAATTTCTTTGTTGCTGTGGCTTATTCTAGCCTATCCTGACAGATACGGGGGATTAACACTCTGTGAATAGCAAGGCTTAATGAGAAGAAAAACAACCCAACTGCCTCCTCAAAATTATAAGACATAATTATCATGGGAAACTATATCTTTAGGATAAAGCAATGTTTTCGTTAAATCAAGGAAGTATAGAAAAAGGTAATGAAAGAGATTAAAGATAAAAGTGAGCTTGTTTATTATAGAGCAGTGTTACAAGACAAGAGAATGAAAAGTTTGGAAAGGTAAGCATAGGGTATAGCTAGTTAGGACCAAGGAAATATAGAGCATCTTGATGATAGCAACTAAGAAGACTGGAGGCCCAGGAGGATGGGAAGGTTATACACAACACGGATGAAAGGACTGACAGGCTCAGTTCTTCTTTCAGCCTAATTAAACAATGTGACCACCAGGCCTAATTGCTGGAGGAACCGTGTTATGCCACTGGGGGGAGATGGCTGCTAGCTTTTTCTTTCTTCACCCCCCTTGAAGCCCAGAGTGGTGGCAGTCCCTGAAGCAGTCATGCTTGGATGGCAGTCAAGGACAGCATCCATGATTTTGATCCTTGAATTTGTTTTCCCCAATTCTTAGATTGTCTGCTCCTAACCTTTCTCCAGAGGCTGTTCAAAGGTCAATATGTCATCAAGATGGTCCCTGGTTTCTTGAAGCATCTTCAGGCCAATTATCAGCTGCTTTAGGATGTCATTAAAGATTCCTGATTGTGACAACTGTTTCCTGAAGGTATTATTTTTGATATTCTGAAGCTGGAGATTAGTTTTCAAAGGAGACTTGATTCCTTTCAGGCTTGTCTTGTTCTGAAGACATTAAGTTTGATTTCTCTCCAGCTTTACACATCTGTTTCTCTACAAACTTTGAGAATGACATTGCTTACCACATTGCATGGTGCTTTCTTTATGAGGGCCTGATGTAGAAAGTCTCTGTGATTTTGGTATCGTAAAAGTGCTTTTCCTGGGAAACTGGATTGTTTTATTCTGCTACAGATAAAGTAAATCATATCATGTTTACCTATGATGTTGGTGGTTGTAGAGCTTTCATATAAATCCATGGCTCACCCCTTGTGTGAAAAGTATTTTGGGTACTAACCCCTCTTGGGTTCATCTTTTCTCTTTTTTTTTAATTTTTATATTCCCATTATGTAGATTTCCTCAGTTTTAATTTATGTTTTAAATGCTCTATGGATATATCAAAGGGAATTTAAAGACTTTTATGGTGGTTATAGTGTTAGAAAGAATAAAAGAGACAAAGAAAAAAGTAAAAACTAGAGTAAGAAGGAAAAAAGACTTACTTGTCAGCATTCTGTCCATATTCCCTCAGTGCCTACCATCTTAGTGGGGCTTGGCTGACTTCCAGCTCCAGTATCTGCGTCTGTGCAGAGTTCACTTTCTGGAGCTGCAGCAGGCCGTGATGCACATGTGCACGGAGGGCTAGAAGTGCCAGGGAATTGACTATCCCTGTGAAAATGTCTTCATCAGTGGCTCTCAGGTGAGTATATAAATACTCCACCTCCCTCCCCTGTTGGTTGGGATAATTAGGAATTGCTTTGCATCATTTCCTATTTTGCATCACTTCCCAATTTATCTACTGAATTGAGCTCTGGTCACTCACTGTTACTGAGGTGTGTTTTCTTCCATGTGTCAATTCTCCATTCTCCTTTCACTGTTCCTTTCACTTCTCGAAGACGTCCTCACATGCAAATTCTTGTGTTAGGTCTATTCTGGGGACACTGAACCAACAGGAGGAAAGAGAAAGAGAGAGAGAGGGAGAGAGAGAAAGAGAGAGACATAGATACAGAGTGGGGGAGCAAAGGAGGGAAAGAGAGTGGCAGAGGGAGAAAGACAGAAAGAGAAAATGCATATTATACAAATAATATATGCTCACTTTTGCTCTTGAAGGATCTTCACTCTTTTTAGATGAGGTGTTCATGCTTCACTCTGTCTTAAGTACAGGTACAATGAAAACCATATTCCTTTAGCATTTCACAAATTCTAGGTAATAAAAGGTCTTAACCTGTGACCTACGCTTTCAAGGACCAGGAAAAAATAATATTAACCTGGTTTTTGTTACATATTTATTCTGAACAAAGCCATGATGCCTCAGGATGCAAAAATGCAGAGTAGATGGGCAACTTCAAATCAATTTAGGGAAAGAAGACATACTACATATATTTATTCATTTACTCATTTTTCTAATAACAGCACTGAATGGGTGCTGTGAGGAACACAAAAATATATCAGGCACTCTGTAAACAATAGAAATGCATTATACATGTGCACCTGAAGACTGACCCAAGAAAGCAGCATCATTTGTAATATCCCACAACTGGAAACAAGCCATATGTGCATCTAGAGAAGAATGGAAAACAAAGTGGGATGCATGCGTGAAATGAAACATGATACAGTAGTGACACGGTCTAAACTGCAAGCACATGAAACAATATGATGTATCTCACAAATGTAAATTAGAGCCAAAGAAGTCGAATACAAAATAGTACATTTATTTGGTCCCATTTATATAAAGTTTAAAAACAGGCTGTGTTGTTACACATCAGGACTGTAGATTTCCTTGGGAGTAGGGGTAGTGACTGAAAAGGAACATGAGGTGGCTTCTGATGTTCTGCTAATTTCTTTATTTCTTGATCTGGATGTCAGCTATGTGGCTGTGTTAGCTTTGTGAATATTTATTTATCCAGATGTGCACTTGTGATTTATGCATTTTCCTATGTCTATAATATTGACATATGTATATAGATACAGACATAAATCAGACATATTTTTGCTTTGAGCTCACATCTGCTAGGAGAAATGTAGTATACAAACACATACGTTTAATTTCATGTGAAAACTGTTAAGAACCACAAATGTGATACAAGCTAAAGGTCCTAGAATTAAAGACAAGATAAAAATGCTCTTCCACCTGGGAAGAATCAGAAATGCCTATGAAAATAATGAATACATTTTGAGATTAGCCTGGAAGGGTGAGTAGGGGCTGCCATGGGTGTGGAGAGTGGGAAGGGCCTATGTGGAGGAACAGTAAGATGAAATGTGCCGGCTTGTTCTGCAAACAAGTTTTCTGTGTGATCTGGTCATTGGAAGTTGTGCAAGATAAGTCAGATGATAGATGAGGGAAGGCTTTCAACAACAGACTGAGGAATTTGAGCTTTGTTGAATGCCAATGCTTTTGATGTAGTTGAAGTGATCAGAACCATACCTAGAAAGAATGTGAAGACACTGGGAAATATAAAAGTTGGTGTGAGGGAATCCTGGATGAAGGAGGTCAGAAAGAACATATGGAAACGATGCAACTCACTAGGCTTAACAGCTGGTTTAGGTGACAACAAGGACCCAAAATTGAACCTATATTTTTATGGTTGAATGACTAAGGGTTGGAGAGAAGGAAATTACATGACTCCATTTGGGGTAGATTGAATCTGAGCGGTGAGCAGGTGATTTCAAGGTTGAATGAGTTCTTTGTAAACACAAGACTGGAGCTCATGAGAAAGGCTGAGGTTTGAATTTGGAGTCTTCTACATAAATGTGATTGAGCTGACCAAGGGCCAAATTGAAGAAAAAGAAAATGAGCACAACGCTGCCTCTTTGTAATGTTACATCCAATGCTGTAGCAGGTTAAAGTCACATTAGTGGAAATATAACCAACAACACACGCAACAAGAGCAACAACAATGACACTGTGTACGTTTCTTGAGCATGGGGAATGTATCTTGTTAACCATCATATCTCCAGTCCCTTCACAGCTCCTGGCACATAGTAGGTATAGGGGATCAGAAATGGTCACCTCAAAATGTGTCTCTTTGGCTTGATTTATTTTTGTTTTTATTTTTTTCTGAGGAAGATTTATCCTGAGCTAACATCCGTGCCAATCTTCCTCTCTTTTTTCATATGTGGGCCACCACCACAGCATGGCCGCTAACAGAGCAATGTAAGTCCTCACCCAGGAACCAAACCCCAGGCCACTAAAGTGGAGTGTGCCAAACTTAACTACTAGGCCCCCTGGGCTGAGCCTCTTTGGCTTGATCATTTTTAAGGACAAAGACTCTGAAAGAAACTTTGACCTTTCCCTAACTGCCTAAAAGAATTTAAGACAGAAGGCCTGTTCCAGGAAGAAGCTCATATCACAAAATAACTATAGTTTAATATAAATTAGGTGTGATAGACAAGGAGGAACCTAACAAGGGCTTTTTTATCAAAGTCCTCTCCACTCTCATTGTCTCTACAAGGCATGATCAATATTTGTTTATCAAACATTAGCTTTTCCATTTCCACATAAGTTGTCTTCCTCCCCTTTGAAGTCCCAACCCAATACCCCTAACAGCTTCCCTTGTCTTTAGCTGAAGATGGTATTTAAGGTGGTGGCTTCACCCATTTTTGCAAGTTACTCCATTTTCCTGGGTTTCTCCCATGTATACATGTTATTGAACTTTGTTTGATTTCTTCTCTTATTCTGTCTCCTGCCCTTTTAATCCTTAGACCAGCCAGAAGGACCTAGAGGGGAGAGGAATAGTTCTTCCTCCCCTACATAGGCATTTGATAAATGTGATTTAAGTTCACAAGTTAATTAGATTTGCATAGCACTTTACCATTTAAATTCCATTATGTGTATCCTCAACGTCTCAACAACTTTCTTCATTTATACCATAAAATTATTGTGCAAAAATTAAAATTTTACCCTTATAAATAATGTATTTTTCCCTATATACTAAAAGGGAATCATAGTTTCATCATACAGTTTCCTGTAGTTAATGAGCAACCTTCTCTCATTTATCCTGGCTCTAGTATAAGTCAGATGAATTTCACAGTGACCGTCACAGGGGAAACTGAGGGAGAAGGAGAAGCAGTATAGCTGACCTCACTTCAGAGAGCGTGTGTTTGTCACACTGCAGACCAACAACGGCTAAAAATTAGTGCTGGAATGCAGTTTACATTGCCATGGCTGTGCTGGAGAGGTTCCCACATGGTGTTACAGTGCAGTTTCACCAGAAATATAGCTGTAATTATGTGAACTTCACAGGGATATTGTAAGGGGTCAATGGGTATCAAAGCTTGTAAACACAAAGTGCAAGCTTTTGAGCACCAAGGAGAGGTGATGTAAATGTTACCTTCCTCATCACCAATAGCAAGTTCATCAGGCACCTGGGTAACAGATGTAAACTCTTCTAAGAAAAATCCAAGGTAAATCCCCTAATGGAGGAACATAATGTTACCTGCAGCCCAGTGGCACAGATCCTAATTGGACCATAGCTCTAATGGTAAAAGTTCTTGACCTTCTTTGCATTTGGAATATGCAAGGTGTACATCATTACACCTACTGCTTATTGGAATCCTAAAGATAGATGTGACTTCTGAGCAGAAGTCTGTTCTTCTCTTAAATGCCAAACCCACAACAAGTATGTTAATAGAGTGCATCTGATGATCTGATGACAAAAACATTCACAGTAAACATTGGTCATGTTCTAATCCCTTATTAGAAACATCTATCTATTTTTTAAGCCATTGAACTGAGTTTTAAATACTTAGCCTTATCTCTTTGCACTGCAACACGTCAATAAGAGTAAATATCATGAGACTCTATTCTAATCTCCAAGTTCATCGAGATAAACTGAAATGATAGCAATGAAGACACCCCTTTGGTGTACAAATTATTCTCATATCTCCTGTTCATCCCTTTTATATTCTCTTAACTGTCACTGGAGGTCTCTTTGCTCTGCCTCTGGACTTCCACTTATTCTGTTCTTTATCTCAACCAATAAAAACTGAGAGGTGATTAGATAGATAGATAGATAGATAGAAATAGAAATATATGCCTATATACACAGAGATATATGTGATATGTAATAGTTTATATAAATGATTATTTTTTAATAGTTTTTAATTTGCAAAACAAGACATATAGAACATATTATTCTTAGGTCTATTAGTTTCATGTAGAATGTCATTTCAAAACAAAGACAATTTATAATCTCCTTCTTCTTCTGAAGATTCTGTGAGTTTTATAGGACACATACATTATTCACATGTGACAGGTGAAAAGCTGAGGTTTATAGATTCTAAGTGACTTGCCGAAGGTTACACAGTCAGTAACAAAAAACTAGATCTTGTGTCAATTAGGGTGTTTTGTAGGAGGAAAAATAAATTTACCTAAAGGAAAAAATGAATTTGTTAGACAGACTTGGACGTGCTCACAGAATTCAGAAAAGCTGAAGGATCAAACTCATAGCTTAACTTACAAAGTCATAGTATCGTGACCACTCACTCGTTTCAAGAGCATTGCTGCAACCAATTATTTCTTACTGCTTTAAGTCTGCTTTGCTTATCTCTCAAGATTCAGATCCTATGGAGTAGGGTCTGGTTGGTCTTGTTTTGGTGATGTGTCTGCTCTTTTTACAGAGGTGTGCTTGACACCTTGATTAATAGTATCCAGCAGACCGTGTCAAATGGGAGGAAAGGGAGTCCACTCAAAGAGGTAGAGTAAATTCTGGATAGCCACAAAGTCACAAGTGTCCCTACAGGCCCATGTCCTCAATTTTCTGTTCCCAATTTTAATACATTTTCTGTGATAGGAATAGATTTTTCCTCCTTGGAATCAGCATATCCGATAGCTACAGACATATTGGCACTCAGTTTAAACAATCTGAGTCATGAGGTAGAGAGTTAAAACTCATTTAGAATTCTGTTAAGATGCATGTACCCTGCTACCACCACTAATCTGACCACCAATTCCTGACTACTGTTTCACGTTTGTGAGGATGGATCGGATTGCGTTGGGTGGTCCCATTCTAGATAGAATGAAACGTGAGATAATTGGTAAAATTAATAACATCACCATCAGAGGTAAGGATAAGTTATGTATGAATGATAAGCTGTATTGTAACAAGGCAATATGTTCTCCAGATTTAATTAGCTTGGAATGTGAGTTATAATCATTCTGGGAGGGAGGGGATTAATTAAATTCTTCGCAGGAGAGGAAAAAGCAGTCTGAAAATTTTCAGCATAAATAGGTAATATCTTTTCCATATTTCTTAGAGCCAATTCTCATTATTTAAACATTCAGGGCCATGGTTACTACTCTTTATTTTTACAAGTAGAAGATGACGCAAATGGAAAGATGAACAAGATAGAAGAAGAAACAAAAAGACAAGGAAATACAGAAGATTTAATAAACTTTAACTTCCTGGCAGTGATCTCTATAGCCCTCCAGTTATCCTATAAGTGCCAATGTGGGCGAGGAAAAATAATTTTCCCTCTACCCTTCTAGGTTCTTGGTTGAGCCCACAATGTAATAAAAGACAGGTTAACATGAGAAAAACCAACAGAAGTTTAATAACATGTATACCTCCAGTATACAGGGGGGGTACCCAGAAAAACTGAGTAACTCCCTAAAATGGCCCAAGCCATCTCCAGGTAAAGACAAAGGGTGTTGGGAGGTAGGGGAGTCAATTACGCTAGGCTATCAGGAAAAGCACAATAAACAAGGGTAAGGTTGTTATGTAGATTTAGGTCATTGTTTTCTTGATTAATAAGAGTTTCTAGAGATTTGGCCATCCTCTGCTTCAAGGTACAGAGAGGAAGACCCCCATACAAATGGAAATTTCCCTTGTACATGTAAATATCTCTTACAAAAGGGTAACTTTTACTCAGTTTTCAGAGCTTCTCCTGTGTTTGCAGTTTCTTAAAAATAACCAGCTCAAATGATCAATATGCCAATGAGGCATATTTTGGGGTGGCATATTCTGTTGCCTTTCTCCAATTAACAAGTTTTCTAAGGGTGCCAAGACAGATAAATGGTAAATACATAGCTCTGAAGCTTTCTGGATCATTTTCCTTATTAACTTTATTAAATAAGAGCTTTACTCCCAGGATTGATCATCAGAATAAATGCACTAAACTCATTTATTGAGGACCTACCCATTTTCCCAGACTCATAAAAGTTATGGAATGGTAAAAAAGCATGGCTTTGAAGTAATATATCTGGGTTATTCGGTGCTTATATTTACAAAAATTTGGAAATATCTGTTAACCTCTGAGCCTTGATGAAATAATCAGTAAAATAGTGACAATAATACCAATCTTATAGGCTTACTAAAAAATTAAATGAATATGTAAATTTCTCATACATATTGGGTAATTGCAAGCATTTGTTCAGAATTGCTCATGGTGTCATAGGGAATACAAAGATATTTAAGACCACACCAGTAATTTAAGTTCTAACTAGAAAGTGAAATAATACAGAGAATCAGTCAAATAAGACTCACATAAATCAAGAATCTTATCCACTGTAAAGCTTTATTAATTATCATGGCATCAGCTCTTGGAAAAAGAAATCAGTTTTACTGCTAGATCAATCTGCAAGGAGACAGGCAGCATATGCCCTCAGGTCTGTCTCCCTGGTCTAGGGCTTGGGGCATAATTTATGGGATGAAGGGCAGGGCAGTCTGAAGTGTGGAGAGAGATGATTGGAGGTAAGGAGAAGTGAGGTAATTGATGATGTGTGCAAGTGTAGTCAAGCTTCATGGCTCTTCATAGGCTTTCCATATCTTCATAGGATACATGTTCACAAACACTAATTTAGCATGAGCTGAGGGTAGAATTTTAAACTCTTTGATGTCAAAAGTATCACCTATCGGGATTTGCGCAGGCTCAGTTGATGAGTTGGTGGTCTCAATCAGCCTGAACTGGACAAGGAAGTCATTTCTCAGTTCCTGAGAAACCACTCTTAATTACTCTGTTGATAAGATGGGGGCAGTTGTACTAGTCCTTTAGGGCCCATGGTTACAGTTTCAAAGACAGAAGCAATCACAATGCACAGAAGAAACCAGAAAATCCCTAGGACCACAGTTTCCCAGGTTCTTGTTTGTTCCCTCAGAGGTACACAAACCCAGACTAACATGAGATTCTTAAACAATATGTGTGGTTTGTATCGCTTACTCAGAAGAGGGCTATCTCAGATGTGGAACATTTCCATGTCACACTCAGTTAAATAGTTTACATGATATTTTCCAGAAAGACATATTTTCTTTCACAATTGTGAAAGAAAAGTTGATAAGTTAGAATTCAGTAAAATTGAAAGTTTCTGCTCTGCAAAAAACACTGTTAAGAGAATGAAAAGACAAGACACATAGTGGAAGAAAATATTTTCAAAACACATATCTGATACAAGACTCGTATCTGTTGACTACAATAAAGAATCTTGATAAAAGTTAATTGAAAGAGTTTGTTAAATAATCAAGAGTGAGGACTCGAGCCTAAGAAACAGTTCACCAAAATGTTCTTAAGGAACTGCTCCAAAGTCTACAGACATAATTACAATTTATATGGCCTGCTTTTTACAAGGCAGTGTGCCTGCTAAAAGGGGGCTCACTCATCAACAATAAAACACTCCAAAGGGATATCTGTTCATCCATGACAGAGTACATCTGGTCTTTCTCTAGATTATATATTAAAGATAAAATAAGAATTCTCGATTATATATCCTGGAATGTTGATGTTATCTACATGTGGAAGGAGGCAAGTACCAGGGTTGATGATTACACCCTCAACTTAAAAAAGGTAGCTAGGGGATATGGGAACCAGATACCCTTTATCTCTTCTTGTTGCAGATATTTTCCTGTTGGCATCTTCTGTCATGAGGTAAAGGGTTGCAAAGTCATTCTGACCCAGGCTTAAGATTACTTGCAAGGCTGCTTCACAGGACAGCATAGATTTTGTATTGACTCTAAGCTTATGCAGCTTGATTGCTTGCTTGCTTGTTTTATCTGCTAGACCAAGGAGAAGGGTCCCAACTATTGTTGACATATCCCAAAAAAACAAGGAATCTTAAACTTCAACAATAAGAGAACAACCCAATTAAACATGGGACAAAGATCTGAACATACACCTCACAAAAGAAGATACATAGAGATGCAAATATCCATATGAAAAGATGTTCCACATCATATGTAAAGGCAACTACAAATTAAGACAATAATGAGATGCCAGTGTACATCTGTTAGAACAGCTAAAAGCCAAAACACTGAAAACAACAAATGCTGGTGATGATGTGGAGCAGCAGGAACGCTCATTTATTGCTGGTGGGAATGCAAAATGATATGGCCATTTTGAAAGACATTTTGACAGTTTCTTACAGAGCTAAATGTACTATTATCACATGGGCTAGCAATTGTGCTCTTAGGTATTCACTCACTTGAGCTGAAAACTTATTTCCAGAAAAAAAAACCCTGCATGTGAATACTGATGGCAGTTTTTATATAATTGCAAAAATTGAACACAATCAAGATGTCCCTCAAAAGGTGAATTACATATAAACTGGAATATCCATGCAATAGAATATTATTCAACAATAAAAATAAATGAGCTATCAAGCCTCCTAGAAGACATGTAGGGACGTTAATTACACATTCCTACATGGAAGAAGCCAGTCTGAAAATGCTACATATTGTATGATTTCAATTATATGACACTCTAGAAAAGGCAAAACTTTGGAGACAGTAAAAAAGATCAGTGGTTTCGAGAGTTTCTGGGTTCAGGGGAGAGATGACTCAGTGAAACACAGGGGAATTTTTTGGTGGTGAAACTATTCTTTATGATACGGCAATGTATCATACATGACAGCATGCATTTTGAAAAATGCAGAGAACTTTACAGAACAAATGATATCCCTTAATGTATGTAAATATAAAAAACCATTTAGGAGCTCAGGGTGCCACAGGCAAGAATGTAGGCTGTGTCAAGAGTATCTATCTGTACTACTACAAATATACAAAACAACCTCACTTAAGAGGGTGAAGGGAGAAACTGCTGACCTAAGTCACTTTGGAAATGAGTGGAGTCTGCAATACTGAAGACGAGAGGAAATGTGCATGCTCACTGTACTGTGGTTGATAAAGTTGTTTCCCTTGGCAGTTGGGGTTAACAAATCTGATACTTCTGATACCTGTCTACTGGAACTGAACTGTTAAGCAAACAGATGGTGCACAGTGGGAACCAGATTTTTCACTATTGGAGCAGGAATTTGCAGGTGAGCAAGAGAAGCAGGCTAGACTAATTCATGAGTCAATGGATTAGAGCTTGAGATATTGGTAAGAACTCATGTTTAACTTAGTATAAATACATATAGTTACATATAGAAATATTTACAGATATGTGTATATACATGAGTTAGTGTACACATGTATTTGTTTTCTCTTCTGCTGACGGGGCCTAAAAGAAATGATACCACAGTAGCAATGAGCATACCTAGCACCCAAATCTTGGTTTCTAATACCATTTACTAGGAAAAAGAACCAGTGCTGCCTGGAGAAATGATTGATTCTAGGCAATATATGAAATGAGCCTGGAGCATCTTAAAGTGCCAGAAAATATACAAAATAAACAAAGAAAGCCATATTGATTGGGATGTGTCAAAGGGGCACAGAAGCCATCTGAAAGAGTTCTTAAAGGTCAAAGATGGAACAATTTAAGCAAAAGGGTACATGAAGCAATATCAGATTACAACCTAAAGTATGAAACAAATTTCCATGAATCCCTACTGATACAAATAAATACTTGAATAAATTAATAAATGAGGGTGAAGAGACAAATATATGCAGAAGAATTCTAAATAAATTATGCATATTCTCTTCCCTCAAAGAGAAGGAGCATAAATACCCACTGTTTAAGTGTGGGCTGTGCACAGCAACTTCCTTCCAAGAGTACAATATGGAAAATGGGGAAATTAGAGTACTTTAGAGCACAGGAATCTGACAAACCAGTTCAGCCAGATGATCAAGGTCAACATCAATATACTCATGAAATATGTTGGTAGTATGTACCCTTGATATGATAAGAATGTGTGAATGAAAATATATACAGTATTTAAGTCCTGATGGTACTGGAAAGATGGCAAATTCTGTGTACCACAGAATTTTTTTTTTTACTTTGAAAGTACTCCCACTACTTTGGATTAAGTCACTTTTCATTCTTTCTTTTCTGTTGCATCTTAACACCACACTAGAAAAGGCCAACATTTTTCTCTTCTTTTATAAGCCTGGCTGTGAAAAGCGTAAACTGCAAATGGTCATTTTTGAAGAGTTTTCAGAAGCACAATTCTAATAGCTGTCTTTATCTGCCATAAATAAAATCTTCCTTACCTTCTTTTGTTTTGCCCTTTACTAGAAAAATTATCTTTGCAGATGAAGAGGATCATTTCCTCTTCATCACTAGAAACGAGTTTCTATGAGAGCATGAATTTCTGGGGGTTTTCTTTTGCTGCAGTATTCCCATTATCTAGAGAAGTAGCTATCAAAGAAAATGTGCTCAATAAGTATTTGATAAATCAGTGTACCACTGCATCATCTGCATTTGCCTTTTAAATGCTTCCCTCTGCCTGGGGAGATGCTAATTGAAGTCATGGAAGTGGCTGGGATTGTTATGTCAAAACATATTCTTGGCATATTGCTAAGCTTTGAGTTAAACGGGGAAGAAATAATGACAAAATAGGCAAAGATCGTGTTAAGGAGATGGAGGAGAAATCAGATGACGTAGTGTCATGGCATTCAAGGGAGGCCAACATTTCAAAAATGAGGTTCTCCTTAGTGAGTACTTCAGAGAGTAATGAAAAGCAAGCTGCTAGATTTGTTGCTGTGGAAGACAATGATGAATTTTGAAAGAGCATTGAATGATGGGAATCAACCACACAGATCCCGAGATGTTAGTAAGTAATAGCGCTTGGAAATTGAGGCATCAGTAAAGACGTTTCTCATTACTTCATGGTTGTGTATAGATGTGTAAGGTCATACACACTGTGCTTCAAGTATTGCTGCTCTTTATATGTTATAACAATTACTATTTCAAAATACCTTGCTCATAGTCCACGCTTAAAAGTGAGAAAATGTATACTATACATTGTTGAATAGTCTGCGATTCTTCACAGCCTTAAGCATAGTGCTGAAAGCACAACAAACTTTTAAAAATACCATTTATTTCACTTATCATAATAATGATTCTATATTCCAATTCCCCTTCTCTTGACATCCATGATAGTCTTACTTCTGTAAAATAATGGATAAATTGTACAGAAGACGTATAGAAATAACAAGTTAATACCTCTAGAAAGTAAACTGTTAGAAAAAAATGTCACAGAAGTTTGGAAATGGTATTCAATAACGCAAAATTCATTTGTGAATCCTTGTGTAATTTGCAGAGCACCTTAACTTTCATTGTTTTAATGAATTTCACAGCAACCCCACAAGGAAGCAGGGTATGATGTTCTCCTTATTTTCAGAGCTGGTAATAAAGTTTATGACCGAGTTTAGATAACTGCTATTGCCATTTATGATCGCATGACCTTAGTCAATTCACTTAACCATTTCTAGTTTCAGTTTCTTCACCTGTAAAATCATTATGTCTACTTCATAGACTTATTGAGACAATTGAATGAGATAATCAAGTGCTCAAAAATCTTGCTTTTCCATTGCCATTGCATGCACAAGCAGATATAGCCAATAACCAATTCCTAATAAAGGGGGTATGGAAACAAATAGAATATGTAGTTGGAAAATGTAATATCTGAGATTAAACTCAATCCTTTGGATGCTCAAAAGCTTTTTCTTGTACTTTCAGTCACACTGATATTTCAAAGTGTTAACATACGGTATATTCTTTATTTGTTATATAATACACTTGATTTTAAGCTTCCTAAATTTATTCAAGAATATTTTAATAATCATTCTGCTGAAAATCTAATGTAAAGCTTAAGTCTCTCTAAAGGTAGATTTCCACTCTCTTAACAAAGGCATAGAGAAATTACTCAGAAGTTCCTTTTATTCCACAATATTTCAGAAATTGAGAGCAGATAATGAAAACGTATTCGCAGTCTTAATGTAGTAATTCCCAGTGGAGATCTTCACATTTTTAATTATTTAACGATGTCATTTAAATATTATCTGTCCTCTATGAATATTTCATGTTCATCAAAAATTCCCTGAAAAAGTAAAAATAACCTGTACATTTGTTAAAGAAGACGCTATCAATAATAGCACCCAAATGGTATTTCACTGCCTTCGGCATGAGGAATAGTTTTTAGTCCAAAGGTTCCAATAAATCATCCAAAATTTTTGTAAGAGTACACAGAAAGAAGCATGTTAACAAAAAGAATCTTGGAAATAGGGCTTGAATAGTGAAATAGAATTGGAAATAAACTGTTTCAAGATCAGACGTTCTTCAAGAACAAGTAGAAGCATCTGTGAAAGGCAAAGCTGAGCCTCCTCCACTGACATGATCAGTTTGATCAACATGTGGTATGGACTGAATTGTGTCCCTAGCCCCCAGTGAGTGACTGTATTTGGAGATATGGAGTTTTAAGAGGTAATTAAGGTTAAATGAGTGTGGAGCCCGAATCCAAGAGGACTGGCGTCCTTATAGTCCATATAAGTAAAGGCAGAGACACTGAGGATGCATGCACACAGAGAAAAGGCAATGTGAGGGCACAGTGAGAAGGAGGCCATCTGCAAGTCAAGGACAGAGACCTCAGAAGAAACCAACCATGTGGTGCCTTTATCTTGGACTTCTGGCCTCCAGAATTGTGAGAAAGTAAATTTCTGTTGGTTAAGCCACTCCATCTGGGGTATTTTGCTATGGCAGCCCTAGAAAACTAAAACAACATGTTTCCATCAGGAGGTACCATGACTTGTGGAATATCAAGAACAGAAGCATAAAGCTAGACAATTACAGGAAGCATAGTTAAATAATATGAGTTACCACATATTAAACGTCTAGTTTGTGTTGAGTGATTGAGACAGGTACCTTTCATATCTAAATAAAAGCCATGCTGCTGGCACTATTATCTTCAGTATCTCAGTCTCTCTCCCCGCTTCTCTCTCTCTCCTTTGTCTCTCCTATTCTTCTGTAGTTCTTGCTCATACATTGTCTATGCTTAGGAAACGTAGTGTCCTACCCTAATTATCTCCTTCCAGTTTACAGAGTATGAGAGACTAAGAGGTGGAGAATAGTCAGGAAGGACTTCATTGTGCCTTGTTGATTATTTGCTGAGGACAACTTGGCATCAGCTCAACCTATAACCTATTTTGCCTGCTTCTAACCATTTTGCCTTCAATTACTATTTTACCTTGGCAACAAGGTCACAAACTTTAAATGTATTAGTCTCATTGTTAATTTAATTAAAATACAACTTCTAATTACATCAGAAAGCAATCAACTGTTTCTCCTCTCTCTGAGAAACTAAGAAACAAGTTGGAAACCGTTGGAAAGTGGAATATTGAGAGAGCTTTTGAAGGCTATCAGAAAAGTTAAGGGATTGGGAAGCTCTGCTTTACGAATGAAAACAAAACATGTTGGCCTTCTCTGTACTTTATTCTTACCGCTAATGACCTTTATCTCCTTTCCTCTGTCCTCCTCCCCACTCTTCTTCTCCTTCTGTCCCACAATGGTATCTTTTCCTTGGAAATCTGTTTAATTTTTTTCTAAAGAGTCTTTCAGGAATACATGAAATTAAACAATTACAGGTGTGCAATCCTGGGAATTTTTCCAAAATTGTATGTTGTCTTGAACTAGAGAAATTTTGAAGTGAATGTTTCACGATGCTTCCACTCATTGATACGGTGCTTACATGTATTATCTCTTTTACTATTTGTAACAACCCAAAAGAATGGTTGCATGGATTATTCCCATTTGTCAGATGTAGAAAGTGAGTCACGAAGAGGTTAAGTTACTTGTCAGAGACCACATAGCCTGTAATGGTAGAATTTTTATGTAGATATAGCCTATATCTATAGATTGTACTTGCCACTACTTCTTTATACTACATATTTAGAGTCTGTAGATGATACAATTTATTATGCCCAATTTAGAAAATGAGAAAGTAACAATCTCTTTCTTAAATTTGCAATAAACAATACATTTTTTAAATGTTAAACTCTTCAAAATGGAATTTATCTGTTTGCTTCTTAAATCTGGTAATCCTAAATTCTTAGATATGAGTGAATGAATTACTTACAAAATCTGGATATATGAGAAGCAATATGAATATTAGATTATCAGATCTAAAAAAGAGAATAGAGGAATAGGATAAACTTACTCCTCTTATTAGTACTTGACCCATATTTTATAGTCAGGTGAGTATGTGCATATGTGTATCTTTTTTTTTGCTTTTTTTGGTGAGGAAGATTACCCCTGAGCTAACATCCATGTCGATCTTCCTTTATTTAGTATGTGGAACACCGCGACAGCACGACTTGATGAGTGGTGTGTAGATCCTCTCCCGGGATCTGAACCCATGAACCCCAGGTCACCGTAGCAGAGCGCATGAACTTAACTACTAGGCCACGGGGCTGACTCCAAGTGTGTCTTCTTTTGAGACTGTAGTAGGGAGAGATTAGCTAATAGTTAAAAACATAGGCTTGGAGTAAAAATGTCTGAGTTAAGCCAGTAGTAGACATTTCGTTTTGAACAGGCTACTTATCCATTTAGGTCTCAAATTCTTAATTTGAAAATGGGAAGAATAATAGTACGTGCCGTATTGAGTTCTCAGGAAATTAAATGATAGGATACAAGTAAAAATATTTAATGTTTGTCACATCATAATTAATCATTAATACCCGGCTATTTTTCTTGCTATAGCACTTCATTGCTGGATTATTTATTCCATGAGAAGGATGGACAAGATAAGTTCTCATGGCAATAAAAGATTGTCATGCTTAAGGTATACTTATCTTTGAGATGCATTGACAGTAATAATGTTAGTCATGTCTTCTGAATGTCAGCAATCAGTTGCCAGAAATTAGCATTTCTTAACGAGGGCATTTTGAAATTTGAATGCCAAGAGTTGGAAGATAATCAGAGTTCCGGTTGTTTGTTCTTGAGTTAGAAGGAAAACTACAAAGTGACACATGCAGCCCTTCAAGGTGGCTTCCACTGAGGTAAGGTAATATTCTAACTGAGGATCCATAATAACAGCCTATCCAAACCTTTCTTCTAGATTTCTCCTGAGCTGCCACTCCTGTCTACACACACATACATCCAGAGCATATGGACATGGCAATCTAAAAGGTGTATTTCCTCTATCTGGCTAGATAACATTTACATTTTCTGATTATGGAAGTTTGTTAACTCATCAGAATTTATGCAATATACAGAAAAAAATATAAAGAAGGAAATCATCCATAAAGCTACCACCCCAAATTTTCCATTGTGGAAATAAGGACTACTCAAATGAGAACAAGAAAGACTATTTATCCAGAACTTGCTATAACAAGGGACATAGCCATTATCACTTGTGTTTAGTAAAACCACAAAGGCAGGCAGAGGGGTGGGAAAGCTTGATAGTTAAAAACGGGACGGCTTCAGGTATGCCGGGATTGGAGGGTTTGGGCAAGGGGAAACTGTAGGCAGGCTAACTAGAAGTGGGGCATCCTGTGGGATTGGTTAGGGGTACATATTTGTCTTTCTCTGGTTGGTCTTAAGTTGGAAGTGGGAACAAAAATTAGGAAAGCTATCAGTTATGAATCGGGTCTTAACCATTTTGGGCTGATTGTTACAGGGGTTATTGTTTGGCTTCCTGGATTTTCGCTAGAGATAATAGTCTAATCTTACCAGTCTGACTTGTGGATGATAGTCTGGCTTCCTGGGATGGTTGCTGCCAAATGTGGGCCAGAGTTCTATTTCTATATATGGTCTGGCCATTGTCCATTTTTGTATTCAGCATATTTAATATAATGTGCTCTATTCTATATCTCCCCATCCCAGTATCAAGACATATATTTTGTTATGGAGTGACTAACTTAATTTTTAGGTAGGAAAATGTGTATTAACCACTAAGTATCCAATTATCCCAAAGAATATCAAGGGTTTCATTTGTTGCACAATACAGAGCTGAGGCAGGTTCTGATGGGTCCAATAAGTTAATAATGACGTGGTTCCCTACTCCAGAGAACAGGAACTTTGCAGGAGTAGACATGGTATGGGTCTAGATGTCCTGTTTGCCCAACCGTTTTTTATGAATGAAATCAAGCACTTATAGCTGAAGTAATCATATGCTAATTTATGGTCTTTGACCCATAAAATCATAGGGTCATTACACAAATGGAGAAATATGCAAGTTTAGAATGTGTAACGCTCAGAGTTAAACAAGTGTTAAAAAAAATGAAAGTAATTTTGTATTTCAAACTGAAAGTAATTAGCTGTCTGAAAAGACTGTAATTAGTATATCATTAGAATGTAGAATTAATATTGCAGACATTTAATTACTGCTTATTTCAGATGAATTTTAGTGGCTAAATCAAATGCAATTGAATGCAGTTGGATGTTCTCAACGCACTATATTGTCTTTATTAATGAAAATTAATTTACACTTGGATTGCATAATTTCCCTGTGTATACAAATTTAAATTTATAATTGCTATTAAATACCAACTCAAGCAACATCATGAATGCAAAATTTTAAATGAATTTCATTTACATAGTCCCCAAATAAAAGTCTCACATATGTTAAAGTACAAATATTTCTAGCATTTATGATATTTATATGTGGAAATCATTCATATTCATCTTGAGTGAGTGATGACGTTAGCTCCCTGAGAATTGATTTTTCTAGTATAAAAGTGTTTGGACTGAGAAGTCAGTGAATCTTGAATTGACTTTGTTTTGTGAGTTCTGTAATGTTAAAGTGAGTTTTTCTCCCATTAGATGCTATGTTGAAACTAAATTGTGAGAGTGTATGTGTGTGTACACTTGCACACAAATAGTTGTATATTCATATTTTATGCTGGTATAATCTCTTATCACCCACAGAGGTAAAGTATAGTTTAGGGATATATTAATAAAGGCTATTTCTTAACTTTGGAACAAGGCCATCCTGGAAACCAAGACTTTGACTATAAATTTTGCAAAACTTTCTATACTTAAGAAACTAAAGGGATTTTTTAATCTTCAGTTTCTTGAAAGATTGAAATATATATATACATATATAAATTTCTTGAGAAGAATCTGAATCTATAGAATAAAAACTCACTTTATTAAATAGTTTAATTATAAACATACAGTTACTTCCTTCAACAAACTAATATTAATATTCAGATAGAACCACTGTGTATTTTCCTGTTAGTGCCAAATCCTTTTTATTAGGGTAATATGGTGAACCTCTCAGCCTGGAACGGCTTATGATTATGAGATTCTCCTGGTCCGGATTTCTCATTCATTTCTGAACTCTGTCCTGGTCCTCAGTCATCGTTTGATCCCTCCTTCCCAGTCCCAAATGGAACAGCCACTTTCTTACATCGATGTTAATATGTTAATTTCATGTTATTCTTTGCCTTCCTCTATAATCTTCCAAAGTTGAGACCTTCTGGTACAGAACTCATTAACTACATTGTTATTAGTAAGTTTACTATTTTTCTCCCTATTTGCTATTACACTGATTCATGTAACTGTCAACATTTCCACCAGTTGTGAACATTTGCTTTTTCCTCTGCTTAGAGGTTCCTTGTTTCTCTGAGCTGCTGCAATAAATGGCTGTCACATTGCAGCCACTCAGTTTCTAAAAACAATTTCTCATCTGAATGCTAGTAAAATTTTTCATTACTTAGGAGTCTTATAAAGTATGGATTATTTTTTGTGTTATCAGATAGTTGCCAACCCTACGGTTGACATCTGGAGTTTACTTGTCTTCCAATGACGTTACTGAGAACTTTGTGGTATAACTATTTCATATATATTCATGCATATTCACAAACTCATACATGTTAAACGGCCATTTTCTGCTGAAATAGAATAACTTGTGGAATGATCTGATTTTGTTAGGTATTAAGTTAGGAGAAAGGAAAGGGGATCAGTATTTGTTGAGTGTTTATGGTTCTTCAGGCACAGCATTAACTCACACATTTCTACATTTTCTTAGAATAAACCCATAAGGTTACTGTCATCAGACCCATTTTGGAAATGAAGAAACTGAGGCTCAGAGAAGTAAACATTGATCAAGATTACCCAGCTATTACACTATAAAGCTTGAGTTAGTATTCCAAACTGTCCCCCAAGCTTACAATCTTTCCAAAGTATTACATGATTCATATGGGCAAGATTGTCCAGTCCTCTTATGCCACAAATACTTTGAAAGGAAGGAAGGTGGGAGTTTAGGAAGACAGATCCCAGAGGTATCAAGTCATAGGATTAGAAGGGAGTTTTGGAGAGCACCCCTTTCACTTCAAGTAGGACCACGCTAAGTCACTTGAAATGGCTGAGACTGAATCCTATTTATAAATATCTCTTTGAAAGGGGATTTGATGGCATCATCTTGGCAACATATTCCGTGGTTGCAAAATCCCCATTTTATCAATCCGCAATTAATCTGTCAACAGGATTCCGTTAAGTGCATACCGTATGCTAAGCTCAGTAATATGCCACACCTGTAAGATGCAATGTCTTTCTTCAGAGATAATCTAGCACAGTTTTGGTGACAAGGCAAATAAATAGTGAGAACTGGTGATTCAGTATAAATGATAAGTCTCAAATAAGCAATAAAAGATGCCAGACGATGCAGAGGTACCCGTGGAATAGACGGGTTCCAGAGGATTTTGGAAATGATAGCACAAAATGAAATTTGAAAAAGAGATGAATCTCTTTCTTCAGATTCAAAGGCAATTCCTTTGGATGTAAGAGACAGTCAGCTACGTCACTACCTTCGTTTCTTGTATAGTAACCAATTGTTACTGGAATGTATTTTCCTAGAGTATGGGCTTTGGTGCCTTGCCTGGGTTCAACTCCTGGCTCGAGCACATTTCCTACACAGGAAACGTGGGAAAATTATATAAGTCCTCTGTAGTTTAGTTTCCTCCTCTGTAAAATGGAGTCTTTGTGATACCTTTCTTGTATGGCTGTTGTGAAGATTAAACGAGTTATTAAATTCGAATTGTTTACAACAGTACCTGGAACATGGTGAGATCTTAATAAATGTTGCTGTTGCCACTGCTGTGGCTCCTGCTGCTGTTAATTAGAATGAAAAAGGAGAAAAAAGAGGATGGGAAGGGTGAAGTGGAGGCAAGGAAGAGGAGAAGAAGAAGGAGAGGAAGAAAGGGAAAAAGAAGGAGGAGGAGGAAGAGAAGGAGGAAGAGGAAGAGGAAATGAAAGAAGAACACGATAATGATGATGATCCTACCATCCATTAAAATGATGTACAGCTGGGCACTGCCGCCACCACCTCATAAGCAGCAGGATCTATAATACTTCAAAGCTCTCCCCAACACTTCTTACCTGGATGAAAGCAGAGAGAAGTTCACTATACCAATCCCTACCACAATGAGAGTCTTATACTGTGGGCTCTTTACTAACTTCATTGTGTCCCAAATTAGTCGCTATCCAGGAGTCTCTATTGCCTTATTTCTATTCAACAATCCGGAAGCTAGTTCTGAATCTGAACCCCTCCCCTGGTTCACGCCAGCTTCTTTTCCAGGGACTCAGATCCCACTTCTAGTCACCCTCACACTAATCATGATCATTTGAAAATTTTGATTCTTAATCAATACGAGGAATTGCTGCTCGGAACCCCACTGTGAGACTCTACAGAGCATTCAGACTCCACTTAAACCAGACTCCTGAATAGTTGCCAAGACTGAATGTGGTTTTATACCATGTATGTCCTGCAGATTATAATATTTGACTTTGATTTTACTACATGCCTGCACCTGCTGGATGGGGCCAACCCATGGTCACAGCGGATCTCTGCCTTGACCAATGATCCTTACTTAGTCCTTTGAGCAAAGGATCAGCATCATTAGTGAGGTGTCTGGCTTGTAATAGAATTATGCTTATTCCTTACCCTGATAAGATTTTCTTATATCCTAATACTATACTATATGTAGAATATATATAATATATGTAGAATATATAATTATGCATATATAATTTAACACAATGAATGCTTGAGCTATCATACAGCTTGTACTTAAGATGACAGTGAAGACTATAAAGTCACAATTACTTCTCACGTTTTTGGTGTGCCTGATGGCTCTCTCTTTTCTCTTCATTGTTTCAGTACACTGGGGAAATCTGAATATAATTAGGAAGTTAGGTAATAGCCTGATGATTGCCTGTTAATAGGATGCTGACTTCTCTTCCTCAACAAGCTGCTGATAACCTTTGCCTTGGAGTTAGTTCTCCAGAAGCATATCCTGAGATGAAGATTTGTGGACAGTTGATTTATTAAAGATGTGCACCTGGATAAAACCTTTAAGATAATGAGGAAAGCTGGGTGGAAAGGAAGAAGCTCTCAAGTCCTGGCCTCTAATGCTGAAGGGTACTTCTGGAGTGTAAATTACACTTAAGACTTTGTCCCAACTCCAAGAGCGGGAGCTGAGCTTTCATAGGCCCACGCCCACTGGTCACCACAGGAGGACATATTCTCGCAGGCACTTTGGCAAATGGCTCCAGTAGCGTAAGGACAGACTTCTGTTGCAGAGCATCAGGGGCAGGCCAGCAGACTCAAAGCACACACAGATGCCAGGGAAGGGAGATGCACAGACAGCAAAGTGGAATTTAGGGCCTCTGTAGGCTCACATGTGTTTCTCTGTGGTCTGCACATAGAGCCAGGGAGCAGGTCGCAGTATCTGAGAGGGTACTAATGCAATAGTCAATGACAGTTTAAAGACAGGGAGGATTCTGGGCTCTGGGCTCTCTCATTACTAACTAGCATTGCTATCTATTGGTTTAGGAGGCTTCTGTGGACAAGCAAAACATCAGGAAAGAAGAACGGTATTTCGGCTCAACAATCTTCCTGCAAAAATAACTCTTAAATCAGTTCCAGATTGTAATTCACCTTCTTTATGTAATTTTCACAGGCTTCATTCTTTGTAATAAATGAACAATTTAGGTCTGCTTGCCTATGTGAACACTGCCTGTTCTCAGGGGGAATTAGAGAAAGAGAGGAAAAGCATGCTTAGGAGAATGACTCTCTCTGCTCTCCATCCAGAGTTCTCACTATTTCTTCATTGAGCCAACATTCACTGCTCTATATTAGTGCTAGGACCAGTCCTTGGAGCAGGAAATGCATGACAATGGTCTTTGGCTAACAGGAGCTTATTGGAGGAAATAGATATTTCATAGTTACAACAAGGTTTCCTCTTCTGTAATGTGGCGATATTAGTTGCTCATTTGATCACTCTGGTAGTTACCTATGTTTCTGCATAACAAATCAACCTAAAACTCTCTCCCAGTTTCGGTGGATGAGAAATTCGGAAAGAGTATGGCAGTAATGCTTGTCTTTGCTCCATGGTTTCCAGGATCGCACCCGGAAGACGCAAAGCCTGGAAGGCTAATATCATCTGGAAGCCCATTTATGTACACATGCCTGGCGGTGGATGTACATGGCTTGCTGTGGGCTTAGCTGTGTTTATTGGCTAGAATATTCACAGGTAACCTTTGCATGTGGCCTTGGGTTTCTCACAACATGGTGGCTGGGCTGCAGGAGCGAGCATCCCGAGTGAAAGAGAACTGCCCCATAGTGCTACTGTGAAACTTAAATTAATTAATTAGTATAAAATGCTAAGATCATTGTCTGGCACATCGTGCTTAATGAGCATTAACTATCATTATTAATAATAATATTGTTAACAGTAAATGTGCATATAAAGTATGTTAGTAATAATTTTTTGCATAGACCCAGAGTAACTTAATTCCAGTCCATCAAGGGGGGGTGACATTTGTCACCTTTTTGGCTACCATCCAAACAAATCAGTTGTTTATTTTGAAGCTGTACCCCTTTCCTTTCCTAGTAGTCCATGGGCTTAAGTAACAGATTTTAGCTGATGTTGAAAATGCTGAGCAGTGTACTACAATTTTTGAGTTCCAGTGAAAGAAAGCAGCCAGGAAGGATGATCAAGGGTACTATCATAAGCAGAGAAATAAGATAATTTGGGAATTCTTGGAACTGTGTCTCCAAGTCTCAGTGTGGTGGTTGGGTCATAGCTATAGACTAACACCTTCAATTGTTAGTAATTTCACTTTCATTTGTGATGATCATTCCATTCAGTCTGAAATGAACGTTGTTCTGGTATGTAAGGATACATAAGCAATAATTGTCTTCAATCGGAGGCTATGTGTGTATTAGTAAAGGAAAGAGTACAGAGACGGGGAAGGAAAATTAGAAAGGATATTGCTGATACACAACACAGGATTGTTTAGTCTAATAAACTTCAGGTGCATATTATGACTGAGCTTGAATGACTGATCACTTTCCAAAGGGCTCTTACAGTGATTACCTATATTTCCATCATTACTTGCTAAGGAAGACAGTGTAACCTGTAGTGATGCTGATTGAGTAAACACATTTTTTACTCCTCTGCAAAAATCTGAAACCTTCAAGATTGTCTTCTTGATCTTTGGTCAATGTGTTATGCTATTATTCATCTTAGTGATTGTCTTCTTTCTGCCTAGAGATTAGTCAAAGTCCTTTACAATGTCATTCACCTCATCCTCCACTATTTCTCCTCACCTCTACTTGTTCCTGATACTCAAGCCACATCTGACTTCTTACAGTCCCTGAATAAGACGCATAATTTAAGATTTTTGTACTTTTATATGTTGTTCATTTTTACTGGAAAGTTTTCCTCCTTATTTTCCACTTTTCAAAATGCATTTGCCCTTTTATTTTGAAAATCTCTTCCTCTCCTTGTCTCTATGAAGAATTTCTCAGTCCC
The DNA here is from genome assembly GCF_041296235.1 of Equus asinus. NCBI lineage: Eukaryota > Metazoa > Chordata > Mammalia > Perissodactyla > Equidae > Equus > Equus asinus. Next base: position 8,007,308 of record NC_091806.1, on the reverse strand, counting down.
TCCTTTTTCTCCCATAATTTTGAGTCCACAGTATTTTTGGAGAGCATGTGCCATTTTATCATTGCTTGCTATAGATATTGTCTCTTCTCCTCCTCAGACTGTGACTTCCTCTGGAGTAGGAACTATTGTATATTCATGTCTTTAGTGTCTATGACTGGACCTTGTGCGTGTCGGATAAAATGCCTAGTATCAATCTACAAAAACAGAAATGAGTTTAAGGAGCAAAGCATTAAGTTAGGATCAAAGAATTGCAATTCTGGGAGTACAGATTCAGCTAGAAACCAAAGTAGTGTCCTGATCATAGGAGAGGGCCTTAGAGTTTTTATGAGGAAAAAGGAGGATGAGGTGAGGTGAGGATGTTGAGTTCATTGGTGCTAGATGAGGTAAGGTTAGGATTGTACTTCATAGATTGGCTTGAAATTCGGTCGTAAGGCAAAAGGCTAGACTTGTACTTCATTGATTGGTTAGTAATTGGGTCATCAGCAAAGTCCAATTTCATCAGTCCTTACAGACAGGATATTCTTATCCTTACTGACTTCTTGGAATGTTGGTGCTTTGGTCCAGTTCAGAAGACAAAGCATACAAGATGAGCAAGGCAATTCCTCTGAAATTGCTGCCCTGGCTCTATTTTAATATGGCTCCACTCGTGTCATCTTTCACACTAGTGAATGAATGACTTGAATTTATAAACAACTATACCTTGGTCTGGCCTGGCATTTACTTCTTCTTCCCTAATGCAACCTTCCTTCTAGACTGTGTTTATGGTTTGTTTTTTCTCTATTTATCTAGTCCTGTGAAACAGAGCACCCCAAAACTCAGTGGTTGAAAGCAACAATGGTCATTTCCTTATTTCTCCTGATTCTGGGAATTGACGCAGCTCAACCAGGTGGTTCTTAATCAGTGTTACGCAGTTAGTGACAGACGATGGCTCAGGCTGAAATCACCATGACAGCATCATCACTCACATACTTAGCAATTGATGCTGGCTGTCAGCTGACATCTCATCAGGACAGCTGCTGGAATACCTACATAGAACTGTTTTTATACATTATGTAGGGAGTTAGTAAAAACCAGATAACAGTTACCTACTCATTCTTAAATCATTCTTACATCTGCCTGTGAAGGTTTGATCATGTTGCTCCTTCTACACCTGATATACATTTCCATTTTTCTTCTATCTTTCAAAATGTAAACCCATCCATCATTTAATTCTAGCTTTCCTAGTCAACCCAGGCATCAGTTACCTTCACTGTCTCTAATTCTTTATTACTCCTTTAATTTACCCTTCTTTTATACTCAAAATCTTACTTATGAGAAAAAGTATTTGACAAATGTAACACATTTTCATGATAAAGACACTCAACAAATAAGGAATAGAAGAGAGCTTCCTCAATCCGGTAAAGGGCGTTTATGAAAACCCAGTTACTCAGCTGTGAAAAGACTGAAAGCTTTTCCCCTAAGATCAGGAATAAGAAAACAATATCCACTTTTGTGGTATTCACTTTTGCCACTTCTATTTAACATTGTATGGAAGTTATAGGCAGAGCAACAGGCAATAAATAAATAACATCCAAATTGGACAGGAAAATTTAAAAATGATCTCTTTTCTCAGAAGAAATGATCCCATATATAGAAAATTTATGATATATCATTTCGCATCCACTAGGATGACTCTAATAAAAAAAAATTGAAAACAAGTTTAGTGAGGATAGGGAGAAGTTGGAACTCTCATGCATCACTGGTGGGAATTGAAAATGATTCCACCATGGAACACAGTGTGACAGAATCTTGAAAAATTTAAACATAGAATTGCCAAACAATTTGGCAATTCCACTCTTATGTATAAACCCCCCAACTGAAAATATAAATTCAAACAAATTCTAATCACAATAGCCACAAGGTGGAAACAATTCAAATGATCATCAAATGAAACCAAACGTGTTATATACACAGAATGGGATATTATTCATATACAGTTATTCATATATAATCATATTATAATTCATATATATTATATTCATATATAATCATATATATTCATATATATGAATATAATATATATATGAATCCCATATATAATAATGGGATATTATTTCCTTAAAAAGGAAAGAAGGACTGTATAGAAAGAGGCCAGAAATCAGACATAAAAGATCATATATTGTATGTCTTCATTTATCTGATATATTAGGAGTAGGTAAATCCAGAGAGAGAGAAAACAGATTAGTGGCTGCCTAAGGTCGTGCTAGGGGAGTAAAGAGTGACAGTGTAATGGGTACATGAGCTCCTTGGAGGTGATGAAAATATTTTGGAACTAGATGGGAGTTCTGGTTGCATAACGTTGTGAATGTAAAACATGCCACTGAATTGCATACTTTATAATGGTTAATTTTATGTTATCTGAATTTCACCTCAGTGAAAACAATGTGATAGTTATGTGACACTAAGTAGAAGTATATTTGCTTTACTAACTTAAGCCAGTTTGTCAGTTTCCTGAATGTGATAATCTGATGGAAACAACAGAAGAGTGGGAATCAGAGCAGATTTGAATCTTTCTGAGCTTTCTTACAAGATCTGTCGGGATCTTCTCACTGATGGTTGGGTATAAGACGTCTCAGCACCATGGCGTCTCTGACATACACAATCTCAGGAGAACATTGGATATACCATCTTGGATTACTGTTCTCAGATGACAGGAATTTAGACCTATCTTCAAGTTACCTCTCCTTTCCATTTCAGCATGGAGGCCATTTTGACCGGAAACAAATTTCCAAAAATTAGAACAGTTTCTTTTTCCAAAGAAAATGGTTCCTTAAATGACAATGAAATAAAATAGGTGATGGTTGTTTTGTTCTGGAGTCCTTCTCTTTAATTACTCCACTAATATTCCCATAAGCCTCACCAGGTGAGATGCTAAATCAACTCTGTACTACCACATGAAACTGCCGTGCCTTGCATTGTCTCTTTCTGAAAAGCATGATCATGTAATTGATGGCCCCAACTGACACAGTTTGGAGAGTGAAAGGGGACTGTATTATGAATTACACAGGGATAAAAGACTACACTCACACTTGGACTATTCCAGGCAAACCAGGACATGTGATCTCGGGGTTTTGAGGATAATAAGTGCAGTTATTGTTTCCTTTTCCTCCTGGGACAATCACACCCATTTTGCTTTACTTTGATGTCCAAAGCCACTGAGGCTGATTTTCCTAAGGCACACAGACTTTTCACACTGAGGGAGAAAGGTAAACTATCAGTATTTAAATAGTCAATGAAAAGACATGTACTGATTTTGGAAGGAGAGGCCTATAAAAGTATATGCCATTCATGGAAGCTTATATTGTATAAAAATAAAAGAATATTCCTCAAAATGGCCTTCATGGTCTTAGGCAAATTAGCTCCCCTTCCCATAGTCTCATTTCCTCATCTCTAACAACTGAAAACTCTACCTGCCAGTCTTTCGGAGCATCAAAGGTGGCTGTGCATGGAGCCAGGATGGTGGTTCTGTGTTTACAGTCAGATCAGGCTGGGATCAAATGATCCCTCTGCCATCGAGAAGCCATTCGTGTGTTATTTTGTGCATACTCTCTGACCAATATGAAGCTAAATTCTTCTTTCTTTAAACAGCAAGAGCTGCTCAACAGGCTTGGATGAAAATTTCTTAGAGCTTATACAGTAGAATAAATGTCTGAGAATAGGGAGGAAAAAGGATTGAGGGACAAAAAAGAAAGATCAGTGAGAGGTACCTGTCCTCTAGATACACTATCAAGACTTTGTGCTATTGCCAGAGAGATTGACTGATCCCTGGAACCTGACAGATAATCCAGATCACAGCCCTGTGTATATAAGAAAGTAATGTATGTAAAGTTGAGAGATCCATCAAATTAAATGGGGAAAGATACAAGTTAATGAATGGTGATGACACAACTGGATAAAAATAAAATTCAACCTCTATTTTAATATATACAAAATAAATTTCAAATGGACTAAAAATTTAAGGTAAAAGAAACTCAGTGGAAATCTTGCAAGAATATCTGGTATTACTCAACGAAATTTGGATATCCTGGAGCCACAAGATAAATGATAAACATCAAAAATTAAGATTACTGTGAGGCAAAAATTATCATATATGAAGTCAGCAGACAAATATTTGGAAAAAATGTGTCCCTGATGACAAAATTGTTGTAAACACCACATACAAATAACTCTTACAAACAGACAAAAAGATAACCAAACAGGAAAATGGGCAAAATAAATGAATAGGGAAGTTCTAAATAAATCCTTATGACTTTTAAACATATAGAATGGTGTTAAAAATGACTGGTGTTTTGGGAAATGCTAAGTAACAATGATTTATCAGTTAAGGTATAGCTGACTTCAATAAAGAATAATAATATATTTCTGCCATGACTTCAGAAAAAAGGGTATTCTTGTACATCGCTTAGGCAAATTAACTAAAGTTGAATTATTCCATCCTTTTAGGAAAGCAAGCCAGTAATATCTATTAAATTTTATAGTACATACATACATCGACCTAGCAATTCTACTTCTGTAAATCTGTCTCAAATAGATAAATCTACAGTATGTAAAGACACATTTATAAGGATACTTATTACAGCATTGTTTACAGTAGAAACAAAGAAATAAAATGAATGCCTATCATTAGAAGAGTAAAGGAATGAATTCACTGTGAATATTATTTAGCCAATCAAGTAAATGGATAGAAGATGTGTTTCTTGGATTTGGAGGAATTTCCACAAGATATCACTGAGATAAACCAAATAAAATAAAACTGTATAAAATATGATTCTATTTTCATAAAACGATGAAAAACTTTATATGTATGCATATGTGTTTAAGTACTATATTTTATTGAACCTAAAGTACCATCGATTGTAAAACACACCATCATTTCCTATAATACAAAGAAAAAATGCTGAGCTTAAACTATGACAGATGGCTTTTTTATCACTTAGAAATTTAACTTTCATTTAAAGAGCTCTTTTAGATTGAACTGAACATCGATGCTTGTCTTACATAACTTTTGTCCATATATAAAAAGGAACATGGAAGCAAAATAAAGTAGCCAAGGTTTTATTAAAACTACATATCCACAGTAGGACTTTTCTGAGTCCCTTTTCAAATTGAGGTCATTGATATTTTGGGTTCCCACAGAATGTCTTCCTCTGCAATCAAGATCATTAGCATTTTTAAAATGAGAACTCCAGCATTTTCTACAGGCTTTTTTCCCCCAGCCCTGAATTCCCATATTTTAGACACTGATGTGCCAGTAGTAGGTAATAGCAACTATGGCACCACTTGGGCATTCCACAGCAATTATAAGATGTATCTTAACTTCAGAGACATTAAAATGTGACAAAGATGCATCTTAGCATTGATGAAATATGTATATGCCCGAGTAAGCAATTATATGATGACGGAGAAAACTATGGTGGAAACCATATTATGCTATTACCATGAGGCATCTGTGGTGGAGCTGGTGCATGATTTGGACAGAAGGGTTAAGAGTGAAAGGAAGTCATGTCAGAAAGGGAAAAAATACTGCACTAAAAACAGTCACCAGACACAGTACTGAAGGAAAAGAGCAAAGTCAGAGGACTAACATTACCCGAATTCACGACTTACTGTGAGGCTACAGTAATCAAGACAGTGTGGTATTGGCAAAAGAATAAACAAATAGATCCATAGAGCAGAAGAGAGGGCCCACAAATAGACTCCCATAAATATAGCCAACTGATCTTTGACAAAGGAGCAAAGGCAATACAACGGAGCAAAGACAGTCTTTTCAATAAATGGTGCTGGAACAACTGGACATCACATGGTAAAAAATGAACCTAGACACAGATCTTATACAATTCTTAAGAATTAACTCAAAATTGATCATAGACCTAAATGCAAAACACAAAAATATAAAATTCTTACGAGGTAACATAGGAGAAAACCTGGATGGCCTTGGGTATGGTGATACATTTTTAGATATAATACCAAAGGCACAATCCATAAAACAAATAATTGATAAGCAGGATTTTATTAAAATTAAAAACGTTTGCTCTGCAAAAGACAACATCAAGAGAATGATAAGAGAAGACATAGACTGGGAGAAAATATTTGCAAAAGGAACATCTGACAAAGCACTGTTATCCAATATATCCAAAGAACACCCCAAACTCAACAATAACAAAACAAACAACTGATATAAAAATGGGCCAAAGACCTTTTAACAGACACCTCACCAAGGAAGATATACAGGTGGCAACTTAGCGCATGAAAAGGTGCTCCACATCATTTGTCATCAGGGAAATGCAAATTAAAACAGCAATGAGATACCACTACATAGCTGTTAGAATGGTCACAATCCAGAACACTGACAATACAACATGCTGGCAAAGATGTGGAGCAACAGGAACTCTCGTTTATTGCTGGTGGGAGTCCAAAATGGTACAGCCACTTTGGAAGATAATTTGGCAGTTTCTTATAAAACTAAACACAGTCTTACTATATGATCTAGCAATCACACTCCTGGTATTTACCCAAAGGAGTTGAAAACTTATGTCCAAACAAAAACCTACTCATGGATGTCCATAGCAGCTTTATTTATGATTGCCAAAACCTGAAAGCAATCATGATTTCCTTTGGTAGGTGAATGGATAGATAAACTGTGGTACATCCAGACAACGGAATATTATTCAGCCATAAAAAGAAATGAACTGTCAAGCCATGAAAAGACATGGAGGACACTTACATGCATACGAAGTGAAAGAAGACAATCTGAAAATACTATATCCTGTATAATTTCAACTGTATGACATTCTGGTAAAGGCAAAATTATGGAGACAACGAAAAGATCAGTGGTTGCCCAGAGTTGGGAGTTGGGGAGGGATGAATAGACAGGGCACGGAGGATTTTTAGGGCAGTGAAAATACCCTCCGTAATACTATAATGATGGATAGATGTCATTATACGTTTGTCCAAACCCATAGAATGCACAACATCAAGAGTGAAGCCTCATGGAAACTATGGACTGTGGGTGATAAGGATTCGTCAATGTAGGTTCATCAATTGTAATAAATGTACCACTCTGGTGGGGGATGCGATAATGTGGGAGGCTATGCATGTGTTGGGGGAGGTGATATATGGAAGTCTCTGTACCTTCCTCTCAATTTTGCTGTGAACCTAAAACTGCTGTAAAAAAAAATAAAGTCTTAAAAATGTAAGTAAATGCATAATACATATGTAAATTAATTTAAAAAACACAGTCACAATATGTATGATAGTATTACATTTTTGCATTACTATAACATTATATTTGTGTGTTCATAGATAAAAATTTTTAAAACTTGTTTGAAATTCAAGGAAAGAGGGCTAGTGAAGAACTCCACAATGTGCCATCGGTGTGTTCTCCACAGTTGCAGGACGTCAGGAAACATTTGAAAGGATTAAATGAGAAAGCATATGAGGTAGTTGTTACAGTTATTAAAGTTATTATATCACTGTGTGTGACAAGTAAGAAAATGTTATTTGCTTTTTTTTCCTCTTTAGTTCCTAGACATTTCTCCATTCCCACCCTATTTCCCCAAAGAGTGCTGAGAACATTGCTGATATTCAAAAATATTTGCTGATAGAACGAACAGAAGTTGACTGGAATCAACATTTCCTATCGCAAATTTTATAAAATGCTAATCATTCAAGATATTCTGTGGAAAAAATGATGCCATGCTTTTCGCTTGAGGAAAACTCCAATACTCTATCTCTTCTGCAGATTCACAGGGCTTTGTAGAACTTGTAGTAAAAGATTTCATTGTGCTGGTAATTTTCCAAAACGCTTGCTGAGAGAAACTCAATTTAGTATATGCAAAACTTATTATCATTGTGCAGAATTTGTGTTCTATGAAGAAACTGGTTTAGATTACTAATAGGAACTGGAAAGGTGTGGACACATCACACATTTGTAGTGCAGAGAGCTATAATTTCCCTTGATATTTTAGGGCCATGAATTAAGAAAGAATTGGTGTACACTCTTAGAAAGCAGTTTTTTGTACTACGTCTTGTTGTGATTAGGGGACATAGTAATTGAAAGAAATGATGTCCATAATAAGGCATGTGCATGTTTATAACACGTTTATACAGTTCTAACATTACTTTGTTTCAGTGTTGCTGTTTTTAATAAGACTCAGAGATTTATCTAGTGGTCCTAGGAAGACTGAATTGTATTTGAAACCCTGAATGAATGACCCTCTCAAGAAACGGGATCTTTTGTGTTTTTGAAGTCTCTTTAAAAAGAAAAGCATGCCAATCGAGCTGTATTGGCAAAGAAGCAGAATATAATCAGCCTTTTGTGATAAAGGGTATAGAAAGAAAAATTTTCAGAGGGGGTCTGGTCCAGCAAAAGCTGGAATCTTTTCACAAATGGGTCTTTTTTGGTCCAAGGTTTTCTACTCCATGGGAAATAATCAAGCTCTTTTCCCCAAGAAAAGGAAAAGAAGCCACTTTTTTTGCTTTGGAACTGAGGGGAGAATGTGGAGGCTACATCTGGTGTAACTCCTGGGGAGCCTACGGAATGGCTGAGCTGAGGATTAAAACGAGATTCAGAGCACGGAACAGACATCTGCGAGCACAGCATCAATGATTGAGGTCATCTTTCCTCAGTGGTCCAAGAGTTCTAATCTTAAAAGACCCACTTTTAATAGCAACAGTGTGTCAGGGAGAGAAACAGAAGCAATGGCATGGGTGAGCCACTTATAGTCTAGGATGTTCCCTGATGAGTCTTGTAGTAGAATCAATTGTTGGCATAAGTCTTTGTTTGTTTTTTCAAAAATGGTGGTGGGGAGTCCACTCCCCTCTGAGAGAAAAATACTGGACTTGCTCCATTCTAGATGATGGTTGAGCTTTTAATAATTCAGTTTTTAGCAATAAAAGAGATGAGACCATACTTCTACTCCATCTGTAGTGGAGTAGTTCCTACCTACAGGAGTAGCTCTTATACTTACTATAGACAGAAATGATCTGGGCAAATGGTTGGTTTAAAATACAGATTGCCCAGATGGTTTTTCTTCCCCCAGAGGTGCTGATTCAATAGAGTGTGGAATCTATATCTTTAACAAACCTTCCAGCTGCTGGTGAGGTAGCTGACCCAAGGACTGAAATTTGGAAAGGACAGTTCTGGGTCGTTTGTCATTTGAAATGGGGATGTAAATGGAACACGTTCTTTCCTCATAATTACTTTTGTCAGCCTAATGGTGATACAGCTAAGCGTTGTTCTGAAAATTCAGATGGAGTCCTGTGGTTCACTCACTCTTAGATTTAATGAGTAATTACCATTACTGTATGTATGTTACAATATGTTCAAGGTTAAAATCATCATCGGTTTGCCAGAGAGTATACTACTATGTATGAAACCAGTCTATGTTGGAAAATCATTGAGGAGCAACTAGTGAATTAATTAGTTCTGTATCATCAGTATCCCTGGGGTGGGAGGCAGCCCAGTGTTGTGAAAGGGTCTGAATTTGGGAGTCAAAAAAACGAGTTCAGATTCTGATTCCTATGCATCCTACCTGTAGACAAGTCACTTCAGCTCTCTGAAACTTGGTTTCCACATTCATAAAACGGAGATGTTAGACCTACCTGAAGAGGGTGCAGTGAGGCCTGCTTGAAACTAACGATGCCGTAAATTCCAAGAGATTGAATGAGTCTTTCTTGTTTACCGATGAGCGCTGCACTCCCACCCCGCCCCGGCCCCAAATGCCACACCGGGCGTGTAATAGGGACTGAAAACACTAACTTTTATTAATGTGATCATTATAATTAGAAATAGAATGTTGTGCTCAGCTGTCAAAAGCGCACCAATTTCACTCAGTAATTAAACGCTTTCCTCTTCTCTGGTTTTAAAGTGCCATAGGACTTTGTTTTCAATCTGACATGTGCTCTGTTAACCACCCACCGTTCACCCATGGAGCTATAAACATAGCCAAGTAAATGTTACACCGAGAACCCCCGGAACACTGATGAGAATCGTGTCACTCATCCTCTCAGCTCAATTCACCACTAAAGAGTCAAAAGGGAATTGAAACAAAAATCACCAGAACAAAATCAATACCTCTCTTCTTCTTTCTCTCCTCCCCCACTCCCTAGAAATCACCCCTCAATTTAAAAATATATTCATATGAATAAGTAAATATTTCATAGTAATACCAAGTTTTAGTAATTGGAATCAGGAAACCAAAGGAAAAAAATAAAAAATCACTGTTTTCCTAGCCTTCCCCTGCTTTAGAAATGGACACATTTGTATAATAAAAACATTAGTGTAAAGTAGACACTTGGTAACTTATAAACAGATACCCAGATCTGTGTGTATATCTATGACTGTAGCTATGTTTATATCTGTATCTATAGCATCTAGATCTGTATTTCAAGTTAGACATTAAAATAGTCTTCAATAATAATAATACCTAATACACATACTTAATATTGAATATTTTAAATATTAAATATATTAATATTGGATAATACTAAACTATTGAAAATACCTAACGCACATACTTAATATTGAATATTTTAAATAGTAAAGATACTAATATATAATAACATTAAAATATTTACAAGTAATATTAAATTAGAAGCCCTGAAAATCTATGGAAATCCGTATTTTTGTGTGTTTTTAAGTGAAATAGTAATATTAAAAAATAATATTTTCCTAGATTCTTCAACGTTTACTTAAATTAGAGCTTTATGAGTGTTTAGTTTTCACATTGCCTTCAACTACCGACACATAAACCAAAATTTTAAAAATGAGAGGAAGGAAAGTTAATTACTGTATTTTGTTTTTAATGGTTCTCAAGAAAATTGTTCAAGCTGGACTCATAGAAGCACAGAAGGTAGGATGAATGGTGTCAGGTTTAGTATAAGCTCCAAAATAGAAAAGGTATAAAGATCCCTTTCTTTTTGTCCTGATGCAATGAAATTGTATCTCTCTGTAATCTAGACCGATATGGTGGCCGCCTGAGGGGGCTCACTCTCGGAACTGAAGCCCTAGTTTACAGGGTAAAGAGCTTGGGTTTTAGAGTCAGTTAAACCTGGTTTCCAGGCTTAACTGCAACAATTACTACCTGTGGGATATTGGGTGTCTTAGCCAATTTGATCCCTGGCTTCTCCAGCTGGAAGATGGGGATAACAATACTTTACAGGTTTGTTGGGCAGATTAAATGAACTAATGGATTGTATTTTACTGACTGTTTTACTAGAACATAGCAGTTGGTATGCAAACAAATCAAACCCAGACATTTCTAAATTTAAAGTTCCCTGGGCTTAACTAAACCATACCACTTACTACCAAATTGTTCCAATCAGGTTTATTGAGAAGCCTAAAGCTGGAGTGTTAGAGAGGCCATCTACCTTGAAATAGAAAAATGTCTTCCATCTCCAAAGAGATGGGTAATCCCTTAGGCCCAAACGTCTGTCTAACTGTCCATTCTCGGCCCATAAAGAGACTCTGGGGGTCTGAGTGTGTCCGGTCTTTGCGTGTGACTGCTGTTGATATCCATGATCCCCAAAGCGTGTGCTGAAGCACCCCGGGGTGCTACACCAAGCTCACAGGGGTGCATTGACACATTTTCAATTGTTAGGAAAACAGCGATATTTGACTTTCATCAGACACCGTAGGAATTACTAGCTAGAAGTAGTTCATGTTTTCCACAATGGCTTTATATTCCTTTCAATTGTGTCATATCTTTGGGAAACTGGGTTTTTAGCAGTCGCTGTGATAAAAAGCAAGCCCCCTGTGAAAATCAATGTGAACAGGAAATGAGGGTGGCAGTGTCTGATCTGATTCCAAGCTTTGAAATGTTGGGCAGTGCCCAACAGGTGCATATGTCCCATTAGCAAGCACCACTTGTAATAACTTAAGAAGGAAGAAAGTTAATTTTTCTTTCAATTTGTATGCATTACTTTTTCAAAGAGCTGCTAAGTTGCCAGGCCATCAATAATTCTTAAGTTGTTTGGATCTAACTACCTAATAAATGGAACTATTAGGTATTTATCAGCAAGTCTGCAAGTATGATTTGTGACCCACCTGCACTGGCATCGCCGGGGGAAACTTGTCATGAATACTCCTGAAACAATTTCTGGAACCTCCATTTCTAACAAGTTCTCCAGTTAATTCTTATGCATGCTGAAGTTAAGACACCACTCACCCAAATTCACATTTCTGTCCAACATCTCAGATTATCATTTATTTACTTTTTATCGCCAAGCCTCTTTTCCTTGAAAGATCTGTCTGCATCTTCAGGCCTCCCAATCACCTATAGCTACAGAAAACCATCCAGCCCTCATTCACCTTTCTGTCTTTAAAGCGGCAGGAGTCACAGGAAAATAACCAAGAGGCTTTGGGCCGGAATCCTCGGTTCTCCCTGTTATCATTGTTTATGGGAACGGCCAGGTAGTATTGATTTGTCACCTGGTGATCTTAATTACCAGCCAAGCGTTCAGATTGTTTCTTTCTTCTCAGCTCTCGGCTTGATCCCTGCAGTTTCAGCATGGAGTCGGGAAGCTTTTAATGGAAAGTTAATCAGCCAAATCCTCCCAGTTCAGAAGTTACTCCCTGGCCCTGGCCCAGGCTCGGAACACCAGGGTGTCTATGTAATGTGGGGAAGCAATTATTTACTGAGTGCTTCCCAGAGGGCCTCAAAGAGGTAATGATCCTCAACAGGGACCTTCTGGAGTCCCTTAGAGCCACTTACATACCACAGAGAGAATGGCCTGACTCATTATATTTTTAAAGATTTGTTTATTTTTGTCAAAGAAAGAGGAAAATAAGCTAAGGGGTGTTTGCTTCCGAAGAGCCAACAAGGATGAATTTTTATTTATTTGTTTTTAAGCAGCAGCATCCTATCCATGTCAGAGGAGGAGGATGTCGTGTGTGTTAGAGACACAGGTAATCTAGATTTAATTTGCATGTTAACTTTTCTGCTTTCCATCAATAACTGCTTAACAAAGTCTCTGGCTAGGCATTCTGAAATTGATTTTCAACGAGAATTTGCATTTGATAATTCAAAGTGTTGCACAGCAGCTGGTATTTGGGAGAAGAAACAGAAGGTGGTACAAATGCCATTCAAAGAAGACTCAAGTTGCTGTGAGTAATGGTGGCCTCTGTCAGAGACCGCAGCTTCAATGTCTGGGACATCAAGCTTTTGGGAGATGGTGTCATGTAGTGGAAAGGATCAAGCTGTGGGGCTCACTTGACCTTGAGTTTCTGCTCTGCTCTTGGACAGATCGCTTTCCCTCTACTAACCTTAGAATCTATCTATAAAGTAGACACAATGAAACCTACCATAAGAGATGTTGATTCTCTCCAGAATGTCTCAAAATGTATCTGTATCCCCCATCCCAGCCATCACTCACCCTCTTTAGTACCGGCCACCTCCATCCCTTGCGGAGGGATACATTCTTCCCAGTCCTCGCCCACTTCCTGCTGTGCCCTGACCCTGGCCATTTTCTAGACTATAACTGAATATAATTTTGTGAAAATTAAAAAACAAATCTCTTTACACCTCCCTTTACTTAAAAGCCTGTAATGGCTCGTCTGGGCCTTAGGTTTACGGGACTGTTGCTGGTCTGGCCCCTGGTATCCCCAGTCTCATCTCTCACAACTCCTCGTCTAAGCCTGTGTTTCAGCTGCACCAATATTCTGTGGCTTCCTCAGGTGGGCCAAGGATGCGTTTAAAACAAGCCTTCACATTAGCTGTTTCCTCTTTCTGGGAATCTCATCCACTGCTCACTGTTTAAGTATCTCCTTATTTTTCCAATATCAGATTAAAGTCACTCTTTTCTAAAATTTTCCCCATCCATGGAGATTTTGTGTCATTCCACATGCTCCTATATCACCTCATATATAGGATTTCTAGATAAAAGTTCTACATTAGAACTTACCAGACAGTCTTGCAATTGTCTTTCTTATACTCTAGGGTCTTCCCCACAAATTCTTGTACCAGCTTTGTGCTGTTTAATAAAAGGTAGATTTTTATGTGTATTATTATCTGTAAATAGAGAATGCTTCTCAGTAAGATTGTTGTGTGAATTAAATAAGGTATTAAATGAAAAATATGTGGAACAGACACTCAATAATACATACTTTCCATATATACTTGTAATATGGGTCCCCAGCTTGTGTTTGAGTGATCCATTTATTCAAAAAATCTATAAAGTAGGGCTGGCCCGGTTGCATAGTGGTTAAGTTCATGTTCTGCTTTGGAGGCCCAGGGTTTGCAGGTTTGGATCCCAGACACAGACCTAGCACCACATGTCAAGCCATGCTGTGGCAGTATCCTACATAAAATAGAGGAAGATTGGCACAGATTTTGGCTCAGTGACAATCTTCCTCAAGCAAAAAGAGGAAGATTGGAAACAGATGTTAGCTCAGGGCCAGTCTTCCTCACACATACATTAAAAAAAATGTATAAAATGCCACTATGTTCTGGATACTATTTCAGGTACCAGAGACATAGAAACAGTAAAACACAACCTTTCTTTCAGTGTTCTTATCATAGTGGAAAGTTTATGCAGCAAGAGTATGAACCTTCATGTTTGATGTTTTCAAGTTCTGGGAATTACGTTTTTGCATTGGGGAAGTGAAATTTCACTGTTAAATACGCCTTGAAATTCAAATATCTGCTTTAGAACATATTCACATTATCAAACATGTTGAATCTTCCTGGTGGTCCTTCTGACCATGTCCTTACCAAATCAATGAGCCCAATCAAAACAGCTGAGAAAATATGGATGGGTCCTATCAGGAGGGCTGGCCCATCCCTCAAGGGCCCTAGATACTCTCTCCATCCGTATGGCTCTCCTGTGTTTTGCACATATTTCACGAAAAAGGAAAAAGGAAGAGGACAGGGAGAGGCTGCTGCCTTCTTAGGGGGACCGTGACCGCTTGTCTGGACCCAGATAATGTTTCCTGTTTGCTTTTCAGACCCTAGACTTCTAGGTGGATAATGCTCACTGGTTTTCTTCCCAGGAACCACCATCCAGGGAATGGAACTATAATTTCATCCACAAGGATTTATTGAGTAACTCCTGGGTACAGCTACTATAGCCGAAGGTAATTGGTGAACACGACAATAATTTTTTTCCTTCATAAAGCTTTCAGCTCGAGAGTTTTCAGTGTGAGGGCCTAACATTCAAAAAGATAGTTTATAAAATATGTATTTAACCACAGCTGTAATAAATGCAATGGCAGATAACTGCAAGGTACTAAGAAAAACAAAATGAAACACACACTTGTGAAATTTCACCCGTTCTCTGGATGGAGATAGACTAATGCGCTTGTTTGAGGAATCTCATTTAAAAAGTGAAACCAAAATGTTATAAAACATCTCCCGGGTGAAAGAAGAGTTGGAAACTGGGAGAGCCTTCTAGATAGTGGAAACATTACAGGCAAAGGTCCAGAGATGAGAAACTAGAATAAGGCCAGAGTGTCAGAAAAGTAGAGACATACAAGAAACTGGTCCAAAATGAGGCCAGGAGGTAAGATAGGAGTCGCTTATGCTGGATTAGGTCATGTTCATTTTTTAGGGACTGTGCTAAATGTTTTACAGATACCACCCAATTTAATTGTCATAACACCTTGTACATGTGAATGTCATTCTTTGATATTTGAAGGAACCAAAATTCAAGCAGCTAATGTAATTAGTCTGAGGTCTTTTAGCTAGGAAGTGAGGGACTGGGGTCCAAATCAAAGTCTATCTGATTGCAAATATACAATTATTTATTATTATTATTTAACTATATTACACTGCCTCTAGGCATATAAGACATTAATGGTTATCACTTGTTCACAATTTTAAAGATCAGGAACCAAGGAAGGAAAATTCTTTCTCTATTCACCTATCTTACAGGACATCTGATTCCTCTTCCTTTAGTTTATGTGGCTTATCAGAATGGGGCTGCTCTGGAAACATACAGAGAGAGACGTGTTTTCTGCCATGCAGAAAAGCATCTGGTGCTCCTGGATCCAGCTGTCCAGGGGCAGGATGGATACTCTACCAAGACAGCAGTCCCCCCAACCCCAAAAGACTTTGCCACCATCTTGGAATTGTGAATTCATATACTACGTCTCCCTGAAGAGGGATGACTCTGTGTTTTAACACCTCACTCAGGAAATTTCATCTGCTTCCCTTTAATACATTCAAATATGGTTTTCTTTTTCAAAGTCCAAGACTTGAGCAGAAAAAATCATCTCATTCAAGAAAATGTGCCTTATCCCTACTACTTTGTGACACAACCATCTCCCAAGTCACAGTCACTTTTTTCTTTTCTTCTGTAAGTACAGCATCCAACATTTACACAAATTAAAAAAGCTGTGCCTAGAATAATAATTTCTGGAAGTTCAGCACAGCTGTTCTTCACTGTGTTTGTGTTTGAAATTGCAGTCAAACTGAGTGAACTTCCACCTTTCCTCTGACACAGCCGCTGCAGATTGTGAATTATGGCTAAATACCAAAGTGTTATTTAATGCAGCCAGGAAGGAATGGTGTGAATGATAGCCCATTACCACTTTACACCCAGAGCCTCCAAGTTCGAGGCTATTCTCTTAGCCGTGCTAGAAAAATTACACAGGCCGCTACTAGTTTTTATAACTCCCTTAGGCAATGCTGGAGCGATAAACACAATGGGAATGAAGTCTTGCCATGTGTATCTAATAGCACCAAAGAGAGTGGCTAGCTCAGTGCTGACACAGCACTCAGTTTATGTTAAAGGTTTAACACATTACCTAGCTCTGTCTTTGAGTATCTCATTCTGGGCAGGAGTAGACTGTGTGTGCATGGTCGCCAGTGTCCATATACATCCTATTATGCAACTGAGTTCCTGCTGTCACTCTAAGAGGGAAAGAGAGCTTGGTACTAAGCTCAAACTGTAGCAGTATGGGGCTGATTTCCATGGTCTCTGAGCAAGCAGGTGTTCTGGATAGGCCAAGACTTAAGTATTTACAATGCTCAAATCCACTTTTCTTGAGGTTCTTACCTCTAACTCGTTACCACCATATATGTTGTCCAGTCAGTTTTATGTGTCGCCACCATCCACAGCCATAAGTGGACATTTACCCCAAAGGAAGTCAATCTGCAAGTCCATAGGGTGAACTGCAATAAAATCTCTGCTGACTAGGTCCGATGGAGACAAACTGGATCAATCAGAACCTCTTCCTGGAGGAATTATAGGGATAATTGGAAGATTAGTAAATAGACCAAGAGTGGATATACCAAGATCAGCGATGGATGGCTTACTTAGGATAATGATAGAGCACCAGATGGGGACTAACAAACTCTTGATGTGGAAATATGGAAAGAGTCAATGAGGTCAGAAGAAACATATTAAATATGGACCAACCTTTCAGTTCTTAAACTGGGTTTTCATGTCTGTAAGATATGGCTATATGGCTTTTTCTTTTTTTTTTAGACTTCTGATTATATATCTTTTATTATGATCTTGTAAGCTTATGGCTGTGTGGTTGTCCTCAGTGTTTTTGAGGCCTGGAGGCATAGCTAAGGTCCTATCTTAATATATCTGCTGGGTGCCTATAATGATTTTGCTATAAAGTATTTGTTTCCATTCCACAAAATATCCATTGCTTGAGAAACTTGAGTAACAGTTGTTTTGCCACCCAAAGCATCTAATTAACCCCAGAAAAAATATATGAGAAGATATAGCTGAGCATAACGTATCTTGCACAGTGTTCCTCCAGAGCGTCTTTAGTTTCACAGTGATAGAATAGGAACTTTTAACGTGGTGCTTTGTCAACAAGACCCATATTTTTCCTTGTAACATCATTCCATTTTTTTTGAGGGAGAGGGGAGAGGGTGGGAACTCTCTTCACTACGAGATGGTAAATACTTTATTGACAAATGGGATTTCTCTACTTTCGTGTATTTCTGATGAATTGGCACACTGAACAAAGCTTGGTACTGGGAGGGACATACTCACATATTAGGGTTCTCCAGAGAAATAGACCAATAGGATATATAGAGATATGTAAGAGGAGATTTGTGACAAGAATTGGCTCAAGTGCTTATGCAGGCTGCGAAGGCCGTCAATGTACTGTCTGTAAGATGGAGAATTAGGAAAGCCAAAGCCCTGAGAGGCAGGAAGGCCGCTGGCCCGAGAATTAGGAGATCTGCTGTCTGGGGAAAGGAAAAGATGGATGCTCCAGCTCAAGAAGAGAGAGAAGGAAGTCACCTTTCTTTGCCTTTTTGTTCTATGGTGGCCCTCGATGCCCACTCACATCGGTAAGGGTGGATCCCTTTACTCAGTCCACTGAATCAAGTGTTAATCTCGTCTAGAAATACCCTCACAGACACATCCAAACATAATGTTTTACCAGCTATCTGGACGTCCTTTAGTTCAGTCAAGTTGACATACAGTTAACCATCACAACGCACCTGTAAGAAAATCATGTGTGAACAATGATTATAACAGAGTGGACCAGGACTTGGAAGTAGGACCTGAATGGCAGAGAGATTAGTGATTCTGGAATCAGCCTAACTGTGTAATTCACCTCACAGAGGACATAGATGGGACTCTGATATAGAAATAAAAGGTCTTTAATTAGGAGCCCAGCAACTCTTCTGTGGGAACCCTGTGTAAGAAAGGTGAAAATGATAAGCAAAATCGTTTCCCTACTGATGAGGAAAGAGAAGAGCTCTAGAGGCCTGGAAGAGATGTGCAGTGGCCTGGGAAGTTCAGAGGCCTGGAAATTTTTGCAATATGTAGTCGTGAATTTATACATTGGGGTAGCAGAGCAAAAGACCGATGTGGGAGGGAGAGTGTGGTAGGCAGAAAAAGGCCCCCCTCTCAAAGAAAAATGCTCCTCTCCAAAGAAAAATACTCTTCCCCAAAGAAAAATGTCCCCACCTCCCACTACTGGAAACAGAATATTACTTTATATGTAAAAGTTGCAGATATGATTAAATTAAGGATCTTGAGATGGGGATATTATCCTGGATTATCTGGGTGACATTACATGGAATCACAAGTGCATAAGAGAGAAGCAGCAGGAGATTTGGCAGAGGTGAGGAGGAGAAAGCAGTGTGACCACCGAGGCAGAGACTGGAGTGACGTAGCCACAGTCCAGGAAGGCCAGCAGCCGCTAGAAGCGGAAAGAGGAAAACAGCCAATTCTCCCCTAGAGACTGAGGGTTCCCGGCCCTGCCAACACTTTGATTTGTCCAGTGAAACTGATTTTGGACTCCTGGCCTCTGGAACTGTGAGAGAATAAATTTCTGTTATTTTAAGCACCAAGTTTGTGGTAATTTGATACAGCTGCCCTAGGAAACTAAAACAGAGAGGGACCACCAGAAAGATGGATTGAAAGTGTAGTGGATGCTGAAGCAGAGGGATAGCATCCTCTGTCCAACCAGAGACTCTAAGAAGAAAAGGGACCTTACCTTTGATGGGCAGACTGTTACACACCTGCTAATTCCTGGTGGTATTTTGGAAGGAACATCTGAGGAAAACCTGGACTTTCTTCTAATCAAGCAAATATAGCTTTGAGCAAAAATACTTGGGGAATTTCTGTATGAGTTAGCAGATTAAGCAGTTCGAGCAATAGTGGAACATTGGGCTAATATTACTATTGTGTCTCTTTCATAGATTTGCTATGGCAACTATTTTCATTTTCTTTCTTTTTTTTTATAATGAGTTTAACGGGGTTCCAGGCAGGCGGCCCCAAGATGTGCCACTCTGGTATGCAAATTATTTCGAGTTGAAGACAATAAAGGCTCAGAAGATTCAGAAAGAACATTTGACCTTCCCCCAAACTGCTTAAAAGAATTTAACATAGAAGGCCTGATCCAGGAAGGAGCTAATACCGCGAGATAATTGTAGTATAATGTAAAATAGATGTGATAAGAAATGCACTGGGAGCTGGCCCTGTGGCCAAGTGGTTAAGTTCCTTCACTCTGCTTTGACGGCCCAGGGTTCACTAGTTCAGATCCTGGGCATGGACCTATATGCCGCTCATCAAGCCATGCTGTGGCAGCATCCCACATAAAAGAACTACAATGACCTACAACTAGGATATACAATTATGCACTGGGGCTTTGGGGAGAAAAATAAAAAGAGGAAGATTGGCAATGGATGTTAGCTCAGGGCCAATCTTTCTCACCGAAAAGCATACTTAAAAAAAAAAGAAAGGCACCAATAAGCCCATCTTATCAAAATTCTGCCTCTTAGGCCACATTCTCTATGGGGGCCAGCAAACAGAAGTCTAGTAGACATTTGCTTTTCCTTCTCTGTGTGCATTGCCTCTTCTCCTTTGAAATCCCAAACCACTACCCACAACATCCTCCTTTGTCTTTAGCTGAAGATGATATTTAAGGTGGCAACTCTGGCCATTCTGAGCTGCTCAGTTTTCCTGGGTTTCTCCAATGTATACATGTTATTAAACTTTGTTTTATTTTCTCCTGCTAACCTGCTGTTTTAATCATTTGAGTAGCCATAAGAACCAGAGGGGGTGAGGGGCTTGGGTTTTCCCTTGTCCCTTACCAATTCATGAATACATGAAAGCTTTGTAAAGTAAGAAGCGGTTGGAAAAAAGATAATTTTATTAAGGCCCTTTTAGTGGCCCCTTGCATTTCCCTGGTAAGGTAAACAGGATTTTGGAGCGGGAGTGTCCTCAAAGGTGCCAAGTCATTTCAGGCCTTGGCTTCTTCCACCCCTTCTTAAATCAAGCCTGTTAGTCTCCTCTCCAATTGTGAGACTGACTCCTCCTTCTGACCCTTCCTGACCCAGCTCAAAACTTGCTCTTCAGATCGACTACCCAATCTAAATTACATCTTCTTTATTCAACTCTCTCATTACCCCATGCTCCACTCCTTCAAAGCATGTAGAGCAGGCAGGCCTCATGCATTTGTAGATGGGGCTATTTGCTTGCTATCGATCCTCCCTCTACTCTATACATTTTATGATCCCATCCCTCTCTAGTGCATAAAACTGTCATTGACGATGGGAATTGTCCAGAGTTTGGGAATCCCAAAGATGCGTAAAGGAGAGCCAGGGTTTTCATGCATTCAGAAGTAAGCATCACATTTTTATTATCTTTCAAAATAACTCATTTATAACTTTATTGTGAAAATAGAATAGGATAATTTGGAAGGCTGGGATTATAATTTTGTTCACCTTATTGGACCTTATACGACCTTAGTCCTGATCCTACTGCTGGGTTACGGGAGCCAGCTCCTGGTCCCGAAAACAGGAGTCCCCTGTGGCGTGGCCTTTTATCACTGACTACTTACTCTGAGGAACTCAAGGGTGGGTTTGGATATTTTAAACTTTTTCCAAATTGTTCTTTTTCCTTTTGTTATGTTAAAGAGATACAATCACCAATGACCCTGAACCAGACCAAGCCTTACCATGAGAGCTACACCTATGACCTTTGCCTTATTTTTAATGCTGAGATCTCTCCAGGAGGAGCTTAGGCCTTCTTACCATAACCTGCACTGTCTGTGGAAGCATGTTTTCCAACTGAGCCTGTGCAAACAAATATTCACCTCTCCCTTTCAAATATTCATTCCTCATCTGAAATAAATATCCCTGCTTCCCTTTGTTTGGGGATGCCGTGACTCTGGAAATGATTCCTCATGGCCTCCTATTTGCTGCAAATATACTTTACTTTGTGAGACCACTACTTCTGGTGGAGAGTCTGATTGAATTCACCAGGTGGGAACCCACTGGCTCAGCAACTCTTTCAACCCTCATCCCAAGTCAAAACACCCGGCGATCTCTGGCTTCGCCCCAACATATAGTGGAAAAACCTCTGTTCAGTCATGTTATCTACAGAAATGTTGTCTTCCCAAAGTAAAGACTGCCTTGTGCATTGTTAAGCAAAGGACTTCAGCATTCTTAGTGCCTAAAATAGTGGCTGGAACAAGATAGGAAATCTGCAAATGTCTGTAAAAAAATCGGATCTCATATTAGAACTTCCTAGTTTGCAAAAGACTTCTAAAGCTCTTTTCTCATTTAAACCCTGGAAGAGGCAGAACATGAGCTTTATCCCTTCCTTGGGTCCATGAAGCACTTGATTTCTACATCGTACCCTCCTGACTCTTACCTGTGCTGTCTGGTTGTTCTACTTCTCTTTCCTGGATGTAACCTGGCATTCTAGCTTGTAGGATATATGTCTTAGATTCATAGTCTCTTAGAGTTGGAAGGAGCCTTAGAAATTAGTGCAACCCCCTCCTTTTACACAAAGAAGGATAGGTGGCTTCAAAAACAAAATGAATTAACAACGGAAACAAAACAGGAACCTCGTCTTCTTCACCCTATCTCTCTAAAATCTTCCTTTTCTCCCCATAATAATATCCTATGGGTATTTGTCAGTAAATATTGTTGAAGACAATGATGCCTGTAACCACAGGGCCAGGGACAGAATTTGCCACCTCAAAATATGCCTCTTTGGTAAGAAAATTACTTTAGGCTGATTATTTTTTTGAAAAGTAGCAGACACAGGGAAAACTCTGAAGACCTAGTCGAAGTTGCGCATTTATAAGGAAAATCTACATTTATAAGACAAATCTCCATTTGTAAGGGTGCCTTCCTCTCTGTGCCAGGAAGGAGAGGATGTCTAAATCTCCAGAAACTGATATCTGTAGATAAGGCAATAACTTAAATCTACATAACAAGGTTACCCTTGTTTACTGTGCTGACCTCATCTTAACAACAGAGTGTTAAGGCTATTTTTCAGGGGGAGCAGTCAGCCAGAAGTATGTGCATGAGAGAAAATTTGGGTCTGCCAATCAAAACTCATCCTGCCAGTGCTTCCACAAACTAAGCCTGCCCTCCCTGATCCCTTAAACCTTACCCCATACTCTGGCTGGGGGAGACAGAGTTGAGAGCCTTCCGTCTCCTTACCAATCAATTGCATAATAAAATTTCCTCCCTCAGAGACCCATGTAACACAATATTGGCTTCTGTGCACATCGAGTGGAGAGAGCACTTCTCGGTAACATGCCTTCTATCTACCTGGGTCTCAGACCTGTCAAGCAATTATCGAATTCCTGCCCTTTTCATCTGACCACTCCATCTCCCTAATCTATTGTCTGAAATGTCTATATCTGCCTTCTTATATGCTCCTCTTCTCTCCTCAGTAACTTTTTAAATCTTTGAGGGTGAACTCTTAATTAAAGAATGGTTTTCCTCATTGTGTTCAGACGATGAGTCCAGAGGGACATTAAGGGGTGGTAAGGGAGGAAAAGTGCACAGTCTAGCCAGCATGAGAATAAACTGTGATAGTCACTGACAAGACCAATGTTACCATCGTATCACTTCCATTCTGCTTGTAGTGAAGAGACTTAATTAAAATATATGGATCTATGTTGATAAACATCTTTCAATTCACAAAATGAATGGCTTTCCCTTGCCTTTTTAAAAGCATGACCTATTATGATATATCTACTTGAACCACAGTGTTCTGAGCTGGAAACCCTTGAGAAGATTTAGCAGAGGTTGCATAAGCCTAGAGAGGAATAAATAGGATGGTTATTAGGTATCAGGGAGTCTACGTGAGCATAGCAGAGGTAAGCCATGTTACTGCTTCTTGAAGCAAAAGACTAGGTTCAAACTAAAAAGTAAAATAAAATGCTAACATTTGATCTCTCTTTGAACTTATCACTTTATTTGACCTATACATCTCATTTCCTTTATGTACAAAATGGACTTCATACTTCTCATCTTGGAGAGCTGCTGTGAGGATTAAATGAGATGAATAAAAAGATTGCAGCATGAAATGTGGACTGTAATGAATGATTAAGAAAAGTTACTCGTCTTCCTTTCCCCTCATGTATTTCCTTTGCCTTTCCTCTCTCCCTTTTGTGAGTTTATTCAAATGGTCTGGAAAACCATAATGCATCTGCCTGGGGAGGACTCCCAGCATGGGTGCCTGCCAGGATGTAGAAAGAATCAGAATCACCAAACTACCACAGGCAGAGCAGAGGGAGGAAGAGGCCGGGGGAGCTGCTTCAGGCTTTTGGCTTCTGGTTAAGGTTGCAAATACGTATACTCCCCAGTGAACCCTGGAGCCAGGGAAATTAGGTGATGTTCCGTGAAGTGATTTTCTCCCTGCGCCCACCCTAATTTACTGACAGTTTCCTAGTACCTAGAAGAGCATTCTCAGCAGGTAGACAAAGATTTTCCTTCATTTAAATAACTGAA
Source organism: Equus asinus (assembly GCF_041296235.1). NCBI lineage: Eukaryota > Metazoa > Chordata > Mammalia > Perissodactyla > Equidae > Equus > Equus asinus. The sequence goes on along the minus strand of NC_091806.1, from coordinate 7,983,096 downwards.
ATAAATGGATATCCATTTATTTGTTATCCATTTATTATTAAGTAGGAGGAAGACCATCAAAGAAGAAAAGAAATACAATAACCAGAAAAAGTAATGTCAATTAAACAGTTAATAGAGTAAACAATGGAAAACTTTACATTTAATTAAATTATTTATCCTTAGAGTGATTCAAGGGCATATAAAACAGAGCAGATTTCTATGAAGAAGAAATAGTAGAAATACTGTAAATTAAAAATAAGATTTGTATCTATTTTTACATCTAATCTGTCATATCTAATTTACATCTAATGTGTCATATCTAATTAAGGACTGTTATACAAAATATACAATGAACTCTTAAAATTCAACAGTAAGAACACAAATGATCCACTTAAAAATGGGCCAAAGACCTTAACAGACCACACCAAAGAAGATACGCAGATGGAAAATAAGCATGTGAAAAAATGCTTCATATCATATTTCATCAGGAAAACTCAAATGAAAAAAACAATGAGATACCACTATACACCTATTAGAATGGCCAAAATCTGGGACCCTGACAACAGCAAATGCTGACGAGGTTGTGGAGCAACAGGAACCCTCTTTCACTGCCCATGGGAACATAAAATGGCGGAGCTAATTTGGAAGACAGTTCTATGGTTTCTTATAAAAGTAAACATACTCTTACCATATGCTTCAGCCATACCATTCCTTGGTAATTACCCAGAGAAGGGGAAAACTTATGTCCACACAAAAACCTGCACATGAATGTTTATAGCAGCTGTATGTGTAATTGCCAAAACTTGGAAGCAACCAAGATGTCCTTGAGGAGGTGAGAAAATAAATAAACTGTGGCACTTCCAGACAATGGAAAGTTATTCAGTGCTAAAATGAAATGAGGCATCAAGCTGAAAAAAGACATGGGGGCAACTTACATGCACCTCATTAAGTGGAGAAAGCCAATCTGAAACTCTACATAAATGCACGATCCCAACTATATGACATTCTAGAAAAGACAAAACTATGGAGACAGCCAATAATTTACAGTCCTTTAAGTTTTACTTTTATTACTCACTGTGCCATTTTTAATATCACTACTGGTTCTCAAATGTGAGAGACTGTGCTTCTCAGGTGACATTTGTTAATATCTGAAGAAATATTTTTTGTCATAACTGTGGGAAAGAAGTGCTACGGGAAATCTTGTAGGTAGAGACCAGAGATGCTGCTAAATATCTTACAATGCACAGGACAAATCCTTGCAACAAAGAATTATCTCGCCCCAAATGTCAATAGTGCTGCAGTTGAGAAACCTTGCTCTGAAGTTAATCACATCAGAAATCTTTTCTCTTTAGGTCTGTGCAGGGTGTAAAAGCCTCTATCCCTGGTGGACATCGAGATGCAGCCAACAAAGAGGCAGCTTGTGTAATAGAGTTCTTGACAGAAGCTTTAACTGGGATAGATAATTTCAACTGGGACAAATGAAATAAAGCCCACCAGGCAATTTGAAAGTGTTTAAAATTAATATGACTTCAAGTCTCCATTTGGGCTGACTGACATGCAGTTTGCATGTCCATACTCAGATTATGTTTTTCTTTTTAATACTCAGTGTACTTGTTGAAACAGCAAAGGATTGATAAGACTGAAGGCTGTTGCCTCTGACTAGCTCCTTCTCCTTTCTTCCTAATCTTTCCTACTTGAAGATCTCAATTTTACCTAGGCAGTGCAGCACAGAAAATCCTAATTTTGTTCCAGAATATTAATTTTACCATATTCATTTGTTGTGGTTGATTATTCTATGTCTATGCTCTGTTGTGAACTCTTTAAGAATATTAACTAATTAGTTATTACAAAATCCTGTGAAAAGAGACCATAATCTCTACTTTAACTATGAGGAATCTGAGACAAAGAGAGTTAGGGGAGTTGTCTAAAATCACCTAGTGGATCACGGAGACAGTCTGGCTCAAGATTTCATACTCTCATCACTGCTCCTTCCTTTCCTAGCCGAAAAGTAACTAAATTAATAAGGTTAAAAATTAAACCCATTAACATGAGTGTTTAGGAGCAGAAATTGTTTGGTTTATGATTTCTTTGCCTCGTCGATCTCCGTATTTTTATCCTATTCTAACGTTTACTTGCAGAAAAAGGTAACAGGTTCTCAGCGTTTCAAGAAAAGGAAATTATCAGGGATTAGAAGCTTAAAATTTAGAAAATCTATCCACTCACTTAAATTTTAAACATGAGATATGATAAATATTGTCTTTTTCTTTTAACCACAGAACAGCTCAGCTGCAAAGCCAACACAGTGAGTAATAACAATGACAGTAATAGCTACTATTTTACCATTTTAAAAACGTGACTATGTGAGCTGCTATGGCAGTCATATTATAGACATTCATTTAAGTTGCACGTTCAATCCTAAATTTATGAAACAGAAACCATTATTTCCTCCATTTTAGAGATGAGGAATCTAAGATCATATGAGGCCAACTGAGTGGCCTATGATTGTCCAGCTCATAAGTGTTGGAGTGGATTTAGTCTAGGTGCTCCTCCCTCTATGAAGACCCTCATGCTTTCCATAATAGCAAACATCACCAAATTTTGCATTCTGAACATGGTTTGTGACAGCTAAAATTAACTTTGTGAAGGTAAGGATTTTTCTTTCCTGGAATCCTTAACTAACCAGAAGAGATACTTAGAATGGAGGCTATTCTAAGTGAGGGTATCCCCAAAAGCAATTTAAAGAGACTTGAGCAAGCAATAGATTTTGTTAGAGGATGACCATATTCTGAAGTCATCCTCTCCCGCAGCGATTGCAAGGCCTGTATTTATGTCTATAATCCATGCCTGAGATTGAATGACATCTGTATAAAATCTTAATTCTATACAATTGCTGTGAATGTTTATTAAGCACCCTAGCAACAAAAACCAAATTAATTGTCAAGTACCCACACATCTGTTAAAAAAGGCAAATGAGGGCTAGCATCTACGCATCAATCTGTAATGATGGTGGTATCAGTTTTACAAGTCTTGTTTTGGTTTCAGATGTCCTGATTTCTGTTAATGATTGTTTGTGTAAAAAAATATAGAACTTCTCAGATTCGACAGCTAATCTTCTGGGACTTTGGTTCTCGCTGTAAAATTAAGTGAGATTGAAAAAAAAGAAAAAGAACAAACTCTTTTCTTGAAATTTGTACAATTTTGCTAGTTTATCTCTGGTCCCCATCTGTTGAAGGGTCAAGAAAGTCCTGGGAGGAGATCCTGGAGATTCAGATTCATGCCCAAAGGGAGGCTCTGGCATTTGGAAATTGTTTGGCTAGAAGACCAAGTTCAAAGGGCAAGTTAATCTGAGATGGGAAAATGAAAAAGATAGTGAAGTGGGCCCGACTCTGTAGCCAAGTGGTTAAGGTTCCAGGCTCTCGGCTTCAGCATCCTAAGTTTATGGGTTGGGACCCTGGGCATGGACCTACTCCACTTACTAGCCATGTTGTGGGTGTGTACCACATAGAAAATAGTGGAGGAGGATTGGCACAGATGTTAGCTCAGGGTGAATCTTCCTCACCAAAAAAAGAAAAAGATAGTGAAGAAGAAAGGTTGCCTCAAAATATGAGGAATCAGGATATTTGCCAACACTCTTTGGAAGTTGGGGGCAGGTGAATGACTTGCTGCACTGCTATAAAGAACTGAGACAAGCTCTCTTTAAAGAAGTCTAATTTAAGAATAAGACTGTCAAACTCCACTTCCGATAAAGCACCACCACCCTGAAACCCCACCTTATCCACCACCGCCCTTCAAAAAAAGAACAGAAAAACATCCTCTAAAAGGTAGCATTACCATTGGAAGAAACTTAATCTCGTGAATGAAAACAACAAAGTTGTTAAATGTAGATAGACTCTAAGCTTCTTACAACAATATTTGCTCACATTATACACATCTAACACAAGCTGTTACTTTCTCATTGTTTATTTTGGACTCCATGTTCTTGTAAGAAGCTTAGTTTTGGGTTTTTGCTTAACTCTGATTTCTTAAATTTGGAAACGTAATTTTGCATTAAGGGAGGGTTTTCCTTTAATTAAAGAATGCATTCTAGAGCTTGAGTACTAATTAAAATCCAACGTTTGCTTAACGTGGATGGGTTAATAATTATAGGGAAATCTTATTTTTTTTTTTTGGCACTTCCTAATTTAGTTGCTGTTTAATCTTGTACTCCTAAAATTGTAATTAATACATGTTGCTGTGTTTGATTTTCTGTTTCATTTCTGAAAGTAGGAAGGCAAATATATTTCACTGCTTTTAAGGAAATTTGTCTAGCATAACTCTATTACTCTGCCTAATCATCTAATAGCCACATCTGAGTTTTCTACCAAACTGATGTTTGCACCTGAAGTGTCATCTGCTCCTTTTTGAAGCCGTCTTGCACCACTGGTATCGGTCAATGGTAAATTTATTTGAAAGGCCTAAATTTATCAAGTGTCTTTTGGACCCTTGGGCTAAATCTTGCAGCTATAGAAATAAAAAACAAAATTTCCCTCAAGGAACTCGGTGTCTATTGGAAGAGACAGACAAGTAAAATAAGCCTTCAGAAAACCATGCAGTGTGTTACAATAAGAGCATGAGGGGCAGAGGAGTGGTGGGTTTAGAAATTGTCTAAAAAGTTTTATCACAATCAGGTTTCCTCAGGTTGCATCCTACCCCTTGGTGTGACTTGTTAGCCTATTGCTTTAGATTTATAACACAATCTTTACTCCATTTCTTATAATTTTGTTCTCACTTTCCAGTCAATTGTATTATAAAGGCAAAATTGGTTAACGATTTATGTACTTGTAATTTTATCTACTAACAGAAGGAAAATACTAAGGCATGTGGCTTCTAACTAATCTAGTATATTTAAACGCAGCTACCTTGTACGTGATTTTGGGTTCAGATGTTAAGCCAATGTTTGGCTGAAGATCAAATAGTCATAGCAACAGATTCTGTCCAGGAAGCCTCATATGGAAAGTAGGTCCTGCTGTGATGCGCATGGATCTATCAAACCAGGCGACATTTGGTTTATATAGTTATTGGGTCATTTGCCTCCATTCAAATATGATCTCCTGGTGGTTATAGCTGCCTATTTGTGGTACACCACTCATTTCTCCCAAAGTCCAGGAAGATCTAATCACCTGCACGGCAGTGCCCCTTCACAGAACCCTGTGTTCTGGCTCCAAGTATAATGAGACCTTCTCGGCCTCGGCAACACATTGCAATGCAGGGAGTGAAGGCTGTTTCCCTCTGGTGTCGTGTCAATGCCACTTTATGCACCACTGTGGACCTAACCCATCTTGCTTGGACTTGAATTAAATAACCTTCAAGGATGAAGTACCACAAGAGGCAAGGTCGCAGGAATAGCTGCAATTTTTTCCTGCAGCTATTGATTTTACACTAATGATCTCAAATGATGCATAGCTCTGGATCCAGCCATCTCACTCAAAACGGCAAGTGACTTGTGCTTTGGTTCCCACAGGGGACCAGAGCAATTTGGACAGATTGAAACTTGGTGATGCTATTTTCTAAGTGTGAAGGAGGATGAGAATCTGAAATGTGGAGGTTATACGAAAGTAACAGAGGGTATAATATTTAGATGAGAGGCTTTGGATCCAGAAAGAGTTGAGTTCAATTTGAAGTTTTTCCGTATTTTCTTCTGGGCCTCGAGCAAATAGCTCAACCCCTCTGATCTTTGGTTTTCTTATCTATAAAACAGAGACAACGGTATGTATTTCATGTCTTTTTAAAAGTATAGATGATGGCAATTTTAAATCATTAAGCATTATTCTGCAATAATAGCTGCTTCCTTTTCTATTTTTATTTTAAGGCATTAGAGGCATATTTCCCTCTTGTGGATATTTATCTTTTAATTCTTGGAACACCAAAAGCCTTTAAGAACGAACCAAATATATCTCTAATGATGCGATTAGAGAAATGTTAAGGCTCTCATTCTGGCTGTGGTAAAATAGGAAGAACACTTGACTTAGGCTTCAAAGAACTGGGTTTGGAATCTGGTTCTACCCTGCTGTGTAACCTTAAACTACTTTTTGGTCTCTCTCAGCTTCCTGTACTTTCTGAAAAATATGGACACTGATAGATCCACATGGGGTTGTTTAATGATACAGGGGATTAAAAATGTGAAAACATTGGACTGAGAGATAAGTGCTATGAAATAACATTAAACATTATCCCACAAATAATCCTTAGTGGTCAAAATAACTGAAGGACCAGGAACGGAGGCATTTTCACAGCTTTGCAGAGTATGGATTTAAAATTGCTGCTGATAGTTCGGGAAATGATGTACACGTGCAAGAAAGCTTTCGTTTTTCTCCTTTTCTTTGACTTCTGAAGCCAACAATCGGGGGTGGAAGAAATCAAACCTCAAGATTAGAAGATTACGCTAACACGCAAAATTATGAAAACAACCATGAGTCTTGGCTAACGCGCTCTCTCACTCTTTTGAGGATTCTGGGAAGGTGGCTATACTCCTTTGCATTATAACAGAGCATTTCATGATGAAGAAAAGCTCCTGTGTCAAACTGGCATTTTCTTACACCAGTTTCTCATGGTATTTTTTATGTTCTAATTTTTCAAGACTATTTCCCCAATCTTTTGGGTTGACGTACTCACATTCTGACTTTAATTTACTGTCTCTGAGATTCATGTATTCACTTACTTATCTTTTTTTCCCCTACAAAGATGCACTCAAAAATCTACTGTATAGTATCTACTATATACCTCCTATGTGCTACAATTGGAACTCCCATCAAACCGCTTCAAGTCACTTACAGTTGGAAGGGGAGTTAGATGCATGAAGAAAGAATGACCAATGTCACAACAGTGAGCACAGGTAAGGAAGTTAACCCACACCCAAGATGTCCTGGAAGGCATCCAGAAAGAAGGGATATCTAAGTTGAGAACACAGGGGTAAGTAGGTCAGGTAATGGTGCTGGGAATAGAGAGTATGCTTTCAGGGCAAGTTGAGAATCTGTAAATAATTTCGCGTAGGTGGACCAGAGTTGGCGTGGGGAAGGGGGTAGTACAGAAATCAACTGAACAGGTAATGTGACCAATCATGAGCTACCTTGTGGTGGACACCGTGATGTCGACCCAGACCTCTCTCCAGGAATTTCTTTCCTGTCCATTGGGAATGCTGTTGGACAATAGCCTTCAGTGTCAGGGAAGTGATACCTTGTCCTTCAGGGATGGTGTCACCTACAGAGCCACTTTCTTGGGGTATCCCATACAAAATGATTGGTCAATGAAAGCATATAAAAATCTGGCCATGTCCACCCAATGTAGGACTACTAGGAAAGGCCATTCTAGCTCCAGCACTTTCCGTGAAGTTGCCTGGAGCTTCCCTTGTTCTGCGTCACAGCTCAGCTACTCCTTCTGCTCACTCCTGCTCCCTTCACCTCACTTCCAAAGCTTTTTGTCTTTGACCAGGGCTTAATAACTCTGTCTCAAAATCTGCTTCCCAGGGACTTCAGCCTGCTATAGATATGGCCAAATCTATGAGATTTAGCTCATCATACAGTCTAGCAACCTCATTTCACAAATAGGAAATTGAGACCCAGAAGAGAAAAGTAATTTCCCAAATAATCACTGTTGACCATTGGCTAAATAGGTTCTAGAATCTGGGTATTCTGGCTCCTCATTCAGTCCTTTTTCCCTATAATGCGTGCATTGTCATTTTTCTTGCAACTTTGGTGAATTGGAAAGAGAAAACTTTGCAAGTTGACCATATCTCACCTCACATTGTCATCTCTCATCACTTTTTTCCCCACCCCGTGCGCTTCAGCCACAATAAACTATTTTCAGTTCTCCAAGTCTGGATGATGAGTTGTTGCAGTCCTCATTATCTGTGTATAATTTGGTTAGAGTTCCAGCCTTTTGTCCATTAACTGCCTGGCTATGCATCTGAGGCAAGAGTTTATCCATGAAGTCTCTTACTGCTTCTAAAAGACAACTTTGCCTTTGTACCTTGATAATGTACATAACTCTTATAGAACACACTTTGTGTTTTCTTGCATATTCCCATTCTAAGCTTAACAATTCTTTTCTTTCTTTTTTTTTTTTTTAAAGATGGCACCTGAGCTAACAACTCTTGCCTATCTTCTTTTTCTTCCCTGCTTTTTCTCCTCAAATCCTGCAGTACATAGTTGTATATTTTAGTTGTAGGTCCTTCTAGTTGTGGCATGTGGGATGTCGTCTCAACATGGCCTGACGAGCAGTGCTATGTCCGCGCCCGGGATCCTAACCAGTGAAACTGTGGGCCGCAGAAGTGGAGCGTGTGAACTTAACCACTCGGCCATGGGAACGGCCCCTAGGCTTACATTTCTTAAAGGCTTGAAAATGTTTTCCCTCAGCTCTATATCTGACCACTTAGAACGATAAATAGAAAAACAATAAAGAAAAGAAGTTATAAATTTACAAACGCTTTTGAGCATAGAAGCTCCTTCAAAATAAATGATTGTGTTGATAGTCATAGTGGCAATTACAGTAGTCATGCAAATTTGAAAAAACATAACAACATTAAAGAACTTTGACAAATATTTTGTATTATTAAGAAATATTATGCCAAATGTGGAAAAGAAGTGGTGAAGGATGACTCTGTCTTTTCAATGTTATATTGGAGTATTATCTTACTGGTCTGCCTAAGAATCATTTAGCTCTCCTAAGTCAATGCACTTTTGATTGACATACTATTTACTATTTATTAGAACCATGACTCTGTAAAATGATATGTTTTGAGGTGTGATTTTCTGGTAGACATGCAAATTGCTTCTGTCCAGTAGAAAAAGATACCTAGAAAGCTTATGAATTTATTGCCCTGTAGTAATCTTACTCCAACATTCTTTCTTTCAGGCCTGTATTTGCTCTGTTTCTCTAATTCTCTTTTGAAACAGCTTTACCATCCTGCTGTTTCACTCATTAATGAGTTAAATGAGCTTCTGATATGTGCTCATTCTATGTTTGTATGAGAGGCATGGTTTTCACTTTTTCAAGATAATACTCCAACAGTCCTTGATGTGAAATGGACAAAACAGAAATACCTAACCTAATCTTGCAGATGAGAAACTAAGGCTCAGGGAGTTGAATTACCTGGCACAAGCTTTTACTAGTATGCAGTGGTGGCAGCTTTCAAATCTGTCTCTCGACTTCAGAGCTTATGCTGTGCATACGAGAATCTTGGGTGTGGTTGGAAATGTGTCAGATGGGAGGAAGCAAGTTTTCGGGAGGCAAGCGCGAGTGTTGAAAATACATGATGCTGAGAGTGTGGTTCTGCCAATTGTTGACCCTGATAAACAACCCAAGAAACATTTCAGGGCTACATTCTTTTCAATGTCTGTAAATTGTAAGTCTTAGGCCACACTGTTGGTGCTGAAACTTAACAATTTTCCTATACCCATTCTAACAAGGAGTCTTGACGTGTATGAATGTCAGTAGGAAAGTAAGAAAAGAAAAGAAAGAGAGAGAGGGAAGGAGAGAATGAGATCTATGATCTTCCTCCTTTAGTAATATTGTATATCTATTGCTCTGTTTTCCCTGTGGGACACTTCTATGAATGACACGGAAACAAGATAGTGTATTGTAAGTGAGATTTGCGGGTGGTGAGCTAGACAGATATATCCTAAACCAATTAAGCATCTTTTTTTTTTTTTTTTTTTTTGAAAAATGATGCCTTTATGAGATTGGCTTTGTCACTTGAGAAGAGAAACAAATCTTTGTGATTTTTTTTGTTATATCTTTGATCTGACTGAAGAGATTTATGTTTACTAAACTTATTCCTTGGGGATGAAGGTTAGCGTAGGAAAGAGGTCTAAGCTGTTCATGTAATTAATATTAGATAAAGGTTACATGCCTTTAGAAGTGTGGAAATCATTTTTTGGCCCAAGTAACTCATCATCATTTCACGTGCATTTAATTAGTATTCACTATGTAAAAGGTGCTACAGGGGACACAGACTCCATGCCTTGTGCCTCATGAGGTATTTTAAACATAGTATTCTATTTAATCTGTAGAACAGTATCATAAAGTAGTGGGAGTCATTCCATTTGAGCAAGGATGGAGTTGAGTCCCAGAGTGTTTAAGTATCTTACGCATAATTATAAAACTAGAAAGTGATTATACTGACATACATATGTCTCCTACCAAGTTCAGGAAGGCTCAAATCTTCCTCTGCTGAAAACTCAGAATTGCGGGGGAAGCCCGTGGAGAGTTTAAGAAAGGACCAGACATCATCCTAACAAGTCATAGTGGCTAAAGTGGCCTAATGACTCAGCATGGTAGATGGGGCAGTATTCTCTCACTCTGATCGATCTTAAACCCCTACTGGAGTCCTTCCTTACGGAGGTGTACTAACAGACACCTACATAATTATCATTTAGTTCCCCTCTCATCATGTATGGTTCAAATGTTCAATATGTGCCAGGCAATGTGAAATAATACAAGTTGTGCAGAGTAACTTCTATGAAATAATACAAAGGAATTTGGTAAAACACAGTGAAAATAATATAACCCAATTATGTGGAAAACAAAGGTTTGGAGAAACCAGAAAAATTATAACTAAAACAAATGTTCTAGCAACATTAATAACAGATAAAATAAAATTTAAGGGAAATTTATTATGCACAAGGAACAGTGTTTTATGCTGATGAAAAGAATGCATAATCCACCACCAAATAATCATGCACATGTACACACTTAAAAATATAGGATCAAGTAAATATAAAGAAACAAACAGTGGACACAAGGATAGATTCATTGGGAACCTGATCAAGTAAAAATCACTATTATTAAACACATACATGATTTGAAATACATGATAGTAGTTTGACATGAGACATGTAAAGCCTCCTTTCAACCAAAAATTGCTAACGTGAATTAAGTCAATATAGTACTGATAGATTTATAGACAGTCTATTGGGGCAGACTAGGGAAATTATGCATATTTTGAAACTTGATATATAACAAAAGTGGTTCAACAAATCAATAAGGAAAAAGTCAATTTAAACGTGGGTATGGGCCTGGTTGCATAGTGGTTAAGTTCATGTGCTCCACTTTGGTGGCCCGTGGTTTGCTGGTTCAGATCCGAGGTGTGGACCTACACACTGCTCATCAAGCCATGCTATGGCAGGTGTCCCACACATAAAATAGAGGAATATGGGCACAGAAAAATGAGGAGGATTGGTAGTGAATGTTAGCTCAGGGCTAATCTTCCTCACCAAAAGAGAAAAAAAAAATGGGTGCTAGAAAATTAGGCTCTTCAATTTAAAAAAAAAATTAAAAATTGGTGCATATTTTCCACACAAGCCAAATATATATTCCAGATGAATTAAAAACCAAAGCATAGAAAATGAAAGAAACAAACAAAAAAAGCCATAACCTTAAGACTTGCAAAAAGATTTAGAGCAGAACATTTGTTTGCTGTCAACATAGAGGTATTTATTAAATTACATACAAAAAGCATGAAGAATGAAGGAAAGGATTGACAAATTCCAATATTTGACTTTTAAAGACACATTTGCCACCCTTTAGCAGACAAAACATTAGCATTTAGAATATGTAATGCAAACAGCCCAACAGAAAAGGGCAAAGTGTTTGAACAAGGCATTCACAGAAGAGCTAAGAAAATGTTCAATAAAGTTATGAAAAACGTTCAAACTTACTATGAATCACAGAAGATATATATACGATATTATTTTTCATCCGTTTCGCAAAAATATAAATATCTGTTTATATGAGTGTTGAGGAAGATATTGAGAAACAGCAATTCACATGCCAGTGAGAGTAGAGACCGTGAAGAGAGTGAACTGGGGATATCTGCTACAGGAGGCTCAATAATTGCCCACCAAAAGATGTCCACGTCCTGTTCCCCAGACCCTGTGAATGTTAACTTCTATGGCCTAAGAGGCTGCAGATTTGATTAATTTAAGGATTTTGAGATGGAGAAATTATTCTGGATCATCCCAGGGAGGTCCAATGTAATCACAAGATAGTTATAATCCTATTAATTTTCCTATAAATCCTGCAAGTATTATATAGAAAAATCCTGTAAAATTTTAAATTTTACAAATTTGTCTTCTTAGTATTATAGAGCCTGGAGATCCAAAACCAGTTTCACTGGGCTAAAACGTCAGCAGGGTTGGTTCCTTCTGGAATCTCTAGGGGAGAATCTGCTTCTTTGCCTTTTCTAGCTTCTGTAGGCCACCTGCATTCCTTGGCTAAGGGCCCCTTCTTTGTATCACTCCAACTCCTTGCTAAGAAGATGACCCATAAATAGGATATCTATATAGTTATCATCTAAACCAGGGCAGCTTTAAAAGGGAAAGAAGCACTATTAAGAAATATACTGGGCACCAGTTTGTATTGGGTTTGTCGCAGACGTGGCAGAATGTAGAGCTGCCCTATGTGTGTGGAGATGTCTTTTCCTGTATGTGCCCAACTTGCTCTGCATCTGGTGTTCTCCACGCTACATCTTTAACCAAAGGTACAGAAGTGATAAAAAAGAACTGAACCTGACCTAGCCATTTTTCTCTTCATTCCACTCTCATGTGGCTGACACTTTTTGCATCACTCAAGGTTTGAGATAAGTCTGGCCAGCTTTCTTTCTTTCTCTTGACTTCCTTTCATTCACCTTGATTACACTAATACACTGAGGCCTGTGCACGGACACAGAGGGAAGGGTTGAACCCCTAGGTTTGGACTCTAGCTAAGCTTACAAGTGTTCTGCATTGGACAATGTGGCTAATCATAAAGTGTTTCTTCTGCCTTTATCCTTGTATATTCCTATTTTGGGGACACCATAGGGATAGAGAGAAATTATTCTATACTACATATGATAAATGCAAACATCTTCTCTTCCCCCAACCACAAATACTGTCTTAATACTATTAAGAACACTCATTTAAAACAATCAAGATATGTACTAAACTTTTGTACTAAATATTAGAACATTCCACTTAAGCCCAAATATTGCTCCATGTCTCCTTTTTCTTGTGTGCATGGGTATATATGTGTATGTATATTATTTTCTATATAAAATTTAAGTATGATATTGAAATATTCATTATTGTAATAATATAATTATTATATTATTTAAATGTTATATTTAGATATTATTTTATATAGAGATTTTATATATATAATATGCATGTTGTATACATACGTGTGTGTATGTATCTATAAGTGTATGTTTGTATCATCCATCTTTATATCTACTTATTGCAGGTGTTTTTCTGTTTATGCTGCCAGCATTCTCATTGGTTCATTTATCCGTCTAGCCACCCATCCATCCTTTTCTTGTATAAGCAAATTTTTTTTCCCCTCCACTCTGGCAGTGACAATATTTTTAACACCCTTCATACCTCATTTTTCCCCCCCAAATACAAACACTAGCCTACAGGCTATCTCATGTAGAAAGATATTACTGTGGTCACTTTGGGGGGATGGTACGACAAAAACAGCAAAGTTGGGCAGTTAGTGCTTGAGATGCCTAACTGAATTTTTGACATCTCAGAATCTGATCGATGATGTCTGGTCCCCTTTCTATGACGATAACAGGAATTTTGTTGTTTCCTTGTTTTGGGTTGTTTGTTTTTGATAGGGAGCATGTATCTATTTAATATCATTCTGTCCTGCTCTGACCAGTAACAGTAAATCACAAAAATCGTAAAATTCTGAGGATGTCAAGGCTGGTACTTCTTTGTAACAGATTCCTGTTAGCTATTAATCCTTCCAGCACTCTTACTGAATGCTTTATATCTGCCAGGCAGAATCTTAGGCACTGTGATGACAATAGGAATTGAATAGATTCCACCTGTGCCCTATTCTCCATAAGCTGGTAGTCCAGTGTGGAAGAAAGACAGATTAATAGAAAATAATAACTTTTAAATATGGACTAGAGAAGAAATACATAAACCAGGATGTGTCGGAAATGGAGGAGGTCAGGAAAAGCTTTCTTGAGAATTTGCTGCCTGTTTTTGAAGGACAGGTACCTGTTAACTTGGTGGAAAGGAATACAAAAGACATTCCATGGGCATGAGCCTGCTTTCACCCAAGGGTTAGAAAACCAGCTTAAATAATGTGTGTTTTCCCTCACTAAATCTCTTATCCTGAGACTGAAATGACCCTTTTCAGTTTGGGATTGGATCATAGGTCCTTGCACATGCTCTTCTCCAAAGAACACCTCAAAGATGCAGCTATAGTCCCAAAGTCTCCCTATTCATTGACTGCCTGGTGAGCACCAGAATGCTCTGAAAGCAATGGGAGCTTAAGTTATTCCATGGTTATTAGTCAGTTTTCCTTGGGAGAGGGAGCAAAAAGGTTTTCATTTATACTTTCAAATCTGTTTACATATTTGATCTCTAAGGGAAAATGTTTGATTGGATTTTCCTGATCAAGTCTTGGGCCTTCCCTCATCCCGGGCTATTTTAGGGTAAGGTGAAGACCCACATGCCCCTGATAGGACTGAAACTCATTGGTATGAGCTCTAGAAAACAAATATGATAGAAAAATTATTTTTTCAAGCAGTGCAGGGACTCAAAATACCTTCTGATTTTCTGCACAGATGTTATTATTATTAAATATATATTATTCTGCATACAATAATAGCTAATATTTTGTACCTTAATTTTCAATGTATCCAAAGCCTTCACCTAAATGATCCCATATTATAATCATAGTAAACCTTGGAGTAAGTATGTTCTAACTCGTTTCCAAATGGGGAGACTTGAGTTTACGAAAAATAATCGGTTAGCTGAAGACCACATAGCAACTGGGTGGTTAACATCTTAAATCTTAAACCCATCCCCTTAAGTCTGTATCCCTTTGCAGTTACGTATTTCTTTGGAGTAACCCATAAAAAGCTAAACAATAACGAGGATTTTATCAGACAATTTTAATTTATCCTTGAGATATACTCAAATAAATTTCAGAAAATGCGGGATTCTTTTTTCCTCGTGATTTCCATTGTGTAAACATGGCCTCTGATAGCACATCTTTGGCATTTCCAAGCAGCTCTTCGGAAGGCGTAATCTGTTCTTCTTTATTATTTTAGCATAT
This sequence comes from Equus asinus, assembly GCF_041296235.1. Taxonomy (NCBI): domain Eukaryota; kingdom Metazoa; phylum Chordata; class Mammalia; order Perissodactyla; family Equidae; genus Equus; species Equus asinus. The sequence continues at coordinate 7,968,030 of NC_091806.1, read as the reverse complement.
CTTGTCCCAGCACCAAAGCTCTCATAAGCTTCATTTATATACATATAGACAGAGATGTTATTGTCTGTGCAGCAATAGGGTTCTCAATGAGAGAGGAAATTAAAAAGCAACAGGTGATGAAAACAGAATGATTACATCTTCTCCGAGCATAAACACTAGCAACACCTGATAATCTTGAAAGACATTTAGTTCTGTCCAATAAATATTTGTATCTGTCCAATGGAACCAGTTTTCATTATTCCTGAAGTAGTCATGGGCAGCTTTTTCATGTAAGCAAATTTAATGCTTGTAGAGAAAATGAATTTGAAAGCTCTGGGAATGTTACACAAAACGCTCCTAATTTGTGTAGACTCTTCTTAAAGCTGTAGGACACTTTTTTTTGCAGTGTCCCTTTGAAAATGTGGCCACTGCAATTCTTGACGCTGCCCCCTCGTACCCCAAAGAAACACCAATCACTTGGCTCCATGTCTGGGAGCTTTTAGACACTGAGACTATGACTTGGTGTGTTTATTTGAGCACTGTAGGAATCATAACTATAGGAAGCCAACAGACTAGTGTCTGGAATGTCTAGTTCTCAAAAACAAACAAACCATTCAGATTCCTTATATAACATGCTCTTATTAAGCAATCTCTCTAGACAGGCAGGGAGTCTGTCTTGGCACCAAATGTTGTCATGAAATTTATAGTTTTTTGCTTTATCTTCGTATATCATCTCTCTCCACTGGTTATGATGACGTGACCTCTCTCTCTTTCTATTTCTTGTCAGTAGGAGATGGTGGAAGTTCCCAAACAGAAGCACTTCCATAAGTAGTGTTTGTCCTTTAAGCAGGTGCTGAGCGGTTGAGCTTCCTCTTTCTTATCCTTCACTGGCTGTAGAAAACAAGACACCAACTGTGTTCCAGATCCTTTCTATAGCCTACTTCATTTACTAGTCATAGCAAGTTGAAATGTAGATTTAATTACTCCCGTTTTAGAGATAAGGACACTGAGGTTCAGAGAGATTCGACGATGTGACTAACATCACCTAGCTAGAGATGGGGCTAGACTTTGAATTACAGTCTTTGTAATTCTTAAGTCCCTGGCTCTTCCTAATGCAGGAAACGTACTGATCCTGTGTTTGCATTGGGCCCTACTCAGTGAATTGTTCTGGCCACGTACACTTTAGTGCACTTCAGATGAGTGTACCTATGCATCCTTGTATCAGTTATTTTTGTTGGGGGAGATGTTAAACATAATGGGTTTGTTTGAATGATATTGATTTGTTCATTCAGGCAGCCAGGAAAATCAAGACTTTGTCAGTAAATAAAAAAAAGCAGAGTGAAAAATCACTTGTATGCATAACTACAGCCTCAGTGTACTTATGTTGATTTTGAAAAGGATTTCTGGACTTCTCATTATATTTAGAATACAATCTGAGCTTCTTACTGATGCCCATTGGACCCCACGAGGCCTGGCATCTCTCCTTAACTCCACCCTCATGCCCTCATACGATCCTTCTTTCTTCTTGTACTCCAAGCTCACAGCCTTCTGTGGGTTTCTGGAACACGCAAAGAGTCTTCTTGGCTGCCTGCCTGTATTTATTCGCTCTTTCCTTCCTTCTTTTTCTCCTCCTCATTCCTTCCTTCCTACCTGTTTTCTTTCCTTCCTTCCTTTCTCCTCCTTCCTTCCATTTCCCTTCCTCATCTCCTTCCTTCAACAAATATTTATTGAGAACATTTATGTTCCAAATAGAGATGCTAAAGATTGCAAAATGGACAAAATAGAAAATTCTATTTCTTCAAATCTAGTGCAAAGGACAAGAATATTTTTATTGTGTTTAAGGAACAACAAGAAGTCAGAGTTACTGGAGCCAAGTAAGAGAGAAAGAATATGGTAAGAAATGAAGTACGAAGGGACTAAGGCGCTGCCACTGGTTAGGAATTTGAATTTCATTCGAAGTGATGTAGGGAGATAATGGATATTTTGAGCAGAAAATCGATGTAAACTTTCTGGCTGCTGTGCGGAGAATAAAATGTAGGAATGCAAGAGTAGACACGGAAAGACCAAATAGAACATGTACTGCCGTCCAGGTGGAAGAGAATGGGCATGTGGTTCGGCAGAGATGAAGAGGATGAGAAGAAGTTGAATTTGGGAAATATTTTGAAGGTAGAGCCAACAAGATTTTTTGTTGCTGTTATTCCACCTTAAAAAGAATGATGCAAGATTTTTGGCCATAGCAAGTGATGAATTGTAGAACTGTTTTCCAATGCTGAGGGAGAAATATATTTGGGGGGAAAATCAAGAATTTGTTAAAGTTGACATTTTTATTAGACACTCAAGTGCTAATGTCAATATGCCATCTGGAATTCAGGAGGGAATTGAGGGCTGTAGTTATATATGGAAGTTGTCAGAATAAATCTGACCTTCCCACCTTGAGGCCTTTTGCTCTGCCTGGAATGTTCTTATTCTGGATCTTATCTATTTGGCTCTTCTTTATCCTTCAGGTCTTAGCTTATATGCCCCCTTCTTAGAGAGGACTTCCATGACCAAACTATCAAAAGTCATCACCTCTATCTCTCAGATAATTCTGCATAAGTTTATCTATTTACCTATCTATCTGTTTATCTATCGGTCACTTTATTGTGTTGTTCCTTTGTAATTGCTGTTGATTTCTCTTCAAAACATCACTTCAAACTTACCACAGTTTTTGATTGTTTTGATAATTTGTATCTTGGTTTATTGTCTATCCTCTCACTATGATATACATTGTATAAAGTTACAGATCAGGCTATTTAATTTATAGTTGCATCCCCAGTGCCTAGCACAGCTCCTGCATATGGTGGATGCACAAATATATGGGCACTAAGTGAATATTTTGTATTGTTCTCATGTCTTACACTTTAAGTCCCTCGCTAACAATTGTGCCCATACCCTGAGCCTGTTCAGAAAGGCAGACACTGCGCGAGAAGCTTAAAACTGACCTGCTGCCAAAGTCTGGGATGGTCCGTTTACTCTGAGGCTAGTATTCTTTGTGGCTAGTCTGGGGCAAGGGCACCTCTGTGCAAATCCTCCCACTCCTCTTTAAAGCTAATCACAGCCACCCTGTTTGTCTAGACTTATGTCACAGAATCTACAGCCTGTCTGTGAGACGGCCATGTAAACACAGTTAAAATAGAATGTGATTACTGCTAAATTGATAGTTTTTACTCTTGCAGGATGGAGGAGAGAATGCGCCTACGTCTAACTGGGGGTATCTATAATGATTCACGAGACAAGTAATCCTTTAGCTGAGCCTAGCAGGTTGAGAAGCTTAGCAGGTTAAAGCAGTGTAATGTACTTCAAAACATATGAGTTCTGTGCCAAAAAGATCTAAATTCAAAGCCCAGATCTTTCATTTAGAACTTGTAGCCTAGATCAAGTCGCTGGAATTCTTTGTCTCAGTTTCCCCATCTATAACAAGGGGGTAAAAACATATACTTTTCAGGGTTTATGTCAGCATTAAGATGACAGATGTACAGGCTCTAACACTCTGTCTGGAGCGCATGCCCTAAGTACACTACCAATGTGACTGTCATCAATGGAAAAAATGTGATGAAAATGGAAGAAAGCACAAAGGTGCAGAAGGGAGGAAATCATACCATTTTCAGAAAAGGGTCTGTGTAACTCATGCTTTATTTCTAAGTATTGAATGCCAAGAAGATGTATTAGTCACTTTTGCATATGGCTTAATTATCTAATAAAATAGTAAGTTCCTTAAGGGAGAGAGATGCTTCGTACTTCTACTTAGCACATGGAAGTTTTGTCTAATTTACTTTGCCTTAAATTTCCAGCCAGCTCTCTAGTTGCAGAGAAAGGTGATATTTCATAGTGGAAATAGCAAATGTTTTGAAGTAAGAATTAACTATATGTGAACAAAGTATCTATCATTTCTTATCAGTGGGACCTTGAACAAAATGCTGAACCTTGTGAATTTGAGATTTCTTTTTACTTAAAAGAATTTTTTTTTATGGAGTTAGATATTATATAAAAGTTGCTAGATGTGCTTGGCAAACAGTTCATGCTCACTCTGTGATACAGGAGTAATTCAGCAGTAGCAGCAGCAGCAGTAGTAGTTGCATTGTGTTGAACATTTAATATCATCATCTGTACAGCAGGAAGTCTGTACAGATTCATTGTGGTAGAGACTTCTGGTGCTTACCCAATTCTTGCTCCTTTTCCTCCTGTGCTCCTGGAGTAGTGTTAAACGTCCCCAACTCCTTGCAATTAGGCAGGGTGAAGTGCTAGTGTTTTGGCCAATAAACTGTGCACAGAATCTGTGTGTTTCCTATGTAGGCAAATGTGCAAAAGAGCCAGAAGGTGACCCTTCCATTCTCTCTTCCCTTGCTGCAGTGCTCAGTAAGGCCCTGTTCCAGATGGAGCAACTACAAGATCATGAAATTCCCATCAGCTTAGAGCCTGAGTCGAAGAGAACTCTAGACGCCCTCTGTGGATAATAAGGGAGAAATAAATACATTTGTAATGTGATAAGCCAGTGACATTTGGGAACATTTGTCACTGTAGCATTACCCAATTTATACAGACTAATACACTTAAGTAAGAGTTAATGCAGATTTTCAGAACAAGAACAATTCTAATCATTTCTTCTCTTAGAAGACCTTTATGAACAATAATTTCCTGGTGACTAACATAAAAGCAAGGCACTAATTTCCTTCAATAGCAAAAAAATGAAATATTTTTGTTCTTTGAGCCCTAGAAGCACAAGATGGACAATATAATTTTAAGACCTGACAAAGAATTCAAATATTTTGAATAGATTATTACTGATAAAATTGTAGTCAGATTGTCTCTTCTCTTGTTTGAAGAGACTCAGTACTTCAGATTTAAAGTAATTAATTTAGTTTTTACTTGGTGCTTGGTTATTAGTGCAGAGACTTTGTTGGCTTTCTGAATGGTGATCTCAAAGAAAAAAAAAAGACAACAACCCAAAACCAACAATCTAGTGGAGACTGGAATTGAAATTCCTAATCTCTCTAACTGGCACTTAATGCATAGTAGGGTGAGTGTGATGCCTTGATCACCTTCTGCTCTGTATCTAACACACTTGCTTCTAGCGCCTCATTCGTCACTATCCTCTTGATGGGTGTCTTTAGATAAGTCATCTACATTGAAAGGTGGTATCGTCTCATGGTTAGAAGCCTGAATCTTGGAGCCAGACTGCCTAATTCACATGATATCTCTTCTGCTTATTAGCTGTGTGACCTCAGGCAATTGACTTAAAATTTCTGTTCCTTAGTTTCCTTGCTGATAAAATGGACACACTAATAGTATATATGCTGTAGACTTGTGTGGATTAAACAAGTTAGAACATCTAAAGCAGTTATATAAGTACCAGGCGTGTGCATAGAAACATTGCAGTAACTAATAGCTTTTTATATTATCTATGTCTCTTTGGGACTCTGTTTTACTGTATATAAAATAAAATGATTGGACTAAATGATCCATTAAAGTCCCATTTTTTTTTTCTCTTTCCTAAAATGAAAGTTCCATGAGTTCAGGGCCTATGACTGTATTTCTCCCATTATATTCCCATATCCTAATGAATTCCAATACAAAAGACACTCAATAAATATTTATTAAATCCATGTCTCAATGACTTCATAATGACAGCTATCGTTTATTGAGGATTTAAACATGCCACACAGTGTACTAGGTTTTATTATCTTAAATTCTCACAATGAACCACTAAAGTAAGTAGTATTATGACCTCATATTATAGATGAAGAAATTAGGTAGAAAGATGTTAGATAACTATTTCAAGGTCATACAATTTAGTGCGTGAAGAGCAGTGGGAAAATAGGACTTGGATTTAGATCTGTTTGACTTCTAAGTTCCTAAATACAACTGTTTTTCCTTAAGTATTTTTATGAAGACAATTGACAATATAACAGTGGAGTTGATAAAGAAAGCTGAAGTCAACTCTTGAAGTAGTGCTTCCATTACCCACAGCTCTACAAAATGGCTGCCGTTTTTGTATTTGTCTGTGCCACCCATGAAGGAGTGAATTCTTTTGAGAACTAGGATTGCATTTATCTTGTCTTGGCACAATGCCGGATGTATAACAGGTATTCCGTATATGTTGATGGATGAAGGAATGAATAGTAATTAGAAACCTGACAGGTGCTGAGGGAGGCTTCAATGGGTTATATTTCAAACGTTGCTTTATATCAAATTACCGGTGTCATGGTTAGTGTGGCTCTATGCCAGGTATCTTATATATTTTATTTCCTCAATCACCACAAAAATATGTAAGGTGGGAACTATTAACTTAATTTTACAGTTGAGGGTATTGGTATTGAGAGAAAAACTCACTCAAGGGCTCAATCCTGATGCTAAGTTTTTTTTAATCCCAACTCCTAGTTTTTTCTATCATATCAAGTTAGCATGCCAAGTTCTGTATTTAAAGGAATATTCAGTGTAGTTTTCCCCATTATTACAAGTCTCCTGAGGGTTGTACACTTCTCAGGAAAGTGAGGGCACAGAGAGTTGTAGTATTGAGAGTAGTCAATGACCAACATGTAGCTGCATATTACTTTTATTTCTTCTATTCTATTGTTGAACAAGTCTTAGATTAACCACTTTTGAAAAATATAACCCTCTCTGATTTGAAATGGGCATTCAGTTCAGTGCATCAATTGACTATTCTCTTTGAGCCATTAGCATTTTGTGGGAGGCGAAGTGTTTCCAGGTCTTTCATAGAGTAATTGATGCAAGACTGTGTAAGCTGTGTGAAGAGCTGTGTCAAGGGTGCCTTGCGAAACCCATTTAGGATTACCCATCAGGCAGATGAGGTGGCACCCTTGAACTAAGTATCTGTGATGCTTTCCACATTTTGCCCCAGCGGTTCAGCTCAGCATGGTGACGGCTGACGGGAGTTCAATATCTCACTGTTATAGACAGCTATTCTAAATGGAATGGATCGATGGATCAATGCTTTGATTAAAGGCTAGAGATGCAAGCCAGTCAGGGTGGTCAAAATGTTTGGTCAGATTGACATTCTCTTGTAAACTCTTGAACCATTGGGTCAAAAGAACAGATTTCTAGATTAGACAATAATAATTATGGCTGACCAATTGGTAATGAATTCTCTCAACCATCTCCCAGGGAAATTGTGGCTCTATTTTAAAGCAGCACAGTTGGAAAGCTCCATGCCAGTGCTTCACAAAATCATTCTTGGAGTGTGAGACAATTTGGCTTAACATGGAATAGACATGGCACATTAATGTGGAACCATTTTCTTGGCACTGAATGCACTTTGCCAGAAAAAATGGAAACTGATTTTGAGAAAAGATTCATAGACCTATGAATGAGTGATGATAGCTGTCTTGCTTTTTTTTTTTTCCTTTTCAAACTAAACACTGAGTAATTAAGGGAGAACATAAGTACTGAATGGCATCTTAAAATAGGTTTGCTGTATTCTCTCTTTCCTTACAATCTATTGAAAGGAAATAGCATTTCTACACTTTGAGATGGTATGTTTCTAAAAAATCAGGAAGCCGGGACTCGGTTTATGTCTAAAGTTGACAAATGCCAGCACCAAGTCCCATTGACTAGAAATCAGTGTAATGTATGTTTCTGCAGGGACTTTTAGTTTCTTTGATATTGCCATCCTCCTTGTAAAAGTAGAAAACATCTTCAGAAAGCTGGATACCAGTTCTTTAAGATGGCTTGAGAATATCTCTGACCCAGGCGTAAAGGGCCCCTCTTCTCTTCCTATCTGGCCGTTCAAGAATAGAAAGATGTTACTCAGATTCTGAAAGTATGCATTTCTTTATACTAATCTCCTTTCAAAAAGATTTTGAGACAGGATGAGAAGACATGCAATAGGGGCAAGCCTGTGGCCGAGTGGTTTAAGTTCATGCGCTCGACTTCAGCAGTCCAGGGTCTCACCGGTTCTGATCCTGGGCACAGACATTGCACCACTCATCAAGCCATGCTGAGGCAGCATCCCACATAGCACAACCAGAAGGACCCATGACTAGAATATACAACTGTGTCCTGGGGGGCTTTGAGGAGAAGAAGAAGAAGAAGAAGAAAAGAAGATTGTCAACAGATGTTAGCTCATGTGCCAATCTTTAAAAAAAAGACATGAAATGAATCAGAATAAAATAAGAAATCAGGGTGCAGAAATAGTAAAGGGAGGGGCAAGAAGAGTTGAGAATTTTAGTACCGTGCTGTAAGATTTTGAAAGATCATTAGAACTAGAACTCAGCTGAAATTTTGCTGTGAGCTACCAACAAGTTAGAAGATCTCCAATATGTGTGAAATAAAAACAACCAGAGCTCAGCTGAAGCAAAGAATGTTGAAATTACAAAGTCATTATTTTCCAACAGCCGGTGTAAAAATGGATTTAGACAAGCTTTATCAAAGAATGCGAAACCTATTTGCTGAAATACATTTAGGGAGCAGGATAGTCCCACGGTCTAACAATTTACTTAATATTTCCAAAGAATAAATGTGACTTTATATGGAATGGTTCGCGAGACACATTAACCAGGTTATCCATCTTGGCATCATTAATAGTGGGAAGATCTTACCCTATATGCCTCCTCATTTGATGCAAAAAGAAGTAACCAACATCTCCATATAGTGTTACGGCCAAATCTGTTTAATTGACCCTTGGGATGAGGAAACACACAAATTCAAGCAGTAGCATGATCTGATTTCCTAGTTGTAAATAATCTATGTCAAGGAGAACACTTTCTGTCATGTTTTCATCCCACCCACAGCAAATGCTTGTGATTCAAGGGTCTTAAATGAAGCTTCAAGGGACCCTGTTTCTCTGACTAGTATTAGCTTTATTCTCAGATGCTTTTTGCTTCCTGAAGCCACTTCTCTGTCTAGTCAGTCGACGAAGCTCACAGACTGCAATAAGGTGGCAAATTAAGTTACTTAGTTTTTTTTCCTGAACAATTATTTTGACTGGTTCCAATGTGAATTTTAGAATTCACGTGGAAATCACCAGTACCCAGGTAGCATTACTCAGGAAAGATTGATATCTTTCAGGGCTGGATGGGAGTGTGTTCTTAGGTTATAGCCCAAGAGCATGTCCGCTATGGAAAATGCTAGGTTTTATGAGAATGAGTGATGTTGATTCTGAATGTTCCTAGAGTTAAATGGTGTCTTCTGGTGCTTATTTGCATGACCTGACCATATTTTCCCCAAATGGGCAATTACTTGCAGTCAGAAATTTTCTTAACTTGTTTGTGCCTCCATTAACATAAAAAAGGCAGCTAAATAGTCTTGTTGAATTAATGCATCACGGGAAAGATGAGACAATGAATGTGGCTAGGGGCATGCTGCACAGTTTCCCTGTCACTGTCTGTTGAGAAGTTTCCATGACTTTAATCAGATTTCTTCATTTGGTAGGGATCATTTACAAGAAACACCAAATAAAAAACATACCCATTAGATTTCCCCTGGGGAGACAATTTTGGAAGTTGTAATTATCCACTCTAAGTATGAACCATGATACTTCACCATGAAAAGAAGACTTCACATAGATAATGACAGTAATGCAGTTTAATTTTTAAGGTGCCCAGCCTAAAGCCCTCTTAAGTGGGAAACAAATGTGCTATGCATCTTCCCTTTTCCCCATAAGTAAAGCCAATTTATAGAGAGGTAGGGCATCAGATAGGGCAAGAGGAAAACCCCTGTCTAATGACTTGTGCTACAATTATCCAGCAGAGGAAAAATTGTGGTACTAATGTTGACTGAACACTTAGGAGGCACCCAGCATCTAGGTAGGCAGTTTCCATGCATTGTTTTACTCAAACCTCATATCAGCACTATGAATTTGGTGCTATTGTTACTGTCCTTCTATGGTTGAGGAAACTGGGACTTAGAAAACTTAAGAGAATTGTCCAATGTCACAAATGTTAAATACATATCAGAGAGCCTCATCTAGAGACCATGTTCTTAAGTTAGGAAACCATGACACTGCATTAGGGCTTATTCAGTTTCCAGACAGGTTGATTTCCATACATTAGTCTAAGCCTTTATGACAGCCCTCAAGGTTAGTGTTATAATCAGTGTGGAGATGCGGAAACTGAGACTCAGAGACATGAAGTAACTCTCCCACAGTTATTCTTCTGGTGATTGGCTAATGCATGCACATTCGGTGTCACTTCCAAAACAGTGTCCTTCAAAGTATATCACGGTGCCTCCGGTTTTTGTTTCTTGAATTTTTCTCTTTTTGTCTGGCTTTCTCTTATGCCCCTAATTTATACAATGCACCGTATAGTTATACAAAATAGTTGGGCTTAAATTTCTGTCATAGCTTTTCCTAAAATGATCAGGAAATATGACCAAAGTAAATGGAATTTATGTCAAATTTGAGAGAAAAAATAATCCCAGGTTCCAAAGATAATTACAACAAATTGAGCTAATCTTAAACTTTTAAATCAGACTATTACACAAATGGCATGGACCCTATCTTATATAGTCTCTGTCTAAAATGCTGCCATAAGCCACTGTGGCAGAGATTAATTTTCCCTTAATATACAATCTCTTCTTCTTCCTTTTAATAATAGAACTCCTCAACCACCATACATGGGACTGTTCACATGACAGGTCACGTGAGCCTTGATAAATAATGCATTTCCAAGCTTCTCTTTCAAATGTTGTGATCATGCCAGCAAGTTAATTCCATGGAATAAAAGAGGAAGTGAAGAGCTTAATTCCAATGTCATGTTCTTAAAAGAAAACTGTTCTCCACTTCTTTTCTGCCTCTTTCTCTGTGCCTAAAAGTGAAAGTTGTGCTGTGAAGCTAGGTTCAACAATGCAGACATGAGAAAACCACGTTAGTGAATAGTAGAGTGACAAGACGCAAAGGAACTGGATTCGTGGACCACCCTGTGAAGCAGAGCTGCCCACCTGCTGTGGATTTTCTACTTCCAGACTGAGAGAGAAATAAACATTTATTTTGCTCGAGTTACTGTATTTTGAGGTCTCTGTTACATGAGCTTACAATATATCCTATTACATCAGTGTTTACTAAAACAAAAATCATGATCCATGGTCCAAATCGAGAAAAGTTTTAAGAGTTATAAATTATTTTGTATAGTAACCTCTGTATTTCCTAGTAGATTCACAGTGGTATATTACATGGCATATGGGCTGAATTGTATCTCCCCCAAATTCATATGTTGAAGTTCTCACTTCAGAATATTACTGTATTTGGAGATAGGAGCTTTAAAGAGGTAATTAAGGTTAAATGGAGTCATTAGGGTGGGTCCCAATGCAATATGACTGGTGTTCTTACAATAAGAGGAAGTTAGGGTACACACACACACACACACACACACACACACAGAAGGAAAACCATATTACAACACAGGGAAAAGACAGCCATCTACAAACCAAGGGGAGAGCTCTCAGAAGAAACCAACCCTGTGACACCTTGATCTCAGACATCTAGCCTCTAGAATTGTGAGAAAATAATTTCTGCTGTTTAAGGCGCTCAGTCTGTGATACATTGTTATGGCAGCCCTAGCAAACTATTAAACATGGGGAAAGAAATTTGGAGTCTCCTAAGAACTCCAAAATATGGGCAATAAAATATTCCCACGAAAGTTACATTAGGTAACTCAACATATTAGGGATGAGAGATGAGAGATAAACCATGTAAAGAAGAAAGACAATTCAGCCAAGTTCTTTGCCACCTTAATGAATAATGGAGATCATCTTTTGCCCATTGACCAATAACGTGTTCCTCAATTCCATCTGAGACCTCACCAAATTGGCTTTACCATTCATATTTCTGTTCATGATTACACACATATCCTCTAAGACAAAATCTTTCTGTATAGCTCTCCTCTTTTCTTTCTGAGCTATCAACAGAATTGCCTTTAAATTTCTGTTCAAATCAATCTCGCCTTTGTCCAGCATGCACCTCAAAACTCTTCCAGCCTCTTCCCATCGCCCAGTCCCAAAGCCACTTCTACATTTTTAGGTATTTGTTGCAGCAACATGTTATTTCTTGGCACCAATTTATATCTTAGGCTGTTCAGTAACAAATACCATAGCCTAGTGTCTTAAATAACAGACATTTATTTCTCACAGCTGCAGTGACTAGAAGTTTAAGATCACGGTACCAGCAGATTTAGTGTCTTATGAGGGACCTCCTCCTGATTTACAGACAGCCACTTTCTTGCTTTATCTTCACGTACAGGAAAGATCTTTTCTTTCATGTCTCTTTTCATAGGACACATCCCATCATGGGGACTCCAGCACTTGGCCTTATCTAAACCTTACTGAAGGCCCCATCTCTTAATGCCATCACACTGGAGCTTAGGGCTTTAGCACATAAATTTGGGGGAGTGCACAAACATTCAGTTCATAATACCAGTCTTCCCCTCATCTTTCAAATCTCACCTACATGTTATCACCTCTGGATGTTTCCCGCATTCATGGGCAAAACTGAATTGCTGCCTCCTCATGGATTTCTCAGCATGTTGTTGTATCTTTAATATGGCACCTATTGTATTGATATTTTATTTTTCTGCTCTGGCATCTGCCTGCCACAAAGTACAGAGAATATTAGTGAATTTGTGACTATGACTTCTTTATTCTTATAACCCCTATGCCCATCACAGGCTCTGGCATCAAGTAGGTTCTCAGTAAATGTTGGTCGAGTGAATAAAAATGAGGACTATTTGTATTTGTTATGTAGGTTATGCAACATATGTGTTCAAAGATATGTTCACAACAAGAGATAGGAAAGGAATGGAATGAATTCAGATGTGACCATAAGTGAAGATACCTTGGTGCAATTTTGAAGACAATCAGGAAATTAAAAGATTTCTTTGCTCATTTCCGATTGCCTTTTGCAAAAGGAAAACTTGTACCAAGACACCTTCTGAAACATGGGCTTTATCTTGCTTCTGTTATCATAACAACCAGTCTGCCCTTATCTGTAATGTTCCTCATATGTCCTTCTAGCCTCTTCTAGCTGCAAAGGCTGTGATCATGTGACTAAATATTGTCTACAATGTTCTCAGGACCTCCGGCACCTCATTAAGCAAAGCTTGGTTCAGTGCTTGTGGAGATAATGCATCAAAGTCAACACACTGTGCTGAAAGGCAGATTCAGTTGCCTCTAATGTAAGGGGCCAGTCCTTTGGGAATCTGCAAGAAGAAGTTAAAGGCATATCTTATACAGAATTGTGTCTGACTCTGAACCACAAATTCTTATGATAACACAGAATACAACTCATTAACCATTATGGTTCGCCAAATATTAAATCATTAGCTAATATGTGCCAAGCATTGTGCTCGTCACTGAAAGTTTAATGATGAATGAGACACACTCTTTGTTTCATGGCACCCATGGTATATTAAAGTAGGACCAACAGTTAAACAAATACACAATTTTGGCAGAATCATGAAGGCAGGGACTGTGTTTGATTTGTACTCTGTAAGAGCTTAGGATAATTCCTGAGACAGAATGATTCTATACTTTGTTAAGCAAATTAAAAACTATCTAGGATCGTATATATGAAAACAAGTATACTCAAGGCACAGCACTCTGATAACCTCTGTTGTGAAGGAGAGAGCAGGCCTGAGGGAAGCCTTCATAGAGGCAGGAAGAGTCTGAATTTTGAAGAGTGAATAGATGCCATATGGGGGATGTGGAATGGGAAACAGGGATAGGGTTTGGGAGAATGGAACTTTCCAGGCACTGGGAACAATACGTGCAAATGCACGGAGCTATGAAACGGTTCTGAAAAGTGGCTTACCAAAAATGCAGAAAAAGGATGTAAAAGCAAGTTACATTAAAAAAAGGTGGGAAGGAACCACAAACAGAGCAAAGGAGAATGACTTGTGTTGCAAAGAACTAGTGCAAACGGCAGCTCCTTTAGCTTAAAAAGATCGGCTCTGGGTAATACAAAATAAGACCTCATGTCAAGGGCTTGCAGAACTGGTTGCCATCACTCTTTGAATTAGGAATTCAGAGACCTGGCATATCCATGTGGCAGAGAGATCACGTTTCACTACTCTCAAGACCTGGAACGTTTGCACTCAGAAGTGGGAAGTGGACCAAGAACCATTGCTTAGAAGTTTCCTTTGCTCTTGAACTCTGAAGAATTTCTTTCTCTGCTGAGTAAATTTAGACTTATCAAGTTTGTAGCTCAGGGAACATATATCTGAGTTATATTAGTGCTGCTTGTAGAGACACTTCTTTGCTTTTATCCTCCAGTGAAGCCATAGACAGATAATAGATTCATCTTCTTTACTATGCCAGTGACTTTAAATACAAACCACAAATCAGAAGTGACATGGTGTGATGGAAAGAGTAAGACTGTTGACATGAGAAAACCTGAGGTCAAGATCCTATTTTCTAGCTTCTTACCTAAGTGAGTCTTTAGTTTCTCTAAGTCTCGGTTTCCCCATACATTAATAAGGCTAAAAAAATCAGTTGAAACTACTAAAAAGTTAATCAATATATAAAATAAAAGTTAATATGTAATAACAGCAATAATAATGACCATTTACTGAGTGGTTGTTACATCTCCAACCTGCTAAGTTTCTTTCATATTTATTATTTCATTTGATCATCTGAACTATCCCAATACACTGGTATTTCTTATTTTTCTACTTTGCAAATAATGAAACTTAACTTTCAAAACTCTTAATAACACACACTCAAATATAAATGCTAGCAATATTTGGACTTATTACTAAATCTTCATTTTTTTTCATGTTTCTTTCGGGTAGGAATAATGTACTTAGGAATAAATTCTACAACTGGAGGAATTTTGACCTGGTTAGATTCTGAAAAAAGATGTTGATAACTCCCTTGATTTCCAAGTAACGCATGCATAGTATTAGTTGAGTAATGATAACAGTATTAGTAGAAGTCAACACTGACTGAGAGCTTGCTGTCTGTATCAAACAGTGTGCTAAGACAGTGTGTTATGTGGGTTATAATGTTATTTCCTCATAATCATACTAAAATGTATATTTTATGTAGGATATCATGCTGCTGTATGAATAAGATTATCACCATTTTCACCATGAGAAAACCAAGGCTCAGAAGAAAAAAGAAGCTTTCCCAATGTCAAGCAGGAAGTGGAGGAGTCAGAATTCCACGCAGCCTAGCCTCAGCCTAATCACCGTATTATACTGATCCAAGATTTTCAACTGTGCATTACCACATATTCTTGACAGAGCAGCATGGCATTTCCCAAAATACCACACTCATTCCAGCTCTCTGTTCTCATGCATGCCATCATTAATTCCATAATAATCATCAAGCTTTGTTAGATCTTTGATTGTACTTTTCCTCAGTGCTGCATGTCGGGGTAGAGTGGAGGAGTAGTTTGCACTAGAAATGTGGAGGCTGGAGATAAGTGGTCTGTAGTAATCATTCCGTGGCTCATTCCCGAACCATGTCCCAATTCACCAAACACTATGTCTGTTAGGAACAACAGTAATTTCCAATATTGGCATCCAGCACTTATGTTTCTGCCCTGTTAATATGGTTTTTACTTCCAGTGTCCACTTTCTTTACCTAATGAGAAAAACAAAAGAAAACTTGACCAACCTGTTTTATGCTCCATTAATTGTATTTCTATTTCCATTTCTAAAATTTTTATTTATTTGCATGTTTCAACACTGCATCAACATGTTGATTTGTACGGCATCAAGAGAACTTCTCCTAATGTCTTTTCCTCTAGAGTGTGAAATTCTATCACTCCTTTTTAGTAAAAAAGTACTATTACTTTGGTATTACCATGATTATTCACTCAGTTAATATTTATTGAGTGCCTACCATGTGTTAGACAGGAAAAGTAGTCAGTCTGATGGGAGAGAGAAAAATAAATTATACAGTAATTTTCAATTAGGGTAAATTTAAGAGAGGATCATAAAATGGAGTAAGGTATTTAAAAAGGTGAGGGCTCCTAAAACAGTCTCAGTCAAGAGGTGACATTTGAGCTGAGACCTGAATGGTGAGAACACATCAGCTTGTGAAAATGTGGGAGAGAATTCCAAGTAGAGGCAGCAGCAAATGCAAAAAGCCCTGAGAAGGAAACAATCTTAGTATGTTCCAGAAATTTACATAGATCAATGAAGCTGCAGTGTAGAGAGATAAGGACATTCTGGTAGGCAATGAGATCATGGAGGAAAGAATCAGATTTAGCAGGGTTTTCTTGGCCATGGTTAAGATCTTTAGACTTTGTTTTAAGAGTGTGTTCTTTTTAATAAACATTAAATACAAAAACACTTAAATGAAAATTGACAGAATTTTCCCAACTTCATAAAAGAATAGGGTTATCAAAATGTTTCATCAGTGGAAACAGTGATCCAATTATGGCATCCTGGTGGTACAGAACCAGGATATAAAGGTGGATCTGGGGACTGGGTAAAGAGTAGTAGGGTGAGCTGCAATAGAGGAAATACATTTTTCCAGGCTCAGCCTTCATGTCAACTAAGTGAATTCATTTCGTGTGAGCATTCGTGGTTTGTGGCCCCCAATATTCACATTCCCTTCTTCTGCAAATATATAGTACACAGAAATTACTCTTGGGAACTGTCTCTCTCCCTCTTTCAGTCCAAGGACTTTGCCTGGTATTGACTCCACCCCATGTTCCTAGGGGTGTGGAGAGGATGGCATTTGAGATTTTTACCTGACTAGTTATATCTCATTGCTCTGTCCACAAAGTTTGATTCAGATTTGGGCCTATGCTCCAACTTGGGCTAATGAGTGTTACTTCAAGATTTCTGTCCAAATTTCTGAGAAAGAAAAAATTCAGAGGGAGGGGATTCCAACATAGAGGGCAAGAGTAACTAGTAACCATCTTGCCTCCACATGGTGCCTAAAGAGGAACCAAGATGGAGTAGCATGAAACTGAGAAATGGAGAAAAAGTGGGTTTTAATAACATGGTTTGAGGTCTAGATCAAGCAGCCCTTTACTTGTGTCATTTGTATCCCAGGAGTAAGCAGAAGTCATTCCAGATGGTTTATATGAAAATATTTTAGTGGAACAATTATTCACAGAGGAAAAAATTAAGGGAGTAAATGAGAAAGGATGACACACTGAAAATCTAGGAAAAGTGGGAAGCCATTGCCTTTGTTACCGAAACCAAAGTGGATTCTTTCCTGGCAAGTTGAATCAGATGCTCCACCAGAAGTAGTTGTCTCACAAAGTAAGGTATACTTGCAGCAAATAAGACCATTAGGAGTCATTTCCAGAATCATGGCATCCCTGAACAAAGGGAAGCAGGGACATTTATTTTGGATGGGGAATGAATATTCAAAAGGGAGAGGCGGGTATTCGCTTGTACAGGTTCAGTTGGAAAACATGCTTCCGCATACACTGCAGGTCACAGCAGTAAGGCCTAAGCTTCTCCTGGAGAGATCTTAGCATTAAAAATAAGGCGAAGGTCACAGACATAGCTCTCGTGGGCGAGGCTTGGTCTGGTACAGAGTGGTTGGTGATTGCATCTCCTTAACCTAACAAAAAGAAAAAAACAATTTGGAACAACAGTTAAATGCTTCCAAACCCACCCTTGAGTTCCTTCGGCAACTAGTCAGTGACACCGCCTCTGCAGGTGAAGGAACCGGGGAAGAAATAGTGTTATTCCCACTCAGTAAAAGCTGTGATAGCAGAGAAGTGCTTTGTGGGAGTATTGGGAGTGGAGAGATGGAAAGTCAGCCCTGAAAGATAGCGTGAGTAGAAAAGAAATGCTCTGATATTTTTTCAGCCAGCTTTCCAATCTCTGGCTAGTAACTCGCTTGTCATCAGCCAACTGGAAGGGAGCTAGCAAGAAAGTCAGTGAGGCAATTAACAAAAATCAGTCTGCAGTGTCAGAAAGAAGGCTGAAGAAAGGTGGATAATGCACGGGAAGTGGAACAAAAAGAGAATAATTGGCACAAAGTCAAATTGAATAGCACACAACTTTTTATATACATGAGCTTAAGCATTTGTGCATCTCCGCGCTTTTTTGAGGCAATTGGAAATTGGTATTCTGTCTCTTGCAATTCAAAAGATTCTAACTAATACATCCTGTGGATCTTGAAAAATTACAGTAGCCTCTCCCACCCAGAAATCTTATTGTACTATGTCTTGCTCTGCAGAGGGTCAGAGTGATCTTGAAACATCCAGTTACGCAATTAGTATGTGAAATGTATGTACACATTGTTCCAGTTCTTTCTGCAGACACCAGCTGGGAAAGAGATCATGAGTCAGTGATTCTTCCGTATCCATTAGACCGAAATATTAATAGAATGAATGGAGTAGTTGGAATATTTTCATGTCTAGTTTAATGTGAATGGGTAAATATTCATATGATGGCAGTTTCTCTTCACACAGAGCTCAGTGGGAACACTCCTTCAAATTAAATGAGCCCAGTGGGGCATTTAAAGTTGGAAAAAGAGAGATAGGAATGTTTCCGTAAGACATAGATGAATGATTGCATATAAGCCTTAGGTCCCTAGACCCTGGAAAGTATCTCCTCTGATTATTCAAAATGAAATTCTATACGATTTTGTAGAGATAATGAAAAGGTAGCAAATTAATCCTAAACTTTGTCTTCTGGAAGAGAGGTCACAAAGTCCATCTCTGTCATTTTACAGATAAGGAAAATATGAGCCATAGAGGTGAAGTGACTTGCTGAATGTCACCCACCTAGTTAGTGACAGAGCTAGCATTAGAGCTTGGCTATCCTAAATCTAAGTCTTATGCATGTCATTCTGCCATGTAATGCTATATAGTTTAGAATGCAAAAAATAAGAGATGGGTTTGAATTCTAACTCCATAGCTTTGTCTCTATGTTCATAAGCAAGTTGCTTACTTCTCCACAGTGAAATGTGTTTGGTATAGTGTATGATACCTGTTGGTTTTCAATCATTGTCACTTCTCTGGAGTTCAAGTCATGATTCTACTGACAAATATGCACTTTCTCTTTCACAAACTTTGTATAATCTTACCTGACTTCGTCAGTCCTTTTTATAAATACAGAATGTAGGGTGTTGTCAATACCTCAAAGTCTTAGAACTCAGAAGACCTCGACTATTCACATTACCGTCAGAGTTAATATAGTACCTCTTCCTGCTGTCTGAAAAGGTCAGTGTGCAAAGAGTTCACAAGTACAACAGTGACCACATTTGCTTATCCTTGAATTTTTGTGGTTAAGGTAACTGGACTGTGAGTTTTATGACAAACACTTAAAACTTCTTTGTCCAGGGTTAATAAGCAGTTATTGATTTCTCTCTTTGATAATTAACTACAAACTGCCTTGGATAATCCAATTGAAAAGCTGGCAGTATCTAGGGCCTCCCACTTTTAAGAAGAGCGTGGAGAACGGCTTGGTTCAGCCTTTTTTCTCTGTTTTACCCCAAAGATGCAGTAAGGACTTGACTGCATTTGCCATTTTTAGCGGTTTGGTCTCTCCTGATGTGACAGCAACATCGGGCCAGCAGGTCAAGTTTGATTTACTCTGTAATGAGGCTTCAGGGACAGTTTTCTCTACTAATCTCTTACTCTACTTGGGTAGCCGCAACTGTGGCTTATAAATGTTGCCATTCTGTAACTCCCCGAAAGACTTGCTGATCGTGTGAAATGTCACTGTCACCGTTATTTCTTTGAACTTGAGTTATTTTAGTCTTGTACCTCAAGCCCTAAATGAAGTTCTCAAACCATAAATAAATGCAGTAATTGGCCCAAAGCATGGTGACACTGGCAAGTCTTTGATATATTGCTCAACAGTCATATGCTTCTCTTAGAATCAAAGCATTTCAGAGCTGGATGAGGCCTTAGCGGTCACTTGCTCCTATTCTTTACTCTACTCTCTAGTTATATTGCAACTAGGGGATTAAAGGTCACGCAAGCCTTTGATATTTAAAAAAAATTGGTTTGAACTGCCTTACCCTTCATTCTGTGAAAGTAGGTGCTCTCCAAAAGAGTTTTGCAAATTTCCCACATGCTTAAATTCACTCATGGCCTCTCTTTTCAATGAGCCACCTATCTTAATTCCAATGTTTTTTTCTCTTCTCTCTGGCATGCATGGAGACATGATATTCTGCTCGTTTCCTTTGATTTTCTCCGTTACTAGAAAAGGTCAGTAGATGTAACTTTACTGACGACCCCACGCAACTCGTGTAACAACGCAGCAAACAACTTAAAATTGAAATTAAGATTGCCACAACTTTAAAATTTCCTCTGGGAGAGATACCACCAGGAATTTTTCCTCAAGGTTCCTGCTTGGCCTCTCATCCTTCTTTATGATGCCTCCCCTCTGCTTTGTATTTGACTCTACTCCATTATTAAAGTCTTTGACTCCTTTCAGTGTAACTAAATCTTGTCTAGTCCTATCTTACAAAGGATATCCACAAGGGGCTTCATCTGAATGACTAAACATTACTATTAAATATGTGGGTAACTTTCTTTCTTGGAGAGGAACTCTGTTACTGACCAATTTTATCCTTCCCATCCCCTCCTTTCTTCCTTCCCCAATCTCTCTCATTCTCTCTCCTCCATCCCTCACATTCCCTCCCACCTCCATTTTTCTCTTCCTTCTTTTTCAGACTATGTTAAGGAAGAAAAATAATTTTACTTCTACCCTTCTAGGTTCTTGGTGGAGACCCCCCTGTAATAAAAGAAAGATTAACAAGATGAAAACAAACAGAAGTTTAATAGCAAGTATACCTCCATATACAGGGGAGACAGCGATAAAAACTGAATAACTCCCCAAATGGCCCATACCATCACTTCAAACACCTTCTTCAGTTAATGACAAAAGAAAGATGTTGAGGGAAGGTGTTGTGAGGGAGGGCCTGATAATGGGAGGTTGCTAGGAAAAGCACAGTAAACAAGGGTAAGGTTCTTATGCAGATTTAGGTTATTGCTTTCTCTGTTGATAAGAGTTCCTAAAATTTTAGTCATCCTTCCCTTCCTGGTGCAAAGAGTGAGAAACCCTTAGGAATGGAGATTTCCCTTATAAACTAAATTATTCCCACAAAAGAATAACTTCTACTGGGTTTTCAGAGCTTCTTCTGTGTCAACTGTTTCTGAAAAATAACCAACTCAAGATAATCCTTATGCCAAAGAGACATATTTTAGGTGGCAATGTTTGCTCCCCTTCAGTTATAAAACTATTAAACCAGGAGGTAAAATACAAAACCTTTACATGTTCCTTCTCTTTAACCTTTTTTTTTTTTTTGAAGAAGATTAGCCCTGAGCTAACTTCTGCTGCCAATCGTCCTCTTTTTGCTGAGGAAGACGGCCCCTGAGCTAACATCCGTGCCCATCTTCCTCTACCTTATATGTGGGACACCTACCACAGCATGGCTTGCCAAATGGTGCCATGTCTGCACCCAGGATCCAAACTGGCGAACCCTGGGCAGCCTAAGCAGAACTTCCGAACTTAACTACGGGGCCACTGGGCTGGCCCCTCTTCTTCTTAAGCTTTAATCAGATGAGAATACTAACCTTTTGTGAGGAAGATTAGCCCTGAGCTAATGTCTGCCACCAATCCTCCTCTTTTTTTGCTGAGGAAGACTGGCCCTGAGCTAACATCTGTGCCTATCTTCCTCTTCTTTATACTTGGGAAGCCTACCACAGCATGGCCTGACAAGTGGTCCATAGGTCCACACCCAGGATCCAAACTGTGGAACCCAGGACGACCAAAGTGGAAGGTGTGCACTTAACTGCTGCACCACTGGGCTAGCCCCAATACTAACCTTTTTAAATTTAAAGATATTGCTTAAGGACATACACATTATTTTATTACTAAAAATCACACAAATCTTAATACATTGGAACTAAAAGTCTTCTTTTAAGAGCAGTTTCAGATTCACAGCCAAATTAAGAGTAAAATGTGGAGATTTCACACATATCCCCTACTTCCACACATTCATGGCTTCCCCCTTAATCCACATCCCCCATCAGAGTGGGACATTTGTTACAATTGTTGAACATACATTGACACCTCATTATCACCAAAGTCCGTAGTTTACTTTAAGATTCACTCTTGGAGAATCCTCACTCATTCTGAGCTTTGTCAACTCAAATAACTAATAGCAATTCTATAGATAAGAGAGATAAGATGAGATTTACTTGAGCCAAGCTGAGGACTAGCCTGGGAAGGCTATCTCCACAAAGGAAGAAAGTGTTCCAGAGAAGCATGGTTTTCAGTACAGTTTTATACTTTTTAGAACAAAGAACATACATCAAGCAATCCTTCTGTTTTTCACTTTCAGTTGTTTACCATTGTGATCGTGTAGCTGACCAGGAGCTTTGGTTCACTGCCGCTGACCAGCATCATGAGAGAGTATCACACAACAAATCACTAATCCAGGAAGGTATGGAAGTTCAAAATTTGAAGTATGATTTCTACTGAATGCATATTGCTTTTGCACCATCATAAAGTCGAAAAATCATAAGTTGAACAATTGTAAGTCCGGGACTGTCTGTACCAAGTAATGCTAGCTCATAATATGAGTTTAGAGGTATCGTCGCCTTTTCTACTCTCTGAAGTGTGTGCAAGAGTGTATTATTTCTTCCTTAAACATTTGAAAGATTTTACTGGTGAAACCATTGCTCCTGGAGACTTCTCAGTGGGAAGGCTTTAACTTATATATAATTCACTAGTCAGTGTAGAGGTGTTCAAATTTTCTTTTCTCATAGCAATTTTGATAAAGTATTTTTCAAATTGTTAAGTTTATCGACACAGACTTGTTGACAATGTACCTGTGTTACCATTTTTGGATGTGTAGATTCTGAAATAACGTCAACATTTTCATCCCTGATATTATCTATGTGTCTTTAATTTTTTTCTTAATTAATTCAACTAGGTGTTTATCAATTTAATTAATGTTTAAGAGAATCAGCCTCTAAGATTTTGTTGATTTTTTTTTCTATTGAATGTCTGTTTTCTATTTCTTGGTTACATTCTTCTTTTACTCTCTTTGAATTTAATTAGATGTACTTTTGCTTGCTTCTTGAAAAGAGAGCTTGAATCATTGATTTTCAAACTTTCTTGTTTTTTAGCATACATTGTCCTCCGAACAGTGAAACCAGTCAAACCTCATGCATTTTTGTCATACTATCATATTATTGTAATTCAAAGGAAAATATTTACAAATTTTCATCTTGATATTTTTCTCTAACCCATGGAGAATTTGGAAGTGAGTTCCTTAAGGTCCAGACATTCAGGATTTACTGAGTTATAGTGCCATTATTTTGTTCCATTGTAATTGACCTGTTCATAGAACATACTCCTTATGATTTCAATCTTAGACAATTATTGATACTTATTTTTTGAATCAATACATGGTCTTCGTAAATGTTTCATATTCACTTAAGAAGAATGTTATTGTAAAATTTTGCAGATTTGTTCCTTTTTCTATCAGATTGTCACAAAACTATGTTAATGAATCCAAATATAATTGTAAGTTATATTTTCATTTTTAGCTTTGTTAGCTAAAAGTAAACCACAATCAAGAAAATGAACATAATAATTTTACTCCTAAAATTTCCATGTGGCTCTCTGAATTCCCTTTTCCCTTCCTATTGAAGACAATGTTATTAATCTGCCCTCTGTAACTATATACTAGTTTCCATTTTCTAGAATTTCATATGGAAATTGAATCATAAGGCTGTACTTTTTTGTGCTCTAGCTTCTTTCTCTCAGCATAATTATTCTGAGATTCATCTGTGTTGTGTGTATTGTTACCTCATTCCATTTCATTGCTGAGTAGTAGTCCATTTCATGGACATAACACAATTTATTTATCTGTTTACCTGTTGATGGACATTTGGAGTGTTTCTCATTTTGGTGCATTACAAAAGAGTGCTGCTATGCACGTTTGTGCATTACCTCTTATGTGAACATATATTTGCATTTTTCTTGGGTAGAAGCCAAGAAATTGAATAACTTTGTCACATGGTACTTTATGTTTAACTTTCAAAGAAAATCCCAAAGTATTTTCCAGTTTCTTTTCTATTTTGCATTTCTAATCAAGTATTTCTTTTTTTTTTTTTGAAGATTAGCACCTGAGCTAACATCTGTTGCCAATATTATTTTTTCTTCTTCTTCTCCCCAAAGCCCCCCAGTGCCTAGTTGTATATTGTAGCCATAGGTCCTCCTGGTTGTGCTATGTGGGACGCTGCTTCAGCATGGCTTGATGAGCAGTGCTAGGTCCACGCCCAGGATCCAAACCAGGAAAACCCTGGGCAGCTCGAGCAGAGAGTGCAAACTTAACCTCTCGACCTCAGGGCCAGCCTCTCAAGTACTTCTTATACAAACAGGGTATAAGTAATTCATCTACTGCTTATCCTCATTAGACTTGGTAAAGTCAGTCTTTTTAATTGTAGTCACTCCAGTTGGTGTGTAGTGATATATCATTGTGATTTTAATTTACATTTGCATAATGAAAAATGCAGTTAATCAGCTTTTCATGGCCTTATTTGCCATCTCTATGTCTTTTTTAAAATTTTATTTTTTCATTGAGATATAATTGACATATAACATCATATTAGTTTCAGGTGTACAATATAAAAATTTGATATTTGTATGTGTTGCAAAATGATCACCACAATAAGTCTAGTTAAAATTCATCCCCATACATATCTACAATTTTTTTTTCTTGTGATGAGAATTTTTAAGATCTATTCTCTTAGCAACGTTCAAATATACAATACAGTATTATTAACCACAGTCACCATAATGTACATACCATTTTCATGACTTATTTATTTTATAACTGGAAGTTTGTACCTTTTGACGACCGTCACCATTTTGCCCACCCTCCGCCCCTGACCTCTGGCAACCAGCAATCTGTTCTTTCTATGAGTTCCAGTTTTTGTTGGTTGGTTTGGTTTTACTTTTAGATTCTATATATAAGTGAGATCATATGGTATTTGTCTTTCTCTGTCTGACTTATTTCATTTAGCATAATGCCCTCAAGGTCCATCCATATTGTGGTAAATGTTAATATTCTTTCTTTTTAATGGCTGAATAATATTTCACTATATATATACATAGTTGCTTCCATGTCTTGACTATTGTAAATACTTCTGCAATGAACCTGGGGGTGCATATAGCTTTTCAAGTTAATGTCTTCATTTTCTTTGGATAACTACCTATAAGTGGAATTGCTGTATCCCATGGTAGTTCTATTTCTAATTTTGGAGGGAACCTCAATACTGTTTCTCATAGTGGTAGCACCAATTTACATTCCCATCAACAGTGTACAAGAGTTCCCTTTTCTCCACATCCTTGTCAACACTTGTTATCTCTTGCCTTTTTGATAATGGCCGTTCTAACAGTTATGAGGTGATATCTCATTGTGGTTTTGATTTGTGTTTCCCTGGTGATTAGGGATGTTGAGCATCTTTTCATGTGCCTATGAACTTCTTGACCATCTGTATGCCTTTGGAAAATGTCTATTTGCATTCTTTGCCCATTTTTTAATTGGATTGTTTGTTTTTTTGCTATTGCCGTTTAGTTTTTAATTTTTATGTTTTTCATTTATAGAAGTTTGTTTGATTAAA
Source organism: Equus asinus (assembly GCF_041296235.1). Classification (NCBI taxonomy): domain Eukaryota; kingdom Metazoa; phylum Chordata; class Mammalia; order Perissodactyla; family Equidae; genus Equus; species Equus asinus. The sequence goes on along the minus strand of NC_091806.1, from coordinate 7,942,496 downwards.
GAAAGCTTCTAGTTGGTAATTGTTAGCAGATGCCAGTTTTTTAATTCATACTTTTGCGCTCCTGTTCAATTTCCTTAAACATAACAAATTTTTATTTTATGTAGCCAATAATTCTAGTTTCTGAAATAAGTGCAACTATGATTCTGGCTGTTGTTTGTTAATTTGTTTCTAATTACTGTCTTATAAAATCTATAAATTTTATTAAAAGTCTTTGCTTTTAAAGTTATTTGTGGGAAATTTCAGGGTCTGGGATGAAGATGTGTGCCTCCAGAGAAGACGCATGTTGACTGCTGTCTGGGGATACTACCAAACTGTAGGAACTCAAATCAAATTTATTTTTATGGCTCTGTTATGTGCTTCATCCATAATATAATGTTTTTTTGCTGCATTACTTAAGAATTTTCTACTCTGTTCTAAAGGACAAGAATAACAAATGGGATGGGTCAAACATAATAAATGTTCAGTGCAGATAGTAAGTGTACCAATAATCTATAGGGCTTGTTAAACATAGATAGAGTAAATAGGCACTTATGTGTTAAATGTAGATCAGAAGGATGAAACAAACAAATGAGAGTATTGCTAATAGAAAGAGATGGAAAGCAAAATAAACCTTAAATATTCATAAAGCATGGATCAGCTTTATGTACCTAAAATTGGCCATCCATTGGAAAAAAATCAAATTTTTTGCTTGCTTTTTTTCTTTGGCACCTGGGTTATTTTATATTTATATGAGAATCATGGTTTTTCGTTTTGTTTTGTTTTGATCTTTTTGTTTCTTTCTGTGAGAGAGATCGGCACTGAGCTTACATCTGTTGCCAATCTTCCTCTTTATTTTTTCCCCTCTAAAGTCTCAGTACATGGTCGTATACCTAGTTGTAAGTCCTTCTAGTTCCTCTATGAGGGACACCGCCACAGCATGGCTTGATGGGCAGTGTGTAGGTCCATGCCCAGCATCCGAACTGGCAAAACCTAGGTTGCCGAAGTGGAGCGAGAGAACTTAGCCACTGTGCCACCAGGCCGGCCCTGCATATACAAAGCTAGCCTTAATTTAGACTTGAATCCCAGCCTTTCTTGCTGATATTAAATTTCAAGGAAGATTTCATTAATATGTATTTCTTTTTTTTACAGAGCCCAAACCAATTCAATGAGATTTTTTTATTCCCATCTCTTTTTGGTGAGGCAATTTCAGTTTAAATTTAATGTGAGATTGGTTCCTAGATTTATGCAGATGTCATCTATCCAACTCTCCATCTTTCATGAATCTAGAATTTTGTCTCCTGACCACTGTGTGTAGCCTTTTAAACCAGAGTACCTGATTACTCCAAAATGGCAGAGGACATCAGAAAAACTAACTTTTAATACTTGTTTATACTTATGGATGACTAGGCTTTTTAGCCTCTATCATTTTTATTATTTTAGCAAAGATTTTGTATATTATTTATATACTGTTTTTTGGCTATTTTATAATAAGAGAGTTTCAGAAAGCCTGAAATAAAACAAAGATGCAATATTTATTTTATACTCTGAGGTATCAACCATATTCTCTTGGGGAAGCTTTCTCATTGGACCCTTTTCTCTGTCAATTTTATGTAATATTTTATGTATTTAAATACTTATTAAATACAAGGTCACTAAAAATAAACATATTTCTACATTTCCACAGAGAAAAATAAATGATTATAATAACTCAACATTCTTTGGTGAAATACTTATTAAAGTGAACATTATGGTATAGAAATATATGTCAGTTAAGAAGAAAGACAAATACAATTTACACTTCAAGAGAATGAAATTATTTGCTTTGTGAAATTAGAACTGGGTTTGTTCAAAATGATCCCATCCAACACTTTTTTTAAATAGAGTTGCAGTAATATTACTGTAACTCTGCTGTCAATATTGAGAATTAACTAAAGAAAAATGAAAAGTGGAAACAATAATTTAAAGCTGCCTTATAATAAATGAAAAATAATAAGTAATTACTTTGGAAGAATGTCTGAGGAATGGTCTCAAAAGGTGCCATGTACTTTTTGGAGTGTTCAAAATGCATCATCCAATATTTACCTATATTTTACTGTGCCTTCCATATGATTTCATTTATTCTAATGCACTTTTTCACAAATCTGCACAAAACTTTGCATAATAATTATTATTTCTGACATTATCATTTTTCACTTCATAGATGAGGAAACTAACATTTATGAGGGAGCTGTGACATATAAAAGGCATCAAAATAAAGACTAGAACTAGAATTTTAGTCTTTAGTCTTCATGATATATTTTATTACCGGTTTAAAATCCAAGAGAAAATAAATTGAATCTCCATAAGCGTCTTAAACCACTCTTTTCTCTTTCAAATCATGCCATGTTTCACAAGAGAAGTCTCCCCAGGTATCTCTGTTTAGCTGTTTCAAGGTTTGCTAGGGGAAGTTTCGGTGGATGGCAAATAAAAGTTGCTGGCAAGGATGTGGAGAAGAGGAAGCCCTCATACACTGTTGGTGGGAATGTAAATTGGTGTAGGCACTATGGAAAACAGTATGGAAATTTCTCAAAAAATTAAAAATAGAATGACCATACAATCCAGCAATTCCACTTCTATTTATCTGAAGAAAATGAAAACATTAATTTAAAGAGACACATGCACCCCTGTGTTCATTGCAGCATTATTTACAACAGCTAAGATATGGAAGCAACCTATGGATAAAGATGTGGGAGATATATTTACCATGGAATATTATTCAGCCATAGAAAAGAATGAAATCTGGAGATTTGTGACAATGTGGATGGACTTCAAGGACATTATGCTAAGTGAAATAAGTCAGACAAAGACAAATATCATATGATTTCACTTATATCTAGAATCTAAAAGCCAAAACAAATGAACATATAAAATTAAACAGAAGCAGACCTGTAGATACAGCAAACAAACTAGTGGATACAAGAGTCGGGAGGAGTGGAGGGCAGGTGAAATAGATGAAATTAATTAATGGATATAAACTTCCAGTTATAAAATACATAAACCATTGAGATATAAAGAACAGCATAGAGAATATAGGCAATGATATTGTAATAACTTTGGTGACAGATGGTTACTAGACTTATAATGGTGATCATTTCATAATGTATATAAAAATCAAATCATGAACAAAAGATGGTATACTTCAAACTCCACTATGCTTCTACATGCATTATCTTGTTTACAATTAAATGTTTGAAATATGCAACAAATACTAGAATTAGTAGGCAAAAACTTTAAAAAATTACTTTAAATAAGTTTAAGGACTTACAAGAAAAGATGAAATGAATGAGTGAACAGATGTGGATCCTCAGCAAAGAAAGGGAATCTATAAAAAACAATCAAGTCAAAATTCTATAAGTAAAAAATGCAATAGCTAAAAAAAGGAAACAAATACAAAGGAAAAAAGAAAACGATAAACACTAAGCAGACAATAGAGGAATGGACACTGCAGAAGAAAGGATTGGTGAATTTGAAAACAGGTCAATAAGAATTAACTAAATAGAAGATCATAGAGCAAAACATTTACAAAACTGAATGGATTATAATAACTAGTCAAACAATGTCAAGCAGTCTAATACATGTGTGATTGGAGTCCAGGAAAGACTAAAAAAGGTATGAAATAGTTTTGCTGACAGCTTCGTGTGAATGAATCTCTGAGACTTTACATACGTAGGATCTGTTTTAAGAGATCACCCATGAAATAGGCAACCCCAGAGAATTAAAACCTCAGTTTACCTTTGAAGAAAGAGATTTTGAGTTTGTTTTCATTCCTACATTCAGGTACCAAAATGCATTTCCCAGTCTTCATCTGAGTAGTCTAGAAAATATTTATTCTTGTAGTTAAGGAAAGGAATTTACTCATACAGAATTGACATCAAGGAGAAAGTTCCCTTCCATCTGTAATTTGCTGCATGGTTTTATCATAGAAGGGTACTGAATATTGTTAAAAGAATTTTCTGCATTGATAGAAAAGATCCTATGAGTTTTCTCCTTTATTTTGTTAATGTGGTTAATTACATTGATTTTTGAATTTTAAAATTTTACTTAGTGACATTATACTATTCTGTCTATATATTTCTGGGTTTGATTTTTTGATAATTTTCTTTGGGATATCTGTGTCTATATTCATAAGGAAAATTGATCTTTTTTTTGTAATATTAGCAGATTTTGGTATTAGTATTATGTTGCCTTCATAAAATAAGTTGGGGAGGGATTTATCCTCGATTGTTTGGTGGAAAAGTTAGCCAAAGTTTAGGATTATATTCTCTTTAAATTTGTCATAGAACTGCCCTGCAAAAACATCAGGACCTGGAATTTTCTTTGTGGAAGGGTGTTGGATGATGGATTTCACTTCTTTACTACGTATAAAGCTATTCAGAGCTATTTATTGTTGTGTCAGTTTTGAAAAGTTCTGTTTTTCAGTGATTTGGTCCATTCCTTTTAAATTGTTAAATTTATTGGCATACGTTTGTTTTTGATATTACGTGGCATGTTTTTAATATGTATAAGATGTCTGGTGATATCGTCCCTTTCTTTCCTAATTAATCTATCACTTTTATTTATTTGTTCAAAGAATCAACTTTTAGCATTAAATATTTTGTTTCTATTTTATTCATTTGTTTTTTATTCCATTGATTTCTACTCTGAACACTATTTACCTCCCTTCACTTAATATAAGTTTACTTTATTTTTCTTTTGCCATATTTTTAAGGCAGAAATTAGATAATTAATTTTGAGCCTTTCTTCTTTAGTAACATGAAGATTTAAAGCTGCACATTTCCCTGTAGGCACTGTGTTAGCTGCATCTCATAAATTTTGATATGTTATAGTTTTATTGTCATTCACCTGAAATTATGGTTCTAATTTTCATTTTAGTTTTTTTCTTGGCACATAGATTAGGTACAATTATCTTGTTTATTTTTGAAATATCTATAGATTTTCTAGATATTGCTATTTATTTTTAATTTAATTCTGTTTGGTCAGAAACACTCTATACAATTTTAGTCACATGAAGTTCATTGAGACATTTTATTGCCAATCATATGGTATATCTTTATTACTGTTCCATGTGCAGTTAAAAAATGTGTATGTTCTTCAGTTATTGGATGTAGTGATCTATAAATTTTAATTAGATCAAGTTAATTTGTAGTGTTTTTCAAATATTCTATAACTTACTATTATTTTGTCTGGTTACTTTGAGAAGGATGTTAAAATCCCCAAATAAGACTACAGATTTTTCTCTTTCTACTTCTATTTTTTCTGTCATTTTTCTTTAAGTATTTTTAAGTGGTCTTATTAGTGGCATAACCTTTAGTATTATCTTTCTAATGGGCTTTGTCATTATGAAATATATTTGTTCTCTCTGGTGATGTTTCACACCTTAAAGTCTTCTTGAATATGAAGTTGATTACACCAGTTTTTTAATGCTTGCTGTAGGCGTAGTTTGCACATCTTTCAAACTTTTTTTAAATGTACCTTTCGTTTTTATTTACAATGTCTCGTAGAAAAGATAGAGTTGTCTTTTCTTTGATGATCTCTGACTTTTATTCATGATTTTAATCTACTTATATTCAACGTAATTTTTGATATGACTGGTTTTGAGTCTAAAATCTTGCTAATTGTTTTCTAATTGCCCCATTTTTTGTCTATATTCCTCTTTTGGTGTATTCTTTTAGAGTAACTGAGTACTTTTTAAATAATCCACTTCATTTCCTCTATTAATTTTTTAGCCATGACTCTTGGCATTACTTTTTAAGTGATTGCTCTAAGGATTACAATATGCATCTTTATATTATCACAGTCATTTTATGTTTCATATTCTTCCTCTTCATGAAAGCTCCTCTTTTGTATTGTTATCATATATTGTCAATATATTGTCATATATTTTATGTATATATTGATAATAAATAGCTCAATAAAATCTTATTTTTCTTTAGCAGTCAGCTGTCTTTCAAAAAACTTAAGGAAGAAATAAAAAGATAATCATTTTTATTTGCTCACATACTTACGATTTCTGGTTCTCCTCACTACCTTCAGACCTGAGTTTTTTAATCAATCATTCTTTTCTATCTGAAACCTTCACTTCACAGATTTTTGTAATGCTGAGTTATAGGCAACAAATTCACTCAAGTTTATCTGAAAATATCTCTAGTTCTACCTCATTTTTGAAGGATCCTTTTTATTGGTCATAATATTCTGGATTGATATATTTCTTTCCTTTAGCATTTAAACATATTTTTTCATTGTCTTTTGCCCTTAATTGTTTCCAATAAGAAGTGAGTAATAATTTTTTTATTATTCTTCTGCATATAATGTATCCTTTCTCTGTGACTGCTTTTAGGACTTTCTCCTTTATTTCAGTATTCTGAAGTTTGACTGTGATGTATTTAGATATAGTTTTTTAAAAAATACGTTCTTGTCATCTTTTTAGATCTATAATTAGATTATTTTCACCCATTTGAGAAATCCAGCCATTTTTCTTGTTTAAAAATATGCTTTCAGTGCAATTCTTTCTCTTCTATCCCTCTGGAACATCACTTATATGCATGTTGGACCTTTTGATATTGTCCCACAGGTCACTGAGGCTTTATTTAATTTTTAAATCTTTATTTCTCTCCTTTTTTTATTGGATAATTTTATTGGTTTCTCCCAAGTCCTTTCTTCTACAGCCTTCATTCAGCTATTAAATCCACTCAGTGATTTATTATTTTACACAATATAGTTTTCACACAATGCAGTCTAGAATTTTCTTTCTTATAATTCCTTTCTGTGTTTGTATTCAGCATCTATTCACTTATTATGTATCTTTTTCTTGGAGTCCTTAGACGTATTTATAATGACAGTTTTAGATCTTTACTTGCTTGGTGCACTATTCTGGCCATCTCAGTTTCCATTTTACTCTTTCATTAATTGTGAGAAATATTTTCACCTTCTATCCACGTCAGTCTCAGAATTTTTTTTATTGTACGCTGGACATTTAGATTGATATGGAAATCTGAGTTATGTTTTCTTTTTTTTAAAAAAAATAGAATGTTGGGATTATTCCTTCTAGGCAGTTAAATTACTGGTGAATCTTTCTGTTCCTCTTAGGAATACTTTCATTCTTTGTTAGAGCGGATATATACAAGTAAGTTTTAGTGCATATATTTTACTGAAACATGGTCTCTTCAACATGTCAACTGAATATTGGGGGCTTTAGAAAAGTCACTCTTCCCAGATCCAGTCTGACATCACAATTCATCTCTATGTCCTTCAGAACACAATCTCTACTAGTCTCCGTAGAGTCTTGCTCTAAGTAGGTGCAGACCAGCCCTCCGCCAAGGACTTGTGAATCCCTACAAATAATTCTAGAATGCCCCTTCAGGCATCTTCCTCTTTTCTGGTACCAATTTCAGCTGCTTTCGTAGCCTAACACTCTGATATCTGCCTCCTCCACTGAGAGACTGCCGTTGTGCTTGGCACTGACTGGGGAAATAAGCTTGGGTCATTATGTGACTCATCTTCTATGCTTCCCTTCTCTCAAATACCCTAGTCCTGCTCCATCTTTTTAATGCCTAAATACAGAGCCCCATATATTTTGTCTATTTTATAGTTGGTTTTGGCAGAGGGCAAAATTGTACCAGTTACACTGCTATGGCTAGAAGTGGAAATCCCTCTCCTTTTAAGCCACTGATATTTTGAGATTGTTCATTAGCACAACATTACCTACATGCTCCTATTACATAGGTGTTTCTAATGATCTTCAAAATAGCCCTATAGAGCCAGCTACTGTACCCTATAGGCTACTCCTCTAATAGAGAACACAGCAAGCAAATGTGATAAGTGGCTCTCTGAGAGCGCATCTCTTTCAATGGTCAGTTAACTTAAGAAGACACCCTGGTAAATCCAAGAAGCCTCCATTGTCCTGCTCAAAGCTTTGACAGATTATTGAGATCCTGTATACAAATGCCCATGTTCATGAAGAGCTGAGGGTAAGCCTATCTTTTAATTCTGTTCTGAATTCATTCACTCCTTTTTCTTTCTTGCACCACACTATCCTAAATCATCATTTCCTCCATGGATTATTGCAACAGTCTCCTAACTCCCCAATGTTTCTAATCATGCCATCTCCAACACCAAATCTTTTCTCCAAAATGTATACAGAGTGATTTTTTAAAACTTAAACTGATCATGTCATATCTGTGCTTAAGACCTCTCATATACTTCTATTTTACTTTAAATACAGTTCACGCTCCATGAACTTACCACAACTTTAAATATGTAGCATGTAACAAGAAGTGGTTATTTTCCTCTTTACGCCACTTTGCATTTGTTTCTCCACCTGAGGCCATTTTTAAACTTTCTTTTATTTCCTCAAATACACCAAGCTCTTTACTACCTCAAAATCATGACTCTTGTTCTCCCCCTCACTGCTACATACTGATGATTTATTTTCATTCTTATAGTTTCAGTTTTGCACCGTTAGAGAACTTTTATGGCCAACTCACCATAGTTAGTTTACTCCCCTCCAATGTTTTTCTCTATCATCATACTCTATTTCATTTTTTCTAGCATCTTTACTAACTTATAATTATTTTTCTTTGTTTTATTTAGGAATAGTCCTGCCTTTTAACCCTCAATGCTATGCATAATGTCTGGCACATAATATACATTAATAAATAAGTGCCAAATACATAAACAAGTAAATGTTAGGTGATCAATAAACATACGAATGTATGAATGAATCCATCTGGTACTGGATATATTGCTTTCTTACTTCTTTCTATGTTTCTTAGAATCTTCCCTGGTAGAAATGCCATACTTTCCTCTCAACTTAAAAATGAAGACTTCTCAGGTTGAAGCAATATTGGACACGAGGCAGTCTGAGGAGCTCTCCTTCTCAGTCCTAACTCTTATCTCCTTTGAAGCTTGTATGGTCCTTCTGATGACTTCCTGGGGCTCTATAGAGTCTTGCTTGAAAAACACAGTTCTAGAGAACACATAAATATACAAATATACATCTTCTAGCAGAGAAAAAATAATTTGTGGGCAATTATAAAACATTTTTTCTTCCACTGAATCTGTAACTTAGCTATTTCTTTAGAGCTGTGATCATATAAATATAAGAGCAACCTACATTTATTGAGTTCTACTAGCTGAAACAACATGCTAGCCACAAAGGGATAAAGAAGGACGATTAAAGAGATAAATCCCACTCAAAGCTTAAATTGGCATGTCATATGCATAAGAGAATTTCAAAATGCTCTAAATATTATATATCTAATCATAGGTATTGTTAACTAAGAAAAACGATGGGCTACTCTTTAAAGAAGCTGAATTCTTTGGAGAAACTAGAATGAAACGCTTAACAGGTTGGCAGTTGCTGAAGATTATACATTTAATATGTTATAGTAAAAAAGAGATTTAAATTAAGACAGAACTGGCCCTGAATTTTATCTAATCTTGTTATTTGCTACTTATATAACACTTCTCAAACTCAGCTTAATCACATAAACATTTGCAAAAATATCTTTTTGGCAAGATTGTTTTTTGATTATATTTTGTATTTTACATTTATGACATATTTTTATGAATATTATTAGTTTCTTAAACATTAAGTTGGCCACCATGGTGCACTACAAAAAGTAATAGTCTTTTTTTAATCAATTTTAACTAGTAAAATTCTTTACTTTTCTTCATATACATATTATTTCCACTACCCTAGTGCATCCACCACGTGGAAGATCTTTCGGTGTGTCACGTAGAACCCAGCTAGGACAAAATCCATTACATAAAATTTTTGATATCACATGAGAACGATGATGGACTCATCTGAAATCTATAAATTCATGACATAGGTTACTATTTCATTTTCATTCGCTGTGCCACAGCCAAACTGAAGTCATTGAATATTTTTTGGCCAATATCTTCTCATTGGGTGTATTATCCTTCCTCTTAGCACATCCCTAAAACTTAGTATCAGCAAAGTGCTGGATGAGAACACATGCCTGGGACAGATAGATAAGTGTATGGTACATTAATGTACCCCTTGATAAGGTGAGCTGGTGAAGGAATCAGTATGAATGTATTCCATCTCCCTTTTGTATCTCTTCCACATTAAACTTTTTGCAAGGAGACTAACACAGATTTATATTTTTAAGCTGAATCAGTCCTCTTGTGCTCTATGGACCTTGTAAATGAACTCATTGGAAATTCAGAGAAAAATGTACTATAGCAGATTTTATTTTTAAAAGATGGCCACAATATCTTCTATTTCACATGTTCTTCAACAATGTGATTATGACATTCTCTCATTAAGAAGGGGTTTATGTCCCTTGCCTTGAATCTGAGTGGACTTGTAGTCAATAAATTGTGGTGAGAATGATTCTGCTTGAGTCTCAAGGCTAAGTCATAAAATATGATGCAATTCGTCACCATGTCTGATGGGACAGATGCTTGTTGAGTCCTGAACCACCATGCAAGAAGTATGACTACCTTGAGGCCACCATGTTGTGAAGCTGCCCAGGCCACCTGGACAGGCCATATGTGGATGCTTTAGTCATCAGCCTTAGCGGACGTTCTAGTCAATGCCTATAATCAATTGCCAGATGTGATTTTTTTGCCAGAATCAATTGCCAGATTTTTTGTTTGTTTATTTATTTTGATGAGGAAGATTTTCCCTGAGCTAACATTTGTGCCAATATTCCTCTGTTGTATGTGGGACACCTTCACAGCATAGCTTGATGAGTTGTGTGTAGGTCCACACCACGGATCTGAACCAGTGAACCCCAGGCTGCCAAAGGAGAGTGTGTGATCTTAACCACTATGCCACCAGGCCTGCCTCCAAAAGTTCTTTTAAATGATAGCAGCTCCCAGCGGTTAAATCACCTCTGCCTTTAAGTGTTCCCATTTGAGGCCCCAGATATTATGGATTGGAGATGAGCCACCACTTCTGAGATATTTTCAACCCATTTCAAACCCACAAAATCTATGAGTATAATACAATGATTGTTGTTTTATGCCAAAAATTTGTGATTGTTTCTACATAGCAAAAGTAATTAGAATACTCTCCTTAGAAACAGATGCATTTAACCAAGTTAGAATAATTTTCTTGCCTTACCCTATTTTTCCTTTTCATTCTCATTTACTCTCTGCTCACTCTCTCCCTTCTCTTTGATCCATCCCCCAATTATATATTCACTACTCTAGTGAAAACAATCCAAAAATCTCAGTGGCTTAGCATAACAGTTTATTTGTCCTTTATTCAGAGTCCACTGCAGCTCTGGGAAGGTTTCAGGAGCCTTCCAGGCTGCTTTAATCTTATGGAACCTCCACAAGAGCATGTGCTTGTACAGTGTCTGTGGCTGGTGAAGAGATTAGGAAGAACTGAGCAATGGTTCTAAAATATCGAGCATTAGCTTGGCTCACATTTCAGTGGTCACATTAAGTCACAAAGCACACTTTACTTCATGAGACTGGATAAGTGCAATTCTTCTGCATACCTCAAGGAAGAGGATCATTATGAGCACTAGCAATGTCTGCCATATCTAACTCCACTTTTCCTCCTCTCCTTTTTCTTTCTCTACCTCCTCCATGTCCTTCCCATATATTCCTTCTTCCTATTCTTATATCCTTTACCCCTCCTTCCTCTTATGCTCTTTCTTCCTCTCTATCTCCCTATATTTCTTTGTGTAGATTCTATAGATATGAATGCTGCTTATGTGAGCCTATGTATGTGTGTGTGGGAGGGTGAGTGTTGTTGAGCTATTGAGACTTGGATGATGGGCCAAATCTTTTAGCATGTTTATAATTTATGCAAAAATGAAAAATGCAACTCAACAAAACAAATGCATAACAAGAGGGATAATTCAAATCATAGTCCAGAAAAAAAGCAAAGAATTCTAGCTACAAAAGTGATTTTAAGTGCTACATCCAAGTAACACAAGGGAACCATAAACAGGAAGAAAAATCATGCAATGAGCACCCATGACTATCAAAATCTTCTCAAGTAGAGTTTAAAATATGTCAAGGAAATGGCTCAGACTTAAATCTCTGTGTAATATGTAAATTTTGGAAGTCTGCTTTTACATGGTGTCAAAAAGAAAAAATGGATCAAACCTTATGGTCAAAAAAATATTTTGGACTAGACACAAGATAAAGACTAATCTCAGTTTATTCCCAGCAACTGGGCTTATTCTTTATTCAACCGAACAAAGACTTCTAGAAGATTCCATTAAATGATAGGAAAATCACATAATAAGGCACCATGATTTTTTCCAAGCTAATGTGATTTTAAAAATATGTTGATGGATTATAGATCTCAAGGACACAAGTTCATATATCTGATGCTCTTCCAATACCTTAGGGTTCAAAAATAAGAAACAAAGAAAAAATCTTTCTTATAGCTCTTTCTTTCTGTTAGAAAAAAGGTTCTAAGGCTAGGAGGGATGGAAGCTTCCTGTTTCTCATTCCTCTTTCCCTTCTAATTGTTTCTTTCTCCCCAAAGCCCCAGTGCATGGTTGTATATCCTAGTTGTAGGTCATTCTAGATCGTCTATGTGGAATGCCACATCAGCATGGCTTGATGAGTGGTGTGTAGGTCTGTGCCCAGGATCTGAACCTGTGAACCCCTGGCTGCCGAAGCAGAGTGTGCAAAGTCAACCACTTGGCCATGGAGCCATCCCCTTTCTCTTCTAATTTAAGGGTAAGTGAAATTGAGGCAGGAGACAATTTGTCGAACTCCTTAGAATCAGTTTTAAAAGTCAAATATGTTGACTTTTATTCCTTTTGCTTCACTCCAGCTAGGGTCACCTCCCATCCCTCCCACCTTCACTGTACTATTCTAGGCCTAGGAAAAAATAAGATGTAAAGATATACATAGAATTATGTCCCAAGTAATATTCTGGTTATGGTCTGCCCAGAGCTAGTTTTCCTTTCTGCCTCTGACTAGAAATAAAGGAACCAATGAATACTGCTCTTCGCTTCCCCAACCTCAACCCAAGGTATGAAACATATAGAAGATTATAAAATGAAGCCATGCATCATGAAGTCCTTGAATAATCTGAACTTCAGATATGAGAAGTGCAGTTGTTGACTGAAAAAACAATAAATGCTGATGATAAGTATAGTTCTTTTGGCTCCTGCAAAAAGTAGTTAACAATTCTCTCTACATAAAGCCTACAGTCAAAGACAGATGCCACAGATCTCGTTCCATTTCTATCTCTGCTCCTAGTTAGTCATACATCATGACAGTAACTTAACTTTTATAGGCCTCAGACACTTTATGAATATATAAAATTAGGGGTGGCATTAAAACAGTGTTTCTGAAACTTAGTACCTCTTTTTAATTTTTACCATAATCTCGTGTCCTACACTATGTCTGCATATTTTTCTTTAAATGGACTTGTAAGTTTTCTATTGCTCCATAATAAATTCATATAAACTTACAGCTTAAAACTCACACAGGCATGTTTCTTATCTCACAGTTTCTGTGAGTCAAGAGTCGGGGCATGGCTCTGGGTCCTGTGTAAGGCTGTAATCAAGATGTTGTCCAGGACTTGGTTCTAATATGGAGGCTCAACCGGCAATGGATCCACCTTCAAGCTCACCCAGATTTTAGCAGATTTCATTTCTTTGGGATTTTAAGTCTAAGGGTCGTGTCTCCTTTTCGGGTCTAGGCCAGAAGCCACTCTCAGTTCTGAGAGGCCACCTTCAGCCTCTAGAAGACACTGGAGTTCCTTGCCGCACGTCCCTCTCTGTTGATCATCTCACAATATAGAACTGGCTACTTCATAGCCAGCATGGGAGAAAGAAAGGGAGGGAGTCGGCTATTGCATTTACAGTCTAATCCAGGCAAAGGGAAGGAGAACCCCTCCCTCAGGCCATGACTCTCACTATTCACATGTGAAAATTAATAAACAGAAATCTCATTTAAAATGGAGCCGGGAGACCAGAAGAGAGAGCTGTCAATCACGTGGCATTCAACAGCACACAGCAGACCCCAAGAGGAAGAAACACTTGCATCTCCAAAAGGAAGTGATACTGCTTTACTCCCTCAGCTTAGAGAAGAAAGACATTCTTCCTTGCTCAGCAACAGCTCAGTGAATGAAAGACTGCCATAACCCAGTCAGTGAAAAGACACTACATTTCAAACTCCCAGTTTCCTCCAGTGGGCTCTTCAGTGAAGCTTTTCCCAACTTCATAAAAGAACATTTCTTTCCTTTGTTTCTTGGACTTGCCTGTGATTCGAGGTAGACTGCGTGTTCTGGATTGCAATTCTTTGCTGTTCCTCGATAAAACCATTTTGCTGATGAAATAACTGGTTTTTTATTTGTTTTAGGTCAACACACACAAAAGTTCTCACATAGGATTAAGCAGCAATATCGTAAACCCAGAGCAACTTCAAAAGCTCCTTCATTTGCATGAGTCAACTGATTTTCTGATAATTCTTAAAATAATTTTGGTCACTCTGGATAACAATGTAGTTACCAAATTTCTTCATTTAAGCGAGCTGTTATTCATAAATCCACTGTCTTCTGATCATTAGAAAAACGAGTAACTATCCTAGCCACAATATTTTTTAAAAAAATACAGCTTCAAGTGTCCTAAATAGCTTGAAAGCAAACATTGCAAGGAAGCAATGACGTCTGTGAGGACATCTTCTCTGCCCCTGAAGTCAGCAGCTGGCTGGGCTAAGATTGTAAACAGTAATGACCAAAGACAATTAGCACATGTTTAGCAATTTTAAAATGAGCTCTTTCCATTTGTTGTGTATGGGAAATAGGAAGAAACTGAAGTCTGGGTTCTGCAAATGTCTTTCATTTTGACTTAAAATCCATCTACAATAGAAGGGCTACTTGGGTTCCAAGTGGATTTAACAATCCTTTCTTCTTAAAACAATCACATAATAAAGAGATTATTTTTCCAATACTTAATACATTTCAAATGAATAAGTAAACAAATAAATAGAAGCAACCTCAAGCAATCTGGGAGGCTGTTTACCTTCCAGCTTTGTGAACTAAAAGTTCACATTTTTGCCTTGTTCTATGGAGAAGAAAATGGAAACATTATATATCACCATGAAGTGGCTGGAAAGAAAAACTTGCAATAAAAGCAACCAATTTTGATTAGCCATGTGTTTCTAAAGTGCCTTGAGATCTAGGTTTTGTAGTCTGGGAGACACGTACTTAATTAATTTTTCCTATTCCATTTTCATAATGTAATAGACATATTCTTCCAGCTGTTGTTTTTCAATAGTAAACATCAGATTTTGTCATTATTTCAGATATTTATTTTGGACCATTTCTTTGATAGCAAATGAATATTAGAGCTTATACCACAGATAACCTTTATTGTTAGTTATTGACCAGTTATTTTGCTGTCTGCAGAGAGATTTTTAGCATTTTCAGTTGACAGTGACAAATTTTGTCTACTAACTGATTTTCATTGTATTTTACAAAAGAATCATTCCACGACTGATTGGAAATAAAAGAGGAAAAGAAAATGTTCCTTCACCACAGATAGTTTGAGAAGCACAGGTTTATCTTTATTTTTTCAGAATCCAGGACAGTTTCTGGCACAAAAAGTTATTGAATAAATGCAAGGTGAATCAATAAATGAATGCAGCTAACAAGTTTGAGAGTCTCTAAGAGAACAGAACAGACAGAATTTGGTGCTGCATTGGATTGATGCTGGGAAAGAGAAGGAGGGTGTCACAGAAAATTCCTAGATGTTTCTGGAAGATTGATGACGCCATTCCCTAAGACAGGAAACACTGGAAAGGAGCAGATTCATGGATGTATATTGATGATGAATTCATTTTTGAGCACCTTGACAGTGAGGTTGTCTATGAGATAGCCAAGTAGGGATGCCAGGAAGCAGTTAGATATATGAATTAGAAGCTCAGGAAGCAAAATCTGAGATGAAGGTATAGATTTCAGAGCTGCAGCCTTTAGAATGAATGAGACCACTTAGCATGCAGAATGGGAAAAGAAGCAGCTAAGGACAAACCTCTGGCTGCCTACTACAGTATCTGGAACATGATAGATGTTGAGTAGCTCTGTCAAATGAAGAGATAGGTAAAAATACCTAAGACTATTTCATTCCAAGTCCAAGCTTTCCTTACTGAGACCATTCTTCCCCTATACTGCACACCATTCTAACAGACACTGCTTGGGGCTTGTGTTGGGGCAAGGAAAAAAATCAGAAATATGATAGAAAGACAGAAGGGGTATAGCTGTGTTGATTGCTACTTAAAGATCAAGTAAGACGGCAAGAGAAAAATGTCTTCTGGATTTATCAATAGGAAGGTCATCGACAACCTCAGCAAATAGTCTTTTAGGGGAGTGATAGTGTCAATCAGTTTGGGGCTGGTTGACAAGTAAATGGAAATTTCAAAAATGTAAACAATATATCCATCCTTTATCAGGAAGCTTAGCTATACAAATAAATCAAGGAACCTTGGAGTTGTAATGAGTTATTGTGGGTGTGGGCAATAGAGACTGAACCTCCAAATAAAGTATTTCATCACAATGTGACTTGAAGTATTTTTTATTGTTTCATGAACAATACTAGTAATAAAAATAATACCAGTGAGAAATATATAACTTATTAAACGATCATTACGTGTTAGGTATTGCATCTAAGTAAGTAGTTACTACACGTAATTCATGTAGTCTTAACAAACTCATGAAATAAGTCTTATTTTCATTTTAGGGGTGAGAAACTTTGCATGTAAGAAGATTTCATGACTTGTCCAGGGGCATTAGGTATTAAATAGTGGAATCCAAATGTGAACGCAGAATTGTCTCCTTCCAGCATCTAACTCATGCTCTTAATTGATGTATTGACCTTAATTTCCTAAATATTAGAAATAAATACACACAAAAAATTTTTTAAAATGTATCTATCTTCAGTAGTTGCCATATATATCATTTATTAGCTTCTTGATCGTGAGAAACATAAATCCAAAAGAGCCTTAAACTAGAAGTCAGTGGTCCTGGGTGCCTGGTCTAACATTTTCAAAAATTAGCTGCATTTCCTGGGATAAGTCAATTTTCCACAGTAGATCTGAGTTACATCATTCTAAATTTGGGGTTTTAAGCTCAATAACCCTTGATATCTTTTTCAGTTCTGGTATTCTATTATTTCTTGTTATATTCTTTTATTTCCAGTTTAACACATTAATATATTTAAAAAAATCTCAGGAATCCCACCAGAAAGAAACCTACTTACATTATTTACTAAGAGTTTATCAAATTAATTTGAGACTGAGAAACTTTCTGATATTATTAACATCACAAAAAGGAATTGTTCCAAGGTCTACTTATAAAAATCTAGTTATTGTTGTCATTGGAATTTTCATGATTATCATCATTATTAATTAATTACACTTGAGGACTGAAACCGAATGGCTACAGTCTGAGGGAGAGCAAGCTCAGGAAGAAACACTCGCTAGCGACAGGCTTGAATGGGAGGATGTTAAGAGAAGAGTATGAGAACATCGAGGCAGTCTAATAGATGTCCCTTGCTCCCTCCAACACCCTTTTGTCTACTCAGCATTTGAGAGTTTAAAGCTTCTGTTGTATCAGTCTTGGTGAGAGACGCCTGTTTCAAGGCCACCCTTATTTGTTTTCTGGGAATTCCAGCAGCTAGAGTTCAAGCATACACTTATGTTTGGCCAGTTTGACACTTGGGAGGGGAACTTGATTTCTGAAATAAGCAACAGAAATAAACAGGGGACATTTCTACTTCACATGGTGGATTAGACTAGTGTTTACAGTCTGAACCCTGGTAGAAAGCAGTAAGATGTAACCCACAGGGCAAAAGTAAAAGGAGAAAGATGAAACAAACAATGCCTAGTGATTAATAACTGACTTGGCAGTCCAGATAACAATGAAACCTACATAGGTGTAGGGAAAGTCTCAAAGATAGGAGTTACCATCACAGAACCATGAAATGCATCAAGAATTGAAGATAGAAAACCCCTGAAAACAGGCTGAATGTGTGGCTGAAAACTATAAGATTGGTTGGAAGCCTGTAGAACAATCATTTAGACACTCATATTTTCTTCCTCATTCATGAAGAAAACTGGAGAATGATTCCTTGCAATGGATGAGCCAGAGAGACTCTGATCTTGGTGACATGGGGTACAGCTGAGAGCTGGGCTGTCATAATTAAACCAAGTTGGTTAAGTGAAAAATGAGACTACTAGCGCCCTTTCCCTGCTACGCTTCCAGAATGCTGGCAGCTAGGCTTAAACCTTTCAGGCAGAAGGATACTTGTTTTTTCCCTGGGTATAACTGACTAGATCAAAAGAAAATACCTATACAAGTAACCAGTTAGGTGTCCTTCCTATGAAAGAGCTCAACAAGATCATCCTCTAGTGAAGTCCACTGTTTGACACACATAAAACATTATTAATCAACTTTTCTTGTTTCTGTCTTAAATAGGAGCAGAGTGGCAAAGATCACCAAGCATTTGAGAGAGAGAATATGTAACATCAAAGACAAAACCAAACCAAACCAAAGCAAAAAACCTCATAGGAAACAGGCAATGCAGAGATCAGAGCAGGGGGAAATGTAGAACCAGACCATTGCAATCCTGCTGTCGCTGTCCAAGTTCCTGCAATATATAGCTGGTATAGACTTAGAAGCTAGCAACATTTCTGGACAGGTGTCATAATCCCTGGAGTGGCAGCAATTATTCAGAAGGAAGGCCGAGGAAGGCGCTCTGGCACCGACCATTCCTACTCAAACAGCACATTTAAACCAATAGCTCACCTCTGAAAAACCTGACAAATTTGTGCTGCCACTCATAACTTTAAAGGTGAAGAGAGGATGATTTCTATTTAAAAAGTTCCCCATTGAGTCTCTAACTCAGGTGCAGAGGTTAGACAGTTTCCAGAAAAAGACAGGAAATTATTTCAAACCTTGAGCTGCAGGTTAGATTCCTTAGGAAGTAGAGGCTGAGATGGAGTTAAGATGTAAAAGCTTTGGTGGTCTGTATCATTCGTGAAGATAAAGGAGGAGGAAGCAGGCATGCACAAGAGAATCCATAGAACTATGATGTAGATCTGAGAAAAATCTCTGCCAACCCAAGAGGGAGCTTCAGGGCAAATACTGCCCGTTAGGGAAGTCTCACATTGGGCAAAAATGGCCTGGCTGTTTTGCCACCTATCATCTTGCTCAGTCATTGAGCAGGGCCGCCTTGAGAAGAGTAGAACATAATCTCAGCTCAGTGAAAATGGAAACTGAAGGTGCTATCAGCTACAAGCTGTCAGCTAACCACTCCTCTTGTAGGTAGGCATCAAATCCTTTCTTGAAGGGAGATCTAAGTGGAGCATTTCCATAACTCCCACACTTCCCAGAGAGTGACTGATTGAACCTTTTCATCCAGATATAGTCTCTTCATTTGAGAAATTCAAAATAGCCATTTGTGGGGCTTGTCTTCGTGGCCGAGTAGTTAAGTTCAAGTGCTCGCTCCACTTTGGCAGCCCAGGGTTTCGCCAGTTTGGATCCTGGGCTCGGACATAGCACCGCCCATCAGGCCATGCTGAGGCGGCAACCCACATGCCACAACTAGAAAGACCCACAACTGAAAATACAGAACTATGTACCAGGGTGCTTTGGGGAGAAAAAGGAAAAATTAAAAAGAAAATAATCTTGATACAGCTATTACCTGATATTTTTTCCTTTATCCTCATGAACTGAAAACACTAGAGTTATTCTGTAGTTATTTGGTTAAAATAGTGGTATACTTTTGCTATAATGTATCAGGATTCTGTCATGTTTTTAGACTGGTATCACAATTTAGTCTGCTGATGCCTTGAGTATGTCGTAAACCAATAGGACTTTATGCAGGTTGACTTCAATGGTGACTTCCTGTTGATAGGACCTAGAAAGTAGAAAGTAGCAGGTATCCTAGATGTCTCAGACAGATGCATAATAAGGTGCACATAATGATGTGCACATAATAAGGTTAGAGATTAACCTCTCTGTAGATATCTGCCACCTCAGTGGAGTTTCTGTGTGTCCAATAATCTGGAACACGTTGGAATATCACCCACAAAGTCCAGAACATTGCCTCATCCCCGTACGAAGACATAAACCCAATGATTGGTGTCCATGTTTGAGTTTTGAGAGCAAAATAAACCACATCTTTGGTATGCTGCTCTGACCCATTTGCCAGATGACTGGAAATGCTTCCGGGTTGGGGATGGGAAACTAGGAGATGAAAAGATACTCCAGTAGGTCAATGGGCAAGCAGCACTGCCAATTGGCCCTTATGGATGGAGAAACCTAGGAGTGCTTGGAATGTCTCGAGAGGATAAAGATGTAGTATTGTATCTGTGAGATGTTTTAGGAATGGATCTCCAGTAGAGGCCTTTATGATTTTGGAGCAAAATTGTCCCATCTTCTAAATTTAACTTCATATCATTTTAAAAGATCTTTTCTCTCCTATGAGAAACTAAGATAGAATAAACACTTAACTACGAAATTCAATGACCATGCAGCCCAAGCTGCCCATCATAAAATGTTTATTATTTGATTCACTGATTCTTCAAATTAGTTGTGCCTAGCAACCTTTAAAAATCACATGAGGAGCCTGCCTGATGGCACAGTGATGAAGTCTGCACATTCCACTTTGGCGACCTGGGTTTCGCTGGTTCAGATCCCTAGTGCGGACCTATGCACTGCTTGTCAAGCCATGCTCTGGCAGGTATCTCACATATAAAGTGGAGGAAGATGGGCATGGATGTTAGCTCAGGGCCAGTCTTCCTCAACACAAAAGGAAAAGTGGGGGCAGATGTTAGCTCAGGGCTAAACTTCCTCAAAAAAGAAAAATCACGTGAGAGTGAGCGATCTAAATCCAGAAGGTACTGAAAATACAGAATTGCACATATTTTCAATGGGCTACTCATAGTTCAATGCCATCCCCCTTTAACCTGTAAATTATAGCCTCATGGGGAGCTGTGATTACCTGTCTAAGAAGGAAAAACATCAAGACACACATCTGCACGATAAATTGGCACCCAATGGAAGTTGACTGGTAATACATTCCAAGCCCAATTTAGCACTGAAAAACAGTCGGGAAGGAAAATCCCCCCACATGACTTATAAATGGTGAGAAACTGATTTGGACGGATGGTCAAGAACTTGGAAGGAGCTAGAATTCATAGCAAAGATACCTATAGAAGACCTATAAGGATAGATTTCTTAAAATGGGCCCAGAATTTGATAATATTTGTTTCCCAAATGAATTTTTACTAAATGCTCTTCTTGTGAAAAAGGTTATTAAGAAGAGGTATACCAGGTAGGAGCTTCGTTCCTCAGCTCTCCAGAGATTGCTCAATAGGCTTACGAACCAAGTAGTCATGAAAACTATGCATGGGTTCAGTAATACAAACTTTCCCTCACAAGGTTGATTTCTCTCTTGCTACTGTTCAACTTATAAGAAATAGCAACCAAACTTTGGTCCCCAAATGATATGACTTAATAGAAGAAAGGGGCCACACGGCAACAGTTGATTGTAGTGAGCCCTCATTCATCAGGTAGGAAATAATAATTTATTCTAACTTGAAAAACGTCTGAGTTGCTATTTTCTTCTTCTAACTCACCATTCTTTTTTGCCTGAAATGTCTTCTGAAACATATTGAATACCTTATCATGTTATCTTATGCAAAGTGAACTCACTTTTCAGGGAAAGAATGAAGCAATTACATCTATAGGATTCACTGGTCTTACCATATCCTCATCACCCGAGGAGACAGATGTGCAGAATGGCGGAAGGGCAAGGGAGACTCACATAAGCTCTAGATTGGAGGTAGCGCCTTATAATAGTGGGAAGGTCTTGTGTAGGATGTATAGTACACAGTCCAGTAGGTGTATATGCATCTATGAACCAATAAGACAGGAATAGAGGTCATTCCATTTATCAATACCCCTAACTACCTATTGGTTACATTTTAGCTTTTAGACTCCATAACTCTGGGTTCTATAAGTGCAGACATCTCCATGCTCAAAGAAGGAATGCTTCCACCAGAGAACCCAACACTGTTTTAGAACACAGATTCTACTAAATTGGAAGCTAGGTGTTCTACTGGTCCATGTCAGGCTTCTCTTATCAGTGGGTAAACAGGGAGCACAGGAAGTTATGTGGTAGGTTGGCTTATCTAACCTATTAAGGGAATATGAGGTTGCTGATAAGCAAAGGAACATAGAATACTCTGGAAACAATCCAGATGATCCTTATTGGTGTTACTTGATAATACTCCACTCAATATTAAATGTTAATGTAAGAATGCAATAAGCATATACAGTAAGCACTAACATAGGCTGAGTTAGATTCTTCAAAAATGATGTGGTCCCTCAAGCAGTTAATAATCTAAATTACTATATTGTCTAAAAATTAGCTGCACAATTTTATCTGATTATTTCTTCTCTACTGGGTGATGTGGCCAAATGTCATGTGTGGCTTTGCACATAAACAGGCCAAGTAGGCACTGTCCATCTGTGAAATATACTTGTTCAGGGCAAATAGCTCTATTGGAAAGCCTTGGCCATTCTTAGTTCTTGGAAACAATAATAGGGTCATTTCTCACCTGCCTACATGACATGGTGTACCCCAGAGAGAAGAGAGGCAGGCTTTGACAACAGAGACATTCTCTCATCCTTTCTTCTATATAACTTGTCAAAATGCTAAGGTGAAGTGAAAAATAGACCAGCCAGCAATGGGGTGAAAAATGAGCCTGGGGTTTCAAGTCTCAATCGACTTTGTTGATGTCTGGGAGACATTTTCATTATGTAGTAGTTGAATGGGGAAAAGTGGGCACCTTTTCCTTTTGAAAAAATAAATGGCTTGGAATGTTTCTTTTTCTATTCTTTGGCTATGGATCTAAGGCTCTTTTAGTATTGGGAATTACGTTTGAAAACTTGGGGATTATTAGTACTCCAGGGAAATAGATCCAAGAGAAGTTCATTTCTTAGGCAGATACTTTCAGTCCTATGATGTCTCTAGCAGGGAAGAGCCGTGGGGTTGCACCCATAACATTCTGTGTTGGGTAAAGCAACCACCCAATTGTAGTCAAACTGTACCTTCTACTGGATGCCAAGACAAAATGAAATCCTTGATCATACAAATGTCCTTGATCATCCAGATGCCCTATTATCTCATCCATCCATCCATCCATCCATCCATCCATCCGTCCGTCCATCCATCCGTCCAGATAGCCATCCAGTCAGCCAACCAACCACCATAATGAAATTCACTTATTTATTGAGGAATTATAATGCATCCAACATTATATGAGCTTTTGTTGGAAATGTGAGAAACAGAATCATAAATGAAATAAAAATATGAGCTTTAAAATAAAATGGATTCACCTACTCCAACCTGAAGGTGGGAAACAAAAGTTCCAAGTAATAGAAAGTGAGTTTTCCAAGGCACAGATGCATATAATTTTGTGGCAGCCTTGACCAAGCCTCAAAGCAGGTTAGCATCAGAGCCAGGGCTAAGAGTCAGGCCACCTAACCCTTAGAGAAGGTGTATACTCTTTCTGGAGTTATAATACAACTGTGAAGAAAGAATCCACACATGTGAGACAATTCAAAACAATGAAGTGATACAGTGTATGTATAATGTGTCACACACTGTGTCACTTGTTTTGAATTATCTCATGTATGTTGATGTATATATGTAAATATGTCAATATATGTGTAAAATAAATGAGAAATGGGTGTGGAACAGTTTTGGAAGTCAAGAAAGTGTCTAAGGAGGTATGAATATGGAAATATGTGGTTTAAGCCATAATGGTGAGTAGAATTTAGATAACTGGGAGACAGAAGGAGGAATGTTAGGTGGAGGATCATTGATAGAATGAGTGTGCTGCTGTGTTGGTGAAGCTATAAGGCGGTAGATGATTTGACCTTTCTTGCTGCATCAGAAGGTGAGAAGTGGCAACAACAGTGAAGGTGTATTCATTCATTCAACTTTCCCACTCTAATCCTTGGGTAACTATTAGATGGGTCTTTTCTTTCCTTTTTTTTTTGTCCAGCTGTTTTCTTTTAGTTTAAATCTCCCCTTTTCTTTCCAGTTTATTTCTTTCAGTCTGAAACTTCCTTTTATTTTCCTGAGCTGCAGGAAATAAAGGTGTTCTTACAATAATTGTCCGCTTTAGGATCTTCCATGAAGAGAGCATAGTGGTGTCTTAGGGCAGTGCAGGAAGACTTCAAACTCTCTAAATGGAAAGCAGACTCAGTCCTTCAGGTGTTAGCCTACAGTTTCTTCCAGTGCAATTGGCTTGCTTTTTCACACTCAATACGTATTCAATTTCTTCAATATGTATTGGCGCATCTTAACAGCTTTTACCCTTGTTGATCTGCATGGCAGACCTCTACCAATTCCTAAACTGCAAATTAAATGCTTGAGGCTGAACACAGATCAGATTAAAAACTTCACACTTCACAGAGATCAGCTCAGCAGGAGCCATTAGACTCTTTAAGCCATTTGAAGGAGTGGAAGCAGGCTGTTGTTATCTGGAAGCCCATTAAAACAGGAGCTGGAGGAGCTATAATGTGATATTAAAGCTAATTTCCTACAGGCTGAGAGGTGCCTTGGACACAATAAATAATAATAATAATGTTATACTGTCTTGTCAAAACATGCTTTATACACACATTGATATGACTTATTATTTAACAAGAAGAGTGTTGGCTACAATATCATTGACATCTACCAGAGCTTTATGAAATGGAATTAATATTACAATAAGATGATTTCCTAAGGGGCTTTAATGCAGTAAGAGACTATTTATGCCAGAGTGTAAATTGTCTTGAGACATAATTACTCATAATGCACTTCTGAGCTGTTCTTGTAATACATCTTGTTAGTAAAATCATCTCTTTTGGAAAATATGAAATAGGTTAGAATTGACAATTGGAGACCGCAAAAATTGTTTTTTTTTCTTAATTTGTTGATTCATTAATTAAAAAATGAATTTTAAAAGGAAGGCACATGAGATAATGTCAAGTGGGGTAATGTCAAGAAAAATGAACATAAGTGAATACAGATGAGCAGTATTTTAGTAGGTGAAAGCAGCAGGATTGGTACCTGACCAAAAGTTAGCAATGAAAAAGAAGGAAATCATGCAAATTGATAAGATGACTCAAGGAAATAGTATAGAAAAAGAGAAAAATGAATTTTGTAAATAACTCTGAGTAACTCCAATTTGTGTTTTAGGTAGGGGAGGAGGAAACCATAAAGGGATTGATGAGTATGCAGAGAGGCTGCAATAAATTCTGAACTGTGTATTGGCACAAAATTAAGGGAAGTGATTGTTTCAAGTTTATGAGAATTCTTACTATTAATAAATGTTGAGAAGAGGTCAAGAAATGCAATTTTCAACACTGCCTAAAAGATTCAGCAATAAAGAGGCTCTTGTTGCCCTTGGTAAGAACAATTCCTAAAAGACTCTGGTCCTAAGAGTTATGAGAAAACTTGAGGGCCAAATCTCTTCTCTGCAGGTATCCACCAATCTTCCATGGCTAGTCAACCTAATAGGAGGGTTCATTCAAAATACTGTATGTCAGCACTGATATTATGGGTTTCCCTGGGAGCATGGAGACTGCATATGAAGCAGGAAATGTTGAAGCTCCTTGATTGTGAACAGACATACAGATGAGACCAGATCTGAGAAGGTGTCCAGAGGTCATGGGCTTGGAATCTAATGTCAATACAGAATAGAAGCTTTTCAGAATCAAAAACATTAGTTGGGCTTGGGGAAACAGGCAGAGGTTTGCAACAACATCAATTTTTTTCTTTTACTCTATATCCTTTCCTTGGATCATCACATCATTGTATATGATTTTAATTACCCTTTATGGTTATGACTCCCAGACTTATTCTTCTCACTCAAATCTTGCCTTTGAACTTCAAACTCATATATCTAACTCCATAGAGGACATCTCCTCTTAAATGTTCCACAAACTCCAAAAATTCAACCTACAAAACTGAAGTCATAATCTATCTCATTCAAACATGCTTCTCATTCCCCCATCTCAATTGATATTATTTTAATTCATCTAGTTGGCCAGACAAGCAACCTAAAAGCCATGTGTCTTTCTCTTGCATTTCTAACTTCTAATCATGTACCAAGTCTTGTTGATTTCATTTGCTAAAAACCACTCAACTTCATTCACTTATTTTCATCTTCCTCAACATTATCCCATTCTAGGCCACCATTATCTCTTGTCTGATATTTACAACACCTGCTTACCTGTCTGCCTGTCACCAGACCCAGTTCTTGACAGTTCACTCTGCCTAATGTAGGCAGAATGGTAATTATAACATGCATAATTAATTTTGCCATTCTCCTTATTAAAGCTCTTCAAAGTTTTTCCATATCTCTTAAAATATGGTCCAATTTTATTCATCCAATTTTAAGGCTTATAATATTGACATTGCTTATCTTTGCAGTATTTATCACACTGTTCTTCTTGCTTCTAATTTCAGCCTCATTGGCCTTGTTTCAGTTTCTCAAAGTTACCATGTTTCCTCCTAGTTTGGAGCATTTGAACACAGTCTTCCCTCTGTCCAGAGCATTCTTATCTGTGTTTGAATCATGAATCTTTTTCTTAACTTCTATTCATTCTTTGTTTTCTGGCTCAGAAGTTACTTCTTTTAGTATGCCTTGTAATTCTTTCTTGATAGCCAGGTATGATATAATGGGTAAAAGGAGCTGGTATAAAGTCCTTTAGTAATGTGGTGGTGAGATGTAGGGGGAGGAGAAGCATTCTATACTCATACAATTAGGTCTCAGTCTTTTAGTGAGCCTGTGACTCTGGACTGTGAACTTCATGAGAGTCTCAGTGTTTTTCTCCCCACTTAGGTGGAACAGGATGGCTGTAGCAGGCTGGAGTTGGGTATTTCCCTTCCTCCGGGTGAATTAGGCTTTGATAATATTCCAGCAATTTAGGCTCTGGTTAATTAGTTTTCCCTCAAGACAAGCCATATTGCAAAATGGTCCCTTTTCACCTTCCCCCCGGTGGATTTGGGAGGGTATTTTTCTCTGATATTTACTGAACATGCTACTTTAATTCATAAAATGTCCATAGACTGACATCTCTCTAGATTTGTCTTTTTTTTCTTTTCAAAGTTGAGAACCCAGTGGAGCTCCTGGAAGTAAATCTCACCATAGTGTGGGGGTCTCCCTATGGCTGGGTCCCTCTGGAGTTTTTAACGCTCATAGTTGTCCACATTGAGCCTCCAGTAATTCATCAATTACAGTTCTGGTTTCTACCTCACACTGGTTCCGTTGGCATTTCCACTCCTGAGTTTCTATTCTGGTAAGCCATGACTTCCTGTATTTGCCTATCTCTCCAATCTTGGGGGCAATGATTTGCCCTGTGTCCTCTCCTCTCTTATGGATCCAGGAAGAGTTGTTGATTTTTCATTCTGTTTAGCTTTTTATTTGTTGTTAGTACAGAGTGGCGACTTCCAAGCTCCTTATATGCAGAACAAGAAACCAGAAGTTACTTATTCAGACAAGTATTCTTTGTTTCCCCCAATTTTGATTTAGGTGCCTCATTATATGTGTTCCTACTCTGCCCTAAACTTCCCCTAAGCATGTCCCCTTATATTGTATAATAATTAGGCTTAGTCATTTCTCTTCTGCAGACTGTAAGAGGACATGAAGAATCCAGACTCATTCATCAATGTATTCTCAGTATATAGCACAATAAGCAGAAAAGTTCTCAATAAAGAGTATTGAATAACTAGTGACTGAAAGATAACAAACATTGGTTTGGATTTAACAAAAGTCTAACAATACCTTAATCCATATTTGGCATTTCACAGCAGGCATGCCACTATCCATCACTGTCACACCCAAGGTAGGCATCCCCAAGTGATGTGCCACTTTTCCATTCTGAATCCAAGAAGGACATTACAATCCCTTTAAACATGCAGCCACTACCAACCACAAGGGGTTGTGATGTGGGATAAACCTTATTTTTCTTCCATGTCCTGGACCATACAGACTAAATCTAAATGGGTTACAATGTTTTTAAACTTCTCCTAGGTGCATGGTTATTGTGGTATATTCACATCTTAATATTACTTTTTTGGAAGCCCCAAAAGCTGCTGCTTACAAAAGTATGTAATTCTAGATTCTAAAAAATAATTCTAAACAGGCCAAAATTTTTCCAATGAAGTTGGATGGTAAATCTGGTATCCATGCTTGGTCTTGGTTTCTGGGACCCTTCACAAAAATTGGAATGGAAACAAGTCATTAAAAACATTTGTTCATCAAACATGTTCATGCCACAGAGATTGAAGTTATTTACTGTGTATTCAAAACTGTGCTGTGGTTACTCTTGTGAATCAAGCATTGCCCTTAACTTTGAAGAGCTCACGGTCTATCCAGGGGAGAAAGTTACGTAAGAAACTAGTTCCAATAATACCATATTAGTGCTGTAAAAGAGTGATTCACAAAGTCTTGTGGGACTAAGTAGGAAGAACCAATTAATAGTGGCAGGTGTAGGAAGAAAAGCTCCAGTGAAGAAACGATAGCGATGCATCTTGAAGAATAGATCTTAGTGCTTTTCTGCTGTTCTATACAATGTTCTGGTCATCCATTTAGGTTCTTTCTCCCTTCCTAGATGAGTTTCCTCCTGCCTCTTTTCTTCCCCACTTACATATTATGACATTAATTCCTATTTCACTGAGACAATAAAAGTGTCTAGAAAAGAACTTCGAGATGTTTCCAACACCATTTTATCTATATACTGCTCCAACACCCTACGATCCCCTGAAACCCTTCTGCTCTCATTCTCTACCACCACCCCCTGCCAGGTTCACTCCACTCCAGTCGCATGGGCCTCCTCAGTATTCCTCCAACCAACGTCGTCTATATTCCTCCCTCAGGGCTTTTGTACTTGCTGTTTCCTCTGCATGAAACTCTTTCCCCAGACATCTGAAGGACTTGCTTTCTCACATTGCTAAGGTCACAGCTACCTTATGTCTAAAGTCTGGCCTGACTACTATATATGAAACTGCATCCTCTCCCCATTTTATATTCCCATATCTCTGCTTTATTTTTCTTCATACCTATTACCCCTAAACACAGTCAACATTCTCTATCCTGTTTATTGTCTCTCTCCTTCCACTAAAAAATAAACTCCATGAGGACAGAAACATTAACAGTCTTGTTCACTGATATCTTCCTAAACATTAAGAGTCTCATTTACTGATATCTTCCTGTTACTTAGAACAGAATCTTTCATATATTAGACACTTAATAAATATTTTTAAATGAAAAAAAAGGTTGGAGCAGTGGGAGTTAGCACATAAGTTATGTTCAATAAATAATATTTACTGGAAAAATTAATACTAGGCAAAGAAATGTTACTACCTGATAATTCCATTCAGTGAAGAGAGACTAACCAAGAGTCATAACGCAACCTTTAAGAGCAGATCTTGTATCTTATCATCTTTGTAGCTCGAGTGTCTGCCATAGTGTCTGGTAAACAGTAGATAGGTATTGAATGAATAAATGAAAAATAAATACTTATAATTAAATCCATTAGTCCATTCAAGTCTACTAAGTGATACTTGAATAGTTAATAATATGGGGAAATACTTTCAAGAAATATTCTGTGAAAAGCATGTTATAGAACTTTCTGCAAAGTGTACATGTAAAAGAATTCATTTACAATAAATACAGGCATAGACTACTAGAGGGATGGATTTTAAAAAATATGACAGTGTTTATCTCTAGGTTGCTACACAAAGATGAGTTATCTTATATTTTGTGCATTTAATGTTTCCTATTAATCTTATTTTTAGATCAAAGGGAAAAATGCTATAAAAATCACATGAAGCTACAAAAATAGGAATGGGAAAAGGAGAAAAAAGAAGGCAACAATTAGTTATCTGATGTCTAAGATTTCCTTTTCACATTAGCACAGCTTTATGGACCATTTGAATGGTTGGTATTTATGTGTGGTGCACAAAGGCTGAGCTACCATCAGCAGTTTTCAGAATGTCGCTTGAACTCCTGTCAAGTAACAGGATATACACTCATCTTCATCAGCTATAAATTTGGAATCCCAATTCAATTTAAAAATATTTATTGTGCTCTTAATATGTGCCAGGCACTCTGCCAGGCTTTGGAGCCACGAAGGCAAACAAGACACAGTCCAGAACCTCAATGCTTTCCAGAAGAGATACATGTTTAAAACAGAAGCAAAATAAACACAAACAAAACCCGAGAAAGTCAGTATGATTATCCTGCTGAATTATACTGGATGCAGAAGGCATGTCTGTCTTATCCACTTTTCATCCTTTGTGCCAAACATAGTTCCCAAAATGCAGAAGGTAATCGACACATATTTGTTCAATTTTAAGTGAACGAATGAAAAGTGAAGCTCTGGAAATACTCCTGAGGTATTCAGTATTGTAAGCTGGAATGCCTTCTTCAAGTGAAATATCGGTTTCTAGTCTTTCTTAGAGGCAATTCTGTGAATGTTAATAATGAGCTATGGCTTAAATGGGCTGTTCTTCTATTTGAAAAGTAAAATCTCACTAAAGGCATGCCTCATTCGGCAGGAATAAGAGAGTTAACTACAGGTGGAAAACTTCTTTGAAGACCTGCATATAGCATAGATATGGCCATCCTTTCCATTTTGTTTCACTACCCGTTACATTTTTGCACAAGTGGGCTGGCAGGATAGATGTATAGAAGAGACAACATGTGGGGCCTCCCCACTGGCACAGTGGTTAAGTGCACACGTTCTGCTTTGGAGGACTGGGGTTCGCCAGTTCGCATCCTGGGTGAGGACGTGGCACCGCTAGGGAAGCCATGCTGTGGTAGGTGTCCCACATAGAAAGTAGAGGAAGATGGGCATGGATGTTGGCTCAGGTCCATTCATCCTCAGCAAAAAGAAGAGGATTGGCAGCAGATGTTAGCTCAGGGCTGATCTTCCTCAAAAAAAAAAGACAACATATAAAGGGAAAGGAGTGTGGATTTTGAGTTAGAACAACCTGGATTTTAACTACAGCTCTCTAATGTCTAGCCGGGTGACCTAGAGTAAATTGCTTCATCTCTTGGAGCCTGTTTCTTCCTCTTTAAAAATGAAGGTGGTAGATACATCTCAGGATTATTGTGAAATTTAAATGAAATAATGAATGAAAATTTCTTCAAACATGAGAAATAATAAATACAGTGTATTAATTTGTGAGGGATACCATAACAAAACGCCACAGACTGGGTGACTTAAACCATGATTTATTCTCTCTCAATTATGAGGATTGAAGCCTGAGATCAACATTTCAGCAGGGTTAGTTTTTTCCAAGTCCTCTCTCCTTGGCTTGTAGACTGGTATCTTCGGCCTGTGTCTTCACGTGGTCTTCCATCTGTGTGCATGTTTGTGTCTTAATCTCCTTTACTCATAAGGACCCTGGTCATATTGGATTAGGGCCAAATTTAATGATCTCATTTTAACTTAAAGACCCTTTTAAGACCCTTTAAAGACCCTATTTCCAAAGAGAGTCACATTCTGGGGTACTGGGGATCAGGATTTTAACATACGAAATTTGGGAGGGATACTACTCAGCCCCTAACACTTTTTCTTTTGTATGCCCTCCTCACTATTTTTTTGGTAGAATTTTTATGTTCTTATTCATTGAAAGATGCTGGTAAATGAAAGATGCCCCTCACCACCATTACAAAAGGTAAGCAAGGATAAGAGCATGGCTTCTCAGGATGAATGTTCTTCGTAGGGATCAATGCTTACTCTCAGACGGTACCTGGGTTTAATGTAAATATATTATGACTTTTAGACTTGAAAATGGGAAGCCTTATCAGCTACTTAAAAATGTTTTCTATGTTTATACACAAACTTAAATGGAAAGAAATTGGAGTTCATGGGTTAGTTTCAGCTCAATGGCTACTCTTAAAACTTGATTCCCACTAACATGCTGTATAAACCAGAAAAAGGTGTAATAAAACTATGTATAGAGACGCTCCAAGTTGTAGGACTTACTGATTGTCCTGGCCTAGCTCAGACAGGTGCAATATTACCAGCGTCATTTTCTGTGCATAGTAAAATTGATATAAAGAGCAGCTCAATAGAGGCGATACAGTCTGCAGCGAAGAGTTTATAACACTTGTCATAATGGATCTGTCAGAAGAAAAAAATGTTTACAGTTCATTGCAGAATATAAAATGTTTGCTAAATCAGCAGTAAAATTCGAAGCTCAGATAAATTTGCAGCAAGGGTAGCAACACAACACAGCATAACATAAATACGCCCAGCGGGAGAGGAGGAGAGAAAAAAAGCAGCAACAACTTAGTTCTGAGCAGGATTTGATTTATGTCATAAATAAATATAAGGGGTGTTAGGAAGATTAGTGCATTCGAATGTTAACACAAATCAAGATGTCCTGTGCCAAGCGGGATTGCTTGCACAACAATAAACTGTGCCGATGTCAGGTAAGTTGAGGAGATTTTACTGAGCTCATTTCAAGCAAGAAGTTCTATATGTGGGGTAGCAATGTAATTATGGGTAGTAGTGTTATGATGCCCAACTGGAACTCAGCTGTGTGGACCGTTGCCTGACCATTGACCCTGCTTTTCCTAGAGAAGCAGAGAATTGCTGGTTCTGAATTTTGAAAAGGAGAAAAAGAGGCTGTAAAAGAAATGTTAATGCTATTTTAGGAAGCAACTCCTCTTTGGTAGGAAGAAGTTAGGAAACACATTTCAGAGTTCTGTCCCTGTCTGCAAGGTGATAAGAGAAGGCCCTGGCGGCTATGCTAGTCTTCCATGACTGCCTCCTGGTGACACTATGTGGATCAGGAGTAACCAACAACTCCGAGTTGGAGAAATGAGACTCTTTCTCCCAGAATTTGGAATTTCTTGTGAATGAGATAGTCCCTGAGTCATTAAATCTGTGATATGCATGCTCTCCTGTGACACGGCACACCCTGCATTCCACCACTGGGCTGGAACTAAAGTATGCACTCTTTCTGCTTCCAACTGCTGCTTCCAGATCATTCTTCCTCCTACTTTCATACAAATTTCTACTACCCAGCCTTGTCCTCACCTACAAATTCTTGGTCACTCCTTAATTCCTTGAAGAAGTTAGACCTTCGTTTACTATTTCATTCTCCAATATTACCCACATCATAACTACTTGTGATTTTAATGGCCATCTAGATGAGAGTTCCATCATCTTGGGCTTTCAGTTCTTAGCCCTCTCTGATCTGATAATTGTGTCCTCCATGCTACATTAACCATTCACTGCTATAGTCATATCCTAGGTATAATTATGACCTGTAAATGCGGTCTCCGTGTTCTAAATGTTAGGCGTCCCACATTTAGATTATCACCTCTCATCTTTCCAAGTCGTTCCTTGGAGCACCTAACACATTTTCCACTTTGCCAGGACCTTCAGTCTTTTGATTTTTATCTCCTTTTTAATGGTCTTCATTTTCCCTACCTTCTGTGTCCTCACTCTGATTCTTGAACAGTTTGGATTTCATGGTCTATCATTGTAATAACTCCCTTGCAT
Source organism: Equus asinus (assembly GCF_041296235.1). Lineage (NCBI taxonomy): Eukaryota > Metazoa > Chordata > Mammalia > Perissodactyla > Equidae > Equus > Equus asinus. The sequence continues at coordinate 7,908,937 of NC_091806.1, read as the reverse complement.
GCACTTTCAATTATCTTGCTCATTTCTCATTTTATATACTCACCTGACAACATTCTAACCTTGATTGTCTCTAATTCTCTTCCACAGATTGACTAAACCTCACAACTGAACAGGCTGGAGAAAAACATGCAACCATCTTGCTTTGTCTTACTGTAAAACCTAGGCCACTATTCTCAGGTGGACTCTTAGTTCTGCCCAGCAGTCCTCAGTACATTTCTCTATCCATTCTGTCTCCCACACAACTAGTTCAATCCTTCTCTTCTTTCCTTAAACATCCAGAACCTCCTCCTCCCTCCTCATTCTCAAATGTTTGCCTTGTGTTCTAGTTTACTGAGAAAATAGAAATTGAGGAAAGAACTTCCACAAATTTCCACCCACCAACTTGCATCTTTGCTTATATATGTCTTCCTTTCCTCTTGTTAAAATGGAAGAACTATTTTTACTCCTCTCTGGAGTCAACACCTCCACTTGTGCTTTGGTCTCATCCTCTCTTACCTACTTAAGAACATCATTCCAGTAATTTTCCTTCTCGCCTTCATTGTTAATTTACCTTATCTACCAGATCATTATTCCAAGCCTACAATAACCCCCATCTGAAACAACAACAGAAACAACAAAAACCTCTCTTCCGACTACTATCTTTCCAGTTATTGCTGCAATTCTCTGATCTTGCTCCTCTTACGGCAAAGTTTATCTATTCCTGCTGTCTCTAACTCTTTTTCTCTCATTCTTTCTTGAACCATCTCTAATCAGTTTTCCAACATCGCTCCACAAAACTGCTTTTGTAAATGTCATCATTGACTTTCTTGTGACTAAATCCAACAGTCCTCATTCTAGTCACCTGATTATCAGAATTTGACGCACTTTATTGCTCCATCCTTAGTTTTTAAATCTTTCTTCCAGTGGCTTATAGAGCATCAGATTCTGTTGATTATCTCTTATTTTACTGGCCTTTTGATCCCAGTGTCCTTTGCTAGTCCACTTTATTTCCCCAACAAATGAAGTTCTCAGTTTTGAGACTTCTCTATCTATATTCATTCTCCCTAGATCTCATTGTTCTCATCTAGACTCATGGCTTTAAATACAATTTATCTCTTGTTAACCTTTAAATATATATCTCTATCCCAACCTTCTGTTCTGAAATTCAGATTCCTGCATCAAATTTCCCACTCATCTTCTCCACTTAGATACGTAAAACATATTTCAAATTTAATATGTCCAAAACTGAATTCCTCATATTCTCCCTCCTACGCCCTCCAAAGCCACTGTTCCCATAGGATGGCAACTCCATCCTTCTAGTTGCTGAGGCCAAAACATTTATAGAAGGAAAATGCCAATGGTTGATTAGTGACTTCTTATATTTCCAGGGACAATTTATGATTCAAATCTTGAATAAATCTTCCCCCACTTCACTAACTCATGATATTTACAGGAGTATAACAGATCCAAGCTGAGCATGATTTTGGCCAAGGTTATTATACACAGGACCAAGCACCTGTACCTCATTGTGGAGATTGTTTATTGAGTAATGACTAACCAATATTTAAGAGTCACAGCTGCACCAGAAAATGGGCATAAAATGTAAAAGCTGCAGGGACCACAGAGCTGATGGTTTCCCTGAGCTGACATCAACCTTTTCCATTCAACTTCTTGTACAAACTTGTGGATGCTGAATGCAACGTACTTTGAGGGTTTCAGAAATTGTTCATGTGAGTCACAATATCTCTGTGATGCCATTGTTATGAATTCTACATGATTCCTATCCTGCATCCTTTCTTAAAGCTAAGTAAATGTGATGCTTAGTGAAACACTTTATCCAATGAATTTGACCATCAGTCTGATACCAAAACCAATGCTGCTGGTCGGTTGTTAGGAACGTTGCCGTTTAGAATCATATTTGACTTATTTACTTCTCTCATCTCAACATATTCAATCAGTCAACAAGTTCTGTTGACTGTATTTTCAAAATATATTCAGAATCTCAAAAACTATCATGACAGATCCAATCCTGATCTTAGTCACAGACAACTCCCTCCTGGATACTGTAATAGCCTTCTAACTGGTGACTCTTCTTTCTCTGTCCACCCACTACTTCTCAAAACTGCAGGTAAAGTGTTCCTTTCAAGATGTGAGTCAGATCATACCACTCTTGTGAGAATCTTCCCAATGATTTTCTATCTCAAAGTAAAAGTCAAGTACTTACAGTGACCTCTAAGGTCATACCTGGCTGTGTTATTGCTCTGTCTCAGATCTCATCTCTTTCAGTCTCTCCATAGATCTCTCTATTCCAGTCATGCTGGTATCCTTGTTTCTTGAAAATTACCAGCACTTCTACCTTGAGAATTTTGTACCTGCAGTTCTTTCTGCTATAAAGTACTTTCTCAGAATATCTGCATGACTTGTCCACTCACCTTTTCTAGGTCCTTGCTTCAACATCATCTTCTCAATGGAGCTTTTCTAGACAATCCTATACAAAATTGAAGACCCTCTCATTTTCTACTTTATTTTTCTTCATTCTCCTTAAGGATCTCTGACATGTTAAAGAAATAACTTATTTATTACCTGTCTCCGTCTATTAGAATGTAAACTCCAGAAGGAGATGGTTTCTTGTTTGTTTTATCACTTCTGTATTTCTAGCACCTAGAATAAGACCAGAACTTGGTAGTTACTCAATAAACATTAATTGGGTAAGATAGATCATAGCCTATTGAAAATACCTGATGTAATGGATATTCTGGTGCCCTTCACAGGTCACATTTTCTGGGCCAGTGCACTCATCCCCCCACTGCTGTGAGTTCATCTTTAATGGCACACAAGTGGTTCCTTCTCTGAAAAATTGACCTCTTTTGGTACCTAGTTGGTGAAACCTGTCCCACGGGAGACAACCCATAACTAATATCTGGTTATACAGTGGTGCAAAATGAAGCCCCGTTGATTCAAAGAAAGACTAACTCTGTGGTGCATTATCCAGATGCTGAGATCAGAATGAAGGTTGTCTTCAGCTGAAAACACAACCTGTCTTAATGTTTACGCTCCCCTCATCCTGGTTTCTTCATGCCCCTATCCTCAGTTTCCCCTTTTAGTAAATTGCTTGAATAGGAAGTTATCTCAAGCTCTGATTCTAGGAAATGCAACTTAAGATCCCTGAAAGGAGAATGAAGATTTATAAAAAACAAATGTGGACATCTCTTCAGTCTACTTTTTGAAGAAAAATAGAAAAAGCAGTGAAATGGAGAAGGTTACATCTATAGAACATTTCAATGAGTGCCTATGAAAAGTGACATATTATGCAAGCGCATGGTCTCTTGGCATGTGTGAAGGATAAAATAAAATCCCTCAGGCTTCCAATTTAGTTCTTGCCTTTATTACATTACTTGGGAACCAAGGAAAATTTAACTAGGAGCTTCAGATGAGCTGTAAGATCTTGGACATTTTTGTTAGACTCTTTGAACCACATGTATAAAGTTTGGAATTAAAACAAAAATCCCTAGTTTTCAGGGCTAAAGTAAGAATTATATAAGATTGTGTAGGAAAAACTGCATGATATATTTCCTGACGTGTGAAATATAAATCAGCATAGATTCCCATTGGAGGTGTAAGGTTGGGGATAAGACACTAAAGCAGATTCTTACAACTTTTGTTTAAATGTGTTTCTTTAAACTTGTTGCATGTTGGTTTCCTTGAAAAATAGACTCCAAGGCAGAAGTTAGCTTGTAATATGTTCATTAAGGAGTGTCCTTGGAACAAGTAGTCAAGGGAGGAAACAAAGCAAGAGTGGTCAGAGGGAAAAGTTATATTGACATGTAGGGCCAATGGCAGCCTTCACCAACACTAAGGGAAATCTGGAGCTTGGATGGCCTCTCAAAACTTTTCCCTGTTTGGCCAAGGTGGCCATACCTTTATAGTCCCATATTGACCAGTAACTAATGTCACTCACCATAGGAATGGGTGTAACCTTGAGCTAAGCAGCTCCTTGTAGCTGAGGCAATCCCTGAAGGTACTGATAGCTGAAAGTTAGCTGCTGACAACACTCCCAGGAGCTGAGTTAAAAAGTTGAAGGGGAATCCAGGTACCACAACTGAACATTGGTCCTCATAAATCCTAATTTATTAGAAGAAAATGGAGACCTCTTTTCTTTCATTCAATCACTCACTTTAGAACTGTCTAATGAGATCTTATTACGTATATGGAACTGTGCTAGGCACTAGAGATATAATGAGGAATAAGACTTGAGCCTTGACCTTGAAGAGTTAATGGTCAAATGTGGCAGAAGACTTGTATGTAAATAAATAAACACAAGTTGGTGAATGGTATTTCAGAAGTCAGAAAAAAGTGCTGAGGGAACACAAAGAACAGAACCAACAACTCAGCACGGGAATTTGGGGCACACTTCACCTTGGCTTCACCACTCATTTAAGTCTAAGTACCTGAGATGTTTCTATAGACAACCACAAGGAAATTGCTTGCATAATAAATCACTTTCAATGGGCGCTCAATGAAACATTTTAAACTGTTGTTTAGAGCAAGACTGTGTCTCCAGACAAATGTGTGCCCCAGACTATCCATTTGGATTACGGGATATAGCAAATAAAGTTCTTGCTCAAAAATTAAGAAGATTTAGGTATGTGTGTCAAGGGATATGTATTATTTGACTTGAGGAAATTTTAAATGGCTGAAGATAAGTATTCTTAATAAAAACAGTAGGATTTATTTAGGGAAAAGTAAAAGGAACCAGTACAACTTACTGTCAAACAGATTCAACATGGTGGGCAGACGTGAGTATTCAACAAATGCTGGTTGTTATTCAGTAATAAAAATTACTGATTCACTCAATAATCAAATGCATATTGAGGGCCTAAAATGATCAGGAATTACTGAAATTATGTATCTTTATGCTCATTAAAAGCATAAGTCAGGGATTCCTGGGAAGATGGTGGCATAGGGGGACTCTGAACTCACCTCCTTCCATGGACACAACAAATCTACAACTACCTACCCTTGGAACAATTACTCCTGAGAGAGGACTCAAAATTGGATAAAAAGAACCCCCATAACAGGGAAAAATGCTGACTGAAGTGGAAGAGATAGAAATTCCTTTCTGGAGTGGAAAAAAACACATTCTGTCTGCAGTACTTCATGGCCAGGAGCAATCTTATGGTACAAAGCTTTGCCTGGAGGAGTAGGGGGATCTGTGCAGGAGAACTTTGCCACACTAAGCAGCTTTTAGATGCAGCACAACCAAGACAAGTGTCATAATATCTGGCCAAGCTGGCTATTAAAAACAATGGAGAATATTCCCTGAAAAGCTATCAGACAAAAGGGAAAGAAAAGCCTGCTCTTAAAGGGCACACACAGAAATTCAGCCATTTCCGAAAGCAAAATAAAAACATGAGAAAGCAAGATGCACAGTCCTTTGGTGAAAAGAGACTTACTTGATAGGGTCTGGGCATATCTTGGCAAGAGGTGAGACTACCTCCCCAGGGACTGAGACGTTAGTGGCAGCCATTATTGTGACCTAGCATAGGTGTGCTGACACAGATGCTGGCAGAAGGCATGAGTTATTCCCCTGGCCTATTAGTGCCACCCACTAGAGCACCAACTTAATCCAGTTCAGTCAGGGCAGGCAACCTACCCTAGAGACTGGCCCCACCCAACAGCAAGCCCTTGGGCAATGTGTGAGCCCACATAGGCAGAGTGTGTGGGACAATGGCAGCAGGTGAATGGGTCCTCCTCTGTGGGGCAGGGTGTGTGCAAGGGATGGTCCTGCACTGATGGAGAGGGTGAGGCCTCTGCAGTAGGGTGACTGGGTCTACTTCAGTGGGTCTGGGTGTGGGTATGGGGCAGGAGCATGTTGACCAGTTGTGTGGGCCTGTGGGCAGTGGGGCTTGTCAGTTGCAGCAGACTTGTGCTTCTCAAACAGCCACATAGGGGATCGACCCCACCTTCCAATGCCTGAAAAAATAGGGTGCTGCCAGGCCTGAGGCCATCCTTTCCAGCTGCATTCCTGAGAGAACTGACAACAGCTCTGTAGGCTAGAGACCTACAGCAATTGTAAGCCCGTGAGCCTAGCAACCAACCATGCTGGGGGTCTACTTACTTAACAGAAGAATTACAGTAGAAATGTGCTATTAGACCTTGTAGCCAACTGTGCTGGAGCTCCCCATGCCTGATAAAGTGACTGAAGGGACCAGAAAAGCCACATGCACCTGAGCATTACAACTGACTGGCTGGAGGGACAGCATAGTCTGTCTGGGCACCTGAAGTAAGATCAACCCTGCCAGAATGGATGGATACATGTAGCCCACACAAGGGACACTTCTGGAACATTTGGAACTAGTGACAAGAGGGAAGCACACTACTGGGCTTCATCAGGCATCTCTTACATAAGGCCACTTCTCCAAGATCAAGAGACATAGCTGACTCACCTAACACATAGATATAAACACAGAGAAGGAGGTAAAATGAGGAGGCAAAGGAATATATTCTAAGCAAGGGAACAGGACAAAACCTCACAAAAAGAACTAGGTGAAATAGAAATAAACAATCTACCTGACAAAGAGTTCAAACAAAATGTCAAAAACATGCTCATTGATCTTGGGAGAAGAATGGGTGAACTCAGGGAGAATGTCAACAAAGAATTGCAAAATATAAAAAAGAACCAATCAGAAATGAAGAATACAATACTGGAAATGAAAAATTCACTACAGGGACTCAACAACAAAGATGATACAGAAGAATGGGTAAGCAAGCCGGATGAAAGACAAGAAGAAATTACCCAAGTTGAACAGATAAAAGAAAAAAGAATGAAAAAGAATGAGGACAGTCTAAGGAAACTCTGGGGCAACATCAACTGTAAAACATCTGTATTACAGGTGTCCTAGGAGGAGAAGAGAGAGACAAAGGGGCAGAGAATCTACTTGAAAAAATAATAGCTGAAAAGTTTGCTAACCTAAGGAAAGAAATAGACAGACAGGTAGAGGAAGCAGAGAGAGCAACAAACAAGATAAACCCCAAGTGGCCCACACCAAGACATTATAATTAAAATGTCATGAATTAAAGACAAAGAGAGACTCCTAAAAGCCTCAAGAGAAAGGCAACAAGTGACATACAAAGGAAACTCCATAAGGCTATCAGCTGACTTCTCAGCAGAAACCCTACAGGCTAGAAGTGAGTGGCATGATATATTTAATGTACTGAAAGGAAAGAACTTAAAGCCAAGAATATGCAACTTGACAAGGTTATCATTTAGAATCGAAGGAGACATAAGAGTTTCCCAGACAATCAAAAAGTAGAGGAATTTATCACCAAGACAACAGTTTTACAATAAATACTAAAGGGACTTATTTAAGTGAGAAAGAGAAGACCACAAATAGGAATATGAAAATTATCCAACAAAAGGCAATAAAATCACTAGTAAAGGCAAACATACAGCAAAGGTAGCAAATGGACCACCTATGAAGATAATACGAAGGTTAAAAGACAAAAGTACTAAAATTACCTATTTCAATGATAAGAGGGTAATGGATAGACACATATAAAACAAGAGGTTAGATGTGATTTCAAAAACATAAAATGTGGGAGGAGGGGAGTAAAAGAGTAGAACTTTTAGAAGAGGTCAAAATAAAGAGACTATCAACTTAATATAGATTTCTATATATGTAGAATAGTATAAATGAACCTCATGGTAATCACAAAACAGAAACCTGCAGTAAATACACAAATAAGTATCAGAATGGAAATCAAGCATATTACTAAAGAAAGTGATCAAACCACAAGGGAAGAGAGCAAGAGAAGAAAAGAAGAGAGAAAAACTGCTACAACACCTAGAAAAACAGTAACAAAATGACAATAAATACATATTAATCAATAGCTACTTTAAATGTCAATAGACTAAATGCTCCAATCAAAAGACATATGGTAGCTGATTGGATCAAAAAACAGACTCATACATCTTCTGCATACAAGAGACAGACTTCAGATGTAAAGACACTCACAAATGGAAAGTGAAAGGATGGAAAAAGATACTCTACACAAATTGAAAAGACAGGAAACCTGGGGTAGTAATACTTATATCAGACAAAATACTCTTTAAAGCAAAAACTGTAACAAGCGACAAAGAAATACACTACATAATCATAAAGGAAACAATCCAGCAAGAGGATGTAATGCTTGTAAATATCCATGCACCCAATGTAGGAGCACCTAAATGAATAAAACGATTATTAACCGACATAAAAGGAGAAATAGCAATACAATAATATTAGAGGAGTTTAACACTCCACTTACACCAATGGATAGGCCATCCAAAAGGAAGATCAATAAGGAAACATTGGCCTTAAATGACAGGTAAACCAGATGGACTCAGTAGAGATATAGAGAACATTCCATCCAAAACCCACAGAATACACATTCTTTTCAAATGCACATGGAACATTCTCCAGGACTGATCACATATTAGGTCACAAAACAAGTCTCAATAATCTAAGAAGATTGAAATAATACCAAGCATCTTTTCTGACCACAAAGGTATAAAACTAGAAATGAACGACAGGAAGAAAATCAGAAAAGCCACAAATAAGTAGAGATTAAACAAAATGCTACTGAACAATGATTAGATCGATGAATAAATCAAAGAATACCTGGATAAAAAATGATAATGTAAATACAACATGCCAAAATCTATGGGATAGAGCAAAAGAGGTTCTAAGAGGGAAGTTTATAGCAATTCAGGCCTACCCCAAAAAACAAGAAAAGCCCCAAATAAACAATATGACAGTTCAACTAAAGGAACTGGAAAAAGAAGAGAAAATAAGACCCAAAATCATCAGAAGAAAGGAAATAATAAAAATCATAGCAGAAATAAATGAAATAGAGACTAAGCAATCAATAGAAAAATCAATGAAACCAAGATTGTTCTTTGAAACGAGAAAAGAAATTGAAAAACCTTTAGCTAGACTCACCAACAAAAAAAGAGAGAAGGCTCCAAGAAACAAAATCAGAAGTGAAAGAGGAGAAATTACAATGGATACCTCAGAAATACAAAAGATTATGACAATACTATAAAAAGCTATACACCAACAAGTTGAATAATAGAAGAAATAAATTCCTAGAATCATAAAACCTTCCAAAACTGAATCGGGAATAAATAGAGAATTTGAATAGACCAATCACAAGTAAGGATATCATAACACTAATCTAAAACCTCCCCAAAAATGAAAGTCCAGAAACAGATGGCTTCCCTGGTGAATTTTACCAAACGTTTAAAGAAGACTTAATGCCTATCCTTCTCAAACTCTTCCAAAAAATTGAAGAGGAGAGGAAGCTTCCTAACTCATTCTGTGAAGGCAACATTACCCAGATGCCAAAACCAGACAAGGACAACACACACAAAAAAATTACAGGTCAATATCACTGATGAACATTGATGCAAAAATCCTCAACAACTAGAAAATAGAACACAACAACATATTGAAACAATCATACACCATGATCAAGCGGGATTTGTTCTAGGAATGCAGCGATGGCTCAACACCTGCAAATCAATCAATGTGATAGACCACATTAACGAAATGAAGAATAAAAGTCACACGATCATCTCAATAGATGCAGAGAAAGCATCTGACAATATACAGCATCGATTTATGATAAAAACTCTAAATAAAATGGATATAGAAGGAAAATGCCTCGACATAATAAAGGCCATATATGACACACCAACAGCTAATATCATTCTCACTGGAGAAAAACTGAAAGCTTCCCTCTAAGAACAAGAAGCAGACAAGGATGCTGACTTTCACCACTCTTATTTAACAAGGCATTAGAAGTCTTAGCAGAACAATCAGGCTAGAAAAATAAACAAAACAGAGCCAAATTGGAAAGGAAGAAGTGAAACTGTCACTGTTTGCAGATGACATTATTTTATGTATAGAAAATCCTAAAGAATCCACTAAAAAACTTTTAGAAATAATAAATAAACTCAGTCAGGCTACAGGATAAAAAATCATCATACAAAAATCGGTTGTGTTTCTATACACTAACAACAAAGCAGCAGGAAGAGAAATTAAGAATTCAATCTCATTTACAATTGCAACAAAGAAAATAGAATACCTAGGAATAAACTTAACCAAAGAGGTGAAAGACTTATACATCAAAATCTATAAAGCATTGTTGATGAGATTAAAGAAGCCACAAAGCAATGGCAAGATATTCCGTGCTCTTCGATTGGAAGAATTAACATAGTTAAAATGTCCATACTTCCTAAAGCAATCTATAGATTCAATGCACTCTCTAGCAAAGTTCCAACAACATTTTTCAGAGAAATATAACAAAGAATCTAAAATTTTTATGGAACGGCAAAAGACCACAAACAGCCAAAGGAATCCTGAGAAAAAAGAACCAAGCTGGAGGTATCACACTCCCTGATTTCAAAATATGCTACAAAGCTATAGTAACCAAGACAGCACGGTACTGGCACAAAAACAGACACACAAATCAATGGAACAGAATTGAGAGTCTAAAAATAAACCCACACATCTATGGACAGCTAATATTTGACAAGGGAGCCAAAAACATACAATGGAGAAATTAAAGTCTCTTCAATAAATGGTTTTTGAAAAACTGGACAGCCAGATGCAAAAGAATGAAAGTAGACCATTATCTTACACCATGCACAAAAATCAACTCAAAATGGACTAAAGAATGTAAGATCTGAAACCATGAAATTTCTAGAAGAAAACATGGACAGTATGCTCTTCAATATCACTTTTAGCAGCATTTTTTCAAATACCATGTCTGACTGGTCAAGGGAAATAATAGAAAAAATAAAGAAATGGGACTACATCAAACTAAAAAGCTTCTGCACAGCAAAGGAAACCATCAACAAAACAAAAAGACAACCTAACAATTGGGAGAAGATATTTGCAAACCATATATCAGATAAGGGGTTGATATCCCAAATATACAAAGAATTTGTATAACAAACTCAACAACGTCTCAACAACAAAAAAACTAACAATCCAATTAAAAAATGGGCAAAATTTCTGAACAGAGCTTCCTCCAGAGAAGTTATACAGATGGTCAATCGGCACATGAAAAGACGTTCAACATCATTAACTATCAGGGAAATACAAACCAAAATTACTTTGAGATATCACCTCATTCCCATCAGAATGGCTATAATTAGCAAGACAGGAAACAACAAGTGTTGGAGAGGTCGTGGATAGAAGGGAACCCTCATACACTGCTGGTGGGAGTGCAAACTGGTGCAGCCACTAAGGAAAACGGTATGCAGTTTCCTCAGAAAATTAAGAATAGATCTATCATATGATCCTGCTATTCCACTGCTGGGTATTTATCCAAAGAACATGAAAACACAAATGCATAAAGATACATACACCCCTATGTTCACTGCAGCATTATTTACAATAGCCAAGACTTGGAATCCACCTAAGGCGCCCATCAAGGGATGAACGGATAAAGAAGATGTGGTATATACACAATAGAATACTACTCAGCCATAAGAAATCCAGCCATTTGTGACAACATGGATGGACCTTGAGGGCATTACACTAAGTGAAATAAATCAGAGGGAAAAAGTTAAATACTGTATGATCTCACTCATAAGTAGAAGATAAAAACAACGACAAACAAACACACAGGAACAGAGATTGGATTGGTGGTTACCAGAGGGGAATGGGGGAGAGAGGAAGGCAAAAGTGTTGATTCACACATGTGTATGGTAATGGATGGTAATTAGTCTTTGGGTGGTAAACATGATGTAATCTACACATAAAGAGAAATATAATTATGTACACCTGAAATTTATATGTGCTGCATCCAATGTTACCTCAATTAAAACAACGGAAGAATAAAAAAACAAGTGTAAGTCAAACACTGATGATGTGATCCTTGAGAGTGAGTGATTTGGTCACTGTCTGAATAACATTTTAATCACTGATGTCAACATATTTCTAAAGTTTTGGAGGTGCCCTAAATAAAAACTTACAGAACATGGAAGCTGAAAATTCAAAGAAAGAGAGGAAAACTAGAGCCCGTTTGGAAATTGGCCATGGAAAGCAATATGGAGTACCATAAAACAAGGGTTTTTGAATCACAGGGACTTGTGGCTTGTTACTTAACTTCTCTGAGCCTGAATTTTTTCATCTTCTAGAAACGGAAAATAATGTTTAAATAAGATACTACATGTTAAGTGCTTGGCTCAGAGTAAGTTCTTAGAAATGTCAGTTCCTTTGCCTTGCCATCCCCTGAAAATAGTTTCTAAGAAAATTACAGTGGGAGGCTACAATATTTAGTAGGACCAGCTCCATTAGTGGATGAAAATAAAACTTTCATTTCAGTTTTCAGAAAGGGTAATGCCAATTATTATTATGAATAATGATTGCATCAGTAATGACCCATACTGTCATTTATATAAATGTATGAGAGTAAAAGTGCCTTGTGTTCAAAGAAAACTCTGGGAGGCTTTATACATCAGACAGGCAATGAGCAATGCTCCATCTAGACTTGAGTTTTAACTCCAGCATCCCTGAAAACTAGCTGTGTGAACTTGTAGTGGTGACTACTTAACCTCTCTGAGGCTCCATCATTCAAATAAAATTGGGGATTAAATATCCCAACTCCACAGGGCTGTGATAAGGATTAAATAGGATAATGTGCATTAAGTGTTGGCTAAAGTCATACTGTTTTAGCCAGTAAGTAAATGAGCACAGAATCTTGTGGACTCTCCAAGAATTTCACACCTGTCCGCCCCTTTTAGTTCCTCTGTTCCACCCTTAATCTCTATAATTGTCTGGCTCCTTCTTACTTCATGCTATAAAAGTTTTGAATATAATTTCTCCATTGGCACAAACCTCCTTCACAGTTGGCTGCAAGCCCATCCATTAAATTTTATTCCAATTTATCAAACAGCACCCAATATTGTAGTTAATAATATAAAAATGGAGTTTCAGAACATAAAAATTCGTAGGATTGCAGGTTGTTAGAGCAGGCAGCAGCCTTAGAGATATCTATTCTTGTTGCCTCTCTTTACAGATGAGAAGACTGTCCTGATGGAGTTCCTCTTTTCCATCATCGTTCAGGCAAGTCATTGGCCGTATACAAGATACAACAGACATCAGCTCATGGTGAGTTTGGCCTTCAGCCCATAAGGTATCACTTACTTTTTCTTTGATTATGGATTACTTCAATATTGTAAAAAAGAGTTTCCTATAATATGTAAATTCGGATACATCTGCATTTGCATATATGAATTTAGCTATGTGATCTTGACCACATTCCTCCACTTTTCTGATTATTATCAACTTGTACATAGTGTTCACTCCACGCTATCAATCGACATCATAATTCTCCCTTATTTCTAACATATAGTTATTTCTTTGCTGTCAGAGGCTATGTTTATTGTTGTTGATATCACAGGTAATTCCATAAATGTTGGTAGATTTAAAAAAACTTTTTTAAAGTTGATAAAATTTTAGTAACTGATTGTCTCGATGATTACTGAATAATAACCAGCATTCATGGAGTACAAATGTCTTACCAAGCACTATTCTTTGCACTTTATATATATTAACTCATCTAATCTTCATATCAACCTCTGAAGTGGTATTATTATGACCATTTTACAGATAAGGAAACTGAGTCACAGACATTAAATAATTTGGCGAAATTCACATATGCGATAAGTGGGAATCTGAGGATTTTAACTCAGCCTGACGGAGTGCCCACGGAACGGAACTAAATGTACTTACAAGACAATTTTTAGAAGATAGGGAGTAAAATAATCTGGATACATTCTCTTTAACATTCCTGTTTTCGTTGTTTCTAATCTTTCTTTATTATTGGATCTCCATTTTGTATACTACATTATTGGAAACTATGGTGGTGTAAATAGACCAGCATCATATGACTACAACCACGGGCTGTCCAGGACAAGTTCAAGTGACCCCATCTCTTACCAATAGAGTGATTAAAAGTTGTCTTTCAGAAAATTTGCAAAGAAGCATAGCCAGAGCATCCCCAGAAGAAAAAATCTTGACCTAAAGTGACCACAGAACCAAAAATTCTCCTCCCCAAGAAACCAAAGGCCAGAGGCGTGACCAGAACTTAAAAGTCAGATTCTTATCAGAAGCGACGGGTCCGTCATTCAGGAAGATCCAGTGTTCAAATTCCTTCCCCACCTCATCATAAACGTTTAGAACCTCATCATAAATGTTTAGAATCTTACCATAAATGATTGAAGCCCACAGTCACAAGCTGTCCTGTCAGCATTTCTGCGTGGCAGCTTGTTCTCCCTAACCTCTTTAATTTCACTCCAAATCCTGAATCGGTGAGACAGGTCTGATGGCACACACCTGTCTCCAAGCAGATCAATCTCATGGAATAAAGCTGAATTATTTTCCCAAAAGCTGATGCTGTAATTAATTGGCTTGTTTATGTACACTGGGTAGGAGAATCCCTTGTTTGTGCAGTAACATGACCCCTGTGTGATGTTCAAAGGAAAGTTCCTGCCCTGAACTAGCTAATTCCCATAGCATTTTTCTCAAAGTCCTTTCTGCCCTTGTCAGCAGCAAAATCAGCAGCTGTAGCCAGGAGTATAAGTAAAGAGGTTTGGTTAAATATAAATACATCTATGGAGTCATATTTAAGGCAAAATTTTTAGGTCACTGCAACTGGGAATAGAAAATGATTTTGGATTTGGAGTGTGAGATCAATTTCTAAATAAATGAGTCTGAAAAATAGAGTACATGACACCTATGGGTCCCCTGAATTCAGCAACTGAGAAAAAATATTAGGAACAGTTTAAAGAACTTACCACATGAAATATGCTGTAATATCTTTTGTTTATCTTCCCTCATTAAAAAAAAAAAAAAGCCAGTTAGGAAGATTATAAGTGAAACATATATAATAACTTCCACTAGTGGCGCCACTTAAAATGAAATCGAAATTTCTGTTTTCACTCACCTGGCTCTCTAGCCATAGAGGAAAATGAATAATATAAGTAAAAGACGTGTTAAACTTATTGGAATTTATGCTTGAATTTTTCCATAAAAATTTGGGCTTTAAAGATAATTTGAGGAGATTTCTGGGTCTGGACAAAATGAAGTAGCTCGTTCCTCTCCGATCTTCCTCCTTACAACTAATAAATCCTAGACATACAACAGGTATAGGAAGGTGGACAGGTGAAAAGAAGGTGGGTTGACTAGAGACGTTGAAACTTGAGGAATGACACACTGTTGAGTTCTCTCTTTCCTCACTGGCTCCCATGTATTCCAGACAGGGCACTGTAGACTTCAATCCAGAACAGACAACACATCAAGAAGCTCCAAGAGTGTTACCCCTAGTCAGATAACTGAGCAAGTGGCAGCAAAAAACCTTTCGGCAATACCCATCCCTCAGAAAAACAGCTACCTTCTACTGCGTGTTTTCAGGAGGGTTGATTGGGTGGTTAATGTTCCACCTACCCAACCAACCCTAGGAAGCAGACAACAGTGCTATAATTCCCCCACCTTGTGAGGAAAATATCTAGCAAATCTTACATCCTAGCTCAATGCAAGCAGGTGGTACTCAGTTTCTCCAGCCAGTCAAGGTGGCGTATGTAGATCTGAGCTAGGAGTTGGTCTTCCATCCACTGCCCAGCAGAAGCAGGCTATGGGTGTAATGTCCACAAAGTCCAGTGCTAGTTGAGTCTCCAATCCCACCTGGCAACAATGAGACTCCACTAAATGGTGAAAGTCAGAGGAAATCAGCACCCCACTTTCCTCCATCCCTGCTGTCAGTGGGACCCAGTGAGGGGCTGACCCTCCACAAACACACCTGGCACCAATGAGAATGACCACGGCAGTGTGAGACAGGGCTACTTAGCATTCTGCTGTCAGCCACAGAACAGCTCCCATCTCTGTGTCCATGGGGTGCAGTGGGGAGCTGAGCCTATCTGATCTCAATGAAGCAAAATAAGGCAGTAGCTGATGGGGCTAGTTGAGACTCTTGATACCAAACTCTCTATTAACTGCATTTTCTTCTTTTTTCAATTCCCTACTCTTCTACAGATGCTTCCTTCAGCTACCAAATAAAATACTTGTACTTAAATCCTTGCCTCGGGGTCAACTTCAAGATAAGACATCATTCAACTAATATTTACTGAGTATTTTCTAAGTTCAGAGTATCTTGTAGGTGTTGCTGCATTTCTGAAAAACCAGTATAAAGTAAATTGTCTCTATTGTCATGGTCGACATTGTCATGGAGACTGAGATTCATCATGTTAGAAAGAAATTAAAATCATTTAAGTGCTATGAGCAGAAATGAGACGATATAGGGACAATATAATGCTAATGAAATATTTCAAGCCTCTTGGATTCATCACAAGCCCACCTCACAATCTAGGTTTGAATCCAGCCTTATAAACAGTGCTTCTTCACCACTTAAACTCTGTCTAGAAGGCTTGTCAAATAGTAGACTAAAGTAACACACATTTATTGATTCTTTAATCTGCCAAATACAATTTTATTAAGAATCTAATACGGGTCAGCATATGTATTACGCAGTATGTCTTACACAGTTGACGTTATATTGGTACCATAAAGTATTGAATCAAATAGAACATAATATCCAACAGAGAATGAAGTGTGGATTTAAATAGAAGAAAACTACAGAAAAGAGGAAACTGCTTGGTAGCTAGAGGAATAAGAGATTTCAGCTTTGGGGGAATCACATCCCCTCTCCCTGTCCCCCAAAATAAGGAGGAAAATATTAGGGTGCAAAGATAGCGTCTCCTCTCAGTCTTCAATAGTACATTTGAAAAGTGAAAAGGTTCATAGAAAAAAAATATTGAAAACTATAAAAATGTACTTGGCAAGTACATGTCAATTTATTTTAGTTCATTATTCTTTATCTCTCTCATCTAAATGGTTCCTTTAAGTTAACAGGATAGAATTGTGAAGTATTCAATGGGGACCACAGAATTAGGGACTGTACATTGTTCAAGGATGGAATTGAACCTCTATCCCATCGTTCCTTTGCATCTACCCTCCTCTAACCTTCAAGCCTCAGCATCTTGATATTTCTGCTGTGATTAGCAATTGTCGAATCAATGGAAGAATCATTTCACTGAAGAGCAAGGAGTTAAATCATCCCTTGGAGATTGAGTTAGAATAGATTCTGATATCAGTTTTATTGAATCCTTAATACTATTTGAAGACAGAGATTAGCCTAAGTGTGAGAAAGGTATAGAAGCCAGTAGTACCATTACACACAGGCCTCCCCTTCTCATCTATGAAAGGTCATATCTTGGGTTATACCAGCATCAAATGAAATCTTTTTTTTTTTTAATTTGTGGCTTTTATCCAACATTCTGTATTTTTTTCAAATAGATCATCACAGTGCTGAGATACAGCAAAGACATCATTGGTTTCTCCATCATATGTTTTCAAATACCTCAAAATATTCCTGTGTCCATTTTTAATACATTGACCATAATTGTAATGAAATCAATGATTGAAGAAATTACTGTTTAATATGTCTCCTCACTGCTAAAATTCAATCAATTTCGTAAGGGCAGAGTCATGTCTTTCTTGCTCATTACTGAACGTCCAGTTTTCAGGAAAGTGCTTTCCATAAGTAAGCACTTGTTGAATGAAGAGGGAAATGCTGAGAAAGCTGTATTTATACTGATGCATTTCAAACTTTAGCATATTTAAAATTTCTGATTTCTCTCTGCTCCTCTAGCCAGGCATTTTGATTCATTACATTGATTTTCGTTTCTAACAAGCACAAAAGTGATGGTCAAGCTGCTGGTTTGGGCACCATACTTTGCACAGCACTTGTCCACATGACGTTGGATCACTGTATGGACCAGCTAAAGAAACCAGTGTTAAGTTTCCAGATCCATGCTTAAATCATTGTGGCCTCCACAGCCCATTTGAGATACTGAGTGGTCAGGGATTTCTGGTGTCCTCATATAAAGAATGAAACTCTATAAGATCACTATCTGTTATAGTTCTACTAGGGCCAAGAACAGATTCAGATAGCCCAAGGGATTATGAAATTCCCTGGATATTGTTACTCTGGACCTTATCTATCTACAACATATATCTCACTACATAACCCTGATGGTAGGGGTACCTTCATCATGATTTCGCATTTCCTCCTTTTGCACCAGTTTAATCAAGCTATTGACCAACATTGTCTTCCACTTAGGACTTTCTAGGCACTGATTTGTTTCTGAGTTTGGAGGACAGGTTTTAAAGAATTGGAAGTTCATATTAACCTGCCCATTTCCCAGCATCTACAGACTGATTGCCAAACACTACATGTCAATTCACATCTAAGAGTTACAATGCTATATCTCTTGCTGGCACTGCAACTGGTTCAGTGGCCTATTGCCACCTCTTTTGTTGTAATTCCTTACTCATAATGTCCAGTTTCAGAGAAATTTAAATTCAACTCAATGATTTCCTGCAATACTTCTGCAGTGATTGACATGCTAATAGCTGTTTGGAACTAAATGAATTGCAAGTACTTGTACCCACTACTGCGTGGAAAAGGAGTAGCTGTCTCAACTTTTGAGAGAGAAAAAACAGTGAGTTTGTCAAGAAAGTTGGAAAAAAGAAGGTAATAATGCATATACAGAGAACCATTGCAATTGCTTTGTTCCTGTACCCATTCTTAGAAGGCAAAAGTGGGCTATAATTCTTGCACTTTGACTATTATAGAATCTCTCCTGTATCCTTACTGTAAGTTAAGTGTCCCTTTTCTGGAGCTGAGCTGTGAATGGCTGCCTCTTTCAGAAATCAAGGAAGACAATAGAATAAGCATCTCTTCTCACACTAATCTTCAGCTCTTCGACTTCACTGATTTGGAGCTCTATAATTTGCCACCCCTCCATCTGGGGACCAGGACCTCGTGATCAGTGTCATTCTTCCTAGTCAGCAACTGATTTCCCTGGCCTACACAGGACTTATTTCCTCCTAAACATGTCCAAGTTTCCAAGTTTCTTTAAAAAGAAAGAAAGAAAGAAAGAAAGAAAGAAAGAAAGAAAGAAAGAAAGAAAGAAAGAAAGATAGAAGGAAAGAAAGAAAGAAAGAAAGAAAGAAAGAAAGAAAGAAAGAAAGAGAAAGAAAGAAAGAAAGAAAGAAAGAAAGAAAGAAAGAAAGAAAGATAGAAGGAAAGAAAGAAAGAAGGAAAGAAAGAAAGAAAGAAAGAAAGAAAGAAAGAAAGAAAGAAAGAAAAAGAAAGAAAGAAAGAAAGAAAGCATACTCTTTGCCAGCATCATATTTTGCAAATAGACTATTGAGGGAAAGTAGATTTGGATTTTTTTCTTCCAACGTTCTAATTTTCCCCTTAGTATCGCACTATGTTCTTAGAAATCACAAATTTTCCAGCCCTTTGGTGAAACTGAAGAAGTCTCTAGGTATTAAAGATTATCGTGAATCACAAATCCATGTCTGAGAATTTACCGTCACCCAGAGTTCTGAACTGAGAACGTACCTCTTCTCTCTGGCTTACACCTTATACTGGACACGATTGTCTCTTCTTTTTATCTTTTCTAGCTTATTTTGTTCTAAATTTCCAGACTCTTGTGTATCAGTAAATTATGTTGGCTCTTTATCCACTCTTCAACAAGTGGGATTTTCCTTCATCAATCTTCTTTTCACCTCCTACATTAATCTTCTTCCCTCTTTCTTTTTTGGACATTGACAAATTGTTGCCCGCCTTCCTTAGTTCTTTTAAATATACACCTCCACCTTCTTGAGCTAAATAGAGCCAGGGTGTCACCAGCTCCAACCCACAGAACTTGAAACAAGTGACCCTGACTTCCTGCAGCTTTGTATGAATAAACAGATTAGATTTCTATTTCCCCATGTAACTCTCTGTTTCTGAGAAAGGCTGTAGAAAGTAGGCATAAGGAGAGCCATAACAATCATACTTGGTATCTACAAAGAGTCCTTGCTAACCAGCATCGTTAGAGTGTAAAGCTTTTGAATGTATTTTTCAGTTAATATTTCTTAGCTGAGGTACATAAGTGTTCTCATTTAGCAAAAAAGCCTGCAATGCAGAAGAATAAAAGACCTTGGTTGAAAAAGCCCTAGAATAGAGAATGTTACATCTCATACAGTTGCTCAAAAAAACGTTTATTGAATCAGATGACACAGCAAGTGAATTAAAGCCCTTCGAAAAGTATATGGAGATTTAACTCAATGTTTCTCTCCATAAGTGCCCACTCATCTATGCATGTAGTGCAAAATACAGCCATAGAGAGTAGGGGGCTGAGAAGTCTTTATAAGATGCCCTCACTGTGTATAACCAAGGACAATGGCCCTCCTTTGTCTAATGTTTTATGGTAATTTGGGGAATAATACAAAGATGATTGCTCCTTGAGGCAAGGGAATGTGTCATATTCAACTCTATGTCCACAGTGCTTAACAATATGTCTGGACTATGCTGCATATGATGGACACTCACTGGATGAGAGAGATTCTGGAGGAAAAGTAAAAAGCAAAGTCATGGAGGAACTTTCCATATCACACCCTCTCCATTCAAATATTCATGAACTGATGAGGCGGAGAAATTGTTCTGCTCCGTTACAATATCTGTCCCCGTTCCCTCTTCCACACATGTAAGCAGCAAGCACTTACTGTCAGATTGTGACCCTGGGGAAGTCATTCATTTCCACTTGAACCAGCTGTTTCAAATAACTTGTGCATGTTGCGTTTACCAAAGGAAAATTATACCTTTTTTTTCTTTGATTTACTGAAGGATTTTTATTTGGAAAACATTTACTTGTTTCTTTCAGCTGCTGTGATAGATTTCACAGCAAGCTTCTCACTGTGAAAGTGGAAGCCTTGCAAATGCCTAACCTTCTTCAAGGTCTCTTGTGGTGCCAGGCAAAGGGGAGCATGAAGGGAGGTGGAAGGGGGCAGAATGTTCTCATGGAACCAGAGTTTGTGAGGGACCACTTCTGAGCACATCTATTGAAAAGCAGCCTGTAGGAGGGGAAACAGCATGGATGTAGAGCAGTCAGAACAGGGTTCAAATCTTAGATTCAAACTTTTAAGTTATTGAGTCTTTCTATTCCACCTCCATTAGAATAAAAGAGAATAAAATATATCTCTGTAGTGTGTATATAATGTTTCTAATACACAAAAGGTGCTCAAAAATTGTAGCTATTATTTTAATCATTCAGGAAAAAAAACTCTGCCTTTTTAAATAAGGAAATAATAAAACTTACACATCACTAGGGACATCATTAGGGAGCACTTCAGATTGTTTTTCTAATACAGGTGACAGAATTGCACCAACGGAGACAGCAATACTTCATACTCCACATTCTTTTTCTAAATCCAACTTGTAACAAGTAATTTACATGTCTAGGGGACAAGTTGTCTATGTTACCTAGAAATGGTCATAGCGTGCAGTAGATATTCAATAAGCATGTATTTAATAATACAATGTATAGATGAGAAGTCTAGATTGTGATGGTGATAGGCAACAGTGCAATTTTCATTAGTAAGAACTGACGAGATGCAGAGCTTTAGGTGTGATAGAATATAAACATGAATGAAGGAGCCACAGCTTTGCCCTCCAGTGTGATTTGGTAGTCAGGCCATATAGGACATGTTCCAGGAAAAATGAGTCATCTTGTGACTAGAGCATCAGATTTGGGGAGATTTGAGGTTCAATGTTAAGTGTATTTGGAAAAGTGGAATGATATGACATAATAAATGACTTTGAATTCTCAGAAACCATGGAGAATGTTGGATCCAAAGGAAAAGCTCATCAAATGGGAGCAGTTAGGAGGACATTAAAATAGTCTGATTTGCAGTTTTCCGACTATAACCCACAAGATACGAAGAAATGAGTGGCAGGGCTCTGAGATCCATAGCCTTGTTTTGATCAGAGTCAGTCTACTTTGAAATGGGTTCCATATTGAAAAAATAAGTAGTCTTGGGAGGAGGGGAAAAGATGACAAGCTCTGACCTAACATGTCAGAGGAAAACCAGGTCAAATTTGGCAGTTATTAAACAATTACAATTTAGAGTTTGGTGAAAAATTTCAGAGTGAAGAAGAGGAAAAGTCAAAAGATGTTCATAAGTTGCCCATGTTGGAATAGAGATATAATTAATCCAGGGAAAAAGTGCAAGAGGAAGAACAGGCTTAGGTGAAAAGATGAACAATTCTAGATATAGAATAAAGTGAAACTAATTACTCTGCAAAGAAGAGAACGTGTGACTTCATGAGGAAATATTTTAACTCAGGGATTCTCCAAAAGTTGTCCACAGACTTCTGCCAAATTGGATAGATCAGAATCAACTCAAGAGCTATAAAAATCACAGATTCTTGGGCCTTGTCTTTCAAGATTCTAATTCAGAAGATCTGGGGTAAGGCGGGGAAAGCCATATTTTTTCTAAAGCTGTGATGCTTTCTGATGGGCAGCCATTTGGACAGAATCACTGATCTACCCCAGGTCCTAGAATGTCCACCTGAATCCTAGGTCAAATCTGGGACTGTTTGTGCGTATTCACTCCTAATGATAAAAAAGATATATTCTAGTCTTGAAGAACTGGAGTTGTGTTTGGTTAGTCTAGTCCTTTCTGGGAGGAGGGAGATGCCCTATCTCCTTCATGAAAATCTTCCTCTTCTTGATGCTCAAGTCTGCTGAAGCCAAGTCAAGAAAACAAATTTCTTCCTATAAAAGAAGTTTAAATATAAAATTACCTTTAGCTTTTGAGGTAACTTTAAATATCACGTTGTCCAACCATCTCATTTAAGGAAACTCAAAATGTCAAAGGAACTCTCTAATTTGTCCTCTAGGTTAAAAGATGTTTATACGTCAGGATGATTTCTTATTGACTTTTGTATTCTCTATATCTATTACATTTCAGGTCATTGTAAATGTGTGTCAATCATATATGCTGTATTGAATTACCCAAAATGTTTATTTCTTCTCTCTCTCTCACACACACACATACACACATACATATGTACACTGGTATCCATCATGGCCTACGGTTTAGTTCCTGTCAGCATGATGTCAAGATTCATCACCTGCCAAATGTGGCTTAGCTGGACAATCATCTATTTTTTTCAATAGACTACTTTAAAAAACTGACGTATGAGAAATAATGAGAAATCTTTCACTAATTTGCCACTTTCTGAAAATGTTTTTATAGTTTCAAGTTTTTCAAAACATACATGGGATGAAAATTCCAAGGTTATAGAACTTCAAACAAGGTTGTCTATGATGTTTTGCCAATGGCTGTGTTGAAATTACTCCTTAAATAGCTATCAGGACAGTAGTTGGACAATTTTACACCCCAAGTAGAATTAAAAAGGGGAAAGGATATAAGGGGTTTTAAAAAGAGTGGGAAAAGTTTCAAACTTTCCTTCCAAGGAGAAGGAAGATTTTAACTGAATGACAGTGAGAAATATAATAATCTGTACCTTTACAGAGAGACTGCCAACTTGCAAAACAACCTCACAAACATTATCTCATTTTATTCTCACAATAATACAATGTGGTGGTCCCAACAGGTATTGGTTTCTTCCATTTGTAGATGAGAAATTGAGACATCAAGGATTAATCAGAGGCATTTGGGCTAAGTTACTTTCCTTACGCTTAGGAAGCTTTTGTATTCTACTTGGTTACGTATAAAAATCAACCTGGAAGGAAGACAGAATAGACACTTTACCACATTTTTTAATGTCCAGGAAAGACCACCTTTGAGAAGGTACCATGCGATGGGGTTACAAGCAACACACTCAGCCCGCCATTGAAGTGAATCTGGATGGGCTAATGACCAACTTCAAGCATTTCAAAACTCCATTTTGCTTTTGAACTACATTTTCATCTTGGTGAAGACAAAGAATACAGCATTGTCAGTCTGCTTTGGCAGCTCTCAGAGCCATAATAGCCCAATTCAATTAAAGGTCTATTCATTTCCGCCATTACCGTTACGCTAGGTTGCTCTGCATTGATGGAAGTAAGTTGAGCAGGGCAAATCCCAACTGAAGATGAATGATTCTGCCTATTTATTTATCTTATTGCTGTCTTTTGTGGATTTTCTTGGCATTCACTTCCTGAGGCTCTCAGGAGTGATTGTTTGCTAAGCGAATGGAAGAAAAATTGAAAGCATCAATGTTTACCTGACCTAAGATGTTCATGACAAAAGCTAAGACCAAGGAGCAAATTAATCGATACATTGGTCACAAACCATAGAGGCAAATATTTAGAATGTCTTACAAGTTTAACACATATTTTATACTCCTTTGGGAACATGTAAAAGCTTTGACCTTAGCCCACAACAATTTGAGAAAAAAGGAAAGGAAATGAAGTCTGAGCTACACATCTAACACACTGAATTTATGTCTGCTAATGTGAAATGTTTATTCAAGCCAGCACAGCAGAGTGTATAATCCATGGACTAGAGATGGGTGACATGAGTTCTAGATGTTACCAGTAGTTATCAGTGTGCTTATCCTAAAGTATTTAAGTTCTATGGGTTTGATATAGGAAACCAAGGCTAAAGGATTGTTCTGTGGTCAGAAAAACCTAAGATACGGTTTTAAAATCTATGAGGAAGTCCTCACCCTGCTGAATGTAGCTAAATCGTACACAGCCCAAAGCATTGATATTATGCCTCGGACCTAAAGCTTAAAACACAAACTTCTCAGACCAAGCCAATTCCTAATTGAGAGATAAGTTTAAATTTCATTTATCTTAGAGATTCTGGGAACACGTAAAACATGGTCTGTCAGGGGGGCCAGGAAACTGTAAATTCCAAGAGATAAAATCCCTCACCGTGTCAAAGTTCTAGCCTCAGTACATTCTTTGGTTCTTGATCTTAACTTACCCTCTGGAGACAAAGGAAGAAAGAGTGGGGAAGAGTGTATATAATAAGGATCATTGAAACTTTACAAAAACATCTGACAAAGTGTCAGGCATATAAAAATGTTAAATAAATTTTAGTTATTATTATCATTATTATTATTATTATCATTCTCATCTTCAACAGAAGAAGCAGCCCCAGCAAACATCTTAAAGGCTGTTAGGTAGTCTTATCAAATAGTCCCTGGGTTAGCAACTTCTACTGTAGTCTTTATTCTCAAATGATGCAAAATGAACTTTGAATCTATAAAGACATACATAAAGATCCAGTGTCTTCAACTGGATGATCCAGTGCATATAGTCTCATCAGACAAGACCTGTACCTCCCTCATGCAAAATATTTATCAAAACATGCAGTTATCTGTCTATCTCCATTCCTGTAATTGACACCAAGTGTTTCTGTGGAGCATAGGTGAATGCCACCTGGATGTTGACTTGACCAAACAGAACAGGTTAAACAAACTCTTCTCAAGCAATCTCCTCAAAAATAAATGTGCAACTCAATTACTCAAACTGAACTAGATACCCTGTGGCCACCAGTCAGTCGGGAGGCCACATTGGAGGCACTGTAAACTTTTGCCCTCTAACTCGTGAAGGTCCCACTGCAGGAAGTGGGGGGGGGAGCAACACGGTTAAAAACATTTTCTTTCCAGGGCACCATGTGTGCTCTTTAGAAGGCAATTTTTGTGTAGAAGTCAGACATTAACATGTATTCCTCCTGAAAATATGGTGATCACACTTTCAGGGTGGTCATAGAGACCTTCGTATATTTAAGAAAATAGCACCAGTAGGTTGTGTAGTCCTTAGTTGACTGAAAAGATCTCTTTAAAGTAAGACTACCCTTAGTTCCTTGGAAAGCTTTTTTGTAAGATTTAGTCATATGACCTCACCAACGTGTAAGGGAACTGAGAAGTGTAATCTTTCATATGTTTAAGAAAAATAGTACTTTCTAATTTCCTATAAAAAATACAAAAATACCTTTGTATTACATTAGCAGAAGAAAGTCATGATTGAATCATTATTAGTTCCTAATGTCTGCATAGGAAAAATAAACAAACATGACCAAAAAATACCTTTCCCTCAACTAGAGTGGTCACCTAGTTGTCTCTGAAGGATATGAGCTGTGGGTATTATATAAAACTTTCTTTCATCTTTCAATGAGCTAATCTAATAAACAATACCACCTCTCAGCCTGGGAAATATTTTGATAAATGTTTCAAAGACAGTTTTACGTATATTTCATAAACATTATCTTATTTAATCTTCACAAACTGCTGTAAGTAAAATTTCATTGTTATTCCCATTTTAAAAATAAGGGAAGGTGGTTAAGGAGAGGTCAAGAGGCTTGTCCATGGATTCAAAGCCCGTGGGCTAGGGAACCCCGTATTTTAGCTAAGTCTAGACTCTTCATCGTCTTGATATATGACCTCCTTGTAATTTCCACATATTACTAAGAAACGCATTTGACAGGTCTTATCAAATGGTCATTATCTCTTAGAGTCCTACAAGGTCAATCTCACTGCTAAAAAAGAAAAAAGAAAGAACTAGAGTATGGTCTTATTCCAAGTGTATAGACAGATCTAATTTAGCAAAACTTAGAATATGAAGACAATATTGAGAGTGAAAGGAATTGAAGACTTTGTGGTCAATCTTGGCTAGTTTTTTGCTCCATTGTGCTTCATAATTTGCATCATGAAGACTAATGAGAAGCTTTGGTTATTTGCCTTATTTCCAAACTACACAGGAACCCCATCAATATTTTAAAACCATTCTTGCAAAACATAGTAGGGCCAGAAATGATTATATTGGGGTAGAAATCATAAACTCTTGAATTATACTGCCAACGATATCTAAATTTTACTAATATTAAAAATACAGGGTAATGTGTTGGTTATATGTTAAATACTAACGATTTTTCAAAGCACATAATATATTTTCAAAGCAGTTTTATGTCTATTATCTGACTTAGGATTTCAAACATCTGGTTAGTGAGGCAAAATATATATTTTTATCACAATTATAGAGAAGGAGAAATTGTGGCAGAAGTTAAATGGCTTTATTTATTTTTAACACAAATTAACCATATGCGCTATGAGCCAGGTTGGGTGACAAAGAGTGAAATAAGATATTTCTTAGATGTCAAAGAACGTGCAATCTCCCCAAGGTGAAACAGTGAGTCAGTGATGAAACTAAACTGAATCAAGTCTAATTTGATTAACTTCTCATTAGAATAGTTTTGATGCTCTGGTTCTGATCTAGTTCAATTAAATGTGAACGCAGAGAAGTTACAACTCGAACTGGTTTGGTTCATGATTCAATTAATAGTTAATATTTTGAGACAATTAAGTACTTTCATGATTTTTTCCAGTTTTAGATTCATGGTTTGGTTGTAAGAAAGTTACTAATTAAATTGGAGCACAATTAGGAAGAAAATGGAAGGAAATAGTACAGTTGTTTTTGAGAGGTTATTATGTGCATCCCTCTATATCACTTCATCTTTAATACTCTGTGAAATACCTGTTATTATCCCAATTTTACAGATTAGAAAACTTTTTAAACATTATGCTGATTAAGTATCTTTCCCATAATCATCCAATTAAAATAGGTGAAAATTAAGATTGTTCTAATTTGTTCATAGGTTTTACGACTTTGATGCTCATATGACATTGTACAGTATATGCCTTCTATGTATATAATAGGTTGACCACTCTATATGGGCAACTATTTCTAGTTAACGTTCTATTTGTTTTCACTTAATGAGAATATTCTCCGTACAGAACTTTACGTCATGTTTCATTTACTCAAGATAGAGTGAAGCTTTGTCAAGAAACTTCTTAAAAAATATATGGCTTAGTTCACAATTTTAATAGCACACTAAATTGTTTTCTATGACAATGCTCACATCTGTATACTCTGGTAAACTCTTTCCAATCACATCTGTTTACTGTCATACAAATGTGGCCCAAATATTACAGAAGATGCCTAAAGTCTCTAGGGAAAACCAATTCAAATTCATGAAAAAGTGATTTAGAATAAGAAAGGAGTACAGAAGACATAATTTTACATCTGGATTTGGGAGAATTACCATTTAGACTCAGTGCTGACCCTGACTTAGGAGATTTGTCTTGGTATTAAGAAAGTTTTTTTGTATCACCATCATCCATTAAAGCTGGGGTGTTATTGCACCTTTCAAAACAATTGCAAACTAATAAAATCTGGGGGAATTCATCAGGTTTCTCAAGAGTTTGAATTCCACACGTGCAAACTGTCAGCTTTAAATAAGTCATGCAAAACTCTATTTAAATGATTCAGCCATGCCCTGGATATGGGAAATGGGAAATGTTATTCGGTAGTTAGAATAAAATGGTTTGAATGGCGAGGAATAGATTAAACCTGCTCAGAGTCACTGAGCAGAGATAATAAGAGGTGATTTGAAAGTGGAAATAGTCATTTGTGATGGGTCTCGCTGTTAACAGACTAGCATGTGTGAAGGCATTAGAGAACACGGGTGAAACCAGTGAGCATTCCCACATCTCTGTAAATCAGCATTCATAAAAGGTTCCTTCCCACCAGAATTTCCTCATACCTGCCCTGACTTCTATTCCCCTACCAGCAAATAAGGGACACAGCATAGAAAGAATAGAAATACATCAATAAATGCAAATCAGGAAGTCCTATGGAAAAGGCTCCCTGAAGAGATATTAGCAGGGTAATTCCTAACTGACAGCCAAGATTCATGCAAGAGAATGGTAAGGGCATGCTGCTTTAAAGATGTGTGGCAGAGAGGTTCGGTGCCCAGCTTGGGACTTACGCAGAGCTGGATTCCAACCTCACTTCTGTTCCTTTCTATCCTGTGTGTTAGCCTGATTGGACAAGTTACTTAATTTCTTTGAATCTCCATTTCCTCATCTGTGAATGAACAATAGTAACAGTAGTATATATCTCATCATGGATCGAGTTAGGTCATATATGCAAACATGTAGCACACTGCCTGGTCCATAGTAAGCACTCAATAAATGTTATTTAAAATTCAAGACTGAAAAAAAACCCTATCAAGCTTAAATAATTTTTGGACTGTTTGAATCCAGAAACAATATGTTTACCAGTATTTTGCACAGTTCACTAACCAGTATTTGTTAAAGTCTTACTGTGTGCCTGGTTCTGCCCTTCAAGCTGAAACCCTGAAGCCCCAAGACACCGAAGATATGACATGCTTCCCTAGAAAACATCTAATGTTCCCCATTCCATAAAATCCATCAAGTCTCCACACCTTGAGGTTCTTATATCTCACCATTTGCCAAATATGGGGCTTCTCTGACAACTTTCCATGCCACAAGCCCCTGGCTCTGCTGTTCTCTGGGGGTAAAAATCACTTTGCAAATGTCTTTTAAAAATTTTCCTCGCCAATTTTACACTGCCTTCTAGTGTAAAATGCTTCCTGTGACTGACAAATGTCCTTGTCTATATGCACTGGTTAATTACTTTCCAAAGCATCTGTTGCTTGTCAGGCAAACATGTTCCACATGTTTGTAAAAATGGCTTTTCTTTCTAGAAAATTCAGTGAAGACATTCAGTAATACAAGGAATGAGAAGATAAAGTCCCTCTCATTTGTTAGGCACTTCTCTAATAATCTCCTCTAATCCTTTTAGCATTCCTATGAAACAGGTAGTATTGTACCCATTTTACACACGAGGAAAAGAAAAATTGTAGAAATCAAATAATTTGCTGTGTAAATTTAACTTGAACCCACGTCTGTATTGCTTTAATATTCTTGGGGGCAATGTTTTCTGTTTTGATATTTGGCCTGTGAGAATCATATAACATAGATGTATTACCCCCCCTTTTATAAAACAACGACAGTAATAGCCGTGAGCACAACCACCATCAAAAGCACCACCTAAAATCCACAATAATTTTAGATTACAGAGTATCACTCTCAAGCCAAAGGTTCTGTATGCAGTAAGTAACCATATGGGGCAAAATAAGTATGGTGGACAAAATGAAGTGGTCTCCAAGATTCCTATCCCACCCCATGCTTCCCTTGTATAATCTCCTCCCCAGGTAGGCGGGGCTTGTGAATATGCTGAGTCATCACACCTGTGATTGAGTTATCTTACATATCAGAAAGGATACTTCAGATGTAATTAAGGTCTTTAATTAATTGATATTGAGTTAATAAAAAGAGAGGTTTTCCTGATCCAATCAGATGAGTCCTTAAGAAAGGTTCAATAGATTCAAAGTGACAGAGATTTCTCCCACTTGCATTTAAGAACAAAACAAACGTGCTGTGACCTGAACATGCAGAGATCCATGTATCAAGGACATGAGGTCAGCCTCTATGAGCTGGGGGCATTCCCTGGCCAAAATCAACAAGAAAATGGGGACTTTATTCCAATAACTACAAGGAACTAAATTCTGCCAACTCTGAAAAAAGATGCTGGATAGGGCTCATTGATGGTAGGGGAATTTGGGAGTTTCCTAAGTTCTTATTCTGGCCATAACTCACACTGGCCTAGGGAAATGTTTGAATTTCACAGATAGATAACTTTTCAAACCCAAGCATCGTATGATTTTATTGTTCCAGATAATGAAAGATTATAAGAAAGGCTGAGGAAAGAAAGCAATTTTATCAATTCCTTATCTTGAACACTTCATTTAAGAAATACATCAATTTTGACTCCAAATATGGAAGTGACAAATTTAAATTCCCTTTTCATCGTAGTTACATGATTTATGAGAAACATGTCTTTGGTAATGGTAGAGGAATAGTACTTTCCAGGAAATGCACCAGTATTGGTATTTCTCTCTCTTTTAGCATTTATACCCTCTTTTAACATTTAGAATCTCAGGAAGGAAGCATAGTATAATGGAAAGATGTTTGTGGGTAGGCAAATTACATTTCAATTCTAGCTCTGTACTTACAAGCTGAGTGATTCTGGGTTAGATGCTTAACACATCTGGATGTTAATTTCTTCATCACCTCATAACACTCCCCATGAGCCAAGCATTCTGAAAAGCACTTTATATGGATCATCTCATTCTGTCACAACAACACTTTGAGGTAGGTATTATTAATACCTCACTTTTTGATGATAAAAATAGTTACTTTCTAAGCTCTTTTAACGTTTTATTTTCTGTGTATAGCATTTTCACTTATATATTTGTATTTCTAACTAGTGTGTAATTTCCAAGGGACAGAAATTGTGCCATTTTTCATCACTGCAGACATTTACACAATGTGATGCTCAATATATAACTTGATAGAAAGAAGGAAAGAAAGGAAGAAAGGAAGGAAGGGAGGGAGGGAGGGAGAGAGAGAGAGAGGAAGAAAGAAAGAAAGAAACAAACAAACAAACAAAAAGAAAGAAAGAAAGAAACAAACAAACAAAGAAAAAGAAAGAAAGAAAGTTGCTAAAGGTGATGTAGCTCTAATTCAAAGGGATTTAAATTAGGAGTTGAACCCAGGTAATCTGAATTCACATTCTAGGTGCTTCATTATTCCTCTCTACTATCACCCTAGCTCATGGTGCCATTGTGAAAATTAAATGAAAAACTTCCTAAAGTGGGAACTCAATAGATATGAATTTACTCTGCTTTCTTCCTCTCGGAGCTGTGGGTCTTATATGTACTGGGGAATCACGTGCTAGAAATAGGGATATATTGCTTTGCCCAACTCTCAAGGGACTCATCCATACTGGAGAGCTCATTTAATGATTTAAAATGGATGAATATCCCTTCCCTTGGCAGAAAATCTATTTAAAAAGAACAAATTAAGATCAGTTACTTGATGCATTTATGGGAACTGATCCAGGAAAACCCACAAAGCAATTACTTCATTAGAGTCAGTCTTTTTCAATACTCTAAGTTACTTTTTAAATGTTTCTGATTAGAGTAGACCTTTGGTATATATTGATGTTGTTATTATCATTTTCATTACTATTAGTGAAAATAACACGAACACCTTCAAAGATGAACAAATGAGTAATGGTTTATAATTTGTAACATTTCCAAAGCGTGAACTGGAATTCCACCTGTCAGGAGACTGGTATTCATGGTAAGACTTCTAGCTCTTAATAAATGAGCAATATGAGGATATGGAGGAATTGAAACCCTTGTACATTGTTGGTAGGAATGTAAAATGGTTAAGCCGCTATGGAAACAGTTTGACAGCACCTCAAAAAGCTAAACACAGAATTACCATATGAACCAACAGTTCCACTCCTAGGTATATAACCAAAAGAATTGAAAACAGGAATTCAAACAGATACTTGTATTTCAATGTTCATTGAAGCATTATTTACAATAGCCAAAATCTAGAAACAACCCAAGTATATCCATCAACAGATGAATGGATAAACAAAATGTAGTGTATACATACAATGGAATATTATTCAGTCATAAAGAAGAATGAAGTCTTGATACATGCTACAACGTGGATGAACTTTAAAAACATTATGCTAAATGAAATAAGCAAGGCACAAAAGAATACATATTATATAATTCCACTTACATGAAATATCTAGAAGGAGTAAATTCATAGAGATAGATTACAAGTTACCAGGGGGCTCAGGGAAGACGAGAATAGAGAGTTATTGATTAATGGTTACTGAGTTTCTGTTTGGGCAGATTAAAAAGTTTTGGAAATAGATAATGGTGATGTTGCACAATATTGTGAATGTGATTAATGTCACTGAATTATACATTTTAAAATGGTTAAATTGGCAAATTTTATTTTATAAATATTTTTTACCACAAAAAAGTTAGAAAAAAATAGCATTGTGACTTCCATTTTCTTCTCATGCCAAATATAGTAACTCTCATAATGTGATACAAAGTATTTTTTGTGAGAAAAGAAAAGGACATTTTCTGAAAAATGGAACTCTAGATGAATTTGAAGGGATCTTGAACTATAACAAAGGAAATATATAACCATCCAGAGGAATATGATAAAGGAGAAAGCTTGGTGAGAAATGGTTTACGACCAAATTTAAAGATTTGCAGATTTCTCAGGAGATATTTCTGGTGAATGCTGTGGGTCTACGGTGCCACAAAAGTTTCCAGAGTTGAACTAATATCTCCATAATGATATTACCCATGGTGAAAAGAGGATTCCAAGTCAATAATTTGGGAAATTTTGGGTTACATTATATAGACCTCTTTATTACAGTAGCGACTCATATTATTTAATATGTTAATGTACATAGCAAATTGCCAAGAGAAAGATCCTTTCTTCAGTAGTTCCTCAAATCAAGTTACTGTAGAATTCATTTACGTACATTATCAATAAGACAAATATTTATCCCAAACTGCAGTCTTATTGAGGCTGCCACACATAATATCTGCTCTCTCACCAAATAGGAAGCCAGCTGTGATAAATTATATTTTTGATAAAAAATATTCATCTTCCTCCCTATATGAGCATTTCTCTTCCCCACTTTATTGATGTCTGGCTTGCTTATGTGACTTGCGTTGGATGATGAAATGTGAATGGAATTTCCTGGAAGAACTTTTAAGAATCAAAGTGTCGTAATCTTCCCTCTTTCACGAGATGAGAAATATTCCATATAGAAGCTGCTCTGTCAGCCAAATTACTGCGACATGTTCTGAATGTGGGAGAGAAAGAAAGGCAAATATTTGCGATCAGGATAGTCAACTGTGGTAGACTGTATCCTTTCTTAAAAGTATCTTCTACTTCTCTCTGTAGAAGAATTACACTTCTCTGTTCCAATAGCAGGCTTGGCCTTGGGATTCATTTGGCCAATGACATGTGAGCAGAAGTAATGTGTCTAGTGAACCAATGTATAGTGTTCCATGCCTCTTTTCCCTATTCATGACACTGTAAATATTCCATATAGAGGCTGTTTGGGCAGTTTGGGTCCTGGATTAAAGATGACACAGAGTAGAGCTATGCTTAATCTGGTGATGGAGTATGGTATGAGTGAGTAATAAATCATCATTATTTTTAAGTCACTGAAATTTTGGAGTTGTTTATTATGTCAGCATAGCCTAGCCAAGCCAGACTAATAGATCCATGAAACCCAGGATATGCTAGTTAATTATCCCTTCTCCCTGGCTACGGTGAATTGTCCAAGAATGGGCTCATAGGTCAAACTAGCCTAATTAACATCCTCTCCCAGCATTTTTCTAATTTGAAGAGCTGGTTTCAGGGCAGTAAATATTTAATCCTATTCTTCTGGGGAACGTTGCCCTTACAGAATTAGCATAGAGAAGTAGAGATTATAATGGAGAGAGAAAGAGAAAGACAAAAATTCAATGTCATTAAGGTTGAATTACTAACAGATATCATCACTCCTGAAGCCAGTTGCTCGTCTGAAATTTGGTTGCATGAGCCAATAAATTTATCTACCCCTTCATCCACCATGTTTTTCTTTTTATCGATATTTGTGTTATTTTTCCATCACTAGAAAGGAGTGTATTAGACATTGTAGGTTAGAAAATTTTAAGTAGGTTCCTTAGCCACCGGGCTTGTCAGACCTTTTTTATACACTAACAAGCCTTCTGTTTCTCCAGGAGGGGGCTATATCACACATAGTTATTCCCTTATTTTTATTGAAGAATCCATCTCCAGAAATTAATGTTCTATAGAACATGTTTTGGGAAACTCTGCTCTATAAGCAGCTTGTGGCTTCTGTCTTCCATCATGGAGGACAGAGCGCCAGCTCCGTGTAACCCAAATGAATGATGTGACAAGAATTCAAACCACTAAACAGGAAAGTGTGTTCTGAGTATTACAAGTGAGTTCATGGGGACATAGTATCCGCAATAGGGACACAATATTCATTATCACCATTTTCTGGAGAAGTCGCAAAAAGATAATGAAATTTTAATGATCACACATCAGATTAGTGACCAAAAGGCTGTGCCTATAGTTTTCTGAAGCTTCAGAAGACTACCTTACCTACCTTGCTCTAACATCCACAAGAAGAACTGGGTGTTTTCACTTGTGTTGATTGTACAACTTTATTACTATATTTACGGGATTCCTTTTAGAATAAGTCTATTGTCTACTGGCCAATTCTTTGAAATTTTTCCTCTCCATGCATTTTACTGTGTGAGTCCAAACACCCACTCCACACCTCAGTCATGGATGATTGGGCCAATCAGATTATCATTCCTTGGAAATTGTGATTAGAGTTAAAAGGCTGCTTCTGAATGTACTAGAAATGTAATATACACACTCAGGAGATAGGCACAAACATTTTCTATAGTGTGAAAGGAAAAACAGGGAAAGCAAAGTCTGCAGAGACAAAGGAGATGAGAACAGGTGTTCTGGGAGACCAAGTTTCAGGTGGCCTTATATTTTCAGGTTCTAGTTCCTTTTGAAATAAAATTGTACCCGTTACCACTAGAATAAATAAAATACAAATAGAATCTTACAACATTTTCTCCTTGTTTTTTCAGCTAGCATAAATGGGTTTCTACCACTTCAAAGTCCTCAAATGAAGACAATGGAAATGAGCTCTAGAGAAAAAAGATAAATTTTTGAAAAAATACAGAGAGACAACTGAAAGTGTTAATTTTGTTGCTTTTTTATCTATTGATTGTTTGAAAGGCAATATATAGAACTTACTAGCTATGCAAACTTTCGTACATTACTGAACCTTACTTTTCATCAGTTTCCTCATCTGTAAAGTGGGAGTGATGAGAATAGTACCTGCATCACAAAATTATACTGATAATTAAATGAGTGGATGCATGTGGTTAGATAAGAGTCAGGCATTTACTAAATGTTCAGTAGGTGTATTATTAATGTATTTTTTGCAGCTTTGTGGAAAGCTCTGGAATATCCTTTGTTTTATTCCCTGGAAGCTGCTAAAATTTATCTTCATCAATGCTTTTGGGCAATTATGATATGGCTTGTTTTCTGTGTGTGTTTATGTGCAATCACATATGTGTGCACGCTTGGGGATTAACTGTCTTGGGATTTGTTGGAGTTTTTCGTTCTTTGAGTTTAAAATGTTCATCAAATTTGGAAAATTTTTGATCACAATAACTTCAGATATACTGTTTACTGACTCCATACTCCTCTTCTTGTGAGGCTTTCCTTACACGTATGCTAAACCACTTGATTTTCCCACAGATAAGTGAGGTTCTCTTCATATTTTTGAATCTTTTTTTTTTACCTCTCTGTGCTTCAGCTTTGACAGTTTCTATTTCCATATTTTCAGGTTCACTAATCTTTTCTTCTGTAGTGTCTAATTTGAGGTTAATATCATTTTATGAATTTTCTAATTTCAGATACAGTATTTTTCTTTCTAGAATTTCCCTTTGGTTTTCTCACTTTCATGCTCATGAGGTCTAAATTATTAAACTTATTGTTATAGCTATTTTGATATCCCTGTCTGCCGGTCTATCATCTCTAACATTTCTGGGTCTGCTTTTATTCACTAATTGTTTTTCTGGATTGGGTCATATTTTCCTGCTGCTTAGAATGCTTAGTAATTTTTTTATTGAATGCTGGAATCCTCACATACGTACTACATTGTTGGATATCTCATTTCATACTATTGTTTTAAAGAATGTTGAGCTGTCAGGTAATTGTCTATTGTCTCAATCTGTTCCAGATGTGTTTTTAAGTCTTTAAAGGGAATTCTAGTGAAGTCTTTCCTTTGGAGATTGTCTAGCCATGACACTTCTGGGCTCACTCCTGAATGCTCCTGGTATTCAACAAGGACTAGCCATTTTGACAGATTGGGAGTCAGATATTTTCAAGTTCTGTGTGAGCTCTCAGAATTGTTCAGTTTACCAGCCTTTGTTCTTTGCCCCACTTCATGGAGCTTCCCAGTCAAATCTCAAGGGGGCTCCTATTTTCTTCATAGCTCCTCCTTTTCATTAAATTCTCCTCCTTTCTATAAATTTCAGCTACCTCATTTCCTCTGAACTCTTATCTCTGTCTCCTCAACTCAGTGAGACAGCCATTTTCTCCTTACAATGTCTCTCACTGTGACACTGTCTAGAAAGGCAAAAATCTGTGGCCAATTTAAGGCTCATCTTGTTTGCTTTCCGCTCTCAGGTATTACAATCTTGTGCCATCATCTGCTGTCTGAAACAGTTTTGGGTTTTTAAAATATATAATATTTTCTGATTTTTTTTACAGTAGGAGAGTAAATTGTTCCAATTTATTCCATCATTGCTGGGAATGGTATTCACATGATTATTATTGCTGCTTCTATAAATTAAGAGTAGGAAAGCATTTTATTCTGGAAAATTTAACAGTTAACCCTGTCAATTTTGTATCTGGTGTTGTCCTGCTGCCACTCTTGGAAGACTAAGCACTTTAATGATTCCATTATCTTTTCTGAGCAAAATTTGTGTTCATTAGTAAATTATCTTTGCCATAAATTAAATCAGAGATATACATGCTCTAAATAGACTTTCTTTCATAGGTTTTACGTGTTAATATTAGTTGCCTTATTGAGTGTCTCCTGTGTGTCACATTTTATATAAATGACCCCTAATTTACCTGATAGACTCTGCATAAAGTAGGTGTTATTTTTTTCATTGTAGAGACAGAAAATTTTTATTTAAAACATTTAATCAATTTACATAGCTTATGTAATCAGTAAGGTAAAGGGCTATAACGAACTCAAATCTTTCTGCCTCTTCATCTAGAGCAGGAAAAAGAAGAGAAGCTAAATTAGGGCCTAAAAGTTCCAGTCATGTGTCCTTCAGTGATATTCAAAGTGTGGTCTATAACGTGCTTCCTGTTTGAGACTGGTAATTCTCCACAATGAGGTAAGAATCTCACTTTGAATGTAAATGAATTAAGCCACTAAGCAGAGTGTTGTAGTTCTAATGACAATTATTTTTGTTGTTGTTTGTGAGGAAGACTGTCCCTGAGCTAACGTCTGTGCCAATATTCCTCTATTTTGTATGTGGGACACTGTCACAGCATGGCTTGATGAGCAGTGTGTAGGTCTGTGCCTGGGATCCGAACCCATGAACCCTAGGCCTGCAAAGTAGAGCCCACAAACTTAACCTCTATGCCACTGGGCTGGCTCTTCTATTGATGATTTTAATAGCAAAAGTTTCTCAATGAAGGAAGCTATAAATGATTACTAATTTCTAAAAATTCTGTTGCAAGGTGTTTATGTCATCATAAAATAGTAACAAACAGTTCATGTACTGACACTTGAAGCCGTACAATCTTATGCCCCCTGGTTTCAGAGTATCGAATGATTCATATAACTTTTCTGGACTTCAGGCTCCTCAACTGAAAATAAGAGATTTGAATAAGAGTAACTTGAACATCTTTTCCTCCTCTTAGCATTATTTAATGACAATAAATTACTTAGGAATAAACATATAGAACAGTGACAGGATGAAGTAAGCAAATTAATAAAATGCCTTTCATTTTCACTTTAAGGAACTAGGAAGTATCTCTAAAAATATTACATCTTTCTTATGGGTGTTTGACACATTGGAAGACTGAACCTCTAGGTAGTATGGCTGTGTCACCAGATCAACCTCAGTTCATATTCTCTTTGCCCTTTATTATCCATGTGGTTTTGAGCCATTTCTTTAATCTCTGTGTTTCAGTTTAAATTATTTGAGAAAGGGAGATATTAATGTACAGGTAAGAGAATTTTTGTGACTATTAAACGAGTCCATGAATATGAAGGTGTTAGCTCAGTGCCTGTTGTGGTATAACTGATTAACAAACGGTATTGATTATTAAATAAATTGTCTGTATGTATATTCTTCTGAAATCACATAACCCTTTTACTTTTCCCATCTTATTTTGCTCATATATTCTCTGATTATATATTACTTATTTAGTTATGTTTATCCAAAGAATTACACCATAAACTCCTTCACAACAGGTAACGTGGCTTAGGAAAAGATGTGCAAATTGTTCATGTACAATTATTATGATTGAATAAACAGATAACTTTAATTAACACTCTAAATTTATAACAATATACTACGTTTTGCTGAGCTACACATAGTGTCACTTTCAAAATTAATTCCTTGGCACCTAAGCACAACACAGCGACTTAGAGAATAATTTGAATGCTTAAGACAAAAACCTGTTTCTTAAAAAGTTTTTCCCAGCCCAGTCTGCTAGGGCTGCCATAACAAAATATCATAGACTGAGTGGCTTATACAACAGAAATATATTTTCTCACAGTTCTGGAGGCCAGAAGTCTAAGATCAAAGTGTTGGCTGATTTGTTTTCTTCTGAGGCCTCTTCTTGGCTTGCAGATGGCCACCTTCCTGCTGTGTCCTCATATGTCTTTTCCTCTGTGTGCACGCAGTTGGTTTTTCTCTGTATATCCAAATTTCCTCTTCTTATAAGGACACCGGTCAGACTGGATTAGGGCCCATCCTGATAGCCTCATTTTAACTTAATCACCTCTTTAAAGACCTTATCTCCAAATATAGGTACATTCTGAGATACCGGGGAGGAGGACTTCAACATAGGTATTTGGCAAGGGCAGGGGACAAGGACACAATTCAGCTCAGAACACTGCCCTTTCCTTTGTCTTGAATAAGTTTAATTAACTGTAGAGCCTTGAATGAGTAACTCGCAGGACATGTCTTTCTTTGGTGTGTACTTGTGTGTGCCTGTGTGGGTAAGCATGTTTAAAACACGCACGTAAGGATATGTCACATTCCAAATGGAAACATGAGGAAGACATACAATCCTGTTGTGTTTGCATCAAGTCACTACCGTATTCCTTCAGACTTTTGACAGCTACATGAGTGCCTTGGGAAGGGGGTTTGCACTGAAGGTACCATAAAATCAGTATTCAAAGGAGGATGTTTGAAAACCTCAGGATAGTGTCCATTTTACACTTGAAAATTTATGGCAAGAAATTTTGCTTTTCTCTGAGGAGCAAATCTCAAGTGATAGTTAAAGTGAGGGTCCCTTCAATCCTGTGTCCGTTTGCCTTGAGGGTGCGCTGTGTTTCCAGCTGACAGATTTTTATGTCTCTTCTTTGGAATTGCATTTCACACAACCCCTTGAATCACCACAGAGAATCACCATGATTAATCAATGATGGCCAGAGAAATGAAAGAATAACCACTTATCCGTGCCCCGTTTCCTTTGATGCAATACATATACAGTGAACTTGAGTTTTATGAGTTTGAAAGCTAAATTCGATTATAAGCTGAACTTTTTTTTATATAAGGAGCTGCTTTATCTTTGTGTTTAGAGCTCTGCCCACACAGAGATTTGTTGAAAGTGTATGGTAAAGAACTAACCAAAATTAATAACAGAATTATAAAAATTTATTTTTACAGAGACATACAGCATTAATAGAGATAATCACATTATTTTAAAGAATTTTAAAGAGTGAAAGTACTGACTAACATTTTGAAGGGTGCCAGAATACACCATCCCCAAATACACCTCTTTGACGTATAGATTATTTAGAGCTAAAGGCCATTGAGAACCAGTAGTTTTGGAAAAGCTCTAAAAACAGGACACATATTTTCCTTTCCTAAAGGAAATTTACATTTATAAAGGAAATTTCCATTTGTAAAGATGCCTCCCTGTCTCATGAGGGAAGAAGAAGGCTCTGAATAACTTTTATCTATGGAGAAGACACCATCTTAAATCTGCATGACAAACCTTACTAAACAACTGTTTACCATACTTTTCCTGGTCACCTTGCCATAACTTGCCTTCCCTACCTAGAAGCCCAAAACCTCTTTTCCTTTGTTTAGCCTAAGGTGGTATATAAGCCCAAATTCTAATCACCCTTTTGAGTTACTAATTATTGGGTGATCCCCTGTGTACATGCACAAGGCACATGTTTATAAACTTAGGTTTGTTTTTCTCTTGTTAACCAGTCTTTTGGCAGTCTAATTTACAGAAGCCCAGCTGAGGAACCTAAGATGGGTAGAGGAGAAGTATATTTTTTCTGCCCTTACAATGTTATGACCACCGTAGTGACAGAAGTTCAACTATTAGTGATTTACACTTTTAGAATCGTAATCGCAAGTGAAAATAAAATGCTGGCTCATTTCTGAAATGTTTAAACATATTTCTCATCCAAGTAAGTGGAGTCTTTGTGACACAGTTGTACTTAAAATTCCTTTTCTGGATTTCCCAGAATAGCCAGGAAAGCTATCAGCAATCATAGGATGGAGAGAGAGAGAATATCCATGCCTCTCTACATAGGTTATCCTCTTCTTCGGTTATGGTTAATTATGTTTCATTATTTATTTGTGATAGTCTTTGTGATAGCTGTTACCCATCTTTAGATGCCATCTGGATCCCTCTACATATGTAACAGTAGTAGCTTTTATAGAGAACTTATAAGAGTTTTATTAATAAATTTTGACCATATCCAAGGGAGATAATTTTTTAAAACTTTTCACTTCATCAAAAAGTGCCCTAATATGACAAAATTTGAGTACATCTTGATCTATAAACTATTTGTCCCCTCGTTTGGGTCAAATGATCTTTCACACTCACGTTTCAAGACTGTGTCCTCCATTAACTTCTTGAATTGCGATAGAATGCAATTCTGTAAAGACATTGAAATAGAAATTCCTCACTTTTGAAGGAGAAGCCATTTGGAGAATCCTAAAAAGTTAGGAAACCCCTTTCCAGGGAAATGTATATAGGTATTTACATGTAAGCTGTTGCACACAAGTTCAGGTGACAATTGTCTGATATACTTTCACTGATTTCAAATTAAAAAATTGCTTCTTAAGAAATGAATTTGCTCTAACATTTTTCTGGAATCACCTCTTAGGCTTGGTTTATGCAATTCCATAAGATCAATGTTTCTGCTTTGGTTTTGTCAAAAGTAATAAGACTTACCCATAAAAATGGACAAGCTACCTAATCTATGTTTTAAGTATAGTACAAATTATTTTAGTTTGAAATCATTGATATAAAAGCCCTAGACTCAGATCATCAACTCTAGTGTAATCAAGAATATTTATTATAAAAATAACCACATGAAAAATTGAATACTGTCAATATGTATCTCAGAATAAAAGTATATAACTTCCCACTTAGATTCTTTTATTCTGGTAATTTGTGAGCTATGATTGATTTGCTGCATGGTGTGGCATAATGATAATCAGACGATTATATATTACCATATATCAAATGTCTATTTTACACCAAGGACTGACCCAGTGACTGGGAAAAGTAAATACATACTTGACATGATCTAAGGATTTATGGGTATTACAATCAAGGCAAAATCAACACATAAACCAGTTAGAGAATAATTATGCATATCAAATTGTAGGGTAGTTAGAACACTCCTTTTTGAAAAGAGAAGTCATAGATAGAATATATTGGTATAAACCAATTTGGAGAGGTAGAGAGAAGAAGGAAGCATTTTCTAGTCTGGATGATAGCAGTATCTCACCGAAACAGAAAAGGGTATAAATTAAACATGTTAATCTTTCAAAAGCACCATGTCTACACCCCTGGCGCCTGTTGCCAAATTTTCACCCTGTCTAATATACCTTAGATTATAAAATAGTCTATTTTCTAATATATAGTTTGCTTACTTAAATGTTTCCAGTCACAACAAAATTTTGATTAAAAATAATTATCTACTTCTATTAGCCTGCTGGAGCTGTCATAAGGAAGGCCCATAGACTGGATGGGTTATGCAACAGGAATTTATTTTATCACCGTTCTAGAGACCAAAAGTCCAAGATCAAGGCACCAGCAAGGTTCATTCTGGTGAGAACCCTTCACGTGGCTCGTAGACAGTCACCATCTTGCTGTGTGCTCGCTTCTTTGTGCACGCTTTGAGAGAGAGAACTTTGGTGTCTCTTCCAACAAGGACACTAATAATATCAGAACAGGTGTCCACCCTTATGACCTCATTGGCCCCATCTCCAAATAGAGCCACACTGGAGGTTAGGGCTTCAATATATGAATTTTCCGGGGGGCACAAACATCTAGTCTACGACATTACTTTTAAGCAAATAAAACCGAAAAAGATAAGGGAGAGATAAAAAGATAGAAAATGTTGAAAAATGTTCAAAGATGTAGAGAATAATAAATGCAGCAAAGTTTTGTTTCTCCAAATTGGAGGGAGATACTATCTGAAGAAATAATACCAGAATATTCCTACTTTTTTTTAATAAGTGAAACTTCAAGTTTGAACAATCTCAAAGAATATCATACAGAATAAAAATACACCATCAAATGAGAACACAACTAGATGTATTAAAGTGAAAATTAAAAACAACAAATAAGTAAAGATTTGAAAAAACGCCAGGAAGAAGAGGCAGATTATATACCCAGAAACAAGAATCAAGTTAACATCGGCATTTATCATCAGCTACAGTTGCAAGACGACAATGAAGTAAAATTTTTAAAGTTTAAAAAACAGAATTATATGTTCCACTTAAATTATCATTAAATGTGAAAGTGAAATAAAGATGTTATCAAACATACAAGGCTTTCAATACATTACAACATAGAAATGTTCTTTGAAATTATTCTCAGATGAAGTAATCTAGTGTCTGTGAATGTTTTATGAACAGTGCAAGATAGTAAATATTTTAGGCTTTGCAGGTCACATAAAGTCTCTGTTGCAATATTATCCTTCATGTTCTTTTTACAGCACTTTAAAAGTATAAAAATATTCTTGGCTCAAGTATATACCAAAACCGGGTTCAAACTGAATTCGGCCCATGGAATAGATGGTGTAGTTTGAAGTCCCCTGAAAGAATCGAGTAAAAAGAGAAAAACAATCTAGGAAATATGAAAAGTAAAGACCAAGTAACTTAATAAAAAATTGCCATTAAAATTTAGAACCAGAATTATTATGACCCAAGCTTTTTCATAGCATGGCACATATTAATAAAGGATAATAATGGAATGACACACAAAGATAGATGGGTGAGTATGCATCGACTACCTCAAATCACCAGAACAATAAAAAATTGAATATATAACTTGTAGATCATTAACTTAAAAAATACTTTTTATAAAGAAAAGTAGGAAAGGAAAAAAAGAAAATGTGGTAAAGAGAAAATATAAGATGAAAAAAGTCCTGATATTATACATTTGTGGTAAAAAAAGATCAAGAAAATAAATAATTATCAACCTATATACTAGTAACAATATAGCCTCTGAATGTATGTGACAATAACTAATAAAAATGAAATGGAGGTAGGCTGTTAGTAGGCTGTTTTAATACAGTTCTCTCAGAAGCTGATAAAGCAGAAAAAGAATAAAATTTAGACTCTTTGAATAATGTCATTCATAAGATTTCTCTCTCTCTTTACCAAATAGTCCACAAATGCCGTCTTAAAACATGGAACAGAATCAATACAATAATGCTATAATCTGTGACTATAATGAAATAAGATTTTAAGTAAATAAGAAAAGAAGAAGTAGTTAAAAAACTATATATCTGGAAACCCGAAAAATCTAAGACTGAGTAACTTTTGGATTAAGGAAGAAATGATAAAGAATATATAAAATATTTAGAATTGAAAGAAATTTAAAATAATAGTCAACAATATTTGACCTAATGATTAAACCGAGAAATCAAAAAAGATGTAATTTTATCCTTATATAACTAGTCAGAATTAGGAAGATGTATAATTCTAAGTGTTAGCAAGAATACACATAAATGGGAGAGTATAAATTGGTACAAAATTCTGTGGATCAATTCAGTGGAACTTAATATACCCTCTAACATAGAAATCGCCACTTCTGCATATATATCCACTCCTGTTTCACAGATTTCAAAAGAAATGTAAAAGCAAGTGCATCTTGGTATTGTCTTTGATGGTAGGACATTGTAGACACCTAATATATCCTTCATAAAAGGAACTGATAAGTAAAATGGGGTGGATACATGCCATGGAGTGTTATATAATAGTCATGAGCAACAAATTAGATGTGTGTTGAACAATATAGACATACGTTAAAACATGAGATACATAACACTTTTTATGTAAATCAAAAACGTACATTATAAAATAATAACATATTTTTAAAAGACACATACTAAGCACATTATAATAAATTCTTGTGGATAAGGGGAGAAATGACATATAAAGGAAAAAGATAAAAGAGACCAGAACAAAGCGAG
The DNA here is from genome assembly GCF_041296235.1 of Equus asinus. NCBI lineage: Eukaryota > Metazoa > Chordata > Mammalia > Perissodactyla > Equidae > Equus > Equus asinus. Next base: position 7,863,978 of record NC_091806.1, on the reverse strand, counting down.
GAAAGGAAACTTTGCAAGGAACAGTGATAACAGTTTGCCATAAACTGAGCAATATAATTTAGCTTTCTGAAGCTTAAGTCTAAGAATTTAAAAAATAAAATTATAGGCCTAAAATTAATTTTAGAAGAGTTAAACTTGTTTTCTGAGACAAAAAAATTGACGATTAACTAAAGGAATAATGAACTGATCTATGGAGGTGAAGAGGCAGATATCTGGGAAAGTACTCACTAAATAGTTTGAGGTTGTGCCTTGGAGTTACTCCTGAGAGTAATTTTGGTTAAGCAGAGGAGAACTGGAGCTTTTAGAACAGAAATATAATAAGCAAATGATAAATACATGCAACGCTATAGTTTATTTGAACATAAAGAATGTGTAATTAAGCAGGTATATAAGATTTTGAGTCTTTCTCCAGTAGAACTCCATAGCTTATGAGCTGTAGAGTTAAAGCAGATAGGGGAGATAATTCAGCGACATAGATAAAATTTATGAAATACTCGGAGGCTAAAATTTGCCTGGTTGTAGAGATATAAACCACGGATGGGGAGGAAGTCCAGTATTGCAAAGAGTAGATTAAAAGTTGTCAAGTAATAAGAGGGAAAGAAATGATTTAAGGATTTGGCAGTACTTCCAGTGAAGCAGTTTTAAAATGTATTTCAGAAAAGTAATTTTAAAACTATTAAATATTTTAAGTGTGCTTCTATTCATCAGGTTTTGCTAAGTTATGCAGCAGTAACAATTTTAAAATCTCATCAGCTTACAAAAACAATAGTCTTATTTCTCAGTTTTTACATGTTGGTGGCTCCAGGTTGGATGCAGCTCTTCTCTGTTTCGTGAGTTGTCTTTATTCTAAGATCCAGGTTGAAGAAGCAGCTCCTATTTGGGACATGAATTTTTTTGTGGCAGAGGGAAACAGCAAGATGTCTGGCTCTTAAATCTTTAACGGCTCTTAAAGCTCATGCTCAGTCATGCCTACGTTATATCCAATCACATCCCATTGCCAAAGTCAGTCAATAGATCAAGTCTACCATCAGTAGGGTGGGGCTATATATTCCTCCCAGTGGAGGTTCAATAAATCTCACAGAAGCAGGGGAAAATTCTCCAAGGCCAGAGTCATCTTTCACAAAGAGAGAGTGAGAAGAAAAAGTAAGACTCTTGATTCAACTTTTATGAAAAAGTAGGCTCTCTCCTCAGTATCTTTGGTGATATCCATCTGTCAATTATGAACCCTTGCACCTTCACTCTCTGGGAACCTACTAGAAACTAGTAATGACAGCAGACCAAGGAAGTAGCAGCATACTGGTAAATTCACAAATTATTTACGAATAAATAAGGCCAAATAGAGGAAGTAGAGAGGTGGGAAGTAACGGGGTTGAATGGTTATTGCAAAAGTACAGAAATAAAAGGAATCTGGCATGCTCCTTCCTGGTGGCTGTTTCAGCCCTGTCCACCAACTTCATTGAGTCATGAAGCACTTTGACTCACTCTGGCAGTTGATGAGATCTAACATTTTTTCAATTTATAGTTGGCATTTAAAACATTATGTGTTATTAAGACCTTTCACTTTGTCCTATTGCTGTGATAATAAAAATATTATTAACATCAAAAAAGTAAGTAATGTTGGTGTAGCATCTCACTATAAACACTCTCCTATAGTTCAATTTTGTTCGCAAATCAGTCCTATCGGGGAGGGTTTCTGGTTATTCTCATTTTGCTCTCCTACCCAATCCATTCTCTCCCTGTTTTTTGCCCTGAGTAGGGTGAGGGAGGCTGACCCATAAAGAATATTTCACCTGGACTTCATGGTCTCTGGTTTACAGTCAGGTTTGGCCAAGGAGAGACAGTAGTTGGTGTAACCATCATAAACCAATTTATACTGGCCCTACTTTGTTCTATTGTATCAATAATGAAATGTCAATCAGAGATGTTTTTCACCAGCAATGAGCAAAACTTGCAAGTCATGCAGCTGGAGTATGCTCAGAAGATTGAAACCTTGTCCTCAGACGACTTCCAGCTGCCGAGGAATCAAAAGTTCCCCCAAAATGGAATCTAATGTAAAGGAAAAGCAGAGGAGGGAATCTAATAAGAAGTGAGGGATCCCTTGATTTGCAGCACACAGGACTTAAAAAATTGTTACACTCCCACCCTCCAATCAGATTCTGCCAGGTTAATGTTTTGTGTAACCACTCCTAACTCCTTAAAAATTTGTCCCCGCTTCAGCTCCAGGAGACAGGTTTGAGCCTTGTTTCCTGTCTCCTTGTTGGTCAGCCATGCAATAAAGCTTTTTCTTCTCTTAGAAGAAAGTGCTGCATTATTGGCTTCTATGTGTATTGGGCAATGAGTCTTCACTCAGTATCCCTAGGAGGGCACACGAAGAGAGAGGTCACATGATCATGGATAGAAGTTTGATCCTTATGAAGGGATCTTTGTTTTTAATTATAAGGGCATCATAAGGACTGGGCAGAGTACTTTTCTGTACATAAAAGGGACTGCTTGTAAAAAAGGAGTTATAATCCCTGCCTTCAGCCAAACAGGGAAAAAGTTATTGGGATAAATAGATAAGAAGCATTCTGCCTCTGCTTTTCAGGGATTATGCATTCTCTAATGGGAAAGGAAGAGACCTAAGCAAGTATTTTATGAGGGCTCAAATGATAAAATCTCTATTCCCAGTTGCCTTGGGTGAGATGTTTCCCCTACATCCTTGTTATGCTGTCATTATCACTATCACCATCAATGCCATTGATAAATGTTGTGCTATATAGGGATGTTAAGAATTGTTCTGGTTTTTTACAACATGAAGACTTGTGAATCTGAAACCTCAACATATAGGTGATAGAGTGGTTATCCATAACCCTCTGAATATATAAAACATTGGCATGGTCACTCAAACCTTCTCAACATACCCTAGCTGCATCTAGCTGTCTTAGATTCCTGTGTCATAGTCACAAAGGTGGACCTGTTCGGGTCAGCCAAGTTCTACCCACATCACTGCTTGACTTCATCTTAAGTTAATATTCTAATAGAACCCTTGCTACGGAATTTTCAGCAACCTATTTGGGGAACGAGTTGGGGAGAAGGGTTACTTATGACAGCTTTTTTCTCTTTTATGCCAACCAAAGCATTGCAATATAAATTAGTCCTTCCAAACTGCTTACTCCCCATAATTAACTCTGCTCTAGGAATAGGTGTTTTATAACTGTTGCAAATCAAAGTTCTATGCCCCTGAAGTATTCACTTGCCAGGAGACTGTGACATCTCGTCCATTAAATGGGTGATGTTTAAAAACAGCCTCTTTTCCTTTTCTTTCTGAAAGATTGTTTCACTGAACGGCCATTGCCTTGAGTTGTATCGAGGGAAATGGGAGTTGAATCAGCAGCACTCGTACAATGTATAACTCCTGTTGCTCTGCTCCCAGGAGCATTAGAATTTGCATGGTTTAGCAGGCTGGAGGATGTCATTATAGAACTCAGAGTAGGTTGACAGCATCAGAATGTCTAAGGGTCTACTAGGCTCAGAGTCTCCATTTTTCAGGCATTTTCTGCCATTTTTAAGGCAGACAGTGCTTTTGAGGACAACGCTAATAGTCTCTAATTCCTTGAGTGTTCATTGTGAAATGCTATTATCCATGCTAAGGCAATTTACTGTTAATATGGATGTAATACACAATGCTATCAAAATTTCCACTGTAATGCAACCTTCATAAATGTCTATTACCTTTTCAACAGCTCCTGATTCCATAGTTTGAAATAACTGCGTTGAAGATGAGTGACTATTATTTTGTGAAGCACAGTAGCGTATAGCTGCGAATGGAGTGGGGGCTGAGGGAACATTAGTTACTAGCAGAGACCATCCCTTCATCACATGGGCGTATGGCACATGCCCAGGTAGTGCAAGTCACACGAAGTGCATCTCCTAATTATCAGACACTCAATAGCATAGTAAAACCTAAGCCCCTAAAGACTTGCTCCTTATATACTTCAATTTCCTGCCAGCAGCTCACTATGTTGATTATGTCTGGTTAGATGTTCCTGCTTTTCACCTCTGATGAAAGCAGCATTATTTTGTCCCATCAGTTGTTTCAGTCAGGAGTTAAGAAATTTTCTGTGCTTGAGATGCAAGATCAAGTTAATCAGAAATTAACGTTAACCAATTTGAGGGATTTTAACGCAGGGATTTGGAATAGAAGAATTCATCTTTGAATAAAAACAATTCCAAAATGCAGATAATTAAAATTTTATCTTGATTTTACAAATAGATTTGAAGAAGCAGGACACCCGTGAAAAAAGCACTAAATTTAGGCGAATGGCTTTTTTCCATTCTTTTACTTGTTCAAATCCCCTTCTTCATATTCATTGGCACAGTTGACTTTTGTTTTTATACAAGAGTCCGTTACTCTCTCCCTTCTTGAACTATGAGCTCCAGGTAAGAAAGGAAGCTTCATTCACCTCTATACCCCCTCCAGTACCTAGTATGTTATTTTGCACAGAATAAGTGTTTAAAACTGTTGAATGAAAGTAGGATTTAAGTGGTGGTAATTTGTATTGGCTCAATATAGCCCACAATCCTGAAACAAATAAGTGAACATATATTTTGTTTCTTAACAAGATCCTCTACTCTATTTACATTAGATCTCCCCTGACTTCCTTAAGGTGTATTTTTACCAATGTTAGGATTACTGCTATATTCGATTGTTCTGGCTACTCTCAGACTTATGTTTATCACTCAAAGAAGGTTGCATAACATTTCTTGTGCCAAGCCTGCAGAAGTTGGTTAATAAACCAGAGGATGCTCTGCACACATAAATCCAACATATCAGCATTATCCAATTTTCAATACACAGAATATACTCACATCCCATTTTTTTGGAAAAAAATAATTCTTGGCCTGAAAAGCAATGCAGATAGCTGTTCTAAAGTTGCAAATATTTGCTTGGCACTGACACTAGATTTATTTAATGCCATGACTTTAGCATATTTTAATATCTTCTCAACATAAAAAAGACTGAAAGAGTTCGGTCTGCTCAAATAAAATGATGAATAAATAAATATAGCAACTAATAATAGAAAGAAATATGACATAAATAATGGTAAGCTGGAAAGTAATTGTAGAAGTTTATGGTTATTGGGCTGAATCTAATATGATATTAAATTCCTACTGGCACTTCAAGAGCTGTCCTAACTAATCAATTGGTAATTGCAGCTATGATTACTGGCTGTGATTATGATTAATTGCCAATTTTGATTGATCCTCCAATAATTCTGGCATGTTCTTCAAGACAGAATCTCTGCTGCATTAAGTAGGATTTGGGAAGCAGAGTTATTAAAAGCAAATAATCAAACCCTTCACTTTCATTATGGATCTGTCCTCAGGGGACAAGATTTGTGATGGTGGAATCATGGATAGATTCACAGTAGGGGAAAGCCAAGAGAGGACAACATTATGCCAGAGAATATTTTAATAAAATAGACTCATTGTGGAGATGGAGTGTACATTTTATACTGATTCATTTACTTCAAGCTTACACTCATTACACCCCCTACTAGTTGAGACTACTTTCATTATAACAGCGCAATGTCTTTAGCCCAGTTCAATCACTACGTTTTCTAGTCCTATGACGAGTGAAAATGAATATCTCTGTGCGTTTCCAACTATCACTAAAAAAATGGTTCATTATCCAGTTCTTTAGGCCAGCACTATGAACGTAAGGTCACAAACAGAAGAAAGATTTCTGGGATTGCATAATAGATGAGAAATTCTTGAAAGTCATTTTCTCTAACATGTCATTAACCTGGTGCCAGGTGGAGGTGCATAGCTATATTAACAGGGAGCAGTGGCACTTTTGCAGCTGAAAAGAGTGGCTTGTTACCATGAGAGCTCCCCAAAGCACAAGTAGAATTTCTTTTTGAAGAGCCTCACACTTCAGGCTAAAGCAGTGAGCTCATTGGAAAGTACTGAAAATCAGGCTCATTTTCAATGAAAAAGGAAAGGGAACCAGAATATATGTGCCACAAGGGCAGAGTACATGTCTTTTATCTCATGGCTCTGCTGTAGCCTGAGTGCCTTTTCAGTGCCTACTCCAGGGTGGAAATCCAATAAATAACTAAAGTATGAATAAATGAATGAATGAACACTCATACATACTCCCAAAGGTTGAAATTTGGTGTGTATTAAGAATTGACTCAATATACACATCTATATATTGCATTAAATACATTCTATTGCACTGTATACATTTAATCCTCCAAACAACCCTATGAGGAAGGCACTATTACTAATCCGATTTTAGAAACTTGGAAATTTAGTATTAACCTTAACAGAAAGGTAAATAACATGGTTAAATCCACGTAATTAATAACTGACAGTTGAACAAAGGACTTGAGCTAAGCTCACTACAGTTCCAAAGCTCATGCTTTTAACCATTATGATATTCTGTCTAATTTTCAGAAAAAGGCTAATTGCATTTTCCCTATCTTACAGAGCTACAGCCCAGGTCACCCAAGTTTATAGCAGAGTTTGGACTTGAACCCATCAGTCAGTCTCCTGCACTCTCTGTCTCTGTCCCATCTTTGTGTTCTGTGTATTCACTTCCCTAAAGTGGACGCTCTGCTTGAAGACTGATCTTCCTCTGTCTCTGCATGATGCCCCGCTCACTCCCAACTCTGTGGCTGGTATACGGACTTGTATTAGCTTCCTGTTACTACTATGGGAAATTACCACAAGCTTAGTATAGTTCTAGAGATTTTAAGTCCAAAGTCAGTAACATTGGGCTAAAGTAAAGATGTCAGCACAGCTGGTTCCATCTGAGGCTCTACGGGAGTATCTGTTTTCTTGCCTTTGCCAGCTTCTAGAGGCCATGTGCATTCCTTGGCTTGTGACCCCTTACTCAATTTTGAAAGTCAGCAGCATAATGTTGTCACCTCTCCTTCACTGACTGCTCCTGTCTTCACATCACCTTCTCAGACTCTGAGCTCCCCTTTTATAAGGAGACTTGTGGTTATACTGAGCCCACCCAGATAATCCAGAATAATATCCCCATCTCTAGATCCTTGATTTAATCACATCTGCAAAGACTCTTTTGCCAAGTAAGGTAGCACTGATAGGATCTGTGGATTAAGACATGGACATCTTTGAGGAGCCATTATTTAGCTACTGTAGTACATGGTCTCATCTGGAACGTCTTTGCCTTCCATTACCTAAAGCCCGACCATTTTCCCACTCCTGGGATTGGATTAATAAGATATCTGTAATCTAAAAAGGAAAAAGAACCCGAGTTCAGGTATTTTTCATGACAGTATTGTTTATGCTAGTTAAATTTCGGAAGCCATATGAATATCATTTAATTAGAGACTATGTAGTTCCTGATATAATTATGAAAATGAAAACTTGCTTATATTTTAAGTAAAGGAAGCAACATACAAAATAGAGTCATCTTTGTAATATTTATGTATTTGAAAAAGTCTAGAAGAAAATATAGGAATTTGAGTTTAATTTATGGGAAATTATGAGCATTTTTCTTTCATTTTCTTCAGTATTGTTATCCTATTTTCAAGTTCCTATCCCCTGCATGTTTCTGTTTTTATGGGGAAGTCCAATAGTATCCTGTTACCTACTTTAATTTCCTAGGTCTCAGTTTTAAAACTTTAATAACCAAAGAATGTTTTGGCTTATTTCTATTTTCTTTTTATTGCTATTTATGCTAACAGAAACTATATAAACTCACTCTTGAGAAATAGTGCCACATTTAAAATTTTGGTGGCCTGCCTTAATCTAATAGACACAAGAAGGAAATGAGCCAAATCGTTTTTTTTTAAAATTTATTTTATTCATGGAGTTGTGGAATTGTGTATTTGAAAGGACTCTAGATTTGTCAAAACGTGTTTCCTAGAGGGCCTGGTCTCTGGGATGCCTCGGAGACCACAGACAGGAGCTGGGGATGCTGTCTGAGCAAGACTTTCACCCTTCACTCCTGCTTGGACCAGAGCAATCTAGTCATTATTTCACCTTTTTGTTTGCCAAAGGATTCTTTGGTTGAAATATGATGGAGACTATTGTTTTCATCCAAACTTATTATGCTGTAAATGAGGAAGCAAGTCCCAGAGAAAAGAATGATTTGTCCCAAAGTCACACAGCAAGCTACAACCTAAGGCTTTTGACCAGACCAGTTTCCTTCCTACACGCGCCTATAATTGCCTTAGGAATACATGGAAATGAGGGTCTTTTTTAAGAATATCTTGTCTGATATCTAAAAAAACAAATACCAACTGCCTAATGATCCAGACGGTTGGAAGTTCTACATTGTTTGTTATTATACAAAATCATAACATCATTGAATGTTAGAGCCAGGAGGGATCATTTTCCAATTCTCTCATTTTACAATTAAAATCCATGGAAGTTAAGTGAGGTTTTCCACACTTCTTTCCTTTGGTGTCAGTTGTTGTTGTCACTGTTGTGTTGTTTTTTTTTTAATTTTCTTAAATGAACATCTGTATAATTATTCAAGTGTAGCCTTTTTTGGGGAAAATAACTATAATAAGTATTGCCAGGATATAATATTCAAGTAGTAAAACTTCAACTGCTGAATAACTAAGAGCTGAGAAAGGGAAAATAAGAACTAAATTTGCTTATCAAATCAAGTCTATCTTCAAGAGTCTTCCAATACATGTGATGGTTTCGGAAAGAACTAGTCTAGTCCAAACGCTGCTTTGACTTAGAGGAGCCATTTCTCTGAGTAGGAACAGCAGTGAATTCAGTTCACTTCCTAAGGAAGTAAAAGCTATGCTCTTCAGGATTCTGGAAGAGAAGATGTTGCATGCACTGCGTGGTCAGCCGAGCCCTGTGTCTGATCAAAGTGCTTACTTGGGTATGATTGTGGCTGGAAAGAAAACTTGAGATTGCTGTGTCCTAGGGGTTAGAGAGGCACAGTGGAGGACAGAACTCCCACTCATTGAGCAGCTTCTTCATCTTGAACCTTTCCCGGATGTGAAGGGTGCTGGACTCCTCGTTCTCCATCCAATAAGATCGGTCACTCACTTCCTCTGTGAATTTGTTCAGTAGCTAAAAGGAATGAGTGCTTCAGATAAGAAAAAGAAAAGGATTGCCATTTGGAAGGTCTTGTGCTGGGTGCTTTACATACTATATCTCAGTCAACACATAAGATACCTTAAGGGATAAATTTTTGTATCAGGACTTTCTGTTGCAAGTGACAGAGCCATAATGCAAATCATGTTAAGCATATATGGGAATTGAAGATTCTAGGAGTATTATGGGCCTTAAGGAATGTGAGTCTTTAGACACTTTCATTTCCATCTCCTTCTCTCTCTCTTTCTCGTCTCTTTCTCTTCATGTTGTAGCACCATTCCATGCACTGCAGGATGAAATAAGCAACTTGGCCTTTAGGGTTTAAATCACTTGAGTCATTCAGAGGATGCTGGTTAGCCTGGCTTGGGTCATTTGACCATCCTGAAGAAATCTTTGTGGCTAAGGAGACGTATTAAGTTTGGTCAAATCTACATCACATGAACAATGCTATAATAAGGGGCTAGAAGAGGACTGGAAGGGACAGATCCATGGAGATTATGTTAAGTGAGGGAGGAGCAGTCTCCCAAAAAGAGTGGACTTCTGCTAACAGGAGAGATAGAAGGGCTAGTAAACTAGCAAATGTAAAGAAATGTCCACTAGAATGTGTTTTTTCCCCAGGTATAAATGAGTAAATAAAGTGTCAGGTTTAATTCTGCTTTTAAAGTTTGTACAACTAATACATACATGATAGATCAGAATTAGAGCCCGGTTTTATCTGAGTAGAAAGTCTGTACTCTTTCTGCTATAGGCCCTGTGTCACTGCAATTTTCATAAACCTTTGAAAGGGATAGCTTTTCTTAAACATTAGAACTATTATATTTAATTTAATAGTAGAACTAAAAATTGCACTATCAAGTTGCAGGAATTATTTTGGGGAAAATACACAATGTCTGTTTCCCTGGAAATTGTTTAGCAAGGAACATGGCTGTCATTAAGTTTTAAAATATTTTAGGGGGCCAGCCCAGTGGTGCAGCGGTTAAGTTCACACGTTCCACTTCTCGGCAGCCTGGGGTTTGCTGGTTCAGATCTCAGGTGCAGACATGGCACCACTTGGGAAAAAGCCATGCTGTAGTAGGCATCCGACATATAAAGTAAAGGAAGATGGGCATGGATGTTGGCTCAGGGCCAGTTTTCCTCAGCAAAAAGAGGAGGATTGACAGTAGTTAGCTCAAGCCTGATCTTCCTCAAAAAAAAGTTAATAATAAAATATTTTAAAAGGAACATCACAATCTTTTAAGGCCATTAAAGGAGTCTTTTAGTGGCTTAAATTCTTTCTTTTGCACAGTTTAAAGATTTTTCTCACGTACACAGCTCATCATCAAAAACTTACTGTCTTAACTATTCAAATAGTAAGACAAATCTTCCATTCCTATACAATGCTTATCAAATTTCAAATTGGTCCACCTTTTTGGCATGGGGAAATTTGGACAGAGAAATCAAAATAAAAAAATATATATATATTTGTTAATAAACTGATAAAAACCCTGTATCTTTGGAATTCACGTTAAGGGATTTATCCTACAGAAATAATCAGATAAGTTCATAAGTTTGTTCTCACAAGGATTCTTCAAAGCGTTAGAGGCAATAGAGAAAATAGAAAATAATCTGAACACTCAGTTATTGAGGATTGGCTAAATAAACTATGATAATGACAATACCAAACATTTGTTGAGTACATGCAATGTGCTAATTACTATACATACTATTCAAGGCACTTATTTATTTTATTTAATTCTTACCAACAGCAACGTACTATTGACACAAATAATCAATAATCATTCTATTTCAAAAGAAAAGAAGAGAGTTTTATTCAAGCAGTACTGAGTACTCTAACCCGGGAGTCACAAGGGAAGAAAGCACTCCAGAGAAGAGTGATTTCCAGCACAGTTATATATTATTTCAAAACAAAAATACATACATCAAGTATGATAGGAGTACCTTCCTTCAAGGAGATATTCATTATAGATTAGCACATGCACAGCATCCCTTCAATATGACCCTGGCACCATAAGAAGGGAGACGTTGAGGCCTGTCTTCAAAGAGTACACTCTTTCCCTTAGGTTAAAGCAGATGCACAATGTATGTTTGACAGGCTGTAAGTCAGTCTTCTTTGGTTTAAATCAGTTCAGGTTCTTGTTTGAACCAAATCAGGTTCAAACAAGAGTGGCTTCCCATATACTTAAAAATATAAACAATTTTTCTTACATTGCTAAGAAGTAGACATTATCATTATCTCCATTATCTTCTTCTTCAGTTAAAAAAATAGAACAAACAAGCTATGATTTGGAGAAAGTAAGCTAAATGTCAAGAATACTTATCTTGTAATTAGCAGAGCCAAAACCCAAATATGATGCTAAAAATTATGCTTCTAACCACTATGCAATATTCCTGTTTATCTGTTCAATGGAAAAATATTCCATGATTAAAAAAATATTATATAGATGTATATAAAGATGCAAAGGTATTTATGAAAATTATTAGGTTATAAAAGCAAGTAACAACTGAGGATCCAGATTGAGAACGTTGTTTTATCTTTTTACTTAATATTTACTTGTATGCACTTATATACACTAACTCGTTATGCATGACTATCCTTGTATAGTGAATACAGGCCATTTTTACATTCCTTATTTTACTTCTCTGTAATGAATGAAGTATTTATAATAAGCATAAATTAATTCCATAATTATAAGAGTAAATGGGTTATTTCCATTTTGGAAAAAAGTAAAGAAATAAGTATTTCGCCCAACATTTCTGATCTCATGCCATCTACCTTGATAATTCACCTTGACAGATACTCTAGTCATTGGGATTTGGATGATTCGTTATTTGTACCAAAACTTCCCAACAAGAAAGATTTTATACCTATGATACTAGGTATCTGGTTAACAGGATAACAAGATCGAATCCTTAAAGTGGAAAGCTCCAGTTTGTAACTGAGTCTTAATGCTTCTACTTGGGAAACATCAGCAAGGGCTAAAAATAATTTTAAAAAATGAATTAATCAAATATTTTTCAACTTCCAGGAAGATTCAGAATTAATTCAACTCTGGCAAATGATTAGTCTTTCTGCTTAATCCCCTGCTGAATTCATATCTTGCTAATCCTGTGCTATTCTGTGAATGATTACAAAGCTCTGACTCACTAATACTCTAATATTAAAAATAATAATTATTCCCTTGACCAAGAGTACTATTGAAAGACTGCAAAATATTCCTCTGCATTTTAAAAATGGAGAAAAACTATAAAATTATTTAAAAGAAAAGAAATGGCATTAATTGAATCATTGACTCTATTAGACAATTTTGAGAAGTTTTCTGTCTTTTGTTTCTGAAATTGTGAAGAGAAGTTCTGAGTTGTATCTGGCCTTCTTCCAATTGCAGTAGTACTGGGAAGACCAAACAAGGGTCAGAATCACATCCAAATTCAGCACCTTCCATTGACAGACAACTAATGGATAGGAAACATGTTTTTTTCATGATGTAAGAAAGCTTTCAAACAGGATATCTAAATAGAGTATGGCCTTGGGTTTTACAGTGACATGCCACAACACCCATCCCCAATGACTTCAGGCCATTTTTCTCCTTCCTGATATCTCAAGTCCACAGGGATTCTTGCCCCAAATCCTTGAATAACAAAGTAGCTTTTAAAATGCTTTTGAGTTTTTTGGCCTAGTTGTTAAATCTGATGCCGTCATTTCATGAAAAGTGAAGAGGAGAACAAGGACATTCAAAGCTCTTAAACTTTGGATCCTAATTATATTTATAAAGGGACAAAAAAATCCCCTCTGCCTTTTCTCTAACACTCAATTCCCCACTATCATTATACACAATACGTATCTTTTTTTTACAGAAATATAAATGCTCACATCAGGAGACCAATAGATTGAATCTTATTCTGCTTTGAGATTTATGGTGGAATTTGAGATCTGCTGATATAAGAAAAGGAATACACAATAGACTGAATTGATAACTTCTGATAGGATGTAGGCAAGAATAAAGGTCAGGGTCAATAATTACAGCTTTCAGACCTGAAGGTTTGCAAGTACTCTCTCCGCTTTAGGATTTCCTGTCCATCTAGGTTCCTCCCAACTCTTGACTTTCCTACTGTAGACATTTCTTTACTATCTGGAAATTTCTTAACCTTGCATATACAACACTGAGAAAATAGTTCCTTTGTATTGGGGTATTTGTAACAGAGCTATGGCAATAACAAATCTGAAAGGGACTTTGGTGATTATCCCATTTGAAAACTTATTAATACAACTATTTTCTCTCAATCATTGATAAATTCAGGACTAAAACCAACATCTCATAATCTACAGTCCCACCATCCTCTTTCTGTCTCCTCCTTGTCCAGCTGTTGCTCGTGGTCAATATAATGATACATATTATATATGAGTTTATCAGTTTGCAAACCTAAACTAAACACAACTGGCACCCAGTAAAGTCTGGTCTTTGTGTAGAGTCAACCCGAGGGAAGAACAATCCAGTACAAAAGTACAGCCGAAACGATTCTAATGTTTACTTGGTCTCTGGAGAAGATGCCAAAGGGTAGATGGCTGGTGGGTGGGGGCAGTAAGAGGCAGAGAGAAGACATTTTTAAGCATTTGTTCACAGCTGGGGAAAATATGGCCCCTCCGAGAATATTTGGTAATGACTACAGACATTTTTGTTTGTCCCAACTAGAGGGCTGCTATTGGCATCTCTTAAGAAGAGCCCGGATGCTGCTGAGTATGCACATGACAGCCCCTTCCACTCCCAACAAAGATTTATTTAGTCCAAAATGTCAAAAATGCTGAATTTGAGAAACTCTGTTCTTAAACATATTTTTAAAAACCCTCTCTCCCTGTTTTTATCCATATCACCTGTTGGCCTCTCAGAACTTTTCTCCCTTTCACTTTCAATCCCCATCACAGATTTTCTTAATGCTAAAAAGGACTCTATTCTTTTATACTTCTTTTCTTCAGCTTTCTTTGTATTTTGATTGGAATCTTTATCTTCACACTCCATTTCTATTTCCTTTCTTTCACATTATAAAATCCCCGAAACCATGGTACAAAAAGCAGAAATCCTTTTAGAAAGACAAAGATAGGATTATCTTCAGTAGGCAAAAGAGAGGAGAGAGAAGGTTGTGGACATTTACACATCTATCATGTTTATCACTTTATTATATCTGCAGCTTTATACACATCATACACACCTTAAATCACCAGACTTCCCTTGTGTATGTGGCAAAAACCAGAAAATGAAAAGAAAGCACATGAGGGAGGCAAGGATTTACATGGGGATTTTAGGCTAGATATCAGGATGAGATGTCCAAGACTACTGGAAAATTTCATTGGTTCACAAAGTGACCCTTCACTGAACTGACTCCAATCCCAGTTTCATTTGGATTAGGATGAAAAGGTGTCATCTTTAGGCATAATAAACTCCTTGACTCTATATTCTCATGTAACATGAAAATAGATAAAGAAGGGAATTTTATGAATTGATGCAAATGAACAATTGAAGGGGGAAAGAAAACTTTCTTTCTAGAAGATGGGGATGTGTTCTTTGCTGTTATCAGTTGCAAAAACTTATGAAACAAAAAGCTTAAAGTGTTTAAGAACTATATGAGCCTACCAATAGGTAGGTATTTCACCTGGTCATTTTAATATGTTATGGAAAAGGTACTCTAGAGAGTTTGGTTTATCCAGAAAAATGATAACCTAAGGAGAAGGATATGAATGAGTCCATTATTTTTAACCCTGCTCATTTTTTGATATATAAAAGATTCCGAAGTATACGTTTGCATTATGCTGATAATGAACTCTAGACGTAGAGGTTTCTCTTTTTTTCCTCTTATTATTCTTAATAGAAATTTTGAAGTCAAGAATTCTAGAATAAATTATGGATCATTTGAATGTGAGTATATAAGTACAGAAACTTCTGAAAAGCCCTTCATAAACAAAGTAAATATTAGTTAGATTATAACAGAATGTTTAATAATCCGTTACACAAGTATTTAATTATTTTGTAGACATTAAAAACTGTGTTTTTGAACTATTTAGAAGAACATGGGGAAAAAGCAGTGTGCAAAAATTATCTGGTTCTAATTTTATCAAAAATAAACATATATACGTATTTTTTTAAGAAAGGGAACTTTTATAAAAACTCCAAAATGGTAATTTTACCATTATTTGTATGATTATGAATACTTTTTACTTTTTGTTGTTTGCATACTTTGAAAATTTTTCTGCAATGAAAAGATTTTACTCTTAAATAAGGGGAAAAACGTGAATGCTATTTTTAAAAGGATCCTGTAGAGAAATTTTTCTTTTTCTTTATCTAATGCATTGCTAAAACGATTTTCATATCATTTCCATCCACTCTATCTTGGAAAACAGGGAGGAAAATACATTTATAATAAATGAAGGCAGCAAACAACAAAATGTATCCAAATCCATAAATCCTTTTGCTTAGCAAAGGAATTTTTGCAGTTGCAACAGTTGGAATCAATTACTGTAGCCTTTCATATTGTAATGGCGGTAGAGTCTCACCTTTAGGAGTTGGAGTTTGGGAAGAAGCCATTTGCACTGGGCAGAGGGGCCAAGGAAAAAAAAGACCAATTTTGATCACAAATGAGTTCATTTCAAGAATCATTGTGCTGTTACCCTGTGCTTGAAGATAAGCAGTTTAGGTGGGCTCATGATTTAGCAGTCTCTTGAGACCCTGCTGTCTAATTAGCATTGCTCTCAAAAACCTGAGCTCAGCTCATTTCTCATTGGGCCTGTAGGAAAGGAAGGTGTATTTTTCTCTACTGTCAGCATTCTGCTAGTTTTATTAGTCCTGTGCTATACATGTGACAAATGGGAATTTATTTTTGGCTAAGAAAATTCAATGGGCAGGAATTTGGCTAAGATAATGATATCTTCAAAAGGGTCAAGAATATCACAACTTTCTAATGCCCAGGACCAATTGACAGACTATCTCTGGTGTTTTACTTTTGCAAAACTTTATTTGCATTGGTTTTGCAAGGGAGCATGCACAGCTTGCCACTGGGGTCTTATCGAAATCCTTTCATTACTGAAGTCCATTTGAACCTTGAGAAATATTGCTTCTAGTAGTAATTGTCTTCTTCTTTGCACCTCGGGAAATAATTAAGCATACAAAACCTACAAGGGACCACTTATAATGAACCCATTCACATATGAGATGAGCACGGCAGTGCAGAGGTCTCTTCTAACCTACAAACTCTTATACCTAATGGCCTACTAGAAATCTCCACTTGAATGCCTCACACACATGTCAAGTTGAACTAAACATTGAACTGTTTCTTTCTTTCTTTCTTTCTTTCTTTCTTTCTTTCTTTCTTTCTTTCTTCTCATTTTATTGTGGTAAGAGCACAACATGAGATCTATCTATCCTTTTAACAAATTTTTAAGCACACAATACAATATTGTTAACTATAGGCACAATGATGTACAGCAGATCTCTAGAACTTATTCAACTTGCATAATTGAAATGACTGTTGATGAGCAATTCCACATTGAACTCTTGATCTCCTAGTCTGTTGTTTTACCCATCCCAGTGATAGTTCTGTATTATCAACTCAAGCTAGAAACTTTGAAATTCTTGACAATATCCTTTGGTTGGCACCTACATCTGGTTTATCAGCAAGTCTTCCCCCACCCCACCCCAGGGAAGATTAGCCCTGAGCTAACATCTGTGCCAATCTTCCTCCACATCATATGTGGGTCACTGCCACAGCATGGCTGATAAGTGGTGTAGGTCCACACCCAGGATCCAAACCCACGAACCCAGGCTGCCAAAGTGGAATGTGCCAAACTTAACCACTACACTATGGGGCGATCCCTAGTGAGCAAGTCTTTTTGATTCTATCTCCAAAATAGATCTAGTGGCTGGCCCCTTCTCTCTATCTCTACTTTCACCCTCTTGTTTTGTGACACCATCGTGGCCACTCTAGTTATATGAATTGGACATGCATTCTTTCCCCATTCTGATCATTCCCCATATAGCAGCCAAAATACTGCTTCCGAATCACAGTACAGATTTAACCGCTCCCTTGGCCACAACCTATCAATATTGCCTCATCGCATGTAGATTAAAACCTAGATTCTTTAATATATGGTTCATCATCTCTACATGCCGCACTCCAGTCTCTCTCTGCTCCTTTTGTTTTCTCAAACACAGCAAATTTTTATGGCATTAATGCCCTTCTCCAGGTAAGTTTACGTCACTTGGTTTTTGGCTAACCATCTGCCTGTTCTTTAAGTTACAACCAAATGTTACTTTCTACACACAGCCCCAAGTGAATAAGTGAATACTTCAGATTGTGGATTGGAGGGCAAACTTGGCCAGGAGCTTCAAAGGACTTTCCTCAGCAATCTGCATGAGCAAAATTAGGAGTTGAAACTTAGGCTCGAAGCCTCTTTGAGTTCCTGCATGAGCTAACCCAGTGTCCACCACTCTAGCACCAGAGGTACAGCTCTGATAAATTCTTCGACTCTTTACCCTACCGGGATAGTTTGAATGTGACTCCTTTTGGTGTTAGTAATAATTCAAGACTCTAATTACACCATAAATCAAGTCTGGCTGCTCAAGAAAAGTATAGACTTTGGATACAAAGTATGAGTTATTTTTATAAGGTCCTTATGTTTTCAAAAGTGGGGCAGAGTGTTGTTTTAATGGCCCAGCCATTACACTGAAGCATAAGAATAAATATAAATTGTGCTTTAGCACCTGCTGAAATCCAGGCCTTGATGTTACCTAATATTTGATGCATCATCATAAGTTGCCCTCATTGAAGAAGCCACTTTGAGTTATACAACCTGCAGAGATTTGGAGGCGATGCCTATAGACACAAACATAGTTTTATAGTGTGTTTCCTTTCTGCATTATTTCAACTCCTACACTACTTACATATTTATAGAAGCCTCTGGTGATTCTTAATGATGTTGTTCAGTTTCACTTCTTAATAATTTCCTTGGTTTTATGCAAACATTCCTGCTGTTGATTATTCTCTTATTTTAATTATGCCATATTCTAAGCAGTGCTTCTGGCAGTGGGTTGAAGTCTTCCCAGCAGTACATCACAGGTGAAAACACTTTTCTAAATTCCATTAGAGTAAAATTCCTTTCCTTTGCACTTTGGTAGGAGTAGGTGGGTAAGACACTATCAACACTAGAAAAGATATATTACTTGACTGTAGGAGCTGATGGCCAGCTGTAATGAGTTACCAAATACAAATTATGGTAACTAACACGTGTTGGAGACGTATGACATGCAGAGACTGGGTTATGTGCTTTATGTTCATTCTTGCACGTAATTCTCACCAAAACCTCTGAAGCATGTTATTAATACTCCCATTTGACACACATGGAAACAGAAGCCTAGACAATCTCAGCACTGTGTCCAAAGACATGCACAGCCGAGCAACCAAAGAAAGGAAGCCTCGGAGACAGCCTCGTGGTGGAGTGGTTAAGTTCGCACGCTCCACTTTGGTGGCCCAGGGTTTTGCAGGTTCGGATCCTGGGTGTGGACCTACCACGGTTCATCAAGCTGTGCTGAGATGGCGTCCCACGTAGCACAACTGGAAGAATCTACAAATAGAATATACAATCATTTAATAGGGGACTTTGGGGAGAAGAAGAAAAAAAGAAAAGATTGGCAACAGATGTTAGCTCAGGTGCCAATCTTTAAAAATAAATAAAAGGAAGCCTCATCTGATTCCACATCCCATGCTTTTAACCACTCTGCTATGCTTCTTCCAAGTAAAGGTAAATCTTAATCTATCAGAAAAGGAGAAAGAGAAAAACACACCTATTGTTTCCATCTTTTCCTTGCTTACAAACATCAGGGATTTTTAAAAATTATTTTGTTGTTTAGAGGTTAATCATTTAAGAAGAGATAATTGCAATGTTCAAGGCTAAGGAGAAATCAATTAATTTTTACTCACACTTGGATGCAATGTTATGTTCAAAAGGACATAACTTTGGAATCACAGAGTACTGATTTTAAATGCTACTTTAGTATATATTCTCAATGGTATTGTGCAACTACTTAAACTCTCTGAATCTCAATTCCTATCTCTGTAGGTGGAAATAATGATAACAATTAGATGGATAGATAAATGATGATAGATGATAGATCAATTGATAGATAGTAAGCACTAAATGAGGTAATGCATAGAGGATGCCTCACACAGTGTCTGTCATATATTTGCCCAGTTAATATTATTCTCCCCTATTATCTCTTTCTATTTTTAACCATAGAGCAATAAGAAAATAAGTCCATATTTTTTCTCTTGGAGACATCACTTAGGATCAATAGAGGCCCAGAGGCCTGACTACCAATCACTTCTCTGACCACACAAATCAACTTCAGCTCTGCTGGCCTCCTTGCTATTCCTTTATCACATCAGGCACACTCTACTCTTGGGGACTTTCCACTGGCTATTCCTTCTGCCTGGGAAGATCTTCCCTAGGCATCCAGTTAACTTGCTCCCTCATCATTTTCAAGTCTTTGCTCAAATATCATTTTCTCAGTAGAGACTTTTCTGACCATCCTATCTCAAATTGTACATACATATTCCTCATTCTACCTGCTTACCTCCTGGGCTTGAATGTCCTTAATATATTATGTAATTTATGTGTTTTGTTTATTATATCTCTTCCCCACCCCCTGGTATGTAAACTACATAAGGATGAGAATGTTTGTCTGTTTTGTTCACTGGTTTATTTCCAGTATCTAGGACAGTATCTGGTACATAGTAGAAGCTCAATAAATATGTATTGAATAAATTAATAAATAAATGGATGATTCCAAAAAGAATACTTTCAATAGGAAAATCAAAGAAAGTAAATATTGCTGTGGATGTGTTGAATTGAACACATCATGACATTGAATGGAAAATTCAAGTATTACTATAAGCGGAGGTATGCTGTTAGGATAGTTCAGTTTGGAGATGGCAATGGGAAAGCAGTACAGCATGATTTTTTTTAAAAGTTTTATGCTCATGATAGATAAGTTGAAATGAATTTCAAAGGAGAAGGAATTGGACAGCCTGATGCATCTACTCTTTGAAATCCCATAGCATTTTCTGTGAATACACTTTAAAGAAGAACAGTCCTGTTATGACTTATGGTAATTTTTTTCCATTTCTGTTTCTGTCACGTACAAGCATATAGCATGGATTTAAGAACTTGAGCTCAGAATTCAAATAAAGTTTAATTTTACTGAATCCAAATCTTGGCACCTCTACTTTCTTAACTCTTTAAACTTGGGTAAGTCAGCAAACTCTATAGGTTCCTCTTTTGCAAATAGAGGTAATAGCAGGATATACATCATAGAGTCATTGTGAGGGATTAAAGTAGTAACAAGTTTAAAGAGTTTAGAACAAGCACCTAGTTCACAACATGTGCTCAACAGGTTAGCTATTACAAATTTTATTGTTCTTCCCTCCAGTAGACTATAAGCTCCAGGAAAATAAAGACCATAATTATTCTTTGTTCCCAATCTACTTACCTATAATTTAGCATTTATGGGTGGGGTGATTTTATAATACGTGCACAAATTCTTTGATACTTCCCACTTCAAGAATTGGAGTCTAATTAACAAATAAAACAAAGTGGAAATGACAGTATATAACTCCTGAGACAAGGTCATTAAAGTCATTGGGGCAAAAAAAAAAGGTGTGTTCTTAATTGAATCTTTTAAAAATTTATTCCTCTTTTCATATATTTATGCTTCATTAAGCCATAAATTCCTTGAAGAGATAGGCCTTGCCCAGTTCTTCCGTCTATGTCTTAGCATATAGCGTATGACCTGGGAGATAGTGCACACTGAATTATAGTCTATTTCATTGATCATCATCTCTACGGTTTTTGAAGCTTCACTTGATTAGAAAAATAATTTCATAATTTGAAATAATTTTTTTTCATTGTGCAAACTTTTACTCAGTTAAAAACAGAGACTTGGAGAAGAATGCCAAAGAACTCAGAAATGGGATTCAGAAGGTCCCGTCACTGGACTTGACCATGTTGTGATTGGATCGACATTGAAGGAATCATCCAGCTGATCAGCACAGCATGGTGGTCAAGAGCATAAGATCTGAATCTCAGTTTCTTCTTCCATTATGTATGGATGTGCAAGGGAGCAGAATTTACCACCCCAAAATTTCTCTCTTTGCCTTGATTATTTTTAAAAAACAAATGACTTGAGAAGAAACTTTGACCTTCCCCCTAACTGCCTAAAAGAATTTAAGTTGGAAAGTCTGTTCCAGGAAGGAGCTCTCTCCATAGATAATTATAGTATAATATGAACTAGGTGTGGTAAACAGGGAGGAACGTAACAAGACCCATTTGATCAAAGCCCTCCCCATGTCCCGTTGTCTATGCAAGATATGGCAAACATTTATTTACCAAACATTTGCTTTTCCATCTCCATTCAAATTGCTTTCCTCCACTTTGAGTCACAAGTCACTATCCTCAACATCCTCTTTTGTCTTTAGCTAAAGATGGCATTTAATGTGGTGGCTTCAGTAATTTTGGCAATGACGACTCAGTTTTCCTGGGTTTCTCCCATGTCTAGATGTCATAGTTTGTTTGATTTTCTCCTGTTCATCTGTCTCTTGTCAATTCAATTCTTATACGAGGCAGAAGAACCTAGAAGGGTAGAGGAAAATTTCTTCCTCCCCTACAGGTGATAAAAATCAGGTTATCTTGAGGAAAAAATAAAATAATCTCTATGGAGTGCTCAATAGATGTCAATAATATTATTTTTATTTTTACCTGTCTCTCTTTCCTCCAATAAAGGACATGTATTGACCTAGATTTTGCACTGGCCATCTCTTGAGGTAGTATTTTCAACTAGTGAAAACCCCTTTAGAATGTGGAGGGAGTCTTAAATATATGCTAAGGAAGGAAGTAAAGAGTAGAGAGCAACATATTCGTATCAGCCTAAAATGAAGTCTCTGAAACAATCCGACCAGGAAGATGACATTTAATATGCTTTCTGAGAAAAAATATTCTTGCCCAGAGGTTTGTATTCATGCAAAGTTCTAATCCCCTGGTCATCAGCATCACAGAGGGATCCAAGTAACCATGGAGCATACTATGGGGATATTTGCATTTTTATATGAACAATTTTTTAATGATGTCACTGAGGAATGTTAACTAATTTCATTTTTAATTAGTTTCAGGGTGTAGAAGAATTAAAAGTGGTTATATTTAGAACTTATTTAATTAAAATGGATAAACTATATTTCAAATGCATAATATGGATAATCTCACGAAGTTCTACTCCTGGCTATACTACTGACTTAATTAATAGGAAGAATTGCAGCATATTAATGAGAAGAAAACAGAAACTGTTGCCTTCTCCCTTTATTGTGATTGCAAGCTATTCCAGGTTCTGGGTAAGTGGGTAGTTGATATTGAAGGCAGGAAATGTTTATTATTCAGTGCAGTAGGCTGCAATGACATTTCTTATCATTTCAGCATAACTGTGCCAGAGGGTCTGTAAATAGTATTTGCCAAAGGCAATTTTACACATTCATAATATTCTTTGATGTCTGGACTGGGCCCAACTGACAGAGCCCCGGAGGCTATCGTTCTGCTTCTCCTGCAGGCTGATAAACCAGCGTGGGGGTTTACCGAGAAACAAAACAAAGGCAAGGAATTTCATTTACTAAATTTCTGAATCAAATTCACCTGAAGGAAGCCAATGCCTAGCAGATAGCGGCCACTTAATAAGTAGTTATTGAGTGAGGGGGAGGCCAACTCGCATCGAGGTTGTGGAGAATATTCTCAAGAGGGAAATTTTACCTTCAGGAAACTTTCTGGGCAAAGGCGACTTTATGCTGCTTCCGCATAGAAGAGAGGAGATGGGAAAATGAAACTTTCATTCTCAGGAGTATGAATAATATTTAATAGTGAACTAGCATTGATTAAGCTCTTACTCCGCTCTCTGGTTAAACGAAGTTTTGTGCATTTATTCATTTAATGATTGCACCAGACCTATAAGGTAGATAAGAAAACTGAGTCCCAGGTAGATTGATCAAGAGCATACAGATTGTAAGTGGCAGAACATTGAACAAATAAAACACTACACACATTTCCTATCATTTACCAATATACTATGTATTCAGGCCCTGAATTACCTTATCCACCCCCCTCAACCCAGTAACTATCCACAAAATCACTCTGTACATTTTCTTCCTAAAATACATCCTTTCTGAAATTATTACATTTATGCACTTATGGGGTTTTTTATTTGTTTTTATCTTTATGTTTATTGTTTGTCTCTGTCAAGTAGAATATAAGTTTCACGACAATAGGACTCTCTTATTTTCTGCTTTCTCCACAACACTAAGAATACTTCCTGGAAAAGAAGAGGAAGTTAGCAAATATTTATTGAATCCATTAATTAATGACATAAAAATGTTTCAGAAAGTGGTCTTAGAAGCATGATGAGTGCTCTATCTTTTCCTAAGGATAAAATAGTGACACAGACACAAAATTTAATTCCCCAAATAGTTGTTAAAATCTGAAAACTATATTGTGATCTAAATCAGTGCCAACATTTTATTTTTCTGGCTTTCTTAGCACTCTTGGGGAGCAAAACCACCTTGCAGATAGATCTCTCATATCCTGACCATTGGCATGGTAGTGAAAAAGGATCTTTGGAGACAGGTGTGGGTTTGATCCCCAGCACCACTACTTCTTTTTTCTGTGACTTTGGAAAAGTTACATTATGTTACTTCTTTGAGTCCTAGTTTCTTTTTATGTGGCATGATATTTCATAAAGTCCACCTTTCCCATCTTGGCAACTCATCCAAGAAGATGGTGATTTATGGTCTCATCTTCCACAATTTATTCTCTATTCCTCCACTAGATTAATTTTTTAGAAGCCCCACTTTCATTGTATGACATTCCTACCAAGGTATATAGCTCTGCATTTTGTTTTCAATAATGTCCAGTCTCTTCAACCTGGCATTCAAGTCATTCTGTCACCTGATACTCCTTTATCTATTCAAATTTACCTCCCGTTGCTGCAAGGCAAACACCTTTACTGTCTCCTCTGTAGATTACCCAGTGGTCTACTTGCTTTGTCCACGGAGCGCACAACCTTCTCTTTTCTGTACTAATAGTCTTATCCCCTTTCTACCTGTTTGAGCCTAACTCTGATTTCAAAGATGCAACCCATATCCTGGCCTTCTTTCTTGTTGATTTCGTTAATGTTTGCCACCATCGTCTCCATCCGGCTGTGGCACCAAGTTTCTTTTCCTCCCCTATCACTTTGTAGTGTGTTCAGCCTTTTGCTTTGGTAGTGCCACATGAGTAAATTTATGTCTCAAACAAAATGTCCTGTACTGGTTGGGTCTTCTTTCCACTGTATCTCTTGTAGTGTTGGACACAGAGTATGTTATGAATAAATAATAGACTAATAGTTACCCATGCTGCTTCAGGCAATCCATTGCTTTTTAATGAAAGATGATTATTTCCTGTTGGTGTGAATGATGCTGTGCTGTGCTATGCTGCCCAGAATGTCCTTCAGGAATCATGGACTTTTTCTCCAGCTGCTGGGAGTGCAGTGGACACAGAGCTGTGACTGTTGACCTATTTCAGAGATTTCTTCTACTAAAGGAATCACTTTGCCCAAGGCTATGTGCCTCTTCCTGAGCTGCCAGTACCCATGACTGATTTACACGGGAGTATAAGTGTTCTAATATTCCACTGGGAACAACTCTGAAAGGTCATCCCCATACAGTGTTCCCCATACAGTGACTTGCAGCCTTCATTGAGATTGCCCTGAAGGGTGAGATGTCCCTCTGTCCAATCCTGCTTCCTTCTTTTCTCTTCTGCAGAAAATCCCAAGCCCAATCCCTAAAGAACCTCCTACACTCTAAACTGAGTCTGCTTCCCAGAGAACCCAGCCAGTGACACTCGCTAATCACCCATTTCATATCACACATTTTTTTTTTTCTAATCATGAGGGAAACAGAGGATATGGATGAAATGTAGTAAGAGGAGAGTCAATCAAAAGTGACAATCGGGGAATCAGTGAACCCTATCTTTGCATGTTATGGGACGTTCTTATTTGTTTTGTTGTGCTTGTTCATTGGATCATCTTCATAGATGGTTTTGTTCTGCTATTTTTTATTGTTATCTCTATAAATGTAGATGGTGATCATCATTGTCTAAAAATGAAAGATAAGAATATATGAGAGGAAGAAAATTAAAATGAGAATTGCAGTTGGATCATTCAGTTGCAATGAATAAAATGGGGACACAGCGCTAGGCCTTTTCTTGTTACAGAAACCATTCTCCAGCCTCAAGGAGAGCTGATCCTGTCATTTCTTTTATCCAAGAAAAAGTAAGGAATGTATCAGAAGTGCCTAAAAAGTCTCTCTTATGTGTTTTTATAACACCAAACTTGAATCCTCCAAATGTACTGAAATAGGAAGAGTACGTCATTGCCTTTACCCGAGAGTTAAATGTCTGTAGTTTAAAAAACCCCAGTGCATGCGTCATTATACATTGGCCCTCTCTGTGAAATTGACTGCATACAGGCACTTTAGCAGCACCAACTAATTGGCTCAGTTCTGCCAATAAGTGCAATGCCAATGATACCACTCTTTAGTTTTATAAACATTCAAAAATATTCACTCAAATTGGCCAGCTCCCTAGCAACCATCTTTGTAAAGATGAACACCTCTGGTGGTGAGAACAAGCATTTCAACTCCCTGAAAATAACAGCAGAGGTGTTTTACTTCTACTCTCTCTCCCCAATGAATATTAAGCCTTTTTTTCTTGAAAAGAAAGAACAAATCAAGCACAGAATTTTCTTTTCTCAACTTCACGTTAGTGGCAATGGCAGGTTGGAAAAGTGTCTTTGTGGGCAGTCTTGATGCTTGTTTTTTTTCTGAGAAAAGCTACATAAGACGAAAAAAATGCCCCTGAGATTTAATTATCTTTCTGTATTATTTTTCAGTACAAAGACACTTACTCTTTTATTGTGTTTCTCTGTTGAAAAAAAAATCTTTAGTAGACGCATTTTTTTTTTTCTAATGGTAAAGGCAGTATAACTTCAAAGATGGAATGCTCTGTCTTTCTTGTCTTTGACAAAAGAGGCTGAGGGCTTTGAATGCTTTCAAGGTGACATGCAGGTTTGTGGTCAAGATGGGGACAGAAAAGGTCCAGAATAAGAAATTTAGGGTATTGCGCCTTTAGATGCCCCATACTTTTTCCTCTGTCTTTAGGTCTGTTTTGATTGCTGGTAACATATACTGTATGCACTTAGGTTATTCAAAAGAGAACCCTTTTCTATAGAAATATAAGCTATTTTCATAAACCTAAAGATTGGGGATGAAAATGGGCATCAGGAATAGACTGAAACCAAGGACCATAAGTTGATAGGGAACCAGGGAAATACTCTCTTGATCTTTTATCTCTGCTTCTCTTTGTGCATCTGTTGTTATTGTTTTAATTTTTTTCTCTCTTAGCAGGTTCCCAATGCACCTGGTAGGATATGACTGCCACCAAACATGGTTAGATTGATGACTTCACTACTCAGCCAGACTGAACTTTCATATTCCCTCAATTTTATATTTCCAGGGAAGACTTTTGGTTGACCCAGTCTGGAGCATCTATTATCTGTCTGTCATCTGTAAATGGTATCCAGGAGTCAGAGTCAAGCTGGAAAACCTTGACTGCTTCCTGTTCAATCACATGGATAAGGAAAAGGGGAAATGTGAAGAAAAATAATTAGGCTAGTTATCTGAAAACTAGGGAATGGGAAAGAAGGGAGGCAGAGACAAATTAATAAGTATCCATATGGCTACTTGTGTCATGTTTGTCAATTCTTAATCCAAAAATAGGGAAAATATGGGAAGAAATATTGTAGGCGTAAGGCTAAATAGTTCTTTTATTTTGAGCAATATGTGTTTGAATCTGGCATTAGCCTATCAAAAGTATCTGGATACTTATTCAACTATTAATTAATTCTTTCCACATTCCCTCTGTTCATTCATTTATTCATCATTCACTCATGCTGAAAGTCCTTTTGTTTATTTATTGAAGGGCTAGAGAATTAGAATCAGATAGGAACATAAAGGCAAGAAATGCATCCAGTGCAAAACTCAAGGGTAGCGGTTGTGTTGGGCAGGGTATGCTAACTTCTAACATGCACACATACACACAATCACGATGGCTCAATGCAAAAATTCTTTATTTGAGTTGGGGAGACCTGTTTCATGCTGATATTTAGGGACTCAGGCTCTTTCTGACTAATGATTCTGCCATTCCCTAGACCCCTAGAGAGTTCTGCTGGATCTCTTGCATCTGGCCAGCTAATAAATGAAGAGAAAGAATGAGAGGCTCTCATGAAAAGTTTTAAAGATCACACCTAGAAATGGCATACTTCACCTCCTCCCACATTCCTCATACAGCTGCACCTAAGTCCTAGGGACCTATGATATGGATGCTATGCATGCAGTCAGCAGGAGAAAAGACCGGTGCTACTCATAAACTCTGGGCAACAGAGGTCTCTGCTCCGGGCTTGGCCCTTTAGACAGATACTCTCATGATTTCCTCCTGCTGACCACTCCTTACAGGAAATAAGACTATGGAGCCAAGGCCCAAAGGTGCCTGTGATGCTGGAATTCTCTGAAAAGAAAAAAAGTCTTTGCAATTATTCCCAGGAGCAGCTTGGCGCTCTTCTGTATCTTTATCTTCCCGAAGGTTGACAGTGCCTCCTATGTACATATCCTTAGGTCTCGAGGGTAGCCACGGGCTGCCTGTTTGGGAGGAATTTGGACAAAACTTGCATGAGCAGACCAGGTTGTGCCTGATGCCTCCTCATGGTGCAAGATGGAGCTCAGGTGGGCCAAAAAGGCCCAGGAAAGAGGGATGGAAACCTGGGCTCAGGTCTTCCCATGCTGTCATTATCTAGCAGGAAACTCCGAGAAGTCCAAGCATTCTAAATTCAAACTTGGTTTTCCATGTTGTTGTGGATGTATTTGATGAAGTAGGAGACGAGAATATATTTTATTTAGCAGGTTGTCACCTTGGGTTATAACTCTTGAATATTGAGATGTCTTGTATGTGGGCCTAACCCTGTACTCTTGCCCTGGGCCCTAAAAACATTGGGAACACTCTTTGTAGTGAGCTCTAGTAGTCTCTGATACGATGCACAACCAGTGTGATTTTACGCTCCAACTTCAATGCTTCTAAATGGAAGGGGAAACATAAAATAACTAGCTTCTACTAGATAAAAATGAAAATTTAATTACTGTGTTTCATTAAACCTTATTCAACGGACCATTTCTGCTTCTATTACCCTAAGCACTAATAAACTCAACAAAGCAACTAATAAACACTCCAGTTTCATTTAATAATAGCTACCTTCTTTTTAAACTCTTAGTATGTGCTGGACACTGTGCTAACAAATTACGTGCATTATCCAATTTAATTAAAGCAACTATGCTAATTAAATATTTCCGTATTTGACTGGTCAGGAAACATAAGTTGAGGAAGGAAGTAGCAGATTTAGAATTCAAGTGCATGTTTCACTTAATCAAAAGTTTGCAGTCTTTCCAGCAATGGGACAGGACTGTCATAACTTGAATGGATCTTAGATATCAGAAAACCCAGTGCCCTTTATGCATATTTTGATTCTTGAATTGTCTCTTTCGCAGTCCAGCTAAGTGGTCGATCTTTCTGGTTAGAGATACTTCCAGTGACAAGTTCCTTTATGTGTTAATAAACTAGGAACATTAGCATATTAGCAATTTTTGCCTTACGAATCGTGATGCATTTATGTATTATTTACAGGAAGAAAAAGAAAAGGGTGACATTGCAGCCAAGTGACTGAGACTTATATATAAATGATAGTCCATCTTATTTGTATTATGCTAAAATTTTGAATTCCCATGTTAGTGGGTCATACACATGAATATCAATTTGGGAAAAATGATTGTACTCAAAATTTCAAGACCCAAATTTGTTGAGTTGTCTTTGTGTTTATTTCATTTTACTTTTCATCACGGGGGTAGAGGGATTAAGGGGACACTTGAGCAGAATGTGGAGATTTTTTTCTCACATGTGGCCTCAAACCAGTCCTCTCTGGAAGGGAGGGTTTGGCATGTGTGTGCAGGGGTGGTGTGTGTGCGTGTGTGGTGTGTTACTATAAGTAGCATAATCCTCTAATTTATTATCCAAATTGAGACACTTGTGAGAATGAAAGAGGGTGCTACTGATAATTATGCACAAACTGAAAGAGACCCAGGAAAATGGAGTCCATGTTCACTCCAGTCATAAATAAAAACAAATAGACCGGGATAGTTATCTACGTATTCTCAAAAAGGCAAAATATAGGCACAGAGACAGATTTGCAGTGGCCAGCAGCTGAAGGTGGGGTGAAGGGTTGACAGCAAAGGGGCACAAGGGAGTTTTTGGAGATTAAAATGGATTTCTCATTTTATCTCTAAAACAACTCTATACCTATAAGAAAGTACTATGAATTTTCTTTGGAAAAAAAAAATGTGGAAATGGTGCCTAAGTTCCCATAGTAAGGGGTAGGGCTAGAATTTAAGCTCTTCTTAGTTCTATGTGTGTTGCTATGTGTGATGATAGAATTGTTCTGTACTTTGAGTATGGCGGTGGCTACATAACTGCATGCGCTTGTTAGAACTCATAGCCCTGTGCACCAAAACGTGGCTTTTAGTCTGTGTACATTATATCTCAATTAAAAAAAAGAGTAGAATTAAGAGATCTTATAGCAAGACTGGCAGAAACCTGAATTTAGAACGACGACCCATTTCTTCTTGTGTTGACTATAAAGGAAAAATAAAAGGCGCATACACTCTTAGGAAGAAACAAAACAAAAGAAAACAATTGTTAGATTTACTTCGTGACAAAGTTAAAGAATAAACACTACTCTGGAATCATTCTAAAGGAGTAAAATCTGAAGAGAGTTTTCTTCCCGCATTGCCATACACTGCACAGAAGCTAGAGGACATTATGGACTATAGAATTATCCTCATACCGTTTGGTGGAAGACAGAAGTGAGGTGCTAAGCAAGATATATCTGAGGAATCTGCCAGAGGTGGTGGACCCAGGCAGGTGGCTATGGTAAAACTCAGGAATAAGTAGTTGGGAAGAATGCTCAATGAGCTACTCTGACAATGCAGATTTGTTCATGATAATATTTGAGACATCCCCTGAGCAGCAGCATGAATATTTGAGGACACTGTTGTTACAGATGACTAAGGAAGTAGGAACAAGAGACAGATAAATACGGGCTCTTATATTAATGTGACTCATTGATATCCACAGATTGGTGAAGTCAGCAAAGCCTGAGTTATGTAAGACAAAATATTTCAGGTAGGAGCATCTTAAATGTAGGACCTCTTCCGAATAGGTCATATCATTTTCATATTGTCAATGTTACTACTATTCAATTTAAATAACAATAAGCTCCCTAGATCCTTAAAAAAATGTTTGTGTATAATTAGCATTAGTTCAATTGTGACCCACAATTTCTTTATCTTATATCTTGTCCCATTTTTCCACTTCAAAAGAACTATGTCAAAAAAAGTTTTAAAAAAGAACTGTCATTAATTTTCCCATGGTAACCTGAGGTCTCTAAGACCCATTACAGCTTTAAAATTCAAGGATTCTACAATTAAATTTGTATTTAAAAGCCCCAACCAGCTTGGTGCCATTATCGATATTAATGGAAGGCAACACACATAGCACCGAGAAGAGCTTGAATTCCAGCCCTACCCTTTACTATGGGAACTTAGGCACTATTTCCACAAGTTTTTTTTTTTTTTTAAAGAAAATTCATAGTACTTTCTTATAGGTATAGAGTTGTTTTAGAGATAAAATGAGAAATCCATTTTAAGCACTTACACCAGCATTTAGTACATGGTAACTATTCAATTAGTGTGGACTATATGGTATAAGGTTTGAAATAAAAATTCAATGTTATATGCTGCTTTGACATCTGAAACCAGGAGAGCCTCAAATGGCCTAACCACAAGCTCCCCACCGGGACCCTACTCCCACAGAAAGGTCCCCTTATCACCAGGCACAGTGCCGGCTTATCCCTGAGCAGCAGGCTTCAGTCCTTTGCCACTCTGCAGAACTATTCAAACAAACCAACCACATCCCCTCGCAGGAACCAGGGGTCACCTCACCCTCTTGTTACTACGAAGCTTGACTCCCACAGCCCCTGCTTGCTCACTCTGTTCCCAAGTACAACTCCTTGTGTGTGGCCCAGCATAGCACGTGGTGTCCTCCTCCTCTGCGCTGTGAGTACATAAGACTGATGAACTATCATCAATGTCATCTTTGCACCTAAAGGTGTCAAGTGTATGGCCTTCCCTAAAACAGGGTGAAGAGGAGGCAATCAAACAAGCTGTTACTAAATGACTGATAGTAACATTGCTAGTACTACTAGGTACAGCTACCACCACTATCAATGTCAATACTCTCCATCCTTAATTGAGGCAGATAAGTAACCACACGGACTGCAGCCTGAGGCTGATTTGCATAACTCCCTGTGAACTTATGCTTCAAAACTTCACAACACCATGATTCTGATTTCTACCCAAGAGATTAACAAAACATTGTGGCTTGCACAGAACTGTCTATAACACAGGAACAAATTAGTGGAGTCATTGTGGGATTTTTCAGTTAGTCATCTCCAAAGACTGTTTTGGGGGGCCTAACATAGACCTGTGGCTCGTCTCTAAATCTCGAGAACTTAAGGGACATGTCTGAGGATTTTGGTAAGTATGTATAACTTACTAGGAATTTTTTCACCTCCACTACCTATACTAAGTTCAAGACCAGCTGAGTGGAGATTAAAATTATAATAGCTGGAGAAGTCTAGAGAGATGGAGGACATAGTTGTGCCCCCAATGACTACACACAACCCAAATATTGCCAGGCCACATCAGCCATGAACACTAATGATGTCATATACTAACACACATAAATCACATTATACTGGTAATGGCCCCTATTGACTAACTCAAGTCTACCACAAAATCCCCAGTGAAGAGGCTTAAGGATTCTCAGGGGTTACTTTACATGATTTTATACTTCTCTGGTATCATTTCACAACTTTCTTTGGCCATTTACTATCTCATTGCTGCCACTGCTGTTTCTGCCATCTTGTTAATTTACATTTCAAGGCTGCTAACTTTGGATATTTCCAACCCTTAACTGTATGGTGCTGAAACAGCCCTACATTTCCTGCCGTCTTCCTCTGGTGAAATGATGCCAGCTTCTGCAGAAAACCATTTTTTCTTCTTCCCTGACTCTTGCTTCCATCTATCAGGCGAGCAGCATCTTCAACTGCTCTCTGAGGACTCTCTGACCAAAGGCCTGGACATCACCGTGCTCTGCCCTTCATTATTTCTCTTGTCGAGGCAAGAATTGACTGTCATTTTCCTCTCATACTGATGAAAGTGTGTTAAGCAAACCAAATTCTAAATGTCTATCCATTCGTTTTATTAGATACATACAAAAATGTCTAAAATTTCGATTAATCTCAGGCCAAGATTCTACTATATAAGATCGAGAGAGGAGAGCAGAGAGCTCTGCAGTCAATGTGTTCATTCAAACATTCATTCACCCATCCATCCATTCATTCATTCTGTCTCTGTAAGAAGCCCTTTGTTAGACACTGAAACACAGTGATAAACAAAACAGACCTGATTCTTGTCTTTATGTAATTAACAGTCTAGGGCAGAGGTTCTGTGAATGGCTGTATCAGGATCAGATAAAACATTTATCAAAAATATAAAATCCTAGACTCTCATCTGACATAACTAAATCAAAATCTCTCTAATAGGGGCAGGACATCATCTGGGAAGTTGAGTCCCCTTATTGAAGAAAGAAGGCTAATTAGAAAGTACCAGAATTAGAATAGTTGTGGGGATCTTGGCCAAAAAAACCAAGATGAGAATAAATACAGAAATGGGGAATTCCTTAAAGAGAAGAATTGAGTCAGCCAAGCACATGAACCACAGATAGCTAATAAGTGGGGTAATTCAGAAATTTCCCAACAGCCATGTCTGAGATGTACCCTGATCTTAAGTGGCGCAGGGCTTGCTGAGGCTTGGCAATTTTAATTCAGCTATCTGGTGCCCGCATCCTAAGAAGAGGGCATTGGGAAGAGGACTTGAGATCAAAGTCGTCAAAGCACAGAGCATCAATCCATTGCCCACTGCAGTGATGCTATCAGATGCTCCAGGCTTTGAGCTCTATGACCTTCCTGTTTAGGCTATGGGAAGGAATAGGAGCCCTAAGAAATGCCCTCTGAGAGCCACCACTGATGCTTCTCCCTTCACCAGCTTGAAGCCCTGGCTGCCTCTCAGACAAGACACCTGACTGATTTTTCTATCGCTTCAATAGTTAATCCCCAGCTTGTCAGTTAAAATATTTCAGCAACTCCCTTAGGCCAGATAAATCCAAGGAAGTTTAAATTAGATGCCTCAGCAATATCAGTCATTGAAAAAGCTTCCAGAGAGAGCAAGCCACACCATCTCCCTCATTATAGGAAGAGGGTCTTAGATGAAACCCCTTAGCGGGCTTTCTTCATGGCTCTGGGGCAGAATGGATACATTTGTATTATACCCCACTCAGAATTTTTTTTACAACTCTTAGAAAGGATACATTTTACATTAACATGAAGCCTCAACGTTCCTCAACACAGCCGTAAAATGCTGCTTTTAGCAGAATGCTGTTAGCAATGCAGAAATCTGATCATGTCACTCCTCTGCTAAAACGCTTTCAAGGACTCTCACCACCCACTGGCTTGCGTGCTACCTCCCCTTGCTAGAATACAGAGTCTGCTGTAATTTAGTCAGACACTCCTTTGCCAGTCCCACCCCCATTTTACACCCCAAGCACTTTGACACCTCCGGCCAAGCAGCTCCATGCTTTCCTGGGACACGCTTTCCTGAATTTCCGTCCTTGCCTGGGTACAAGCCTGCTTTTCTGTCGAGAATGCCTTCTGTGCTTCCAATTCTGTTCACCCATCTTTTAGAATCTTTTCCAAACACCACCTTCTCCATTATGCCTTTCCACACCTGAATATGGAGAGAGAATCTCCAACCTGTAAACTCTCATCAGACACTTTCCTTCCATTATTTAACCACAAGTATACAAAGTGCAACTGAACACAGTCTTCTGGCTTGGTCCTGGTCTCATTCACCTTTGACTCGGTAACTATGTCTGGATCAATGTCTCATGCGTAGTAGCTTCTCAATAATAAATATTCCATTTTAGTAGATAATAATTTATTTCTACTTCTCTCTTTTTGGGTCCCTCAACCTCCTTTTTGTCTTTCTTTGCCTCTTTCATATGCTAACTATCAAATCTACTCTAGGTACAATGAGAAAGATGATCTTCAGAAAAATGTCAAATCTACTATACACCTCAGGAGACTAAGGTTTTCCTTTAGCCGAGAGGATTAGAGAATGTTTGTCAAACACTTTGGAAGGGAAAAATCTCTCTTGAACGCGGTAATTGCTATTATTTTAGTGATTTCCGTTCACTCAGGAACTCAAGAGAGTCTGCATGACACACCCAGAAACTTAGCTACTGGAAACTGGTGATGAAATTTTAAGTGGCAGAGTTTCCTTGAGTCCCGAGTTTAACCCAAAGGATACTAAGTTTCCATTGTGGGAATCTGGCCAGAACGGCAGCACCTTCTGCTTTAAGGAGGAGGAAAAGCTGTATCGCTAGTTACATCTGGGCTCAATTTTTGCTTACGTTCACAAAAATTAAAGCAATTAATTGTTTTATGTTAGTGGTTTTCCTTTTTCCTAGTTCGCTAACTTTTGGTGCTTAATAACACTTTTTTTCTTTCTAAAGCCAATTTTGTAAAATGCATGATGATAAATGCACGGTGCTGAAATCTTACCTCTATCTTGAGACGTTTTTGTCACTTGCCTGGGGAGGCCATTTTCTGAAATTGTGCAGCGAGCGCCAGTTTACAAACTGCGGAACACCCCGTGTGCCTCCAAGGGAGTCAGTGCTGAAACAGGGTTGAAGGCCCTTGTTCATCCACAAAGACAGTTAAGCAGCAGGCATCAAGATGAAGAAAATGTGACGGAAGTAAACCATGAAAAAGTGCTTTCAACTCCTTCCATGTCTCCAACTCAGGAGGTTTAGACAGTTGAAAACAGCAATGATCTTTCTCGGAATATGATGATTCCTGTCAGCATCTATTTTGTAGAAACCTAAAAGCAAAAACAAGTGAAAATACAATACTTTGGGGACAACTAGGATCCAAACTAAAGAAGAATTATGAAGAAATTCAGTTTTATTATTTTTCTGAGTATACACAGTTGTATGAATTGCCAGTACACAAAATATTTCCAGTTCCAGATTAAAGAGGACCTGACAACCAAATAGATAAGTTTCATTTATAATTTGGGCCTTATTTGATAGTAAATGTCTCTAAAATTCTAGACAATTTATTATCCTTTTAAGCATAATTTCCCCCTTCCCAATTTTTAAAACAATATCAAATATTATAGAGTACATTGTACTTAAAGTAAAAAAATAGATTTCAGACCAGAACCTATTCAATCAAATACGTTTTACACTTGGAACTCAATCTAAATTAGTTATATATATATGTATTTAATTACCTTAATTCACTTATTTATTTGCAAATATAATCTAAGCAACATGCTAGGTGCTCAGATTGCCGAAAGAAAAAAAAATAGTTTATCTTGCCTTCAAGGGGTAGGTCTAACTTTAACCCTAAACTTAAACCTGACCCTACACACGTCCTGTCACACATAAACTGTAAATCACAGATCGCCATGATAAGGTCCAGAGTAGAATGAAGAAGTGGACACAAAGTGACCTAAAGGAATGAATGACCCGTGGAATTTTTATCCACCAAAACAATGAACTCCAAAGTGGAGGGAGCCAGCCTCACAGGTGGTCTAGACAATCCAGTGGGATACTAGAGGAAAATGTAGAATATTTATTTACATTTATTTTTATCTTCTCTTATTTATCTTTACTGTGTGCTTTCTAATGTACACATTATATGCAACACAGAGATGTACAATTTATAAATAAACAATAGACATTCTGAGAGCACTTGCTTTTTTTAACTTATGATGTATACAAATATAAAAATTTCAGACTACTTATCTTGGAATTGTCAAACCACTGGGTGATTTTGAGATGGCAAGAATATAGACTGGCTTATATTTTAGGAAGATTACTTGGTTACCTTGCAGAGGGTAAATGGAGGGGAGTGAAAACTGGCAAAGATGTCGGTGAACTATGGTGCATTTCTGAAATAATGTAACTAAATTGGAAATGAAGGGTAGAAGGTTGATCTGAAATATCTTAGGGAGAATCAATAAAAAGGACTTAACATAATGTGGAGTCAGCCTGATGGTCTCGTGGTTAAGATTCAGAGCTCTCACCATGATGGCGCTGGGTTCGTTTCCTGGTCAGGAAACCACACCACCCATCTGTTGCTTATCATACTATGGTGGCTGCTTTTGCTCTGAGGCTGAAAGCCATGCCTCTGGGCTTTCAAATCCCACCAGGGTCACCCATGGGGGACAGGTTTCCGGTGCAAAAGGACTGGGCAGGTTTCCACTCTGTTGTATGCAAAAATGCTGGGAGTCGGAATCAACTCCACAGCACTGACAACAAAGACATAATGTGAAGTGTGAGAGAAAAGGATGCCTAGAGGGACTCTAGACCCCAGATTCCAGCTTTGGTGATAGAAAAAATGGTACATCATTAATTGAGATGTTTTGTACAAGAAAAGATTGGAACTTATTTGGAATAAGGAAGAATAAGTTCAGTTTAGCACTTGAGTTGTAGATGTGTGGGGGACATTTCTAAGTAGAGATGTTCAGGTAGCAGCTGAATAATTAGATCTTTTACTGAAGAGGGACCAGATGGTGACCAGATTTATGAGTGCTTTTAAACAGAGATGGTAGTAGAGTTGTTTATCTTTTAAATGAGGAGACCAATTTTAGATTTCTTGGAAGTCCTTAAAACCTTGTGCATGGAGGGAATAAATAGTGGCTTCCGTCGTACCATTTCTTAGCTGGAAAATTCTTTCTGAAACAAATTATTTGTTGCATAGGCCTACATTTGTAGTCCCAAAGGTGAGAATCTTGTAGTACACACATTTAATAGAGTGAAGAGGGCTGGCCTAACCATTAGGATGGCTGCAAAGATCAAAGCAGGGCCAAAGATAATCACAAGATCACAGTCAAGGGCCAAAGATAGGACAGTACTAGGAAGGGCTTGAACTGAACTGGGGTCATGACAAAGACTTAGGGCCAAAAGAAATGTCAGAGGTGTATCTGAACAATGAGACAAAAGGGACAAGGCTTTAACTTAATCAAGTGTCCTGCTCCTCTCCATACTAGACAGCCTGCTATGGCATAGATTTTGATTACTGTTGATGTAATTAAAGTTGAAAGAATTATACATAGGAGAAAATGATACCGTACAAAATCAGAAGCCCATTTACTCTGATCATTATTATGTGATGGTCACTGGATTTTGATTAAGGGAGTCAGGTCCCTTGGATCTTCTTTTTGTAGCTATTGGTTATATTAAGGGAGTACTATAGCAGATTAGAACAGCTTTTAAAAACAATTCAAAAAATTAGGCTCTCAGGATAAGTACTATTAACATATTTATATAGCAACTCCTGGACATTTATTTGTGTGTGTGTGTGTGTGTGTTTGTGTAGTAGTGAATTTATATGTGAATATTATGAGGATTAAAACACGTATTTTCTACATTTTTAAATGGGATTATAGAAATTTATACTAACACATTGGCCTCATCCACCATTTACCAGTTTATTTCAATATATTTCTCATTTTTAAAGTCAGTATAGTATTCCACATGATAGATATTGTAATTTACAAAAGGAGTGGCCGTTTATGTGTCCCCAATTCTTTGACTCTGATGAGCAATATTTCAGTGACTCAAAGGTTAGTTTTAAAATTCGAATTAACCTGAAAATGAAATATATTATATGAAAAATACTTATTTAAGTGTATTAGCATCAAGATAAAACACTTATAGTATGAGAAGACTACACATAATAAATTATCTGAGGGAACAGTGGATTTACAACTCCCATCTCACATTTATTCTCGGGCTGGCAAAATTACCTGAACAATTTAAATTTTATACACATGTGTATATATAGAGATGTATGCGTGTATATAGAAAATGTATATGTGGAAGTGATAGTGTGTGTGTGTTTGTACTAAGTGCCAACATTTGGATCTGTATAAGTCAAAGGCCTGGATGCACGTGGGATACAGTTACGAAGTCCTATCTCCCCGGAAGTATGAGTTGAGTGTAAGATACAATACAGTTGTCTGAATAATACCTAAACTCAAGAAACTTAAGTTTGGAAAACAGTTTATATTTTTCAGATATTTTCTTTGTTGGCTTTGACAGCTCAACAAACTATCCTAAACTATAAATATAAACTATAAACCTTAGAAAGAGCCTTCAGTGAGTGCTGGATTCTGATATTCAAATAATGGTATCAGGCTCTGATTTTCTCTCAATTTCCTTCTCAAGGAGACTTTCCCTTTGTGGGATGGAAAGCCTCACACATAACAGGTAATTTGCAAATATTCTTTGAAAAAGTGAGTGAAGATGAGCTGCATTACACTAAGAAATAAGGAAGAAGATTGTTTTTGCCAACAATTACAGCAAAAATCTAATAATTAAGTCCTGTTGATCCTGTGTGGGTCACTTTGTTGTTGTACCAAAATTGTGGTCAGAAGAATTGAATACGCAGAAGACCGCATATCAGCCCCTGAGATATGACATAGAGAAGGATAGAATTTGATAGAACAAATCTGTGTTGTAAAGCACAAAATTTGGGCCTGGTAGTGTACCAGGCATTCTGGAAGATCTGAAGAGGTATATGATGTCTTCTTGGTCTTAAAATAATTCACTATGCTGGTAAAGAAATTAACCACTCAGATATGGACTAGTAAATTAGATATTATCTACCCTTTTACTTCTCAGATTTCAGGAACCTTCTAGTTAGTACACATCTTATAATCTGCAAATGAAATTTACAACTCTCTGCCAAAATACTGTGTCAAATTATTATTCTTAAAAACAAAAGATGTTTGCTACTCAATAGCATAAAAAAATGCTTTTTATACTAAGTTTATGTATTTTGGTTTCTAGATTAATCATTACTACATATCTGTAAATAAATTTCTCCAAAATGAAGTTATCCTAAAAGTCTAATATT
Source organism: Equus asinus (assembly GCF_041296235.1). Classification (NCBI taxonomy): domain Eukaryota; kingdom Metazoa; phylum Chordata; class Mammalia; order Perissodactyla; family Equidae; genus Equus; species Equus asinus. The sequence goes on along the minus strand of NC_091806.1, from coordinate 7,824,589 downwards.
GTTTATTATGCCCAGAAGAAAATACAAATTTTAAAAAGTCTACTCTTTGGAGGAAGGAAAAATAACACTGCAATGAGAAATTTGAGTCAAAGTTGTGATCGTGCACAGAGAGCCATGTTATAGTTTATTCTTCATGGGGAAGCCATATGTTCTGACTCTACTAAGAGTTATAACTCTCACTATTGAGGCCAAATGCATGCAGTTATTTGGAAAGCCAAGCGGAACTTGGTTGCTTATCCTATCAACTTTTCCATCAGCTCAGGTCTTGGCTTAGGATGTTTTGGTGATAATGTAAGAAAAATGTACCAAGAATGTAGCATGGCTTGTCATCAACTGGAAGGAATTGACAGAAACGATATTTTGTCTATCATCAGAGATTTTGTACTGAAAAGATTAAAGCTTTAAGTTGACCCATATGAAATTCCTCCTTTTAGGTGAAAATTGTCAAATATCAACGTATGATTCAACGTGATAGATAGGCAAATAATAGCTATCAAAGTACATGAATAGAGAGGGCACAGTAAAAATAGATTTAACTGTTTCCCTTGTGTTGTTTATACTACTATGTAGCTTAGCCAATCCTTTCTTCATTGATGGGTCTAGGTAAACTTTAGCTCAGGCACAGCTGAAGTATAGCAAATATCTAATTAGCGTAGCCCAAATTAATGCGGTTGAGGTTCCGCTATGTTGCCTCATTAAACTCACACACATTGACTTCTTGTGGGAGGGGAGCCTTATGCAAGGACTTCTCCACCTCCACCCACTTACTCTGAATTCAAAAAATACTGACTTTAGCATCTCATCCTGGGAAATTGACATAATTAAGCACTCTTCAAAGAAAAATAGACTCTGATGTCTCTGATGCTATTAAATATTTACTGTGCACATCATTGCAGTAAATTCCCTGACAGAAAGTGATGCTAGCAAAGTAGATCAAACAAGAACATCACGTTGCCTTGTAGCAAGTGTATCCAGCTCTATAAATTATTAAACAATATATATCTATATGCATGAAATATAAATGCAATAGCTGCCTAGTGTAGAGGCTGAAGAGTTTATGAAAGTGTGTCTGGAATATGTTTGCCAATACTCCCAATTCTCAGCTCAGATATAAAGCTGGCTATATTTATCCCTGCAGGTAGGGATTCCCTCATGCTGAATGTTTGCCCTGAGCTGCAATTAGAATTAAAAAGGAAAAAAATAACAATAATTAAATCATAGTGAGAGCATTTCCTTGTGCAAAAAAACAAAAAAAAAAAATGAAATCAAAAGAATCCAAAAAGGATACTGAATTAGAAAACCAATCCAAGTTATATCAGATCCAAAATTGGCCTTTTCTGATATGAAAGTCAACTTACAGGGGGAAAGGAGAGAAAAGCATCTGGCTAACGTCTGTTGATCTCTTCCGTTCTCACTGTCCAGAAAGACTGGGGTCATCAGGAAGACCGAGCTAAGGCAAAGTTATCTTTTGTGGCAATACCAATAAATTTTAACTTTTGAGTGTCTCTCGGTTCCAGATGGGAGAGTAGAAGTGCTAGACATTTTTCAAAATGCCTTGATTTAAAAAAATAATAATTTCAAAAACCTAAGATATTTGGTAAAGACTAAGAAGAGAATTTGTAGTCAACTATTCTGAACTCCTCCAAACTCTACTTTGCAAATGCTGAGCTGGATAAATGTTAGCCCAACCATTTTCAAAGAGAACCTGCCTGGTGATGAAATTAAGTAGTCATTGGTATGCTAGTTCAAAAAGGATTTCTTCAGAGGACCGGAAAATACAAATATATGTGGAAGGGAGAATTGAACTATGAATACTGGCCAAATATCTACCAGATATGATCATAGGTATTTTGCCTGACTTATTTAATCATCAAGAGAAATTTGAGGTAAGTAATATTGCCATCAGTTTTTAAATGAGGAAATTGAGGTTCTTATAAGGAGAAAATTTCAGGCCTTGAATTCAAAGCCAGATTTGATTCAAAGGTCCAGGTTCTATTCTTTACATAAAGTTGCTTCTCTAAAAATAAATTGAAACTATACATGATTAAGTGGCAAAATGAATAGTAGATTTCAGAGTTCAAGTAGGAAGATGCAAAGATAAAACAATAATAAGCAGGAATTTGCAGGATCTTTTTCCAAGAGATCTCTTACTAGGATGTCATATCACACCTTGTCCATCGTCTCAGCCCTGTTATTGGAAGAAGCAGGCAGAATTAGAGGTAAAACTAAGAGTCAACGAAGTTAAGAGACTCTGTGCTTTGTTTGTTTGTTTTTGTTTTGTTTTTAAGTCTTAGAATTCTAGTCTCAAAATAGACTGGATATTTTCTACTGATCACACTAAAATTGGGAGATTGACTCTATGGTAACTTTCTCAATGTATTCACAATCTGACTGGTTCTATAAATTTCATTCTTAATAAATAAAAAGCATTTACTAATAATAATTCCAAACATTCTGGGATATCTTGAAGATGGGATATCTGAAGAACTCTATGAAATTCTTTGGGAGATAGTTAAATTTTTTCTTTCGATTACTCTTTTATAATAAGCACTTTTAAAAACAAATGCTTTACAGACTCAAGATAAGACGAATTCCTTAAAACAATTAGAAATCATTTACCTAGAAAGTGCTCCTTTTACTAATTATCAAATAAATGCATGTATCTTTATTATAGAAATTATTATAGAAATAAGAGTGTAAAGAAGCACAACAAAAGAATCACCTATAAGGAAAATAAAATAATTATAAGTATTTTGGTATGCTTATTTTTATTTTTCTATGTTTATTTTTTATATACTTCATAGTATATATATATATATAATTTTTATCTAGCATTTTTATTAAATGTTGTGAGAATTTTTCCCATGTCACTATAAATTATTTGTAAGTGTAATAATTCAATGTTCATTCATGTTTAATTCTCTAGATGTGAGTTATCACCCTAAAGTCAGGAATTTTTTGCCCTGTGTAAATAGAGCTTTGAACACTACCTTTTGGCAAAATCATTTGCCTTCATTTCTAATGATCGCCATAGCAGCGCTTCCCAGAAGGGAACTAGTTAAACTAGATGGTAAGAGTTTAAGAAAAAATTCAGCCTTTCTTTCTGAAAACTCTCAAGCATGTATGAGTAATGAGAATAGCTTAATAAACCCTCACCCATACACCATAATTATCAATATATTGCCCCTTAGATTTGATCTATTCCTTTTCTCACTCTTTAATGTTATTTTTTTAAATCAATTTTGTAGAAGCATGTTACTTTTTTTTTTGAGGAAGATTATCCCTGAGTTAACATCTGCTGCCAATCCTCCTCTTTTTGCTGAGGAATGCTGGCCCTGAGCTAAGATCCGTGCCCATCTTCCTCTACTTTATATGTGGGACGCCTATCATAGCATGGCTTTTGCCAGATGGTGCCATGTCTACACCCAGGATCTGAACCAGCAAACCCCCAGGGCCACCAAAGCGGAATGTGCACACTTAACCACTGCACCACCGGGCCGGCTCCAGCAGAAACATTTTAGAGATGACAAAACATTATGTTTTAGTACTAAGTTTTTCAGTATGCTTTCTAAAAAAAAAAACAAGAACATTTTACATAATGGCTAAATCACTACTGAACCTAAAAATTAATAACACCTAAATTCTAAAAATTAACAAATGATTGCTTTATGTCATCAAACACCCAACCCATAATCAAATTACAAAAAAAGGACGTCTTGTTATCTAGTTGGTCTGTTAGGATAAGGATCCATCAAGTTTCACCCACTGTATTTGGCTTCCTCTTATGTTTCTTAAATCTCTTTTAATTTATGAGTTTCCACCTTTCTATCCTACTTGTGCTATCTTACCTGTGCTGTTAACTAGTTGAAGGAAACATGACATTTTCTCAGTAGAACATCCCACATTCTCGAGTCGTTTGATCACTTATTCATATCATTCAACTTATCCTTATAACTTTCGTTCTTCCTGTAAACTGGAAATTGGACCTAAAGTCTCGACAACAGTATTTTCTAGGCGCTGTTTTGTCCATATTATGTCCCATTAGGAATGACACAACATCCCGGTTTTAGTGATATGAGTATTGATTTCCTAGTGTCAGCTCGTCTCCCTTGTTGTAAAGTTTCATGTTTCCCTATATGATAAGCAAGTCATTCATGGAGTAAGGCTTTATTTTCTGCAATAAATTCTCTGTTTACTTTTTCTTTAGAGGCATTAGCAACCACTGATGATCATCGCTTAAATCAATTATTCCATTAGGGATTGCAAAATGAAAATATGAGCTTTTTTATTAGTATTGCTTAATTGCTTTCCCGAAAGAGTTTATCAAATTAAACATTCATATCTATATATAATTATATCTTTATCAACAAGAACTTGCTGCAGTATTGTTTTAGGAAAACTATTTATTAACTTGGTGGATAAAAATATACATTTTGTGGGGCTGGACCCCTGGCCGAATGGTTAAGTTTGCGTGCTCTGCTGCAGGCGGCCCAGTGTTTCATTGGTTTGAATCCTGGGCGCGGACATGGCACCGCTCATCAGACCACACTGAGGCGGCGTCCCACATGCCACAACTAGAAGGACCCACAACGAAGAATATACAACTATGTTCTGGGGGGCTTTGGGGAGAAAAAGGAAAAAATAAAATCTTTAAAAAAATATATATACATTTTGTGTTACATGGGTTTTTAAGAATGATTTCAATATGTTTTTTCCTTCGCTGTCTTCTATCACCATATCATATCACAATTTAATTAACTGAAACTGAAGTAATAGACAAAGCTTCTGAGAGAATTTTATTTTTACATTATATATGGAACCTCTTTCCCGATATGTTTGTCTTTGCATTTAATCTTCTAACCGGAGTTACCTAGGTTATTTATGATAAACTGCATATTGACTGATATGTTTCATTGCTCTTAAGAGATTTTTATGATTTACAATTTTCAAATTTTGAGGTGTTTTTGTTATTCTTTTCTCTCTTAATAATAAAGCCAATATATTGATAATGTACTTTGTGCCACACACTGCTCTAAGGAGCTTAAATGAATTATCTAGTTTAACACTCGTCGTGTTTACTATCAGCCTCGTTTTGGACATGAGGGCATCAAGGCACTACAGAGCTGATGGAGGAATCTACGCTTCAGAACCAGGCTGTCTGTCTCTAGAACGTAACCAGGAGACTACATTGATTCTTAGCTGTGATAACATCTTCAGCTTGTTTTTCTCAGGGGCTGTTATTTTTTTTTTTTAATTTTATTTTTCCTTTTTCTCTCCAAAGCCCCCTGGTACATAGTTGTGTGTTTTTAGTTGTGGGTCCTTCCAGTTGTGGCATGTGGGACGCCACCTCAGCATGGCCTGATGAGTGGTGCCATGTCCACACCCAGGATCCGAACCAGCGAAAGAAACCCTGGGCCTCTGAAGCAGAGAGCGCGAACTTAACCACTTGGCCGTGGGGCCAGCTCTCACGGGCTGTTTAAACGATCACAGACAGAGAATATCAAACGATGACTTTTTGTTACCTTCAAGAATAAACGGAAACTTCTCTGGGTAAAATTTCTTAAATACCAAATTTTCTTCCCTCGAAACTCCATAGAAAAGTATTTTTAAATAATGTGCTGCTGGGAAAAACAAATATTAATGGAACATAATGTGTTTTATGGGGCCAGCCCAGTGGTGCAGCTGTGAAGTTCTCATGTTCTGCTTTGGTGACCCGGGGCTCGCTGGTTCAGATCCTGGGTGTGGACTTATGCATCGCTGGTGAAGCCATGCTGTGACAGGCATCCCACATATAAAGTAGAGGAAGATGGGCATGATGTTAGCTCAGGGCCAGTCTTCCTCAGCGAAAACAGGAGGATTGGTGGCAGATGTTAGCTCAGAGTTAATCTTCCTCAAAAAAAACCAAAATGTATTTTATGATCAAAGAAGGTAGGACGTTTAACAGATTTTTATTTGTTTGATTTTATTTTATTCCAGGGTCAGTAAATTTTTCCTATAAAGGGCCAGATATTAAATATTTTCAGCTCTGCAGGCTATGCAATCTCTGTCAAAACTATTTAACTCTGTTGTAGTGCAAAAGCAGTTATAGACAATAGATGAGAGAATGAGTATGGCTGCGTTCTAATAAAGCTTTATTTATTTATTTAATATTATTTTTTTGGTGAGGAAGATTGTCTCTGAGCTAACACCTGTTGCCAATCTTCTTCTTTTTGCTTGAGGAAGATTTGCCCTGAGCTGACATCTGTGCCAATCTTCCTCTACTTTGTATGTGGGTCACTGCCACAGCATGGCTTGATGAGCGGTGTGTACGTCTGCACCTAGGATCTGGGCTGTGAAGCCTGGGCTGCCAAAGCAGAGTGCATGAACTTAACCATGACGCCACCTGGCTGGCCCCGTAATAAAACTTTATTTACAAAATATGAAGTGGGCCATATTCGTATTATGGTAATGGTTTTCAGATCCTTGATTTTATTTTTAACTCATGGGTTTTCAGAGTATTTAATCTGTTATTATATATTAGTATTCTTCAAGATGGCTCATTGAGGGATTACATTTTATAAATCTCTAGATCACGGCATCTTTTTTTTACTGTGTGTCTCATGAAACTGATGTACACTTTTATTTTACTTTGGTTTAGAATTAAAGAGAAGTTTAAAGCTGATCCTACTTGTTTCTTTAAGAGCTTCCTTTTTTTTGGCTTTTAGTAAAAAAGTCATCTACCTAGATACTTGTAAAGTATTACAAATTTGTAATGCTTTCAATATGTGCATTGGGTAAGGTACTGCTATGTGTTATAAAAAACAAACTAATGTTCATGGCTGAATTCAGTAAGTCTAACTCTCACCCGCTGGTATGGTGCAAACCAAATTAGGGAAAATAGCCAATGTCCTGTTTACATAATTAAAAAAAGACAAAACCACCAGTGATCAGTAGGCATTGATGAGAGTCCTGCTCCGTGTAGTCATTCAGGGACTCAGGGTTTCCCCTCAACAACACGCATCTTCCAAATTCACTCAGCCAGAAGACAGGAAAAGAGGAGAATCAAGAGGGAGGATTGGAGGCCAAGCCTGGAAATGATGTGAATCACTTCCCCTAAAATCCAATTGGCTGAAAGTCAGTAACATGGCCACACCTAACTGCAAGGGAGACTGGGAAATATAGTGTTTTTATGTGAAAGAGTTTGGATGAAAATATAGTTAGTCCCTATGATATATGTCCAGGGCATGAGCCTATTTTCAGATATTATGCCTAGGATACTCTGAGCCCTTCCTTTGTACATAAAGATCTTTCCTAAGCTCAGTAATATTTTTTCTTCTCTAAGATTGGCACCTGAGCTAACAACTGTTGCCAGTCTTCCTTTTTTTTTGTTTCTGCTTTTTCTCCCTGAATCCCCCCAGTACATAGTTGTATATTTTAGTTGTGGGTCCTTCTAGTTGTGGCATGTGGGACACCACCTCAGCGTGCCCTGATGAGCGCTGCCATGTCCGCACCCAGGATCCGAACCAGTGAAACCCCGGGCCATATAAGCAGAGCGCGTGAACTTAACCACTCAGCCGGCCCCCTCAGTAATATTTTTTTTTATCGTATGTCTTTTGTTACTGTGTTAGTTTTCTAGTTCTGCATAACAAATAATTGCAAACATGGTTTAAAACAAGACACATTTATTATCTCACACTTTCTCTGTGTCAGAATCCCAGGAACAGCTAAACTGGGTTTTCTGCTTGAAGTCTTACAAGCCTGCAGTCAAGGTGTCAGCTAGGCTGTGCCATCATCTGGAGGTTGGGCTGGGGAAGAACCTGCTTCAGAGCTTACCCAGGTTGTTGGTAAAGTCCATTTCCTTTAGTTGTTAGTACTGAGGGCCACAGGTTCTTGCTGACAGTTGGCTGGAGGCTGCCCTCAACAACGAGAGGCCACCTCTGGTTCCTAGAGACAGCCCGCAGTTCCCTGACACATAGGTTTCCTCAACATGGCTGTTTAATCAATCAAGTCAAGAAGGAGAATCTCTAGACAGAGTCTGCTAGCAAGAAGTCACATAATATATGTCACATATGGTAATCAAAAGAGTAACATTTCATTACTTTTTCATATTCTATCATTTAGAAACATATCACAGTCCTGCCCCAAATCAAAGGGAGGGGATTACACAAGGCTGTGAATAACAGGGAATAGGAATCATGGGGACCACCCAAGGTTCTGATGTGTTTTTGCTCTTTAGACTTAATTGCAAGTACCGTGAACTTGTCAGATTTCTGTGGGGCTACGTCCTTAGTCTTTTCTCTCTGAGTCGTTTTGTCCAAATGAGAGGATTTCCTGGGGGCCACCTTAATCTGTTTATAAAATTTAACACAGTGCTTTATGGCCATGCCCTTAATTTGGTCTTTGCCCTGAGGTTGTGACTTCATTGCTCACTGTTACTCCAAACACTTTTTTCAGTTGTATCTTTTATTCATTAGTGAGAAGAAATTGTTGCATCTTTCTACTCCCTAAGTGCAAGAATTTCTGTATTACCTCTTTTACCAATAATACTTGATTGCAAATGTGCCAACTCTTTACTGAGTCATTTCTTTCTTAGTACCATGTGAAGTGCACCCAATAACAATTAAGGCAAACTGGCAGACTTCAGTTTTGCTATTCCTTTGCCTAAAGCCATAAGATATGCTATTTGCCTTCCAAATTATCTCAGGAAATAGTGATGTGAAATATTTTACCATTGCATAACACTCTTAGTTGGAAAGAGAGAGGAGTAGAGGCCAACAGGAGTCATCTTTTCCACTCTCCATAAAAAATTCTCTCACTTCTCAACGCCTAATTCTGAAGCCAATGTCACATATTTTGGGTGTGATTTTTTAGACAGTCTCCCATTTATAGCTACAAACTTCTATTTAGTCACTTTTGTGTTAATGACAAATGACCTCAAAATTTCAGGGGCTCAGAAGAAAAAATATGGGTACTCCTCATATTATGTCAATTGAGGGTCAATTCTGAACCTGCTCATACTCAACCCTTGCTCTTTTCCCATGCCAAAGGAGCATCAGCCTCCCTATTGTTGCTGCTTCTTCAGCAAGATCTTAATATGAAGAAAATCTTTGGAACGCAGCTGAATTGAAAAGAGCTATAGCTGAGCCATCATCAATTTGCAGCTGGCACGTAACGTGTGAGAACTAAATCTTTTTTGTTATAAGCCAGTGGGATTTTGTGGTCATTTGTTACTATAGCAAAGCTTACAAATTGCATAGCCTCTTAATAAATGTACATAGTAATAAAGGAGCCTATGGGAAATGGGAAAGGTAGTCTGGGGAAGACAGCAGAAAGGCATACATAGGCTATTCAGAAGTTAGTTTCCATGCAGCAGAAAAATAAATATATACGGGTTTCCGTGTGTTTGCCTGTATCTATGATACTGGCCCTGATATCGGTTTCCCTACATTAACCCCAGCAAGTATAGAGTTGACACTAAAAGCACCCATCCCATTTCCCTGCTTCTTTAATTACAGCCACATGTAAGTAGCGGTTTCTTTAACCTTTGTATCCCTGAACTTCACATATGCAGGAAGCTAGTGTTGAGATTAGAGCACTGACCTCCCCCTGCACAAGGCACATGAAAGTTACAAGTTGTTAAAACACAGGTGGGCTCACACTGAAGTCCTGGTTAATTACAGGTCCTTGAAGTTTATGGCAGGAAAACAGATGTTTAAAGAATATCAAGAAGCTAAAGGTTCCCAGACCTCAACTCCTCAGTTTCATGGCTCCAGAATCCACCATCCATCATGGAAGCAGACAAATAAGAGCATCAACCTGTAGATTCCCGTATCTCACCACCCCGCTCCTTGTATGTAGTCACAATCCTCACAACCTTTAAAACCCCTTGCCTCATGTCTTTCAGGGAGACAGATCCGAACGCTCCCTTCTCCCAGCTGACATCACCCGAAATAAACCTCTTCCATTGCCACAAGCCTAGGGTTCCAGTTTTTTGGCCCTCTCATATGTGGTGGGTAAGTGAACCTGTGTTTGTGCACATATAGGCACATGTGTGAATGTGTGTATATAGATAGAAAGATGGATGGATGGATGGAGAGATAGAGAGATAGAGAGAGAGAGAGAGAGAGACATAGACTGATCTGTCTCAGGGACGTGTGTAATTTAAAAACATTGTCCTCAATCCATCTTCGTTAATTCTGTTATTATTACAGAGTTCCCTCACACCTTGCTTTATGGTCTTATTTTTCATTTATAGTCTGGTTGTTAGTTTTTGCCCTTTTTATATCTTTGTGGGTATTTTTAAGGAATTTTATTGGAGAAACATATTGAGAATTATTAATGTTCTTCCATATCAAGCTGGATTTATTTTTGAGCTGGTGCTTTTCTCTCTATATTTTTTTAAATAATGTAAACAAGGTGTTGCATATTTCCCTAATGTGGTTTGCCTACTTAGGAGTAGAATTAACCTCTTGGAAATAGGGAGGTATTAGTTCAGTGAAGTTGTTGGTGGCCATACTCTCTTAATTGTTGGCATGCTTTGAAACTATAAAGGGAAATACTTATTTGGGGAGGATAGATCAGAGCCTCTTCCAGTTTTGTAACACTGCCGTTTTCTCCCCGACCCACGCTCCATTCACGGTGGGGGAGATGGTCCGTGTTTCCTTAGCCTTCTCTCCTAGCAGAAGACAGTACCCTACTGTATGTCAGGGAAGATTTATAGCCTGTTGAATTCACTTGTTCTTTTTATTTCTTCTCCAGGAGCTAATGTGAGCAATAAAGAACAGAAACTCATGAAAAGACATAATTCTTTTTGTCAGCCATGTCACGACGATGTAATACATTCACATACAAGAAGACAGTAGTGCCTGCTACAGCGGTACAGCTTTGCAAACTCTCACCCTTCTCCAACCCAACCTCCCCAGTGAAATAACAGGAAAAATAGTCACTTTTTCATACGAAAATTTCACCACAACAGAGGACACATTAGCTGAAAAGCTAAATCTCCCACATAATCCAACACCGTCATTAGCTGACTTCTAATCATATTTTAGTATCAAGCTCTTTTTCTCCTGGTTGGGGAAAAGAGTAGGACTGGCTTTTTTCTAATCTCACTCTTCCTTTTTAACTTGTTTGTATTTACCACTCAGAACAAATGGTGATTACGATAGATGAAGAGGAAAAACACAAATTTTCTTTTCTTTTTTTTCTTCTTTTTTTTCTTCTTTTCCTCTTCTCAAGCAGGTACCTAGAAAAATCACTTATTCATTGGGGAAGAGGTATATTATTGCTTTCTTCTTCTTCTTCTTCTTCTGGTAAACAGAGCTTTTTCTAATAAGCAAATTCTTTCTAACTATTTCTAAAAGTTGTTTGGGTAACTATTTCCCCCCTCATTGGTAATGCAGGAAACATGTTAATAAGGAGCTGATGTTTACAGAAAAGGTAATGCACAATTTCCTCAAAGTTGAAGGAATTTCTTCTCTGCAGAAATCATTAGGTTTTTGTGCATAAGATTATATAATGACACCTTTAAAATTAAATTTTAAAACCTATGATAAAAAATAAACATATTTTGGATAATTTTTTCCTTAAGTCCCCTAGAGTAAGGGCAGGGGGTCAACTATTATTTATAGTAAAGACTGAAATTTGGAAATTCATAGAAATATTACATATTAATGATAAAAGAAATAAAGGAGAAAGAAAAAGTCAAGAAACTGTACAGAAAGGAAAGTGACCAAGAATTTCTGATGTTTAAATAAGTATTTATAAGCTCATAGTACAGAGCACGGCACATAGTGAGAGATCTGTAAGTGTGTGCTAAATACATGCATAAAAACTCCTCTTTTGTACCTCTGAGCTGAGTGGTTAACAAAATTAAATCAAATAGCAAAATCTAATTGATATTGGGAGCATTCTTCTCCTTTTCAATCTCAGACAGCAGTACCATCAGTACATTGGAAGGAGTTTCTAATTTTTTTCCCTTTTCACTTCATCTTGACAGGTCCTATTGATGATGATGAATCATTTGTGCATCTGTTTCCTGCTTGGACCCTCAGTGCATGCTGACATTGGCACATTTTTTGCTGTCTTTTTTTATTTGGTGGCAATGAGCAATTCCCTTGGTGCTAGCACAGTTACTCCAGTTTTGAAATACCAAATAAGATAATGAGACCCCAAGAGTCACTGATGGAGAGGAGAATTAGATTGGATGGGCTGATGGCTTTGTCTCCAGAGATTCTCAGTAGTTAAAAAGCTGCTTAAATGTTTATTCCATAATGAGTCTGATTTCCCTGGATTTAAACTGTGAACCAAGAGCAAATTAGACACTTTGTAAGATTTACTAACAGTGTAAGTTTACACAGTGTAGGTTTACAGTGGGAGAAACTAACTCACTCTCCACACAGTCATGTGCCGCATAATGATGTTTTGGTCAACAATGACCACATATACAATGGCAGTCCCATAAGATAAGTCCCAGATAGCTTAGGTGTATAGTAGGCTATACCATCTAGATTTGTTTAAGTACACTCTATGATGTTTGCACAACGACAAAATCGCTTAACAACACATTTCTCAGAATATATCCTCATCATTAAGGGATACATGACTGTAAATGGAAATTGGCCAACAATGAGTGTCTCTACGATAGGGTGACAAAAACCACAGAGAAAGAAATGTACAGTTTTGCCAGAGTAGACCAGTTAAGATATCGACATGGAATTAGGTCTCTTACCTGCCGCTAAATCCAGAGTCTTTTTCAAAACTCTAGACCATTGCATAAGTGCATAAATATCCTGGATGGTTGTCGATCTGTCATATTAGAGCCTTCATTCAGTGCCTCTTACGCTTAGTTAATTCTCAAGAAACCTTGTTCAAATACATTTAAGGTGAAAAATGTGCAGGCCCTTATTCCACATAGCTGTTTCCGGATACCTAGACAATGTTTCTAGCATGCATTGACCTTCGGCCATTACGTATGTATGAAATATGAACATGGCGGATAGTTCCTAGCTGGGATTAGTCTTCGGCTATAGACTAACTTAAAGATTCGCTCAGGAGGTGACTTTTGGAAGGACATTTGCAGCAAATGTGGCATAGGATCTTGGCAAGAGATAAGGTTATTTAGTGTTTACATCCAACTTTTGTTGCTTTTAATTATGTAGCTTTGGACTGCTGCTTAATCTCTCTGAGCCTCAGTCATCTTGTCTTTAAAGTGGGTTTAATAAGACGTCATAGGCCCCCTCTCAGGATTATCCTCAGAATCAAATAAGATGATAACAAACATGAAAGCAATGGAATTTCCAACGGTGAGGTAGTATATGTACAAATATTAGTCTTTATGATGCATTAATTTAGTCATCATTTACTGAATTTGTGTGAAGTGTCAGGTTTTATACTAAGAACTGGAAATACAAAGCTAAGACTCGGTGTCTGCCCTCAAAGATAAACATATCATTATTAGTAAAATGCTCCGAAGTTCAAAGCTAGTCCTAGAAACGTTCACTTCCAAGTGTCATAACCAGTGAGAAGAGTGATATAATATTTTTAATCACTCCTTTAAGATATTTATATTTTTGATAGTATAGATGTTCAAAAGGAAATGACTACTTCTTCCTAAGGTATCAGTTCCCTTCACCCTTTGTATTTCTGTGTGCAGACATGTCAGTATGGACATCATTCCATCATTACTGTGAAGTGGGCAAAGGCCAAAAGGACATTGCTCACTGTCTTCTTCGAAAACACCAAACACAACTAACTCCTGGAGTTGTCAGATCACATCTCTCCACTGCTCAACACTTCCCTTGACTGCCCATTGTATTTGAACAAAAGTCACCGAATTTACTGTAACCACATCTCAGGTCTCATCTCCAAACTGTCTACTCTGCCCACCATGCCATAGTCACATTGCCCTTCCCTGTTTCTTACAGAAGCCTGTTGCAGCTGCACCTCTCCTGTCTCCATCAGGAATGCAATCCCTAGATATCCACAAGGCTGTCTTCTTCGCTTTCCTCAGGTCTCTCCAGAGGGCACCCCCTGAGAGGTCTGGCTTCTCACCATCCTTTCCTTTTGTATTTATAATTACGTATCAATTCCTGATATTTTACTATGTTATTATTTTTGAATTTTCCCTCCTCCATGCAGTGCCCTCTACCTATTACTTGCTATTCCCGCTTATGCCGCATTTGGGGCTTGAGGCTAATGGAAATCAGTTATCCACCACCTCTGGATAAGTAATACCGGGAAACTATCTTTGAAAAACTGGTCTGACCTCATTGTATTGGCTATGATTTTGCAATTGATGGAAAAAAGGAAAGCGGATTTGAATGGGTTTTGTAATTTTTTAGATTAAGGACTAAATATAAATGTTTGTGCTTATCGAGCTTAAACAGTCTTTATTTCAATGCTGTATCCTCTGCTGCTGTCCATAGAAAGTACTTCCTCCTATGGCCAACAGCACTCCAACTAACAATCAGATGCTTAATTTACATATGTGTTTAAACTTTGCAACAGTCCAAAGTTGTTGATAAGATTATCTCAGTTTCACAGATTAGGAAAGTGAGATTCAGAGATAACCAGGAAGTTGTATAAGGCAAATAGTAGCTCAAGTTTTGGAACCCACCTCTGTATGACTCCAAAACTGCTACTCTTTAAATGCCACCCTACTTTTTCTCCCTTCCTCATACTTCAAAATCATCACATAGTTCTGGCAAAACTCAAATAACTGATTAAGATTGCTAGGCCAGATGCTGTCACTATAGCATCTCCTATTTGAACACTGGAGTTGAGCAACCTTGGACACTAATGGGACCAAGGCCTTCATGCTTCGAATAACCCTGCATCAAAGAAACCTAGCTGGGAGAGGGAGATCATGCTTTATTTCCCATGATAGGATAATGTTTAGATTTAATGTCGATGCATCCGTTAAGTGCTCACTTTGAAAATCAATATAACACTGCGTGCTTGGCTGGCTCAATATCTCTCAGTCAACATTAATAAAAAGTACCCACAAAACAATGCACTGTGTCTTTTTACTGCTTGTTGTCCCTGGATCTCCAGGCCTTTTATAGCAATCAATCATACTTACCCCTTCTCCACAGTAGCAGTTATTTGGTTCATTTAATAAGTTGGTAAACTGAGGCAATTTGGCAAATGACAAGATTCACGTAGGCACCTCTGTCCCCTCAAAGGAAAATCAGTACCTCCCAGTCATTGCTGATATTGCTCATTTACAGTGAGCAGAAGTCAGCTCCAGCAGGAGAGTGCTTTTCTCTTCACTCTAAGATCATGCTTGCAGAGGCAATATACATGAAGAAAGATAATAGGTCAGTAAGCATGTGCTTTAATTAACAGTTATCTGCTATCTCACCAGAAAGCAAACTTTAACTACGTCAGTCGCAACAGCAGAAGTCTGAACGCAGAACTCTCTTGAAGACAAACCAGAATTGCCTTAAGTTCTATTTAAGACAAGCAGAGGTCAGCACAAGTGATTAGTAAGGTCACTAGAACCAACCGCTTTCTCTGTTAAGTCTGGGTTAGAGTCCGAAGGCTGAGAGCATGCGCACTGGAGGGAGTCCCTCCCACCATGGGTGCTGCGTGGGTGATTCACCACCGGCTCTTGTTAGGTATCATACTTCCTAGTTTACGACCCTATTGATTGTAAGCTGCATCACCAATTTAATAAGAACTTTGAGGGAAGAAAGTAAAAAGGACAGAGGGATGCTAACTGATTAAATGAAAATATTGACCATCTGTTGATGCTCAGTTTAGGAAAAGCTTTTTAAAATATCTGTTCATCTTAAAATCAATGAAAAGCTATATTGATGCCTTATTAACACTTCTTGCAAAGGTCCTCAGTAGAAACTCTTGGAGAAATGGCAATTTTATCTTTAATTATTCCTGAGTTATAATATCTCTATGAAGAGTCATTTTACTTTTGATATTCATATTTGCCTATAACCACTTATTGCCTATTTATTAAATGCCTGATACTACACAAACACTATTTAATTTAATTCCTACACAAACTATATTTGGTAAATTCTTTCGTCTTCATTTTGCAGGTAGGGAAACTGGGGCTCAAGTAGAGCAAGGAATGTGCTGAATGTCTTGTGGCCAGTAAGTAACAGATCAAATGTGGAAATCTAGATATGGGGATTCTGAAGTCCTCATGTGAGCTCTGCATCAGTTAAAATTTCTTGAATGTAAGCAACAGGAACTGGCTATGATTAGTATAAGCAGAAAATTAATTACTGGAGAAGTATAGGGATCAATATAAAGGAAGACTTGAGAAGTAGAGAAGCCATGGGCATTTACGTTGCGGAAATTGTTGGACAGTGTCTTTGGTTTCTACCATTGCTGTAAATCCACTCCAAAAGTTTTCAATCAATTGATCACTGTTGACAAGTTTCAGAGAAAGAGTACACAATTGTACAAGCATGGGCCACCTTCCCTCATCTTGGCTATTGACGGTCCTTCCAGACTGAATCTAACGGTGACAACAAAATTATATTTTGTCAGATAGGAGGATACAGCTTTAAATTAGAACAAAAAAGGTGTGGTGTATTTTGAGCCTAAGTCTTTATTCCATGTCAATCTACCAACACATCAAGAGGCCAGCTCTCCTGCCAGTCTTGACTTCCCCCCCCTCACTTAATGCCCTAGTTTTACCTTCTTGTTTGAGATCAGATCTTATAGCAGAGGGCTGACTGCTTTAATAAAATACTCAGGTTGCCCTTTAGTTTCTCCTTTCACTCATTTTTTACCTATTAATTATTGATGACCTACTAGGCGCTAAACAATGTGCTTGGTGGTGGATACATTTCATTCCTATGCTTATGGAGTTTGTACTCTAGCAACATTGGATAAAACTCCAAGTCAACATATAATTTTAAATTTAATTGTTGAATCTAGTAGATCAGGTGACAGCTAAATTAATATCATTGGAGCATTTCATTCTATCTTCATGTAGTTTGAATTTTAGATTTTTTTACTTCTCTTGAATCAGAAATTTCCATTTTTTAATGGCCTATTGACTTTAATTTTAACCTCTGAAGTTGATATGTATAGGTATCCCTCATCCAGATAAAGACCTTTAGATAGTAAAGACAATTAGCAAGCTATAGGTACCTCCAGAGTCATATTTTATAAATACACATAAATTTAAGCAAGTGAAATATAACATCAAACTATTTCCTGAACTAAACCATTGACATTTAATTCAGGTCCAGTGCATAAAATATATTATTGTCTTTCATGAAGCGTTTTGTCAAACTTTTGACCAGATGACCCGTTGAGGGCTCCTAAAATGCTAAAATCATTCTACAAATTGGAAAATCAGGATGTTGAATCAGTTGACCTTTAAGATCCCTTTAAGTTTCAGAATCCCATATTTCATTATCATTATTTATGTAGTAGAGGGATTTAGCAAACTAAATTCCAATGAGCTCACGTATACCAGAAAATTCCTTAATTACAAGCCAAGCCGATAGAATGGAAGAGACTTATAAGTCAATAAATTAATCCATCTTTTCATTCAGCAAATATTTGAGTCCTGACTGTTTGTATCATTTCTCAGGGCACAGAGCATGAATAGATTTACACATAATACCAAGAAAGGACAATTCTGAAGGAGTGAAAGCTATTCGTTAGCCAATAACCAAGTACGAGGTATCAGATGAGTTTCATATTTTACTTAGACGTGAGTACCAGGTCTAGAGATGCCTGCTCTCTAATTGTTCCAGTGATTTTGATGTATGTTGCTAATTGTTTTATGGCTCTTCTCTGTTGGAGGTTACTGAATGAATCTTCATGAATGCCTTAGGGATGACATTCCCTTCTTTTCTTTAAAAGGATGCTATAAAATGGAAAGATTAGACTGTATTTGTTTTATGTTCCTGAATTAAGACTGGTAACTATGAGGTACCATAACTTATTACATAAAAGAAGAATTAGAATTTCTAGTAAAGAGCAACAGGTCTTCAGGAAGAAACGTAGAGAAACTTTTCTCTATAAGAATGAGAACTTTAGCCATAGTCTCCAATATTTTTGCAGGTTCTGTAATGCAATCTAAAGTAAGATAGGTTTTCTTTCCCCTGGAATTTGGAATGAACACTGGTACCCATGTGTTGTATCATTTTCTCCTTGAGAAAATTATTGTATATCCCATTTCTAACTTCATTTTTAGTATTAATAACTACCTTTTAGCTAGGGTAATAATAAAAAACTGCTCATAAAATAAGAAAATTTATTTATCATTGGATACTTAAGTACTCAATGCTTTTGTTAGCATCAGCACCAGGGATGGAAGGAACCCTGGGATCCTGGATTCTAGCCATTCCCTTCTTGTTAAATTATACTTGGCTCTGATGTGAGTGTAAGATGTTGGGCAGATGTTATCAAATATGCTTCAATGAGAGGGGATCATAAAGCTCTTAAGTCATTTATCCTTCTAAATGTCAAGTAACTAAATTGATATTCCCATCTGCTTAAAACCGTACTGGGGAGAAGGGAAAATGAGGAATGGAAATTCTAATTTTCTTTCAAAATGACTTCAGTATGTTATCATGCCAGGGACATCTATTTTTGATGTTTCAAGTTTAGAAAAGAGGGATGGATAACTTTAGTGGCTCTTTCAATTTTTATTTCTTTGAAATGCCAAATAATTATGTGCATTCTCTCTACCCATGATTGAAAGCAACAGGGTTGTTCTTTAAAGGAAAAAGTGATAAAATGCTAGGTTAAAAATGGCAACCAGTCTGCCATTGTTGTGAGTTCTTTACATACTCGCTTTTCTTTTTTTTTTCATTATCGCAACTGAAGGCCCTCTTTTTCCTTGCCTCGGCCCTCCCTACCAGGATGACCTCAATTTTCAGCCCTGGGTGTGAGTTCTACATTCTATTAACCATTCTCCAAGTTTAGGTAACAAATGGTTCAGAAGTGTAGATGTATCTTATTTACAAAACATGCAATATGTAAATAAGTAAGTGTTTAGTATTTATGTAATACATTTAATTACAATTTATATATTGCACGTTTACAACATAAAAGAATAGACATGAAATCAATGAGACAGTTATTTCTGGCCTCTAAGAAAATGTTTATAATTAATATACAGTCAGTAATTACCATGAGCCAAACACTATTCTAAATAATTAAGCTAAGTGTTAACTCTTTTAGTCCCCTAACGCTATGAGGTAGTTAGTATTATCATTCTCATTTCACAGATGAGGCAAATGAGACATGCAGTGGTTGAGCAAGCTCTCCAATATAACAGAATTTGTCAGTGGCAGAGCAGGAATTAGAACTCAGGTCTTCTGGCTTTTAGTTTTTGTATTAGTTTCTTATTGCTGCTATAACAAATTACTACAATTTAGTAGATTAAACAATACAAATACATTATTGTACAGATTTGGAAGTCAGAAATCAGAAATGGGTCTCACTGGGCTAAGATCAGGTGTCGCCTGGGCTGTATTTCTTCTCAAGGTCTGATAGAGAATCCATTCCCTGCCCCTTGCCAGCTTCTAGAGCAAATTACTTTCCTTGGCTCTTGGTCCGCTTCCCCTATCTTTGTGGCCAGCAGCAGCAATGTCAGGCTGAGTCTTTCTCATGCTGCCATCTCTCTGGTTTTCTCTTCTTACTCTTTTTCACTTTTAAAGATCCTTGTGATTATATTGTGTCCATACACACAGGGCAGAATATTCTGCCTATTTCAAAGTCAGCTCCTTAGAACCCCTTAATTCCATCCTCAACTTTAATTCCCTTTTGTCATAACATAACATATTCACAGGTCCCAGAGATTTGGATATGGACATCTTGGGAGTGCCATTATTCTGGCTACCACAGTGCTGTAGAGTGAAGATTTGTGTCCCTTCAGAATTCATATATTTAAACCTAGTCCCCAGTGTGAGGGTATTTGGAGATTGGGCCTTTAGGCAGTAATAAGGTCATGAGGGCTCTGGATTGGTGCCCTTATAAAAGAGACACCAGCCTGCTCCCTTGCTCCTTCTGCCATGTGAGGACACAATGAAAATATGGCTGTCTATGAACCTGGAAGTGGGCTCTCATGAGATACTGAATCTGCTGGCACCCTGATTTTGGACTTCCCAGCTCTTGACTCTTGATAAGCGGTAGCAGTTACTGTGATTTCAAAAAGTACATATCTGAGGTCTTGGCTTCTGTTGATTACATATGTCACCTAATATTGTAAAAATAAAGGTCCAAATGTCTGGAAAGACTAAATTATTCAAGTTTTGGTTAAATTCTTTATTAATAATTACCATTCAGAAGACTCTGAGAAGGATCCAGACAAACCATGGCAGAGACTTTTATTCAAGAGTTTGTGAGTGTGGCAGAGACCAGTATTCCAGGACACCTGTGGCTCAGGTCCATGCAGACTTCTGCTTGAAGTTCAAACCCTCAGAATTATGACACCCTGTAAGAAATCCGTTGCCTACTAAAGTCTAATAGCTCCTTTGATCTCTCTCTTCAAGCATGAAACAATATATTGCACCAACAAAACCCTTTGCCAGATCAACTCTTCTCAATCATCTCTCACCTAAGAAAGTGTTCTTTCAGGAATGAATACCTTTGGGTACTGAAGCCTATCTGTGGGGCTGGTATACTCACTCATACCAAAAACTTTGGCATCCTCCTTGACCAATCGCCACTGTCAACCTTACTTCATTCCTCCCTCCGTTCTATAGGCAAATTCTGAAAATTATACTTTCAAAATACATCAGAATCCAACCTCTTCTACACCCATGTCACTCCTTTGATCTACACCCTTTGATAGACTATATTTCACTCAGAAGACAAGTGGAAGTCCCTACCGTCATTTATAAGTGTACACAAGATAGGGTCCCAGGTCATTGCTCTAGAACCTCAGCTTATATTCTTTCCGCTTCCTCACTCTACTCCAGCCACACTCATCTTCTTCTTGCTCCTCAATACACGGGCAACAACTGCCTCAGGGCCTTTGCATTGGCTGTTCCATCTACCTATCATGATCTTCTCCATCTATCTGCATGCCCATGTCCTTCACCTCCTTCTGGTTATTGCTCAAATATCACATTCACAGAGGTCCCTCACCCTACTTAAATTTATTCTTTCCAGAACTCTAACTCTTTTTGGCTTTTTATCCCCTACTACATCATATATTATCAAGTCTTAGACATCAATGTTATGAGATGCAACATTTGTGTATGTACTAGAAGAAAAAAGAAAACCAATTAAACTAACATGCCCTTGATTGTAAGATGCATCCTAATTTCAGAGATATTAAAAGTGTGCGAAAACAATGTGCATTTTAGGGTTAACAAAATACAATTGTATGTATTTTAATTATTCATCTTGCTTGTGGTATGTCTCTTTCCACTGTGAGATAAGCTGCAGTTGGGTAAGGATATCTTTATGGTTTTGTACCATGAAGTGGTTTTGTATGGTTTTATTTCCCTGCATCTAAATCAGTGCCTGGAACATAGTAAATACTTAAATATTTGTTGAATAAATGAATGAGAGTGATTTCTAGGACATTAGTCATAACCTTGCCCTTTAAGAGTTCCCTGTATAGTATTAAATGATAAAATAGGATCCATGTAATAATAACTTCTTTTGCACATACCTTGTTATCTTCTCAAAGCAACTGAACAAACATTGTCTCTTTTGCTTATTTTTTATCTTTATGTATAACATGTTATAGAGAAGGAAAGTACCTTTCCCAAGATGTGACTATGGTAAGGCAAGGACTTGATTCTGATTTGGAGACAATCTTTTTTCCTATTCTATGCCATGTTGCAAATTCCTATGGAAAATAAGTAAATAGAATGAATTATGTTGGTGAATTGATTGCTGCACTGAATTAGCTGGGCCACCTTGTCAAAGTGGCTCAATACTTGTAGATTCAGGGGCATAGTTGGCTGTGGTCAGTTGTTATAAAAACGTTGACATACCACATGCAACCAGCCAGAGAATCAATGAGATATGGTGGCCATGAATATTATCACATGGCCAAAGAAAAAAATAAAGCCAAGGAAGGCCTATGAGAAATATGATGGAAGCAGACTGAAAATTAAAAGAGTTAAAAGGAAAATTAGATAGATAGATGGATAATGTCTGTCTATATATGGATATATTTAAAACAAAAATACACATAAATATATATTATGGTATGTAAAGTACATATAGCATAAGAAAATATTATTTTTTATACGTAAACATTTAAAAAAAATATTTTGTAAAAAAATGAGGTCTATAAAGTTTTTAAACTAGCTAAGGTCCCCACAACGTCTCCCATCTCCCCATCTTTCCAGCAGTAACAATAAGTGTTAAGAATTGGTTGTTATGTGTTTACACACAGATTCTAAACCCACTCATATACATATACACAGTTACACAGTTATTTTCTGTTTAACAAAAATGGTATCCTACTATACATAAATTTTCATGTTTTTATTCACTCAAATAGATCTTCTTCCCCAAGAATATATACAAATTAAAATCCTTTTTAAAAACTTTATCTTATTAAATAGTATCAATGTATCATGATTAATTTAACCAGCCTACATTACTTCCTATGGGTGTTTCTCTCAGTGTGTAATATACAACTGTTGCGTAAATATTTGTTAAACATATGCTCTTTGTTTCCCTGTTTTCATCATTCTCTCGTGAGGGTGTCTTTCGCACAGATTTCTTATTTGTGCATTGTGTAGTCACATACTGAGATAGAGGACTAAATGTGCGAAAGGAAAGGTAGTCAGCAGTGATAAATGTATGTTTGATCTGAGAGAAAGTTCGCTTGCTTTTTTAAACTATCTTTTTATATATTTATTTGTTTTTGCATTGATTAAGTCCTCTTCAAAAAATAAAATATTAGACTTGGGAAATTCTGAAATGTTATCCAGTCTCATCTCCCACTTTATGCAGAACTCTTCCCGGTAAACCTTCATACCTTCTCATAAGCTTCCTTCTCTCCCTGAGATGACCATTGGCTCCTTCATCTAAATCATTTTATCCTTTAAAACTCAGTTTGTGACATTGCCTTCTAGAACCCTTCTCTGATTGCCTCAAGGAATTAAGATGTCCCTCCAGTGTTCTGGGAGCATAGCGTGTTTGCATTCATCAGCACATTTTCCACTCACTATTGTGACAGTAGGTGTGTTTTTCTATTTCCTCTGCTAGCTTAAAAACTCCCTCCTTGGGAGGAAATCTGTCTTCTTAATTCACTTCTGTGTTCTGATTCATAAGATGAGGTCTAAAGAAGTATCAATGCTTCCTTTTTAGTAGAATGACTGACTGAGTGAATACATACATTATCTTCTTTTTTCTCTTTCCCTTGGCTATGTGTATGCTGATTTTTTTAATAGACGTACACTGTAGATCAGTTGGAGGCACGGAATGCTTGTTGGAAGGATAATACTTAACCTTAGATAATCTTAACCAATAAGAAAGTGGCTGTGTTGTGAAAGAAGTAGAGAGAGGTAATGTTGCAAGGATATCTTGTTTGCTTCAGCATATTGATAGGTAGAGGCAATCCAGGCTTCATTCTGTTTTCCATCTTTATGCAAAACCATGAAACTCATATCTGCAGTATCTGTCTCTCATTAAAGAGTTGTCTTAAGAAAACAACTCAGCATCTGTCAAGGCAGTGCCAAAATGAGTCATTGATTGGAATCAGGACAGCCAATTCCCTGTGCTAATGGATTCACCAATTTTTCAGGTCATCTTAGAGTTCACCTTCTTGTCACACAGCACTCTGGTTGCTGGCTTTGAGGTGAGGAATGTCCCTTCACTGTGACCTAAGCTAATTGCCCCTCTGTCACCAGGTTTTAGTTTCTAGGATGAGTTTGTACATTTCACTCAAATAAGTACTGTTAGAGCTCAAGGCTAAAAGATTCACCTCAATGTTTTCTGAAGATAAGCTGTGATGGTAAAGACGTTCTCATGCAGGCAACTGAGGTTCCATTTATATGGGAAGGCAAACCTATCCTGCCAAATTCCAGGTAGTTCAACATCATCCATGATGATAATTATATCTTGATTATGAAATATCCAAAGAACTTGAGAAACTATCTAAAACTACCTCAGTGGAAACTGAAGCTCAAAGGACTAAGAGTTTCTGTGCTCTCCCACCCAGAATTAGCTAAGATAAGGCTCAAATCCAAGATTGATGCCCTTGACAATTTATTAGAAACACATCCTTTCTTCTTCTTCCTTACAGGCTGGTCCTGGAGGTTTATACGACTGGTTGGTGAACAGTCAAGATGTTAAATGGTTATGGCGGTTCTTAAAAAAGACTCCTGGGTTTTTCTTTTCCTCTTCTCCTGTTTTCAGAAGCAATTCAGTACAGCATTTAAGTGTAGAGGCCCTGAGGCCAGACCACACAGGTTAGAAACCAGGATTCATCTCTTAGTAGCTAGAGGAATTGAGCAAGTTGCTTAATCTCTCTGTCCCTCAGTGTCCTCAATAATGAAATGGGATAGTCATAGCGCCTACTTCATATGGTCGTTGAGAAGTTTAAAAGAGTTAATCAAAGTCAAGTACTTAGAACAGTGACTAGCACAGTTAAGCTTTCAATAAAGATCATCTGTATTTATTCCTAGCCATGTGCAGGAATGGAATAGGAATGTTGCCTTCCTATACCTCCCTTCATATTTAAAATTGGAGTGAGCTCCTCATTTTGCTGTCTAGTCATCCCTTGGTATCTGCTAGGGATTGGTTCCAAGAACCACCGTGGATACCAAAATCTATGGATGCTCAAGTCCCTTATCTAACATGGTGTAGTACAGGGGCCAGCCGGTGGTGGAGCGTGTTCTGCTTTGGCGGCCCCGGGTTCCCCGGCCCAGATCCCAGGTGCAGACATGGCGCCGCCTGGCAAGCCATGCTGTGGTAGGCATCCCACATATAAAGTGGAGGAAGATGGGCACGGATGTTAGCTCAGGGCCAGTCTTCCTCAGCAAAAAGAGGAAGATTGGTGGCAGATGTTAGCTCAGGGCTAATCTTCCTAAAAGAAAAATAAATAAATAAAATAAAATAAAATTGCGTAGTGCAATGACTGCAGTCAGCCCCCCTTATCTGTGGGTTTTGCATCCGGGAATTCAACCAACCACGGCTGCCATGGTTGGTTGAATCTGAGGATGCAAAAACCATAGGATATGAAGGGCCAACTGTGTATTTCTCAGGGTTTCAAGTCTATCTCCTTTGTTCCAGTGTAATCTTATGCACTTTGCCTATATATGTGCTGTAAAGGAATAAGGATAAAATGGTATAGAGGCTAAGAGCATGGGTTTGGGTGTCAGTTATACTGAGCTTTGGAACAACTGGAATCAGTCCATTTGTTTGCCAGAATTGCTATCTAAGTGCTTAGAGAATGTTTTGTGTATCAACATGATATCCAGTGCAATGTCACAGAGGACCAAGGGACCCAATTTATAGCAAAGACAGTGTGAAAGTCTATATATGTCTATGGAATCCACTTGTCCTTTTGTATGCCACACCACCTAGAAACTTCTGGCCTAATAGAGCAACAGGCTGAGCTATTGAAGGTAAAACTGAGGCACCAACTTGGAGACAGCAGCCTGTGAGGATGGGGTGCCATCCTCTAGGACATCAGGTACACCTTCTATAGACATCTATTAAATGTCTCCACTGGGTCCAATATTTGGGTCTAAGAAACAGCAGGTAGAGGCAGGAAGGACTGCGCTTTTAATTATTTCCAGTGATTCACATGGAGAATTTGTGGGTCACACTCCCTCAACTCTCTACTCTTCTGGATTAGAAGTTATGCTTCGCAAAGAAGGAAATTCTTTCACCAGACAACCAGCAAGAGATCCACTGAAATTTGAGATCAGATTGCTACCTGAGCATTGTGGTCTCCTGCTGCCAAGGAGCCAATAGGAAGAATAAAATTGACAATCTTGGAAGAGGTAATTGACCTAGATCATGAGGAGGAGGTAGGGCTGCTGTCACACAAATACGTTAGGCCTCCAAGTTACCCACTTGGATATCTCTCAGTTTTCCCTTGCTCAATTTTGATGATACATGAATAAGTTTAGGGGTCAGTGCTTTAAAATGATGTGGGAGGCAGGAATACAGACTACTCAAGGATTAGAATCTTGTTCACCCCACATATTGAGCCACCCCGATCAATAGAGGCGCCAGCTGAGGGTGAGGGGAATTTAGAATGAGTAATAGTGGATGAAGATATTGATAATCAGATGCAGCTTCAAGACTGTTTAAAGCCATGGGGGCTGCAGTTCATGCTACTCATCTCCTAACAAGTTTTTTCCGGCAATAGATGCACATCAGAGCCTTGAATTGATATGATGCAAGTGGGTTCAAGCGACATAAGGGGTAAGCTGTCAGATTCTGTGTCATGATGCATTGATGTCTCTTTTAGGACTAATATAGTAACCTAACTGCTGATTATGTTGCTGGCTGAAAACTTTCAGGTTTCAGGAGAAGAAGGCAGCTTAACTCCAAATACTCTTTGCAGGGTGTCTCATGTCTAATTATTGATTGTTGCAGTGGTATGAAGCCTGGATGCTTCACCCTAACTGTGATGACTCTGAAGGACTATTCCAGCTCCAGAGCTTCCTGTAGGGTTGGCTGAGGTCTTAATACTGTAATGCAGTCTGATTTCTCCCTCTGTTTAATCTTGCCTTTTTTCTTTTCCTTCCAGGTGTTGATACTAAGAGCAGTTCCTAGTAAACATTCTGCATGCTCTCTTTATCTCAAAGCTCCTGGGGACTTCTACCAATGATGTTGCCTAAATATACACCTACATAAGTGGGAAACAAGATAGGTACACATTATTCATTTCAGCAATAATTGTAAGAACAAAATTCCATTAGCAAGGCTGGTGTGCTCATTGAATAAACTAGGGCACCCTCACAATGCAGTACCACACCACCATAAAAATAAAGAAAATCTCTATGAAGTATATGGACATACTCAATATTTTCAAGTGAAAAAAAATAAGGAAAGATGCAGAACAGTGTTTACAATATGCAAACTTTTGTATGAAAGAAGAGGAAACAAAAATATAAAAAGATTCATTTGCCTCTTTTGATGTAATAAGCAATGAAGTAATAAATAAAAATGGCTACATATAGAGGATTGAGTGTGAATAAAATGGAAAGGAAAGAGATAATAAGACTAGAATTATTTGAATTTTATAATTATGTTGACCTTTGACACATGTAAACATTTCACACAGTTAAAAGAATAAAGATGAATTTGGAAACAAAATACAATAAACCTTAAAAGTGAATTGAAATATCAATATAAAAACATAACTGCATTTTAAATTGACAACGTTAATACATAAAGGCAGTAATTATTTCAAGGAACTGTGGGACACCATATTGTGATGATTTATTCTTAATAAGATATATTCTAAGGGCAAAAAATAACAGAAAAATTTTTGATTTTACTTAGTGGGATTATTCTTAATAGTAATTTTGATATTGCAATTTGAGATTTTTCTATGTATGTTGGAGAATAGAACAGATAATCAAATGTTTTGATATCATTAAGGACAACGGGAAAGAACATGCAAAGATAAAATAATAAAAGATATTTGAAAAGCCCTGTAATGTTAATTTTGAATTAGGGATATGTGAGTTCATTTGAATTCATATATGTACATATATGTATAATATATATTTAAATATATACATACTATATAAAATAATGTATTATAAATATATAAAATTAAATAAATATATAATCAATAATATATTATTTACACAATATATATATATAAAATTCAAATATTCCTAATTAAAATCAGCATTAATTTAATAATACTAAATATTTTAAATTAATATGTTACACTATTCACATGGTGTCAAAGTTTCACCCCAAAGAGTGGTTATTCATTACTCCTTGGAAAGCGTACATTTACAGTGGAGAGATATAGCTGTTACTTTGCGATGGGCAGATTTTAAGGTGATACCTATAATCCTTGCTTCTTGGTGTTCATGACCTTGTATAATCCTCTCCCCTTGAGTGTGGGCAGGACTTGAGACTTGCTTCCTAACCAATAGAACGTGGCAAAGGTAATAGAATGTACATGATTATATGTATGTGATTATACTGCTTACGACTGTAATATCTGTCTTGCAGAAAAACTCTTTCTCTTGCTGGCTTTAAAGTAGCAAGTCGCCATGTTGTGAGTTGGCCCATTGAGAAAGCCACGTGGCAAGTGACTGAGGGCTGCCTTCAGCCAACAGCCCCCAAGACACGAAGGCCCTCAATCTGGCAGGCAGCAAAGAGCTAAATGCTGCCAATAACCACATGAGCTTGGAAGTAGGTCTTTCCCCAGTTGAGCCTCAGATGAGACCATATCCCTGGCCTATGTCTTGATTGCCCCGTGTGAGACTCTGAAGGAGAGGACCAAGCTAAGCCATGACAAGACTCCTGATCCAGAGAAAATAGGAGCTAATAAATATATGTTCTTGTAATCCACTATATTTGTGTTAATAGTGTTAAGCAGGATTATACCACTAATCAATATACCTTTTGACCAAGTGATGAAAGTTAACATCACTAATATTGGCAGTCTAGTTGTCCATTGTTGTGATTCTATGTGAGGTTTCCAATATCATGCATGAAATAAGCACTCTTGCTAAAAGTACTTAACTCAAAACTCATGAAGTCCTTAGACCTAACTTTGAGATTATAGAAAATACAGAGGATGAAAAGGCAGGGTCATTGAAACCATAAGGAAATGGTTGTATATTCTTTATGTTGACTGGTCTAAACTCTTGGAAAAGAGAGCCGGGGAGGTGGCAGAAAGTTAGCCTAGATTAAAAAGATGATAGAGGCAAAAGGGCCAAAATATAACATGTAAGCTTTGTTTTGTTCCTAGATCAATACAGTAAAAATGAAAAATAAGCCATGGAAAATACTTGTTGACAGTTGGGTAAATCTAGACATCAACTAGACATCAGATGATATTAGGAAATGCTTGGAAATTTTCTTAGTTTCAATAGCATTATTGTAATTATATAATAATATATCATTATGTAAAGGAAAAAACACCTCCTGTGTGTCTCTTCTACTCTCAACACTTCACTCTGCTCACCAAATATGTGGGTTTTCCCCACACCAAGCAATTCTGCAACACCAGCTGGGCGTCCTACAATTTAACTCAATTCTGACACCATCTGCCTGGAAATAGACTCAGCTCCCACAGGTTAAGGGCTCAGTTCCACTAAACTCCCTACCCCGGCCCCCCGCAACCTCCACTGCCTCTCTTCAGATGGCAATCACAAGTTCAGGTTGTTTCTTGTGCTTCTGACTTTCTGGTTATAAATCAGAGGTTCCCATAAACCCACTCCTCAGGTTCAATTAATTTGCTAGAGCAGCTCACAGAACTTAGGAAAATCGTTTACTTACTAGATTACCAGTTTATTATAAAAGGATATAATTCAGAAACAGCCAAATGGAAGGGATGCATAGGGCACAAGATACGTGGGAGGGGAAAGGAGCTTCCATGCCCTCTCTGGGAATGCCACTCTCTCAGCGTCTCTACATGGTCACCAACCCTGGAAACTCTCAGAATCCCTTCAGTTGGGGTTCTTATGGAGGCTCCATTACATAGGCGTGATTGATTAAATCATTGGCCATTGGTGATTAATTTAAGCTTCAGTTCCTCTCCCCTCCTTGGAGGTTGGATGGGGGGCTGAAATTCCAGCCCTCTAATCACATGGTTGGCTCCCCTAGCCACCAGCCCCCAACCTTAGGGGTTTTCCGAAAGCTGCTTCATTAACAAACTCAGGTGTGCTTGAGAGAGGTTTGTGTGAATAACAATAACAAGGCAATCCTTTCATCTGAATTACTCTGGAACTATTTCAGGAACTAGAACTATCTGAGGACAAAAGACCAAGTATTATGACAAAATCTCTCACATCGCTGTTATCACTCAGGAAATTTCAAGGGTTTGAGGAGCGGTGTGACAGAAATGGGGATGAAGATCAAAGATATTTTACTTATTATAAATCATAATATCATACCTTATTATCAGAAATTGGAAGTTAGTAGGCTTGAAGTGTCATGATGATTGAACTTTTTTCAAAAGGTCATCAAAATGTGTGGATGTGTATATGTGGAAGGAGAGAGAGAAAGAAAAAGAGAGAGAGAGAAGGTTAGCAATCGTTGAATGTGGATGGAGAGTATACCAGTACGTATTTTGCTATATTTTTGACTTCTCTTTGTATCAGAAATGTTTAAAACAAAATAGTTTGGGGAAAACACATGAATTGTTGGTGTTTGAGCATGATTTCAGAAGTCCAGTTTGGCACAACACCATATTGTTAACTATACACACTCAACAAAACTGTTAAAAAAAATAAAGGAAGTCCAATTTGGCTAGGTAAGTCCATTTTTGCTAGTGGTTTGGCCTCGTTCCTTACATGTAACTTACTCCGTTGGATCCGTTCACAGACTTTGGAAAGCTATTTTATCTAACTCTTCCGGATCAGTTTAGGTGGTTATTTTTAATGCTTAGCCATCATTTTGATGTATTGATTGCAGTAATTATCAGTGTCCATCTTATTTTGAAGGGTGAAATGCTTAAGTCTGCTTTTTTAAAGTTCCAAAATTGAAGCCAAATCTAGCAATTTCATTTCTTTTACACCAGGTGATTGTGTACAAAGAAACAAAATTGATGGGAAAGCTAAGACCACTTGTTAGGGCATTTGTTTTATCTGGGTAGGATGATCTTATAACACACCTGGAGAGGTTACCTGCCAATCTATGGAAATTCACAGAAGGCCAATGGCTATATTAATAAAATGCGAGAAGTTCAGCTAGATCTGAAAATTGGACCTAGTGATTTGCTAATCACTACAAAGATGTGAGCACTGTAAAAACTAAAATGATGCCATGGGCCACCAAAATATGAGGTTCATCATTCCCACTCATGCCATAAAAGTACATTCTCTGTCTCTCTTTCCCTTTCTCTAGCACTCTCCGTCTCTCTCTCCCTGTCTCTCCTTCCAAAAACTAATCTCAAGTTGACATTCTTAACTCAACCCTTAACACTTTTCCCAGGCTAAAGTCAAGAAAATGGATTTTTTTTCCTATTTTATCTGAGGGAGGAAATCGGACCTTCTCAATTTATTAGCTGCACTTTGCAGACTGAGAACTGATTATAAAAAGGTATTTAAAATTGGGTCAAAATAAGTTTTATACACAAAAAAGAATATTTGTTAATGATAATAAAAACCAGATTTTTAAATGTAATGATTTTTCCAAAATTTGACCTTTTAAGATGGACTTTCAATATTTGGGTGGCACAAAAGGAAAACGAAAAGGATTCTAGATTTTTCATCTTGGAACGGAAAATACTGAGATAGGGTTATGTGGTAAACTTGAGATGGTGGTAAGTCTATTTGGGAAATGGGAGATAGAGGTAGAAATGGAATCTCTTTAATTGCTCTAAAAGTGAATTAAGGTAGTATAAACTTGACTGGATCCGAGGCCCAGAGTAATAACTTTTAGTTCTGTCTAGACTTATTCTTCAGTCCCCCGGCTGTGACACCCTGTGACTTGTACAAACGTAGGAGTCTGTGTTTTAAACAGGCGTGTGCCTGTGCAGACAGGCAGGCCTGAGACATATTGATTAAATTGCCTGGCATCTATTAATAGAATTGCAGATGGGGACAAAAGTGTTTTAACTCAATTATGCCTCAAGACCTAAGGAAGTGGCTTGTATTGATTCTCTCAACTGGCACTTTAGACTTTAGTAAATGCAAAAAACAATCTATCTTTTTCTCCACAGCTGGATTCTTTCATGTTTCCTGTTTATCAAATGAATGCTTAGTATGTTTCAGATACTTCATATTCAGTCTGATAATAATAGGCAATACTCTGGTAATAATATTGGCAATATATTGTTAATAATATAGATAATATTGTTTCTATGTTATAAATAGGGGAAATGGAAGATGTAATCAATGAATTAACTTCCTCTATACTTCAGGACAGCAAATTGTGGGGTATATTTAAGAGCAAGATTCAAATCAAGATTATCCAACTACTTTAAGAGAATGCCCTGAGACAACAGGAACTTTTAATTCTAATTCAACTGTGTTGATTCTTTATGATACAGGGTTGGTAGTATAAACATCTCACAGGTGACAGAAGACATTGAATATAATAGTCTTGATAAGAAGCAGATAAATATTGCAAATGATACTTGCATTAAAATAGATAAATTAAGAAATTACAGTAATCTTTTTGGAATTTGGTGTCTTGCCTTGCAAGACTCTCACAGAATTCAAGTAAAAGTCCTTCAGTTTATGAAATCATAGCATTTTAGAAGGAAAAGGACTTTAGGGAGACTAATTCAGTGGTTCAAAACCTAGTAGAGTTTGATGATTCTTTTTTAATGTCAACCCAGCAACTTAATGGGACGTTTACTTTTATTGCACAGTCCAATGAAAGTGCAAAATAGAGGGAATTGACCTAACCTAAGAGGTCATGGAAGACTTTCGGGAGGAAGTATAATTGAGCTGACATCCTTAAGAATAGTAAGAGGCAACCAGCCAAAAGGAGGGTGGAGATGAGGAAGAGAATTCCAGGCAGATGAACAGAAGTGCCCCATGTTGAGAGCCCGTAAAGCACATCTGAAAACCAGAATGTACCAAATGGCTAAAGAGCTGCCAATGTGAAGGTGAAGAGGTGGGTTAGGGCCTGAACACACAAGGCCAGTAGACCAGGGAAAGGATTGAATGGCTAATATTAAATGCAATGAGAAGCCTTTGAAATGCTGTAAGTATGGACGGGACAAGATCTAATTTGCATTTCAAAATTCTCAGTCTAGTTAAGGAGCATAGACTGAATTGAAGGAGGTCAGTAATAATAGACAGCAGGTACACATATGGTGACCACACAGAGGTAAAATATACCAATCATGCTGAAGAAAAGAACTGAAAATTTAACAGCTTTGGTGTATAATTTACAGAAACTGAAATGCACCCAATTGAATGCTGGGACAATGCAGCCACTATGGTAATCAAGATACAGAACATTTCTGTCTTTCCAAAGTTTTCTTTCTGATTTTCCTAGTCAAACCCGCACAACCTGGCCTAAGGCAGCTGATCAACTGCTTTCCACCACTATAGACTGATTTTGCCTGTTCTAGAATTTCATATGTGGAATTACACTGTAAGCAACCTTTTGTATCTGTGCGGAATAGCTTTTTGCATAACATTCATGTTGTTGCATGTATCCACAGTTAGCTTTTTTGTTTCTACGTATTGTTATATGTCATCATCATGTCACATTGTGTTTATTCATTCGCCTGTTGACGGACATTCGTCTTTTTTCCAGTTTGGGTCTATAATGAATAAAGCTCTTATGAACATTTCGATACATGCCGTTTTGTAGATACAGGTTTTCTCTTCTCTTAAATAACTATCTGGGAGTGGAACTAGCAGGTTGTAGGTTAGTGTATGTTTAACTTTTACGAAATAGTCAAACTGTTTCCATATTCTCGAACTATTTTCATTCAAAATAGCTAAATATGAGTGTATGAGTCTGGTTTGTTTGCTTTATTTTTAATACAAATGGTACATATTTAAGGAGTACAACATGATAATTGGATATACATAGTGAAACAACTACTATAGTTAAGCTGATTAATGATCATCTCCTCACATAGTTACCTTTTTTAGTGTGTGTTGAGAGCACCTGAATTCTACTATCTTAGCAAATTTCTAGTCTTCAGTACAACACTAGTAACTACAATCATCATGCTGCACATTAGATGTTTGGACTTATTCATCTTACATAACTGCAATTTTGTACCTTTTGACCAACATCTCTCCATTTCCCCCGCTTCCCCACCCCTGGTAACCATCATTCTACTCTGTGCTTCTGTATATTCAACATTTTTAGATTCCATATATAAGTGAGATCATGCAGGGTTTTTTTCATTCTGTATTTTGGTTATTTCATTTAGCATAATGTCCTTCAGGTTCATCCATGTTGTTGCAAATGGCAGGATCTCGTTCTTTTTTAAAGATGAATAATATTCTATTGTATACATGTGCCACAATTTCTAGCCATTCATGCACAAACAGACGCTTAAGTTGTTTCCATATCTTGGCTATTGTGAATAACACTACAACGAACACGGGAGCAGAAATATCTCTTCAAGGTACTGATTGCGCTTCCTTTGGGTATATACCCAGAAGAGAAATTGCTGGGTCATATGGTAGTTCTATGCTTAATTTTTGGAAGAATTTTCATATTATTTTCCATACTGGCTGGACAAATTTATAATCTTACCAACAGCGTACAAGGATTCCTTTTTCTTCATAACCTTACAAACACTTGTCTTTTATTTTTTTGATAACAGCCATCCTAACAGGTGTGAAGTGATATGTTATTGTGGTTTTCGTTTGTATTTCCTTGATAATCAGTGATGTTGAGCACCTTTTCATGTACCTGTTGGCCGTTTATAGGTCTTCTTTCTAAAGTGTTTTTTCAGGTCCTTTGCCCATTTTTCAATCAGGTTGTTTGTTTTTGTGACTATTGAGTTGTATGAGTTCCCTGTATATTTGGATATTAACTCTTTATCAGATATATGGTATGCAAATATTTTCTCCCATTCTATAGGTTCTCTTTTCATTTTGTTGGTGGTCTCCTTTTCTGCGAAGACGACTTTTTGTTTGACATCCCACT
The DNA here is from genome assembly GCF_041296235.1 of Equus asinus. Lineage (NCBI taxonomy): Eukaryota > Metazoa > Chordata > Mammalia > Perissodactyla > Equidae > Equus > Equus asinus. The sequence goes on along the minus strand of NC_091806.1, from coordinate 7,789,921 downwards.
TGTTTAATTTTGCTTTTATTCCCCAAGTTTTGGTGTCATATCCAAAAAATCATTTCCAAGGCCAACATCAAGGTGCTTTTCCCCAGTTTCCTGTAGGATTTTTATGGTTTCAAGTCTTAGCATTTACGTCTTTAATCCATTTTGAGTAGATTTTTGTGGATGGTAGATTCTTTTGCATGTGGATATCCAGTTTTCCCATAACTATTTATTGAAGAGACTCTCCTTTTCCCATTGAGTATTCTTTGTGCCCTTGTCAAAATTAGGTTACTATATACATGATTGTGTTTATATCTGGGCTCTACATTCTGTTCCATTGGTCTACATGTCTGTCTTTATGACAGTATCATACTGTTTTGATTACGGAAGTTTTGTAATATATTTTAAAATCAGAAAGTGTGATATCCACAGCTTTCTTCTTGTTTCTCAAGAATCATCTGGTTATTCATTCATGGTTTTTAAGGGTTCCATATGAATTTTAGAATTGATTTTTCCGTTTCTGTAAAAAATGCTATTGGGATTTTGAAAGAGATTGCACCGAGCCTGTAGGTTGCTTTGGGTAGTGTAGACATTTTAACAATATCAAGTCTTCCGATCCATAAACACTAGATATCTTTCCATTTATTTGTATCTTGTTGAATTTCCTTCATCAATGTTTTGTAGTTTTCAGTATACAAGTCTTTCACCTCCTTAGAAATTTATTCCTAAGGATTTTATTCTTTTTTTGTCCTATTATAAATGGGATAATTTTCCTATTTTCCTTTTTGAAGACTTTGTTGTTAGTGTATAAAAATGAAACTGATTTTTGTATGTTTTGTATCCTGCAGTTTTACTGAATTTATTTTAGTTCTAATAGTTTTTTTTTAATGGAATCTTTAGAGTTTTCTGTATATAAGATCATTTCATTTGCAATCAGGGAAAATTTTACTTCTTCCTTTCCAATTTGGGTGGCTTTCAGTTCTTTTTATAGCCTAATTGTTCTGGCTACAATTTCTAGTACTATGTTGTGCAGAAGTGGCAAGAGTGGGTATCCTTGTCTTGTCCCAAATCTTGGAGGAAAAGGTTTACATTTTTCACTTTTGAGTATTATGTTAGTTGTGGGCCTGCCATATATGGCCTTTATTATGCTGAAGTATATTTCTTTTATACCTAGATTATTGGTTTTTGTGTGTTTTTATCATTAAAGAATATTGAATTTTTCCAAATTAAGTTTTTGAAATCTGTTGAGATGATCATGTAATTTTTATCCTTCATTCTGTTCATGTGGTGTAATTATGTTGAACCATCTTTGCACCTCAGGGGTAAATCCCACTTGGTCATACAGTATGATCCTTTTAATATGCTGTTGGATTCAGTTTGCTAGTATTTTCTTGAAGTTTTGCATTTATATTCATCAGGGATATTGTCCTACAGTTTTCTTTTCTTGTGATTTCTTTATCTGGCTTTCATACCAGGCTACTGCTGGCCTCATGAGTTTGGAAGAGTTCCCTCTGTTTCAGTTTTCTGGAAGAGTTTGAGAAGGATTTTTCCATAAATATTTGGTAGAATTTACCGATGAAGCCATCTGGTCCAGGGCTTTTCTTTCTTGCGAGGGTTTTGATTACTGATTGAATTTCCATACAACTTATAGGTCTTTTCAGACTTTCTATTTCTTCCTAGTTTAGTCTTAGTAGGTTATATGTTTCTAGACATTTATACATTTCCTCTAGGTTACTCAGTTTGTCATTATCTAGTAAAGTTTAAATTATATATAATCTGGAATTTCACATTAATGTATATAACTTACAGAAGTGTTTGTATGTGAACACCAAATGTTAAGTCCAAAAGTATTAATTTTAGCATCCTTTATACTAGCCCCAAACTGGAAACAGTCCAAATTTCCATCAGAAATAGAATGGATAAATACATTGTGATATGTTCATACAATTGAATCTTAGGCAGCAACTAAAGAGAATAAAATGTAGCTCACGTTATAATATGGGTGAATTTCACAAACCTAACACCAATCAAAAATCCGAACATGCAATAATTCCTATTGGACAATTTATTTAATAGAGAGTTCAATGAGGAAGGACTAACCTGTAGTCTTTAAGGAAACACACACGTGTGGTAAAACAATCAAAAGAACAAGAGATCCATTACTTTAGATGTCAAGAGAGTAGTTGTGTTTAGCTGAGAAGCAAGGAGATGTGATTGGGAAAGCCTGAGGGGTATGTTGCTTGTGGAATGCTGGTGTTGCTTGGTTTCTTGACCTGAGTGTTGACTATATGTGTATTCCATTTGTAATAACATGGTATGGTGTAGATCCTCATATTTTTCTGCCTGTATGTGATATCTTATAATTTACTTTTTTTATTTTATATTAAAAAACAAATTAAATGTAGGAAGGCCAGATAGCAGGGTACTGCAATCCTTCAAGGGAGAGGAGATGGTGAATTGAAGAGGATTAGAAGTGAAAGGGTTCAAAAGATATCAAGAGTTATTTAGAGGGGATAAAAATGGGAAGAGTAAATTAAAATTTTCTGTTTCACAGTCTAAGTAGTTAACATTTACAGCGCTTACTACATGTGTATGGCTTGATATATAGGGTGAATTTCTTTTTTTTCCCTACCCAATTAGCCTAGAATTATTTATTTAAAAATGTTTAAACTTCTCCTCAACCCTATGGGGTAGGATTTATTATGGTCCTGATTTTTACAGGTGGAGTGACAGAACTGAGGTAATGAGTGGTTACACAACTTTCAAAGGAGCAGAACAACATAATAGTAACTTCTACTTTCAACTGCAACTAAGGACTAACAGTGATGATGGTCAGCATTTATTGAACAGCGGTGTTTTGATGCACAAGGGAAGTGCCTTAAACGCATAGTCTCATTTAATCAGGAAACAAATCTGTGAAGCAGGTCCTACAATTATCTCCATTTACATAGGAGGAAACTGCGTCTTAAAGAAGAAGAATAGGAAAATACTGTCAAGGGTGGAGCTGGGTCTCCAACACGGATCTATTATCCTCCAAAGCTTAGCCCTAAAGTATTAATCCCTACTGCTTTGGAAATATGCCAAAAGTGATCATAGATTTGAAATTATAATTTCTACTTTTTCTATTGCGAACCATTCACAGGTTTTTGGGGGGGACTTTCAACATAAATAATCTTTGCTCCAAATTTCTTCTAAATCACAAAGTGAAGAGATAGGTTAAAAGCAATCTAAAAGTCCCAAATTTGTCATATTGACTTTCCTACATCAGCTTTTCATATACTGTCTGTAACCTTGACAGTTATCATCATTATGTGGATATGTTAGTATTAAATTTATCTAAATCTTTTAATTCTGATTTTTCTCTTTGCTGCAGAATTCTCTATAATGGCTTGAAATGCAAATTCAGATTCACCAGCTCCTGAGAACTCACTTTATGCTTTAGCTACAAAAACGTTAATATGCACAACTAGACGTTACTGTTTTCTATCTCCTGTTTCACTGGTTTTGTTCCATAACTCTGCTTCTTTGCTTCTTTTCTCATGGAATAAATCCCTGGCATTCTGATAACTCGCCAACCTTAATTCTTTGTCTTTAAATACATTTTATTTCCCAAGTGGCACTTCTCCTTCTGCAGCCCTGACCTTTGAGACCCTGCTGAGCTCATTATTATTGCCGGTAGCAGCTACCCAACCCTCATCAGCATGCTCTGACAGACACTTCCTTTTTTGCTTGACATCAGACACTTCACTCTCTGACATCTACAATTTTTTGAGAATTTCAGTGGCTGCCTCCAGCCTGCATTTCATCCCCACTGGTAGCATCAATGTGAGGCTCGAAAGAACGCTTCTTTCTGTATCATTAATGCATTAATCTGTCTGTTAAGCACATTTTTGTTGATAATGTTTAGTGAACTAAATTAATTTTATGTAGTTACTTATGCTACCAAACCTGCAATGTTAGGTTATTTTTCCAAGATGTCTGTTTAGATACAATCTTTGTATTGTATAGGTCCCCTCAATTTAGGTCCAACTATTGACTTATTTATTCCTTCAACAAATACTTATTGAGTACCCTTTTCTTGTGCTAGATCATGAGAGCACAAAAATGTAAAAATCAACAGGAATAAGAATAGCGCTTGGCAAATAATAAGTGTTCTAAAAACATTTATTAAATGAATAAATGAATGAACACAATAATGACAGATATTGAATAATTGAAAATTGATACTCAACTGAATAATCACCTACTTTGTCAAGAGTTTGCCTGACCTTCTCATGGGAGAAATGCAGAAATCCATCAGTGCAGGACATTGGTTACTGGTACAAGAACGACATAGACAAGTCTTACCTCTGTTTCTAGATTAAAAAGTGAAAGGAATCATATTAGAATCTCTGTTGAGAGTGAACTTCAGTGTCTAAGATTGAAGAAGTGGAAAGAGAAGGAGAAAATAATCTACTTGAAGAGCCACAAAAATAGAACAGAGAAGAAAGTGGAAAAAGCCTGAAACTATCTCCTGATGCTAAGGTGTGCAGAGTGTTAGTGGCTGAGCTGGGGGCAGAATAGTATCCATTAAAAGTGTGAAACTAGTTTAGACAAAAGCAGCAAGTCCCACAGCCCTTGTAGTTTTCCAGTATCCTTATATGACATATAACCCTCTTTCTTTGCTGTGTATTTTTACAGAGAGAATGAGCCGTTACCAAGATGGCTGAAGTTGTAAAGTTTAAAATATAACTAGAAGCAAATAAAGGCTCACAAAGCAGATTTGATTAGTGCCTAATAAGGTGGTAGGTATGACTTATATTTAAGGCACTTGAGGTCCATTCCCATCAATGATTCTTTCCACAAGAGAGCCTGAGCATAGCAATCACCTCTAGGCACTACGGCCAATTGCCTGTGAGTTGCCGAAGATGAAATATGGTATCTGCCCACTCTACAACTTAATCAGCAGTCAGGGAGAATATGTATTCACTGTCTATGATACTTCCTCTGGTCACATTCACTTCTAAACCTGTGACATCTAGCTTCTGAGCCCAACACTCTGCTAACACAGCTCTCATAGACAATTTCAATAACTTTTTATTTGAAAAATTCAAAAGCATCATCTCAGTTCTCATTTCTTTGGGCTTCTGCAGTGTTTGACACAACTGACTATTTTTCTTAAAACATTTGCTTTCCTTGGCTTCCATGATTGCAATGATATTCATCATTCTTTTTGGCTGCTAATCATCTGAATCCCCTTTGTCTATTTGAAGAAGCTTCACTTTTTGGAGGTAGTGCCCTTCTTCCATTTTAGAAAGTGAAAATGCCAGACAGTCATTTTATCAGCTTCCTTGGCAGTTGCGGAACAAGAGTATGTCCAATTCCTACACTCATACTTACTAGCCATAGACTTTGAACCAGAATCAGTGATGCAAAACAAGCAAAGAATACACAGAATCAGTCCAGCGGACAAAGGACAGCAGAGGTGGACTTTCTATGAAAGTTCCAGATGCAGTAACTGCAGAATTTCAGTAGTGGAATCCAGGGTCCTGTGCTGAGATTTTGTCGATGCAAGCTGTGGTGCCCATGCTCAGCAGGATTTTCATTCATGTCATAGAAGTTTGGTATGACTGTAATCATTCTTCATGGTTTTCCTGCCAAGTTACACACCATGCATCACACAAGTTATCTTCATCGACTGTAGGTCAAGAACACCAAAGTATTATAGCACATTAAAATAATTTCACCTAAAAGTATATACAAAGCGAGCAAAATTTCTCCTCTTCCTTTCCCCTCATCTCTCTCTCTTTAAACATTTAAAAAACTTTTGCTAAGAATTACATGGTAAATGTGAAACAGAAATTATATGTCAGTTAATTATAGTCATTAAAGAAGGGGTTAAGAATCTAGTTTGGGTTAAATCAATTGAATCTTAGAGATAGGAAAAAATCTCAAAATAAATTTAATTTGATCTTACACTTGGTGATGAAATCTCCTATAATACCTGCAACTCCTAGTGGTCCACCCGTTGTGAAAACAGCTCAATTATTATAATTATAATTAAAGTTTTAAATTAGGAAATAGCCCTCAAAAGCTATTCCAACACCACAATTTTACAGAAGAAAACCAAGGTCAAGAGAGAATAAATGAGCAGCCCATGGCTGCACATTCATTACTGGTTGATCTGTCTCTGGGTTCAGTGCTTTCTTGTCTATACCTCTGTGCTCACTCTCGAGGCATCTACAGCTGACCCTGACTATTAGGACATTTTTCCTTATAACCAGCCCAAATTTATCTCTCTTGGTCCAGTCATACCTAAAAATGTAGAGACATAAAGAATGAGGTTAATCTTTCTTTGAGAAGATAACTCTCATATACTTTGCTCAGAGTTTCTGATAAGTCTTCTCCAGGATAAGGATTTCCCTAATTCTTACAACTTAGTCCTCATATATTGTCACCCTCTGAGTCATTCACACCATTCTTGGCAGTTTTCTTTCTGGGCACACTCCAGTTTATTTTATTCAGTAGTAGCTGGAACTGTCTATGCTATTTCTGTTGTACTCTCACCAGCTTAGAATTTGTCTCATTAGTTCTCATGAATAGTGAAACATCTGAGTCTGAAGTGACTCACAAAGTCTTGGAAGGAATCGAGGTATACGGAGGTAGTTTGGAAAACATGATGTTTGGAGAACTGTCTCCAAAGGAGGATAGTGAATGCAGTCCTGTAAGACACCAGCTGCCTGAGGCACACCAGAAACCCTTTTCTAACAACTTGCAGACTTTGGGGAAGTCATTTAAACCCTTTGGGCCTGTGTTTGAACACGTGTAAAATAAGCCATATGATTTAAGTGATCAGTAAAGGAGTTAGCAGACTTGTTGGAGTGGAAAGATCAAGAGGGCTTTGATTTTGAGGATCTGATCCATCCATGTCTGAGCTCTATTATTCACTACCTGTTTGAATTTGGGCTGGTAACTTATGCATCTGGTCTCAGTTTCTTCCTTCTTAAAATGGATACGTGAATAGGAGAAGCTGAAGAGAAGAAGGTTACTGGAATTTTATGGTGCTTAAGATTATATCTCAACCAGCAAGCAAACAGGAAATGCCTCTTTTCAATGTTATTCCACAGTCCACACCCCCTACTCAACTGTGGTATTTTGAAAGTCAGAGTCTCCAGGTTGTGTAGAATAACTGAGGTCCTGGTTTTATAAGAAGACGTTATTTCTTTCACAGATATTCTGCTCTTCTGCAGTTTTATTAGTCCTTGATCGGAACTGATGGAATTATACAGTATGGAGCATTTCAGCAAGCTTGGAACTTCCCTCAAGCCGCTGTCATAAACACCAGTGACCAAGACATCTCAACACAATCTCTTCCAGTAATGAGCTGTTTCTAACTTTATCCACATCACAGGCACTCAGCCCATTACCTGGTTCTGAAGAGAAGGTTGGGATGCTGAAGGCCATGATGTGTGAGTATTGATTTTTCTAAAAGCTGCATCTAGGGATTACCAATCCAGCAAGTAGCAAGCAGACAACACTGAGTGTCTTTCTTCAGTGGAACATCAAGAAGACCCGGCTTGTGGCAGACTCAGTCAGATGAAAGAGGGTGTTTTTGTAATTTTTAACAACCCAAAGCAACCTCCTCCCAACCATCTCAAATTAGCTGCAGCACAGGGGAATGGTCCATGAATTATTTACAAAAAAGCATATGCTCCTCACTTGTCTTTTTCCTCAGCTGTGAATTGTTACGCTCTTTCCTAGAAGAAGTCAGAGGATGAGCAGATTCAACAATTTTGTGTAAAAATGTCCTCCAGGGAAGGCCTCTTTTTTTGTTGTTGCCATGAGAAAATTGACCTGATGGCTAAATCATAGCCAAGTATTGCGTTCCTGACTTGTAGTTCCAAGACCTTTAACAAGGCAGCTGTTTGATGGCTAGTGCAATTACGTGGCTTTTTGAGCCAAAAATAAAAATTGAAAAAGAAATCCTTGCTGGATGTTAAGGTATGGTGCACATTCTGAAGCACTGATTCTTCAGTAATCATAATCAATTCAAAATGAGAACTGATATTAATTCAATGGAGACTACGTGCTGGCACCATGCTTGGCACTAGATGTTACGTGCTGCTTCTCCAATCTTCAAGACCCTGACTTCACAATCAAGCACTTGTTATCCCCATTTTAAAGATGATGGAATGATATCATGGAGGTTATCCAATATTTCAACAAGGCCTGATATTTTAAAAAATACTTAAAAACAAATGATCAACTACAATCCTTTTGTATAGCCTAGAATGCAGGCTTCAATGGGCTCATTTTATAAAGGAGCAGACAGACAGAGAGGTTTGGCCTTGGATAGCAAGACTGTGCCTAAGCATCTCTGATGCAACAGTTTTAATGACCATTTGTTGAGAAACTGTTATTTATCACAAATTGCTCTAAGTACCTAACCCATCTTATTCTATTGACCTTCTAAGCAATCATGCGATGCAGATATTATTAATCTCCATTTTACATATAAGGAAACTGAATCTCAGACAGGTTAAATATTTTGATCAAGGTTATTCAACTAATATATGGTGGAACCAGGATTTCAATTCAGGTTAGACAAACTCAGTGCCTATGGTCTTTCTCTAAAAATACCTTGTACCACAATGTAGATAATGATACATTCCTTGGCCTCACCCGTGACTTAATCCTTTCAAAATTAACAACACTTTCATTTTAGGCGTGTGCCACTTCTGCATTCTCCTGAAGTATAGGAGGTGGATAATAATAATAACATCTACTGCATAGGGCTGTTGTGAAGATTAAATGAATTAATATGCCTAAAACACTTACAACAGAGTCTGACAGATAGAATTATAGAATGAATGCTAGCTATTGTTTTTGCCATCACTATTTTTATTGTTTTTACTTCTCTATAAGGCAACATGGGCTATGATAAATGTCTCATTTTCTAAAACCATCCTTGACTCTGGCAAGGACTGTTTTTGGTATTTGCCGGATCAAACCTCATTACATTCCTCTGGACAAGTGCTAGAAATATGAACCACATCCTCCGACTTTCCTTCATGGTATACCCATGTACTCAAAGCGGGCTTGTTCTCTGCTTCTCTTCTTTTCCACAGCTCCTTCCTGAGTGTCCAGTTGTCAGGGTGACACTGACAAGCACTGACAGGCTTATAGGCTTCCCTTGGGAGTCTCTGTGGCCAGCCAGACTCCACCATTAAGAATCAGGGAGTGAGAGCTGTGTGCTGGCTCTTGCCTGCTGGTTACAAGTCAGATGGCCCTTGCCTCATAGCCAGCCATTCCCTGGAGTCTGCAAACTGACACAACAGAACAGAATACCTCTCTCTTGCTACCGCATAATCAAGCCAAAGGCCCTAGCTATCAAATTAGGATTCTTCAGGCCTTCGGCAGGAGAACTTCATTTTTCTTGCTCACTCTAGGGCATTACCTGCCTGTCACATTCATCTGCATATGATATTTTCACTTAAGTGTCAGGAAAATTCTTCCGGGAGAGCTGAGTGAAACTGAGGGGAAAGAGGATGAGCCTTGGGCTGCTGGCCCCGTGGCCGAGCGGTTAAGTTCGCGCGCTCCACTGCAGGCGGCCCAGTGTTTCGTTGGTTCGAATCCTGGGCGCGGACATGACACTGCTCATCAAACCACGCTGAGGCAGCGTCCCACATGCCACAACTAGAAGGACCCACAACGAAGAATATACAACTATGTACCTGGGGGCTTTGGGGAGAAAAAGGAAAAAATAAAATCTTTAAAAAAAAAAAAAAAAGGAGGATGAGTCTTGGGGTGGTAATAGTTGAGATGGATTCTCATTTACCTAAAGAGGTGGCAGATTTTGATTTTAAAATGATGGAGTGTCCTGTCTAAACTGGTAATTATTGATGCTATCTAGAACTCGATGCATTATGACCTAGGTAACATGAAGTGTCAGATTATGTAGATCTAAAGAGAGAATCTAATATCTTCACAAGGAGAGTTGACAAAACTTTTTGTAACATTTTAATCCATGCAGTGAAATTACTCTTCCTCCCTGCACGTCACATGGAAAAAGTTTAAGGTTTAGCCTAGACCAATCTGAGTTTGAATCCCATTTGACCACGGATAAAATTGTAAAGTTGGGTCAGATATTTCATCCCTTTAAGCCTCTGTAAAATATGGACGACTCTTATTACCTTCAAAAGTTGTTTTGAGAATGAAAAGTGATGTTGATTTCAAAAAAGTTAGAAAATTCTCTCTCCTTACAATTGTCTCAAATATCCCCTCTCGATAGAATCTTTCCTGATTCCATCTCATGTTGCCCCTTCTGCCCCATCATGTGTGATTTCTCTGTTTATGTATTTCATAGAGCTTATCACCACCTGAAATACTCTCGTTTTACTTCTGTGTTTGTTGGGGCTTGCTTCTTGTTCTCTCCACTTGACATCTTTTTGTTCCTGGTGTTTTGTAGAGCAGCATCTGGTACTGACAGGCAATAAATAAAAATCGTGAATGGCTAAATAACTATATTTGTTTCTTATGGCTGCTTTAACAAATTATTGCAAACTTGATGGTTTGCAACAACACAAATTTATCCTATTAGAGTTCCACAGGCCAGAAGACCGAAATCAGTATCACTAAGCCCAAATCAAGTTACAGGAAGCACCGTGCTTGATCTGAGCCTTTAGGCGAGAATTTATTCTTTGCCCCTTTCAGCATCTTGTGGCTGCTGACCTTCCTTGACTTTCAGCCACATCATTCCAGCCTCTGACTCCATAGTCACATTGTCTTCTCCTCTTCTGTCTGTGCCAAAGCTCCCTCTGTCTCCCTCTTATAAGGATACATGTGACTGCATCGAGGGTCCACCTGGATACTCCAGGACAATCTCCCCAGTGCAATATCCTTAACGTAATCATTTCTGCAAAGTCATTTTTAGTCATATTATCAGCTTCCAGAGATTAGGATGTGACTATCTTTTAGGGGAGGGACATATCCACTTACCACAATGACTACTTGTTTTTCACTAATCTTAGCAAGCCTTCCTTCTATCCTTTCAGTCCTTATCTCTTGACTTTCCCTCTGTCTATGCATCAGTACTTTTTCTCTCTCTTCTTCCCCATCCTCCTTTTTTCTTCTCTTTGACACTCTTTTCCTCTTCTTTTGCTTTCTTCCCATCTTCCTTACTTCTTTCCTTCTTTCCTACAGGAAACACTAAAATTTAAATAACCAACTGAGGGCCCCATTTGCTCTCTGTATTTTCCCACATGCTGTATAAAATAAAACCATACACGATATGTCCAAGACAAAGCCCTCGCTAAATTTGGAGGGAGTTATGTGCATCTTCTTTTATTTCTTCTGATTTTAGGGCTATGATTACCATTTGTTTTCAGCCTGTGTCAGGCCTCCTCTTAATAATGCTCAGTGAATCCATAAGTAATTATCAAGGACAATCTGTGTTTTGGTGAAGAGGACCAAAACAATTATAACGCTCATCTAAAATGCCAATTGCTAGGTAATTATTCAGCTACCACCTGATAATTAACCTGTATTACCTGTATGATCAACCGGCTAACATTTCAATTAGAACCTGATGTGGGTTACTTAATGTCCTTGAAAGCTATAGCAAAATACAAAAACCCGCCTACCCTACAAAGTCTTTACTAATATTTAATTGATTAATCACATTGGATTTGACTCACAGGATTCTGGGTATTTGGATCGCAGGTATCTCAGCTGGTTTCAATTAATTTAGTACTTTTTTAACCGTGGGTAAACACAACACACAAGTGGAATGTAATCAGCAGTACAAGAAATATGGCAAACTCTGAACTATCTTTTACATTCAGAGTGCTGATGCATTTTCCTCTTACAGAACAGTGTCAAGGATCTCCTATATAGAAATCTGATTGGTTTCAATATGAATGTTGATTCCAAGTTTGTGTGTTCTCTGGCCAGGATTTCTGAGAAGTTGTCATCATTTGATGGCATGTAATTAAGTCTGTGAAAGTTTCTGTTAGGCAGCTTAATGTCACTCAATAAAACTAAGCTGAATTGGATCGGTCTGTCTAAACACCAGGCTTAAAAGAAAGTGCTAGTCAAGCATCTTTTAGGTAAGCACCTCTTTCTCCCATTTATTTTTGTCTGTGAGGAGATAGAACTGCTAAAGCAAAACTGAAGAACTGTTGTTTCTTGATGAAATGTCAGGGGCCCTGAAGCTGCGCTCTTGCTAAACCAGTGGACTCGTTTCCATTATAAGGGATACTTGGGAATAGTAGGCGGTGAGAATGGGCAGCATGAAAAATACACTTTAGCCCAAGGCAGTTCCATTGAACACAGAAGAAATGGAGGTTTGGGGCTTGCTGGAACAGAACTCTGAGAAGGATGGGTTGGCCATGTTTCAGCTAGTTCTTAACTATTGCCTTTGATCAAAGGGACAAGAAGAAATGCACTCTTAAGGTCACAGAGGGTTCTAAGAAAAATGTGAATTTCAGGTTATTATTCAGGCTATTCAGGCCACTTGTCCTCTTGAATAAGATAAACTAAAGCTGTTTAATTTTATTTCTCCCTCTGATCCACTTTTTAAATAATTTCTAGCATGGCAAGAAGAGAATATTAGTTAGCAAGCATGGTAAGCAGACAAACAAAACAAATGACAATAATAACAAAATTTATGACTATTAGTAAACCTATCTGGATTCTAGACACAGAATTCTAGACCAAGAAAGGTGATTTTGTGCATTTTGCTCAACCTCTCTGAGCCCCAGTTTCCCAAGCAAGGATTCTAGAACTGGACTTTTTGTTGCTGTTAGTGCTGTCACGTTGATCCAACTCTTAGCACCCTGTGTACAGCAGAGTGGTACCCTGCTTTGTCTTTTTGTGCCATCCTCTCACCTTCCAGCACTATATCAGACAATGCTCCACCACTATTCACGGCCAATTTTTCATAAGTGGGTGGCCAGCTCCTTCTTCCTAGTCTGTCTAGTCTGGAAGCTCCGGAGATACCTGTTGACCATGGGTGACATTGCTGGTATTTGAAATACTGGTAGCATAGCTTTCAGCATCACAGCAACACGCGGCTGCCATAGTATGACAACAAACAGACAGGTGGTGTGGTTCCCTGACCGAGAACCAACCCCAGACTGTGGTGGTGAGAACACTGAATTTTAATCACTAGACCAGCAAGGCCAGCAGAGCTGAACTATGAGGGTCAAATTCCAGTTCTGCCTCACACCAACTATGTGACTTCAGATAAATTGTTCAACCTTGTAGTTTCCTTATTTATAAAATGTAGATAACAATAGTGGCTATCTCACCAATTACTATGAGGAGCAAAATTAATGTGTAAAAAGTTAATACGTGTGATCCATTTAAAAAAGAGTCTCAATAAAAGTGCCCAGTAAATGTTAGCTGTTGTTATTGTCATCTTTCTTGTTATTATTATTTCCTCATCTGTCAAAGAGGGAAAAATTCCCATCTCCCTGAATTATGACATAACTGAAATATTGATCCAAGTATCTATCATAGAGTAAGGACTTAACTCATGACATCTACTACATTTACTGACAAGTGGGTATATGTCCCTCTCTAAGCGCATATCTTTCTCCTAACTTTGTGCTATCGAAGAAGTCAATTCTCAGAGACGGTGTGAATTATTCTACGGCCAGAAGCATATATACAGCTCTCCTGCTTTTCCAGTTCTCTTCTCCTTTCCTGAAAGAGTTTTTCCATATAAGCTTCCCAGAAAAGTCAACTGAAATAGTGATCTGGAGTCACTATATATTCTAAAATATGTCTACATTTTAAGTTGAGGTTGAAGAGAGAAGATCTGAAAAAAGACTTCCAGTTCCTCCTCCCAATAGCTGTAATGCAAAGTCTATACTGCTAATCCCATTTGCACCCCCCAGAAGAGTTGCTGATGGACTGCAAAAGCAGAGTGGAGAGCACAGCAAGACAGAAGTGATCTATGCCTCTGTGTTTTTGATGGTCTAAAAAAGCATGAGGACTTCTCCAGCCCTCAAGACTAGCTCCAAAAGAGGTGCCAAATAGCTGTGGAGGTAGAGAAGACACTCCAATTTAGTCCATTGGAAGAGTGAGAAAAGAGAGAATGTTTGAATTAGTCTTGAATAAATCCAAGTACAGAAAACGGGAGGAATATAAATGTTTAGTAGTGAGAACACCATATTCAAAGCCTGGAGAGTACAATGATGCCTTCCTTTACTCCATCTTGATCTTGGAGAACTTATTGTTTTTATATTTTGAAACAAAGTGGGAGGGAAGGACACAAACAGATGTTCCAGAAAGGACACAGACAGATGTTCCTGGAAGGAAGCCCCACTGTATTATACAAATGCCATTGGATTATATGGATGTCTTGGGAAACAATTTCTACACAGCCCCACTCTCAAGGTATTTTCAGCCTAACGCTGAGTACAGACAAAATAAGAACAATTAATGGGTGATGGGCGTTAAGAGAAAGAAAATATAGCATAACAAGAGAACCAAACCTAGCCTACAACTCAGCCAAGCTTTCTGAAATAACTCACTTAAATTGTGGCTTTAGTAGAGAGAAAGTTTAAAGAAAATCTTGGTCTCCTATGGATCAGCTTGGATAGTATTTCTATGTATTAGTCATAACTTAGGCATTATGTATGTGAATGTAAATATCATGTAGGTGTAAATACACTTCCTTTTTTAAATTTGAGAAGTTAATTCCACTTGATAATGCAATTTTGGTAGGGAAAATTCTAAAAACTTGGCATTCATGGGGCTGGCCTGGTGTCATAGTGGTTAAGTTCGCGTGCTCTGCTTCAGAAGTCCAGGATTCACTGGTTTGGATCCTGGGCACAGACCTACACACTACTCATGCATCCCTGTAGAAGAACTAGAAGGCCTTACAACTAGGATATACGCCTGTGTACCAGGGCTCTGGGGAGAAGAAATTAAAAAAGAGGAAGATCAGCAACAGATGATAGCTCAGGGCCAATCTTCCTCAACATAAAAAAAGCAGACCTAAAAATTTAACATCCGTGGAAAGCTAAAAAACTGAAGGTGGATCTTAACTGATATGCTGATTATAAATTACTGGAATAAGAAGTTCTAAAGTTTCTTCCGACACTAAAATTTTACAGTTCCTTATTTAGTACATAAAAGGCGATAATAATTCACGTGAGTTTATGCATCACTTTGTAAGAAATGTCTCTACTATTTTTTGCTCCATTATTTATGGAAATCCTCTCACCGTGAATACACATACACATTCCTGCTATGTTTCAGAGAATGTCCAACAACTGTTCTCCTAAACAAATGGAGACAATATAGCAGAACAATTCAGCATATAAATCTCTCTGGAGTCAGACTGCATGGTTTGAATCCAGGCTCAGACAAACACACTGTCATAAAGTCTCTAAGCCTCAGTCTCCTCCTCTATATAAAGGGAATAAACATATAGTCAACAGTGACAGAATCCATGTAGAGTTCTTAATCTATTGCCTGGCATATAGTTAGCAATTATTATTTAACCCACATACCAACGCTGAGCTAAGTATGACTCTTCTATTGAAAGTCATAAGTTGTTCAAATTCAGAAACTTGTCCAAGGCCACAGAGTACAGGAAGAGGGAGGCAAAATCATGTCTTTTGAGTTCAAATGTATTGCTCCTTTCTTAGAAGAAGAGCTCTGCCTATGATAGAGCTATGATGGTGTCTGAAAGGAGCAGGCATGGTTCTTGCTGTGTGCTCCTCACTGTGTAGTGCTGAATTGGATGGAAAAAGAATCTGTTTTCTTGTCTTGAAACATTAAAAACCCCAAAGTTCTCAGCCACAACATCATGATACAATAGTATGCCTTGATCTACCATAAAGTGTGTCTAAATAATTTGATGCTGGTAATAAACTGGTAAAGTTTGTGAATTTATGCATTGCTTTAAAGGAAGCAGGTTCAAAGTTATCCATATAACAACCTTTCTCTCCCTCATTTGCATTCAGATATGCTTTCTTGAGTGTTTGAGAAAGGGGTGTGTTTGAGTTAATTCGGGAAATTGCAAATGAGTGCCACATAGACGTCAGCTGTCAGGTGTGTCTGATAAAGAAAAAAATAAGCACAGCTGCTTTAAAAGGTAGTGAGAGTGGAGCTAACCTCTTGGCAGCTCAACCTATCGCACAAGAAGTACTTTTCAATACTTTTCTTTGCTTTTTGGGATGAGTGCACCCCCCCTTTTTCCTGTTTTCTGGGTTAATATGAAGCCTCAGAAAAGCCATGGCCCGGGGCTGCTTACTCTAATCAAGCTGCTGCTGCAGTCTACCAGAACGATGTCCTTGTCAAAGCTCAGCAAGATGGGCACTCCCCAAGGACTCATAAGCCTGGCCCCCTTGACTTCCTGCAAGGCTGACCTGCAATGGCAGAAGCCTCTGGAAAAACAGTGGGAGGAGAAAGGGAGAAAAACAGAGTGTTACACAATATGCACCGACTCAACTCCTTGAAATCCCGCTCACAGGTTTCCAGAATGAGATTGATGTGACAAGGAGGAGGCTTCTCTGACATATATCAGGGAGGTGCCTTGATGGTGACTGACAGCTTGTCATGCAGAGGCTTAATTGAACCCGATGGCCTCATAAATGAAAGCCAAGTGCTCCAAGCCAAGGAAGTGGCTGATGGGCTTACTGTCTTCATTTCCCCAACAGTGGCTGACAAATTGCCATTTTGCAGCAGCAACTCCTGCCAATGAATTTCCTGGGTTGGGGGCTCCTATAATTAATTCCTAACCTAGAGCATCTGGCAGTTGCTATCCAAGGTTCTATGTAAGAAGTAGATAATGTTAAATAAGGTAGTAAGGCCAGGGGCATTGACTGCAGCTGCTTTAAAGGACTATGCATAAAGAATAACCCAGATCAACAAGGCATTCTGGCTTCCTGAACCAGAGAATTCCTGCTGAGAGAGCTCTCAGAAATTAGAGGCCTGCAGGAAAATTTGGGAGAAAGCCTTTCCTGTCCAACAATAGTGACCCATCATTTATTAAATAATTGCTGGAATTGTGTCAGGTGCTTTACAGGAATGATTTTTACTCCCCATCACAAAACTGGAACTTGCTCATTCTCATCCCCCTTTCAGAGATGAGGAAACTCAGACACAGCTTCGATACCCAATGATATTAACCCAAGGAGAGTGAACAGTGGGATGGGACCTTGAACCCATAACCGTTTGAGTTCCAAAGCTGTGCAATTTGTGCTGTAACAAACTGACAATATCTATGATGTACCTGCTCTGAGTTGAGGATTCTGAGCAAATGTGTTAATAGGGACTCAGAGACTCCAGTGATCATGTCAATATCAATAACTTAAGGATGATGGTGAAGATGAGTATAATGATAATGACAATGACAGTAGCATAATGCTTTGAGGTAGCAGTCCATGTTTTCCGTTTTACTCTTCCTGATTTCTCTTTCTTTTACCCCTGTTCTAGCAAAGAGCACCTCGTGTGCTTTTTCTTCAGTCAAGGGAGGCTGCAGGGCTGAAAGCAGAAATCTTTGCACTTTGATTTTAAAAACCAAGAACCAGAGAGGGAACGAGATTTAAGACATAGATAAAATGTCTTAGATAAAAATGGAGAGGAAGAAATTACCCCATTGAACTAAGAAAAAGAGAGAAGAAAGAAAGAGTCACCTGCTTCAGGATGGTGTGATGGTGGGGGGAAGGGGGGAGTGTGATAGCGAGACCCCGGAAAGGAAATGGCCCCTTGGGGCACTTAGGTTTTGGGAAAAGGGGCAGCCTGAAAAGAGTTCCTTATACTCCAGACTGACATGGACATTGCAAAGAGTAAAGTGTCATATAAATGGAATGCATGTCTCAGTGACAAATGAGTTACCAGCGACCTGGAACCACATGGGAGACCTCCCTGACTTGCCCAGACTACTTGTTAGTAATTAAGGTTAGGAGCCATGATGCAACCCTAGAAGAGGGTCGTGAACACAAAGTCAGCCCCAGCTCTCCAGGCGAAGCCTAGAAAACAGCATTCTATTGTATTACACTTTTGGGTAAAAAAGAAAAGAAGAGAAAAATGGAATTTGCATGTCTGAGTGTGTAGACTAAGTCTCATATTTGCTTAAAAATAGTAATAATCATAAAGTAACACTATTATTGATCACTTACGAATGCTGACTACCCTTTGCACCCTGTGGTAAGCCTTCCCTCATTTATTGCGCACAAGTCTATAAATGCTTTCATTAACCCTACTTTACGAAAGAAGAAACTAACGCTTAGTACTTGTCTAAGGTTATTCTGATGCCAAGTGCCCTGGCCAGTGATTTCCTTTCTTCACTAATTCTTTCAGTACAGATAATATCATCTTTACTGTACCATCGGAGTTGTCCTGATTGTATCCGTTAATATATGTGAAGCGGTTCATCATGTGAACTTGAGGAATATTCGGTGAGATACAGATAAGTGTCCCCCAGTAGAGCAAAGTGGAATGCTAGAGGGGACAGAAGCATGATTAAACTCTTGAGCAGTCCAGCTGTAGATTTAATGAAGGTAAAAAAAAGTATTTGAATTCACTTCCTACTTAATTTTCAGCCTAATCATTGAAAGAAAGGAACCAAGATTCTGTAAATATGATGATATGATTAGGGTAGATCAGATTATCTTGCATAATTAATTTCTCTTTCTTTGTTTTACTCTCTCTCTTTCTCTCCCATCTATATGAGAAGAGTACATTTCGCTGTCCCATTGATTCATTGATGTTGGGCTTGGCCATGTGACTTTCTTTGGACAATGGAGTATGAGCAGGCATGCCATAGCTTCTTGTGGGGTTGGGCTGCAGTAACTTTCCATGAGAAGAAATTCTCCCTGGGGTAGCCACTAGCCCTTGAGCCTGGGCCCAGAATGAACAAATCTCCAGCCCTGAACCAAGCTGGATTAAGCAGTACCATCCAACATGACTCATAGACATATGAGCAAGAAATGAAGCTTATGCTGGTATATCATTGAAATTTTGTGATTCTTTGTTGCACAGCAAAAGTTAACTGATGCAATGATCAATAGGAAAGTTTGTCCAGTTGACGATCTCTTCAGTTTTAGTTTATTTCTCAGGAATCACATTTTGGTGAAATGAATTATGAGAATGATGTCATCTAATATGCTGGTATAACTACTTATTTCTGGAGTGTGTTGTACTTCATGAACCAGAAATTAGGAGAGTTTGACTTAGGAGCTTGAAACTGTATGGAAAGCTGTATCTTCGTAAGTAAAGTCCCATAGAAAGAAAGCAAAGATATCTTCATTGAGCAATAATTGTGAGTATTAATTTCATTTAATCGGTGGATGTATAGAATGGGAAGAATTTGGAGAGAAGTGTTGGTGCAATCATTTGGGCCAAAAAAGTTTAAGATACTCTTTAAGCTATAATTTCTTCATCCAAAAAATGCAAATAACCATAACGTCTACTTTATGGGAGGGTTATTTACTCATTCATTTCACAAATACTTATCAAGCCTCAGTATTTTATTGATTCACTACTCACTGGGATGTATGTTGAAAGTACAATGGTGGAAATAAAACGATGGGAAAGAGAAGTTGCTCATCTCACGAAGTGTATTGTCTTGTGAGCTAGACAATATTTGTAAAACCAAATATTCACAATAATTAAATAAATGCATAATTAAAAACTACAAAAAGTATTATAAAATATTAAAAGATATAGTGCACATAATGTGTTTAGCCTAGTGCTAAATTATTAATTTTGCTTACATATTAATGCTCAACGAATGGTGATGGTAGTCAGGGCAATATGGCAGTTATGATCATCAGGGTAAAAGTCTCACATAGGTCCAAGTTCTCCTGAGGCTTGGGATGTTTTTCATCTCTCTCTCTTCTTTCTGACTCTGTTTTTCACTCTTTAAGTTTGCTTTAGGTGAGCATGAAAGTATTGACCAGGTTTTTAAGCTGGTGGTGAGTTAATAATGAATGACATGGTCTTAGCTATAAAAGTTTGCCTTTCCTAATGCCTCACCAAGAGCTCTTGTACCAAACAAGATGATGGTTTCCAAGGAGGAAGGCATCTACGTAAAAGCATCATCTACTTTTCCATTCTGAGCTTAGGAATCAGTGAGAAAGGAAATCACTATAGGAACAGTGTGTTGTCCTCCATGTCTCTGAAATTCCCTTGCCATTTGTGTTTGATTGAACCTAGTGGGCTCCCAACAGATGTTCCCAGCAGTCTCATGGGATTTAGATTATACAGAACTATCTTGGGTCTGATACATGATTTATCATAATAGGGGGACATTGGAAAAGAGCTGTGGAATATCTAGGTTTTAGGGTACTGTTTCTAGTCTCACCTTTTATACATAGGTCACTGTCTCTGGTTAAGTCACTTAATATTGCTAAGTTTTGCTTTTCTCATCTATGAAATAATGGAGTTTACAGTTAGATGAACAGTTAGATCTTGCCCATTGCCAACCATCTATGATTTATGACTTTATTTCAATAACCTCCAAAATGGCCGTGTATGTACTAGAGGTACATATTTAAGAAAATACTTAAGTACTTAAGGTAGGTGGAGGCCTAAATATTCACACGCCATGCTTCCCAATGTATTTTTGCTACGAACGTCTTGGGTTACATGACAACATTGATATTGAAATTTCCCAAGGGGAAGAACTTTGAGTTTGACCTGCTGTTTTAAATCTAAGACTATATATACATACATTATGGAAAGTATATTTCTGTGACAGCTGAACTTCTAAGTCTAAAATTAATGAGGCAAAGCTGCTTTATTGACTTATTTCAATAATACCTATTTGCTTTTAAAGGGGCCTTGTCTAATGATAGAACTATATAACTGAGAAGAGTAATAAACTTCATCAGATGCGAACCGTTATTTCACAAATGGGAACATTTTTTCACTCCTTTTACCCTGTGCCAGCTTCGATTTGGTTTAACCCAAGATCATCTCATTATATTGCTGTCACTATTGCTAGAGGATGAAGGGAAGGAGCATTTATTGACCACATACTACGTTAAATATTGTAGCAGACAATTGCATGCCATTACATCTGTCCCTCACCATTTCAAAGCAAAGGAAATACTAATATCACCTTTTACAGGTGAAGAAATTGAGAGTCACAATTCGTGCAAGTTGAACAAGCACACCTGCTTTGTTAGTGGCAGAGCCAGGGTTTGAAACCAACCTGTGCTCTTTTTACCATGCTAGGGTACCATGCTTACCCTAGTACCTATACATTGGTATACGAAGGGTCTACAACTTCCTGAAATTGTTTGCAAAGTTTTGGTTCACTATATATATTCAATCATTTTCTCTCTGGAGAGAAAAGCTTTTAGCTTTGATCAAGTTTTCACAGGAGTACATGACCTCCAAAATACTCAGGAACCCCAAACACTCATTCATATTATTATAATTATTAATATCATTATTTGCTATCTGCCTTATTGCAAAAATAATTTGAGAAAATTTACTACGCGATCAGTCAGACCAGGCTGATTGGTGCCCCCTCATATTTCAGTAGCTTAAAATAACAAAGGTTCATTTCACGCCATGTGAGGAAGGTGGTAGCTTCTGTGTGGTCTGCATTCAATGAGCCAGAATGATAGAGTCTCTGCTATGTGGAATATCACAGGTTATGAAGACAGAGACAATGCAGAATCACCTACTGGCCCCTACATGAACACTTAATCTCTGTCCATGTTTAGTTAGCCAGAGTTAGCAACACGGCCACACTTAACTAGGGGGAAAGGCAGGGGCCTCCTTCCTGGATGCACGAGGTAGAACAGTGGTAATGTATGCCCCATTAGAGTCCCTATACTCAAATAAAATAAAATGCAAAGAAGGAGAAATGAAAGTATAAAGTTAAATTTGAGATAGAGGAGAGGAATATGTATAACCAGCTTCTCCACAGTTGCTAACATTGACAAGAATATTTGACTCAAAGTTTCCTTGAAACTAAAGCAAAAGAAATTTATAATCATTTTAAAATTCATATCGTCTTCAGAGGGTGGTAAACTTTTTCTGTGAAAGTCCAGAGAGTAGATTAGTTTTTTCAGCTTTTTGGGCCATTCTTTTCTGCTGTAACTACTCAACTCCGCCGTTGTAGGATGGAAGCAGCCACAGAAAAGAGACGGACATGATTGTGTTTCCATTTGGTCCGAAGGACCATTTGTGGGCTCCTCACCTATATTGTCAACATGTATTTGTTGCTTAGCAACAGCAAAGCTTTTTCTAGGTTAATGTCAAAGGTAAATTTCTTCATTGGTTATTTAAAATGGAACTTCAGTGATGAACTGGACATCTCCAGCAAAATTCTCCTAACCAACGTATTATTGCATCCTAAAAAGCCATATGGCTGTTTCTAAGCTAAGGCATATTATAATTCTACAGGGTGAAAAAAAGTCCTTAAATTCAAATCCTTCTGGTAGCCTGGCTCAATCTAGGAAAAAGATCCAGAATAAATAAAAGATGGATAGAATATCCTTAAGGAACTTTAATATATTATTTCTCATAATTTAGCTTTTCGTTAAAAACTAAAAGTGGGCAGCTGATGCCTGGGAAGAATGTAGAGTACAGATATTTTAGGTGCAATAGTCACGGAGATTAAAACAAACAAACAAAAATTTAAATCTCCTGGGAAGAGTGAGCTGACCTTCTTTGAAGAAAATTGAAGAAACTAACCAGGATCCTCTCATGACCTGAAGAACACTAAAGTGACTTAAATATTGAACTTGGAGAAATGTTGAGACTAGAACTTAGGTCTTCTTCCTCCCAGCTTAGGCCGCTTTTTACTCAGCACACAAGCTTTTCCTGTAACTATGCATGGCACTGCATGCAAGAGGGTAAAACAGCAGTGTTTCAGAGCTGGACCTCCAAAAACAAGGTGTATCTATTCCGCTTTGTTTGGTCTTTATCTTAGCTCCCTCACTGACTTGCCCTGTGACCCTGGGCAAGTTGTTAGACTTTTACATGTCCCAGTTCCCTCATCTGTAAAATTGGGATAGTAATAGAAGCTAGGGCATACGCTGCTCTCAGTATTCAATATAATAGGGCATGTAAAATGCTTAGCACAGTTTCTGGCATATACTAACCGCTCAGCAAAGCATAGCTGTAGTTTTTCCTATCACAATTAGCCTCATCACATTCAACGTTACGAAATAGCACATGTTTGAATACAATTTGCAAACTCTCCGCACCTCTCTTGTGATAATTGACTCTCCTTCTCGCATAAACACACACTCTTCACTGCCTGGATTTGGAGCTAAATTTTTTTGAGAGAGTGAGGGTTCACCTTTAAAGGCACTTTATCTCTGGACAGAGACAGCAGAGCAACCCAAAGCATTTGACGGAGCACTTTTTAGGGATAAATGAGCAACATCAACGTGAACGACAGCTTTAAAGTTTCCTAACTCAGCATCTACTACCAGATTTAAGTTCTCTCTGAGAAACCACATTTGCACCCATGTGCTCACAAGCACTCACACATGCACAGAGCACTGAGGTCAGACAAAAGATTTTGAATCCTTAACTCCACTCAGCTGCACAGTGGGGCAGCCCTGCCTTAGCTTTAAACGTCTATAGAAAAGTTAATGGACATTGTCGATTTTTGCAGCCACCCAGGAGGTTAGAAGAAGTTTCCATTTATTATGCCTTATTCTTGGGTTTTTGTGTGTGTATATATAAACGTTAAATGAATACTCTTCTGGAAAGGAAAAACAGCGCTACTGTTTTTCACATAGAAATTGGCGGTCACATTTTTCTCTGCATTAACAATGGTTTAATTGCCTTCCCAGGGCAAGATGTAATTGGACACACAGAGCAAACTTTCAAAAGTGTCTTTGCCAAATACCACTGTGTAGGGACAAGGTAAAGAGAGTCTTTCTATTTCCCCATCCTTCCTTCTTTCCTCCTTCCTTCCTTCCTTCTAAGAAAATAGGACAAAAGATTTAGGCTGGTCCTCCTCAGTATTGCCAAGCCTCTATAATACTGTCTCTCTCTGCTTTTTAAAATTATTACCCATTTCTCCTCCTCATGAAGTCATCCCCCTTGCCACACTGAACTACTTTTGGTTTCTGTGTTTTCTTGCTAATGTCCACTCTCCATGTATTACTCCTTCCCGACCCCATCACCACTTGGACGGATCTTATTCAGTTTAAAAAACGGGTTAGAACTGTACAAATAGCCACTGAGCAATTACAAAGCTGGGTATATAGGGCTAGACAATTCAGATATCTTCCCTTCTCCAAAACATACGCTTGAAGGAAGGAATTGTATCTTTTTACTGAAAACTCCACATTTGTTAATATAAAGTACTTAATCATTGTTGGAGGATTTTAAATAACTGCCCCAACGAGTTCGAGAGTGACATTCAGAAAGTGGGGCTTCTGATTTGTGCCCAAGCTTTAGAGAGCCCCATTCTGGCACTTTCCTTAAGGAGTGAGGGAGGAGTCAAGTAGCCAAGGAGGAATATCCACCGAAGTCATAGTCCAAACTGCCCCACACCCACCACCTCAACAGCTTCTCTCCAAGTCTGTCCTCCTCAGGTGGGCTTCATCACCACTGTGTGTACACCGGGCTCAAGAGGTAGTCACACAGCTACTGTTTGCAGGAGGCATAGAGGGAGCTTGAAAGTACAGACGGTGGTGTCTACAACAGACATGTGAGGCCACTCATGCTGCAAGTTGGAACCAGGGACAAGATGAAAAGTAGCATGAAGCTCTAGGAGTCAATTATTCTAAATTAAGTTGTCGCTTTCCACATTGCAGCAAAATGTGTTTGTCAAGGTTGATACAACATAGGTTATCTAAATTTGTTAGTTTGATTACATATGTGGTTCTCCTTTCATATTCTTGCCCCAGGCCTGTAAATGTTAGGACTGGTCAGGGATCAAATATCCTCTCTACCAAGGGGGCTTTTTTTTGAGTGTGTGTGAGGAAGATTGTCACTGAGCTAACATCTGTACCAATCTTCCTCTATTTTATGTAGGATGCCTCCACAGCTTGGCTCCACAAGCAGTGCTAGGCCTGTGCCTGGGACCCAAACCTGCAAACCCCAGGCTACTGAAGCAGAGCATATGAACTTAGCCACTACACCACTAGGCTGGCCAAGGGGTCTTTGTTGAATCTCTCAGCACCTCAGAACTTGCATTTCACTAGCTATAGGCCTCTCCTGCTCCATACATCACTTTTAGTTGTGAATGGGGGATATTTAGGAACAGACATCTCTGTTACCAAACTATAAAGTTGTTGAAAGCAGGCTCTCTGTGCCAAATTCATCTTTGTATCTTCACTGCACCTCTTACAATATATCTTACAAATTATAAATAATATTTACTAAATTAATAGAAAAACACATCTCTCAGAAAAGTGTTGATTTTGCCCTCTTCTAGAATGTATCAGGCACATGATGATTGTTCTTGTTAAGGCTGTTTGGTTACAACAAACACATTCAAGTTAACACAATAAACAGTTCAAGGAGACATCCAAGATCTCATGGGGATGCGATAGGACTTGGACGCATAAGCACCAAAACTGAGAGTTTGAGAATGCGACCATGTTTTCTTAACAGATACATGACTCCTCGTTACTGCTTCTCTAAGGAGACTGGTTTCTTCTGCTCTCCAGGTTTTTGTTCCACCTTCTATGATTCAATCCCTGGTCCTTGAGTTTACTGCAATACTGCCTGTATCAGTCAGTGTTCAGCCAGAGAACCAGAATCAGTAGGAGATAGATATTGAGAGACATATTGCAAGAAATTGGCTACGTGGTTGTGGGGGCTGGCTAGACAAGTCAGAAATCTGTCACACAGGCCATCACAAAGGGCAGGCTGGCATCCTTGGGGACAGACTGAAGTTACAGTCAACCAGTAGAATTTCTTCTTCCTCAAGGGAGTCTCAGCTCTGCTCTTAAGGCCTTTCAACTGACTGAATCAGGCCTGTCCAGAGTATCTAGGGTACTCTCCCCTATTGAAGTCAACTGTTTTGGACTTTAATCACAACTATTAAATGACTTTAGAGAAACAAGTAGATTAGTGTTTGATCGAGTCACTGGGGCTTCAGCCTAGCCACGTGGACACTAAAGAAGGCTGTCGCACAGCCTCTGGCCCTTGTTCAGCCAAACCTTTTGTGTAGCTTCCCACATTGGGACAGCTCCATTCTTTTGGTTAAAATAATCAGAAGAAAGGATTGTATTAGTTTCCAGCAATCAATGGTGTCATCTCTGGTGAGATAAAAGAGGCCAAGGAAACAGAGTAAGCAGGGGGCTGGCCCCATGGCCGAGTGGTTAAGTTCGCAAGCTCCGCTGAAGGCGGCCCAGTGTTTCATCTGTTCGAATCCTGGGCACAGACATGGCACTGCTCATCGAGCCACGCTGAGGCAGCGTCCCACATGCCATAACTAGAAGGACCCACAACTAAGAATATACAACTATGTACCGGGGGGCTTTGGGGAGAAAAAGGAAAAAAATAAAAAAATCTTAAAAAAAAAAAAAGAAAACAGAGTACGTAGACCCACTCTTTCCAGAGGCTGTCATAGAAAGGTCCTCTAGAAGATGCTGTGAGCGTCCATTTTGTAGAATACCTACCTTTCCTTAGCTCTTTTCCTTAAGACCATGGAACTCAAGGGCAGACTATGAGAGGAAATGCGGACTCACAATTTCTCAGTTCTACAGTGCACATTCTTATCCGAAAGGAAATTTTATATGAAATAATTTTGAACTATACATCAAGAAAACATTCATCAGAATTTTGCTCTTTTCCAAATGTATTAAATATAGAGGCAAACCAATAAAATGTAACATGATCATAAAATCCCTCGTTTGTTTCAGATGTGATAATAATAATAATAATAATAATTAATAATAATAAAATACCTGAGTGAATCTTTGGTTATTTTTTCCCCAAGGGTCACTAAAATAGTTTAATTCTATCATCTTTTTTTTTTTTTCATTCAGAATTGTATTCATTTGCAGGGTAAATACCAGCTTGGCTTCATAATTCTGCAAGTATGTAACTTTGACGGAGATTATAAAATTTTACTCACTTACCAGTGGTAGCTTTTTCCTTCAGTATCTCCAATTAAGTATTCGTCCTAAAGCAAAGTCTTACAGATCACAGTGGAAACAAACGGTTGTCATAGGCTGTGGCTGAACTGAATGCTAATTGTGCCTGGCTTCCTTCTGCTCCCTGAAATGTGTGTTTTACAGTGACATTCAGAATAGTATAAATGAGCGATAAATTGCATTTTCATTCTCCAGGCTCTATTTTATAAATTCTGCAAATGAGTCATGAATCTGTTTGGTTTGCTTTTGATGCTACAGATTGCTGTGTCCTGGGGTTTTATATATCCAAGCTCTCATACTGATAAGCATCTTTGTCCTATGTGGAAGAAAGAAAGGACGGAAGTGCGGAGGAGTGAATTTCTAAGAGCATTCAAAGGGGATCCATAAGAGAGAATGTTTAAACTTTGGGTTCAGTGCCATTCATTTGTGGACTAATTTCTAAAGAAGCTCTGTTTTACAAAAGACACTGTATTAGGCGCTCTGAGGGGCACTGTCCCATATACTGAATACAGTAGGTATTTGCTAAACACCATAAATTACATTTACTGAATACAGCTCAAGTGTCAAAAGCTCACTAATTAATCTCAGGATAAGACAAATTCAAAAAGTATTATGATACTATTTAAAGCATGAGTAGTCAGAAAAAAAGCATGCAATGTTTTGTGGAAGTCCAGTGGAGGACCAGATTGCATCCAGTGGAGAGGAAACACAACATCATGGAGGAGTTTGGAGGATGTTGGATGGACTTGTCAAAGCAGTACAGAACTAGGGAACAGCACAGGCAAAGGCAAAATGTGGGAAAGCAGAAGATGTGTTTGGGCACAGGAAGTTATCCTGTGTGCAAGCAGAGGAGAGCGTGCATGCACTGCCAGAAGAATATGACTGGACCCAAATTATGAAAGATTTGGATGCTACAATAAAGGGCATCTTTATTTCCAAGGAAGGCAACAGATAATCTGGTGGACAAGTGTGACAGAGACTTTAGGGCAGAAAGACATCCAGGCGAGGACTTTCCTTCTCACACATCACTGACCATACTCAGAGTACGGTCCATGGACCTCTGCTTGTCCTTATCTGTTTGCTACTTGTTTACACTAGGATAAGTGCATAAAATGAAGTTAAATGTTTAGGATTTTTTTTAAAGCAATTTGTCATTGGAGTGCATGATTTTGTATTTTCCAATCCATAATAGATTGAAAAAAGAGTTGGTTCTTCACCACAGATAATCTGAGAGGTACCCCAGTACCTCCCCAACAGGGTGTTCAGCCTACAGACACATTTTCCTTGCAACTGCAATCAGAACCTCTGCATCACTCATTCTCTCAGTCTTAATTTCCCTCATCTCACTGGACGTTTTCCATAACTCTGTTTTAATATCGACATTTTTAATATTGCATCTTAATCTTGACCTGTTAAAATGGAATAATATCAGACCATAGAAATCAACCTCATATAACCTAGAGCAGGAGTCGGCAAACTGCAGCCCATGGGCAAATTCCATTCTCCACCTGTTTTGTAAATGATGTTTTATTTGAACACAACCATGCTCATTTGCCTCCATTTTACCATGGCTACTTTTGTGCTACCACAGCAGAGATGAGTAGATGCCATGAAGACATACGACCTTCAAATCCTAAAGTATTTACTAACTCACCCTCTAAAGTAAAAGTTTATGTGGGAAGTGATTAAGTCTTGGAATGGAAATTACCACCAGGTACCCAAAATTCTTAGTTTCCTTCAAGGCGAGCCAGGAAGAAGTTTGAGCCTATGTTGGGTTTCAAGAAGTCATTGAGAAGGAAGAAGGCTCCCAAATCACATCCTTGCACGCATATCTCAGGCAGGTATGATAGAAAGCTCAAAGGACAGGCTGCACTGGGTAATCTCTTATGCCTATTTTTCAGTTTAGCGCAGATCACAATGCAAGCTAAGGAAATTTGATGGGACAGATGTCATCCTTGTTACTGATTTTAAAAGCTCATATTAGGTTTATGTCTTAGAGATGATAACAACCACATGAATACACAGAAGTTAAAGTTGTTTTGATTAAGAATTTCTTTAAAAATCTGTTTTATTTTTTGCTTAGGCTTCTAAAAACATCAGGACAATCAAAAGAAGATTTTGGCCTGAAAGTAGTACATTCTTGGATTTGTATATCTGGGATTATAAATTATAATATATATATTTATATGTATAACAAAATATATTATGTATATTTATATAGAGTATATACTATAAAAAGGGAAAGGTGCTAAGTGAAACTATATTTCTTCTTCTCCGTGTATTTCTTGTTACATAGTTGTGTAGTGATTATCATTGTGGAGCACATCTACAACTTAATTTGCTACGCTGTACATATTTCTATACTCAACTATATTCTCAGAAGCAAAATAACTCAGGAACTAAGAATAAAATGAAAGAGGAGAGCTAACTCCTTGCTTAAAACCTTTGTAAAACGAGGAAGGGCATATTAATCTTTAAAGTAAACTTATGTGGCGGGTGATATTTCCCTCACTTTACAAATGAAGAAACTGAGACTTAGAGAAGTTATGTAACTTGCCAATGCCGCATAAATAGTAAGAGAAGGAACTGTATTTCAGTCTAAGCATATTCTTCCCACTCTCTCAGCTAAAGTTTGATAGAAATAAACAGCATGTCAGAATACAAATTTAGGTGGAAGAAAAGGAAAATGAGCAGGATTGGAGTTTGTAGAGGTTAAAAAATCCTGAGCTCGATATAGACAAGATCAGGTGGGAAAAGAATGCAAATATGCTGATTATATAGATGTGAACAAGGTAGGAGAGAAAAGAGTGATGCCAGGTAGCGACAAGGGTTAGAGGCATATTGAATCTATTTTGAATAATAAAACAGCTTCCAAATTTTCAAGTCTCTGCATACATATATATTTATGAATACATATTATCAACAATGAAACAAAACATCTGCAACCCACACCTAGAAGAATGCAGGGGGTTGTAAATAGTCCTGTGGCTCACTAGAATCTGCTGTATTCAGAAACAAATTCACTATAAACGTTTTGTTGCTTGTAAATGCAGCCGCAGGTGAATAATGTTTGCAAATCACTAATAACTTGGCAATGTGTACTCATTGCACCAGAACCTGGACTATCCAAAGTCATTGCAAGGGTATATTTTATTCAACTATCTTTTAGGAAAAGGAATCTTTTTCTCTATGAAGCTTTGGAAAAAGATTTTCTTCTCTCTTTCTTTCTCTCTCCCCTCTCCTTTCTGCACAAGTCTTAATCAAACCTTGATACCCATTTATGTACGTGAGTAAATGACTACAAGTTTGTGTAATGACTCTACAGCTCAGCATTTTCAGAGAAGCTTTTGACTCAGAATACAGTAATTTTAACAGATGAATTTTGTCTGCTTATTCGTTTTTTTATTATATTTATTAACAACTGCTTTTTGTTGATAATCCTAAGGTCAATTTCAAGATGAAAAACAGATGGCCAAGACTAGAGCTGAGTCATTCAGGAACTATTCTGCCCACCTTCTAGTTTCTCTAGAATTCAGACACTAGCAAAGCGTCCCATAGGAACATGTAGCTAAGAGAAATCACAGAAGCATGCAGCCTGCAATTGATTTTCTGGGCATTCTAGTCCACTCGGATATTCCTCAGGCCTCACAACACGAGTGTCTAAAACCAACCCTTTTCCTGAATGAAATCCCCCACTGCTCATGGTTCCCCGTTCTAGAGAAGGAATCTCCCACCCATCCAGTTTTCCAGGTTAGATACCTGAGTTTCACCCTTGTCTTTCCCCCTCCATCACCACCCACACCTAGTTGTTTGTGTGTTTTGATCAATTCCTATTGACTCTACCTGTCTTAACCCCTCTGTTTCTAATACTGTGGCCTCATGTGGGTGACCATTTTCCCAGGCATTGCTGCAGCTGCCTCACACTGGTCTGCCTGCTTCCGCTTTTGTCTGTCTCCAATCCATTCTTCATGCAGCAGCCAGAACACTTCTCCCCTAAAATTACACCATGTCATTCCTTTATTTAAAAGTCATTGTTGACTATTTTCCTTCAAATCAAATCCAGACTCAGTCACTTAGTCTACAATGCCCCATCACCTGACGTTTTTTTCCTCTCTCATTATTTGCATTCCTCTTGCCCTAGGACCTGAGCAACTTCATATAGTTCACCAGAAGCACGATCTCATTCACTTTCAAGTCTTTACATCTATTCCTTCTGCCTGGAACGCCATTTTACTCCTCTTCAAAAGACTAACACATATGTATCTTTCAGGATTCAGATTAGGATTTAATTAATCTGAGAACTTTTCCCTAAATGATGCTCCCGCCAGCACCTCCCTCCACCTCCCCCCCCCCCCGCCCCAACATACATATATATACACACCTCATACCTCTGGCTCGCTTAGGTGCATTGTTGCCTTTTCCCTTTGAAGCACTTGACATTTGTATTAGTTTCCTATTGCTACAGTAACAAATGACTACACACGTACTGGCTTAAAACAACAGAAATTCATTATCCTTCTGGAGGTCAAAATTGCAACATGAGTCTCATTAGGCTAAAATCAAGGTATCCACAGCGTTGCGTTCCTTCTGGAGGTTCTAGGGGAGAATCCATTCCCTTGCCCTTTCCAGGGCTCTAGAGGCCACCAACATTCCTTGGCTGATGGCCTCTTCCCCCATCTTCAAAGCCAGCAACAGCAGGTCAAATCCTTCTCTCATCTTATCACTCTTACCTTCTTCTTCTGCCTGCCTTTCTCCTCTTCTGCCTGTCCTCCCACTTTTAAAGATCCTTCTGATAACATCTAGGCCCACGTGGACAATCCAATCCCTATTTTGAGGTCAGATGGCTAACAACTTTAATTCTATCTACCATCTAAATTCCCTGTTGCCATGTAAGATAACAGTCACGGTTTCTAGAAATTAGGAAGTGGACTTCTTTCGGTAGAGGGGAGATTATTCTTCATGTCACAATAATTGTGTGTTTACTTGTCTGTGAACACTATCTCCTCTCGCCCCCCAGCCCCAGCAACACACAGACAACATAAGTGTGAGTTTTGTGAAGGAAAGGATGGTATTTTTCCTCGTAGCAATGCTCAGGTTCCTAGCAAGATGCCTGGAATGAAGTAGGTCATACATACCTTGAGAAAATGAATTAATGATTGAATCAGAGAGTCTATGGACCACTTCAGCTCTGAACTGATTGTTTTGATGAAAGACGTCACTCACCTTGTTGTAGAAAAGAAGGAAGCATGTTATATGAGCCCCTTTAACTTTCTCCGATAAGGCTGTGCTCCTCATGGTTGAAGTGTTAACATGTTCAGCTCCAGGGGAAACAGGGCAAAGATCTCAGTGATAAGAAGACTATGACATCTCCAAAGCATCTTCTCCCATTTGATTCAAGAGAATAGTTTTATTTTGCTTTGCTGAGATATATGATGATGATGACGATGCTTATTCTGTGGAGTAGAGAGGGGGCACAATCTGGCCAGGGCCCCTCGTCAGTGTTACAACTGAGATATGACCCCTTATTTAAGATTTCTTTCTAACGCCTACTAAAAAAGGCTAGAGATTCTTATACAATGTCATGAAATTAAATAAAACAGTGACCTATATTTCAAATACAGCTGAGATTGTCTACTACCCTGTGTTGCATGGATTCTCAGCTTTGGCACTATTAATATTTTGGAACAGATAATTTTTTCTTAAAGAAGAATTGTCCCGCGCGTTGTAGGATGTTCAGCAGCATCTCTAGCTTTTAGTCACTCGAAGCCAATAACATTCTCTTTAGTTGTAACATCAATAATATCTCCAGATATTGTTAAATAGTCCCACGGAGTGAGAGGTAAAATCACCACCAAGTGAGCAGTATTGATAAGAGGGGCTAGGTTAAATTTAAGACAGTTATGTCATTTTTTCCTTAAGGGCTCTCAGATATTATACTGGGAAGCAGAAGCTCTGATAATATTTGTGAGTGTGTTTGTGTAAGGAGACACATTGTGATGTGCAAATGACATAATTCCTGAGCCCCCTGCTTAAGGGCTTTTTGGTTGAGCATAACAAGCATCCAAACTGGAAGATTCTGCTTCATGTCCCAGTTTTTACTCTTCTCCAAGGATAAGAATTCTTTTATTTCTCACTATCTTTACTTAGCTCCCATAATCAACATTTGCCTGTTCTTATTACATCACGGAAGCTATTATGACAGTTTTACAGATGGAGCTCTCCTCCTCTTCTTTTCCCTTTTTCTACCCTTCAGTGTGCCCATGAGAACATTTTGATAGCCTCTCAAATAAACCCATTATGTGTGTCATGTAAAATAGCAGCTGCTTTCAAAAGCTGACCCCAAAGAGCCAGTCCTGTCCAGAATGGCTCCTGTTTCTTCACGTACCAAGCTCCCTGTGCTTCTAGGAGAAACAGGTCATTGATCCCGGACCATGTTATTTGCTAATGCTGATCATCTAATGAGCAACCAACTACCTAGTAATTGGTTTTATTGGCTTTTCCAGAGTGCTGCATGGAGTGAAACCATCAGAAAGTGTCTCTCTGCTTCCAATGCAAATTGCTTTTAATTTTTTGGTTGCCTGATAAGCTAGTGAGAGAGAAATGTTTTAAGCACATAATCCTAGAGCTTATTGTTAGGAGTGATTTCATTTTCTTATCTGCTGGCATCCCTTTCCAAGAATTTTGATCCTTTAATCAATAGTTTCTGATTCCATGTAGAAAAAAAAATCAGGACTATCTTTTGTTTGTTTGTTTGAATCTAATTCCTTTTTTTTGGCAAGATAAACTTGCTGGCTAGGTCTATGATGTACATCATTTCTGGGGACCGATAAGGAATTTTGACCTCATTTCCCTGCCCCCAACATCTTTCAATGTTCAACTTAGAGATCTATTTCTTTGGCAAAGCTTTAGAAAATTAATCCAATTTGGATGAGATATGCTATCTTAACTGAATAATAATTTTGTAGAGCAGTTTGCGATAGATAAAAGTAAGAAAAGAGCATAGATCAACTATTGGTGGGAATAGAGGAGAAAGGAACAGAGAAGTGAGTTCTGGACAGTCCTGAAGATCATCATTGCCTAAGTAGCAGTTTGTATCCACTGAGTGCCAAGTACTATATTACATTTCATTTGTCTAAATTAAGTATGTGAGTTTTGGCTCTGGTAAAATAGTTTCTCCTGAGGGCAGGTATTTTTAAGAACAGAATGTTCTGGTGTTTTTCAAATGGTTACTTTCTCCCTCCCTTTTAGGAGGCACAAGAGGATTTTTCTCCAGTATTCACTGTGAGAAACTGGTCGAGCTCCTGGAGGTAAAACTCACAAAAGTGTGTGTGTCCTCCTACAACTGGGCTCCTCTGGAGTTTTTAAGTTCTAGACTTTCCACACTGAGGCTCCAGTAACTGGTCAGTTACAGTTTTGGTTTTTCTACCCCAGCAGTGCTTCCCACAGAGGTTTCTGCTTCATTAAGTTGTAATTATCTGTATTTTTCTCTGTCTCTCCAATTTTGGAGGCAACAATTTGCCTTGTGGCCTCTTTTCTCTGAATGATATAAGAAGAGTTGTTGATTTTTATTAGCCAATCAAATCAAACAATGTCTGAAAGGAATTATACAACACAACCAAGTACCTTTGATCCCAAGTATCCAAAGCTGGTTCAACATTTGAAAATCAGTTAACGTAACCCATCACATCCATAGGCTAAAGAAGAAAAATCGCATGACCATATTAATAGATTCAGAAAAAGAATTTGACAAAATCCAATAACCGTTTATGATAAACACCCTCAGTAACTAGGAATAGAGGGGAATTTTCTCAACTTGATAAAGAATACCTACCAAAAACCCTGCAGCTAACATCATGTTTAATGTTGAGAACCTCGAAGCTTTCCAGCTAAGATCAGGAACAAGGGAAATTTGCAGGATGAAAAGTTAATGTGCAAAAGTCAACCACTTTCCAATATACCAGTAATGAATAAGTGGAATTTGAAATTACAAAAACATAATACCATTTACGTTAACAACCCCACATATGAAATACTTGCAATTACGTACAAGATCAACATGAGGAAAACTATAAAACTCTGATGAAAGAAATCAAAGAACTAAATACTAAATGGAGAGATATTCCATGTTCTTGGATAGGAAGGCTCAATACTTTGAACATGTCAGTTCTTCTCTACTCGATCTATAGATTCAACATAACCCCAATCAGAATTCCAGCAAGTTATTTTGTGGATGTTATCGAAATGATTCTAAAGTTTCTCTGGGGAACAAAAGACCCCAGAATAGCCAACGTAATATTGAAGGAGAAGAAAATCAGAGGACTGACACTACCCGACTTCAAGACTGACTTTAAAGTTACTGTAATCAAGGCAGTGTGGTGTTGGTGAAAGAAGAGACAAATAGATCAATGGAACAGAATAGAGAGCCCAGAAATATGCCAACATAGATATAGTCAACTAATATCTGCAAATGAAGACAGGTAGTAAAATGGAGCAAGATGGTCTTTTCAACAAACGGTGCTGGAACAAGTGACCATCCACAGGCAAAAATGGAACTTCACACAGACATTACGCCTTTCAGAAAAATTACCTCAAATTGAATCATATGCCTATGTGTAAAATGCAAAACTATAAACTTTCTAGAAGATAACATAAGAGAAAACCTAGATCCCCTTGGGTATCGCAGTAACTCTTTAGCTATAACTCCAAAGGAATGATCCATGAAAATGTACATGATAAGCCAAACTTTGTTAAAATGCAAAGCTTCTGGTCTGCACAAAACAAGAAAATTCAAAGACGAGCCAAAGACTGGGAGAAAATAGTTGCAAAAGACACATTTAATAATGGACTATTGTCCAAAATATATAAAGAATACTTAAAACTCAGTATGAAGAAAACTGACAACGTAATTAAATAATGAGCAAAAGACCTGAATGGACAACTCACCAAAGAAGATAAATAGTTGGCAAACAAGTATAAGAGAAGCTCAAAACTGTATGTCCTTTGGAAATTGCAAATCAAAACAGCATTGAGATAGCACTACACACCCATCAGAATGGCCAAAATCCAAAACACTGACAACAGCAAATGCTGATGCGGATGTGGAACAGGAACTCTCCTTCCTTGCTGGCTGGAATGAAAAGTAGTACAGCCACTTTGGAGGAATATAGACACCAAAATTTTTAATAAAATTTTACATCCCCCAAACTGTACTATAGTTAAGCACATGTGATGAAGTTATATTTAACCCAGGTTGTTGTCTTTCTCATTTATCAGAAAATTAATCCATGTAATTTCACTAGTCTATTAACCAAAGGAGAAAAAAGAAATCATGCTTTCTTTCTTCAGTAAAGAAAAAGAATGTGGAAAAAAAGCGATACTTATTTTCATTTTTAAAGAAACTTTGTACTTTGGGAATTTTATAACTTGGCTAAATGTCACTTACTAGAATCCCATGGCAAATATTATTCCTAATGGAAAACTTCAGGCACTGTCTTTGCAACTGGACATGAGTCAGTGTTGCTCAGGGCAATATCCACAGAAGCATAGGTCACTGCCCTGCACAATTCCAAGGACACCATACACCATGATATATGCGGCACTGCAGAGAACTAAGTAGGACATAAACCCTATGACTCTACACAGTGACACTATCATCACTACTCTTTTATACACTGCTGGTAGACCTGCCAATGATATGGACTGGAAGAGAAAAGATAAGATTTTCATTATTCTCACAGGATAGAAATGCCTTAGAAAAATCGAGGAATAAGACAGTTTAGAAAGTTTGCTAGTAGTAGATCAACTTACAAAAATAAACTGGAAAATATTTTAAAAATCATACACGATACAAAAAAGAAAAACTATCTAGAAATTAAAGAATTCATGATTATATGGGGAAAAATTAAAATTCTATTAAATGACAGAGAAAATCAAAATAAGTAGAAAGACATTCTATGCTTTGGGTAAAATTAGCCAATATTATAAAGATGTCAAATCTCGCCAGATTAATCTCTAAAATAAGTTCAATTTCAACAAAACTCCAATTTTTATGAACTTGAAAAACTTATCCTAAAATTTACGTGAAAGAAATGAGTCAACGAATGGCTAAGTCAATTTTGAAAGATAGAAAAAGAGAAAGGAGGAGGACATACTGTAAAGGCATGGTATATAAAACAACAGTCTGGGCATGATTCTGGTGCCAAAACTAACAGTTAGATACATGAGGTAGAACAGAGAACACGGAAACTTACCGTAAGATGAATATGATTCTCCAGATCAAAGAAGAAATGCCAGGCTGTTTAATAGATAGTGTGAAATGTGGCTCAAAATATGAGGGAAAAATCAAATGTGCTGTGTCATAATACCATATATAAATGTATCCTCCAGATAGAATACTCCAGAATGTGCGATATAAAACTGTTAATTTCATTTAAGAAAATGAGGTGCACATGTTTATGATCTATAAGTTGAGAAATAGTAATAGTGCAAAATCATAGCAGTGCAAAAGAACAAACTATATGCAAAATATTTTATTATACTAAAATTAGGGATTTATGTTATGTTAAAGAAATGTGAACAAAGTTAGAAGACTGGGAAAAAAGATTAAAACTTTTCTAGATATAAATGCTTTTACAAGCAAGCATTTATTAGGAATTTATTAGGAACTCACACAAATGAAAAGAAAAATGCAGAAAATTCAACAGACAAAATAATAATAGTAATAATGATAATAACTATTACGAGTAGTAGATGCACAACTAGAGGTCATTCAATAAACATTTACCAAGAACCTACACCCTGCCAGTAATAGACCCCAGGAGTTCATCATTAAATGCAGCAGTCAAAAACTCCTGTCTTCACAGAAGACATATGCCTGTATATTCAATTAGGAAAATGCAAATGAAAAATTATCACTTTACATGCATCATTTTGGTAAAAATTAGAAAGCTGAGTAATGCCAAGTGTGGGTATAGGTGCGTGAAGTTACAGGAATCCTGAGTTTCACTTTGAATCCAGACTGGTGCAGTTATTCTAGAAACCTCTAAAGCAATATTTAGTCAAATTTAATCTGAGTATATCCTACGGCTAGATAGTCCCCCAGAGAAGAGCTCACATGGGTCCGTAGGATGTGTGTATGAGGATGTTCAGCACAGGATTGTTTGGAGAAGCTGAAGATGTAGACAGTCTAAGTGTTTATCATTGGAATAGGATATCTCATGTGCAACAGAGAGACAGTCTGCGAATTATGCATCAATTAAGGTACAAAAGAGTGTAGATGTGGGGCTGGCCTGGTGGCGTAGTAGTTGAGTTTTGACACTTCACTTCAGCAGCCCGGAGTTCATGGGCTTAGATCCCGTGCACAGACCTACACAGTGCTCATCAATCCATGCAGTGGCAGTGTCCCACATACAAAATAGAAGAAGATTGGCACAGACATTGGCTCAGGGCCAATCTTCCTCACCCCTCCCCCCCCGGAAAAAAGGGTAGATGCACACATAACACCATGGATTCATCTTGAAAATACAGTACTGAAGGGAAAAACTCATGTACAGAATATAGTCTATTGTACAACATTATTTATGTAAAACAAAAATGCATACACATGATACAAGACTATGTTACTACATATCAAAATATTACAATAGTTGCAAGGAAGAAAAATGAAAGTGGGATATGTTTTAAAAAGAAATAAACGAATAAATTAAAAAAATGACAACCATGTGCTATAACTGAGAGGTTAGGAGAGCACCTCACTCAGAGACTAGTATTGGGATCAACCAAGCATGTGTAAATGCTTTGTCAATTGTCAAGTGCATGTTTGACACTGGCTTTTATGCACAAATGAAGATACAGTTGTGTTGGCTCAGCTTTTCTGACATAAGATTACTGAACTGTTTCCAGGAGAATTCCATTAAGGCTGGAGAATATTTCTTGGACCCTGTGTTTGGACTACAGGCTAGAGTGCCAGGATCTTGCATGAGGACTTTGACTTGGATCCTTTTACTTGTCCCTAGGTTTGCTATGCTTCATGGCTCCAGCCTGCATCCTTCTTATTTAGGCAGTGTAGCACCTGGAAAAGAACAGAGTGTGGATGCTTCTGTGCAAACCATGCCCACTGCTGGAAATACAGCTCCCAGTGAGAGCTGGAGCAGCATGGTAGCACTGGGACGGGGAGACAGAAGACGAGACTGTGCAGTGTTGGTCACACACCCTCTTTGGGAACTGCCACTAGCTACTTACAGAGTTAATTAAAATGACAGTTATTAGGGGTGGCAATCAATAAAGATCCCTAACTTCAAGTCTAAATGTTAACTGAAAGAAACTAAACTTACACATGAGATATTTGAAAACACTAATTATGCTCTGGGCCAAAAAATGAACAATAATATAGTATCTATTGATACCAATTAATGTACATAGATAGAATACATAAGAATTTTAATTTATTTGGCAGCAGGAGAACAGACTTGAGTATCAGACAGAGATTGGTTGAACGCTCACTCTGGATGGGCCGAGAGCCTTAAACTAGCTGTGCCACTGTTTTCTCACGACGAAAGTCGGGGCAATAAAATCCCCCTTCACATGGCTTTGTCTGTGTGTTTGTTCTGGTGAGGATTGGCATGCACAGTACCTGCCATTTATGAAGTGCTCAATAATGAGTACCTGCTGTTATTACATTAAAGGGGTCTGATATGTTGAATCTTTTATCCAGAGAGTCTATAAAATTATCCTGCATGTTTTAAAGCCTCTGCCTGTGATAGTGAGATCCTCTGATTTATCTGATGTTGAATCATTTAACAGAAGGCACGTATTAGAGTCATAAATTTTAAAGTTGTAAATGTTCCAAGAAGAAGAAAAAAGCTATAATTTCCAGTTTATACATAAGGCAATTGAGATGCAGAGGGTCTTCAGAGTTTCAAGTCAGTGAATTACAGAAGGAAGTCTTGAACTCTGATATGGTTGCCCCCTACTGCTGTGTCCTTTCTGTAGTATTTATTGGTATTATTTTGGATTTTGTTTACTTTTTATATATATATATATATATATATATTCTATCCAAGTCACTGCAGGTACATCAGACAGAGTTAGACAAAGTCTTCTCCTGCAAACATTTAGCATACTAACCATCCAGAAGGGTAAAAAATGTAAGCATATCTACAATTCTGAAATAATGAAGACTTTGGTAAATGTTGTAGAAGAGAGGTACAAGTAAAGAGTTGCATTCAAACTCAAGTGCTTGTTAAAGTCTTAGTGGGAAAAGAAATATATCAAATGGCTTTAGCACAGGGGCTACTTAGGGTATTCATAGAAAATGAAAGGAAGGGAGCATTCTGGGTAGAAAAGATGTTGTAAGCAAGGACACAGAGGTTGAAAAGTGTGAAGTATGATTAGAGCGTGATAAATAGTCCAGTTGAGCCTCATAAGCATGATCTAGACACTAATAAATGCTTTTTTTAAGGAAGGAAAGGAGGGAGGAAATGAAGAAAGGATGGGAGGAGGGCGGAAGGGAGAGAAGCAATGGGCAAATAAAAGACAACACTGTGAAAGTCTTGAATACCAGGCTGAGGCTTTTGAAATTAATTCAACAGAGAAATGAACTTAACGAATGCTGTTTTCTTTTCAAGATTTTATGCTGGCTTCCTTCCAGCAAATTCAGCTCAGAATTGGTGGTCACAGGCGTATGGAGCTTTGGTTTCAGTCACATGAACATATGATTCTTGCTGTTCCTTCCTTGGGACGACAATCTGAAAGAGCAAAAGCAAAACAGCGTGTGCAGAGGGCCAAATAAATTATGAGTCCAGTCAAAACCCAAGCAAAATAAACAATGTTTCCGAAACACAAGTCATGACCAAAAAAAATGGATGAATTATGACTGTGGCATTTCCTTTGTTATTTATGTCCAGAAATCAATCTACAGCTGAAGGAACAGAGTAATTTATAAGTCAGGTGCTGTCAAATACTTGTGGGTCTCAACTGGTACAACCTGCCTATGAATTCCCAGGAAACTTGATGACAGTAGGAAATAATCTCATTACAAGCCTGACATTCATAATCTGGTGCATATTTTTCTAACATGATATAAAAACATGAATTAAAAATACAGTAGCTGCTGAAAACAGAAATTCCCACTGACTGCATAAAATCTTTCCTCGTTCCTCACCACACCTCCTTTAATAAAAATAGATGGAGGTGATGGAACGTTTATTATGAAAACAAGTTAACCCAAAGACTTGTCAATTTGATAGAGGAGGTTATTTGCTCAACAAAATATCCAAGCTCATCAGGTAATCTGGAAATCCAATAGGGAATGCAGAGACACCCCTGCTTCCGCTTTTTCCCACCTACCTTCTAGACCAGAGATAAATGTCTGAAGAGCACTGATTAAAAGTATAGACATATTTTGTGAACATATTTTGCTTCATCAGATTCAGAAGGACTATGGGGTGATTGGTCATACATTGAGAGCAGAATTTTAACAAGGAGCTTGTTACAAATAGTCAAGCAATCTTTCTCTCTCTCTGTTTCTCTCTCTCTCAGAAGCAGTTGTGTGATTCCCCAAAACCATTTTAGCCAATGGACTCTCTCTCATGTGGTCAGTCTCTCAGGGCCAGACTATATTAACCAAACTAATAGAAATGTGATGAATAATTTAGGATACCAAGGAATCAGTTTAATAATGAGGAAATAGAATTGACAGGCAGAGCAGATGTTCCATATCAGCTGTTTAGTGTACCATCTTACTGCAGGCTACGTGGTAAGAAAAGTTCTCGTTGGATGGTATTTTAGTAAGAAATAATCAGATAAACGTGAGTTGATTAGGCAATATCGATGGCTCATGGCACCAAGATGATTTCTGATGAAATTATTTCCAATCCTCAGGTTGACCCGAAATGGCCTGACTCAGAGGATCTTCTGCCTTAGATAGTGTCAGATTGCACTGTTTTGATCAGGATAAGCTGTTTACACTGCAGTTCAAGACATCTCCAAATCTCAGGAGCTTCAAACAACGCAGGTTTCTTTCTCACTCATACAGCACGTCCATGTGAAGTTGATCCTCACGGTTCTTACCAGGGCCCCAGGCAGGTGAGACCTTCCACCATCAGGACCCTCAGCAGTCATGGTGCCGGGGAAAAGGAAATAAGGCAAACCGTGCACTAGCTTTTGACTACTTGGCCCTGGGAAGCAAAACACAAAGCTTCCTACTTTCTGTAAGGTTCCACTGGCAAAAGACAGACAGATGGTCATGCCTGACTTTAAAGCACAGGACGTTCCAAACATATTCCATATGTTAACGAATGAGAAGTGGAATACTGTAAACAGCCCTAATGTCTCCCAAAACACATTAACAAATTCTTGCTGTTTGAGTTCAGCTTTTCTACATATATTTTTCTTCTGCATATTACGTTTCACCAGTTGTCCTTAACGTGGTTTTAGATTCACTAATGATAAACATTCAAATTCTCTCAAGTGTTGTCACTTTGAATGCGTTTGATCTCTAAACGCAGCAATATATTCATTTCTTGGTGGAGGTTGCTTCTATAGAGAACTAAACTCAACCATTCTTTGTTGACTTTTTCAAGCTCCCATTCTTTGGGTCATCAGTCTGCATGCTGCTATTACTCCTAGCTACGTGCTCCATGTAGAAATTATCTCCTAAACTATTTGAATTAGCAACCAAGTGGGTCCAAATGTCATTGCTCTGGAAATTGAAATCCACTAAGATTATGGGATAATTATTCATTTATTTGTCAGTTGTGCCAAGTTCAGGCTAATTTCTCAGAAGGAAAAAACTGTTACCCAGACGTAGA
The DNA here is from genome assembly GCF_041296235.1 of Equus asinus. Lineage (NCBI taxonomy): Eukaryota > Metazoa > Chordata > Mammalia > Perissodactyla > Equidae > Equus > Equus asinus. Next base: position 7,747,107 of record NC_091806.1, on the reverse strand, counting down.
TTATACCTCCAATTTAATAAGAAGCGATATGATGTGGTAGGAAGGGCAGAGACTTTAAAGCCAGACCGACCTAGATGGGAGTATGGGCTCTTCCACCTATTGGCTGGGCTACTTTGGGTGTCAACCTTTCTCAGCTTCTTTCTCCTCATCTACAAAATGGGATAATAATATCCACCTAAATGTTTTGTTATTAGCTACGTTACATTTGAAATGTGCCCAGCATGGAGGCTGGCATAACAAACACTACTTCAGTTTCAGATAATAATCTTTGCTGTAGCCACTTTCTGAACATAGTGTCAGGGGACAGAATGTGAAATAGAAACTATTCTCCTAAGTATGTGTTTATTCCCCTCTGCTTAGTAACCATACCTAGCAGAGTGCCTGGCACAGAATAAACACAACTGGCCCTCCATATCTGTGATTCTGCATCCAAGGATTCAACCAATCTCAGACTGAAAGGTCTATGATGGTTGCATCTGAACTGCACATGTGCCGACTTTTTTTCTTGTCATTGTTCCCTAAACAATACAGTATAACAACTATTTACATTGCGTTTACAGTGTATTAGATATTATAAGCAATCTAGACATGATTTAAAGTATACAGGAGGATGTCGTAGGTTATGTGCAAATACTATACCATTTTATATAAGGGACTTGAGCATCCAAAGAGTTTGGTATCCACTAGGGTGCTGGAACCAATCCCCAGCAGATACTGAGGGTTGACTGTACTAAACAAACGTTTGTTGGGAGAACAGATATGTTATTCTAAATAGAATCCTGCTTTTACCCACTTTGCCACTAGATGGTGAGTTGAGGTAAAGCAAAATATTTGCTCAGTTTTTCTTTCTTATTTTTTTTTTTTTGTATTCGAAACCAGGAGGAACTTATCCACAGAGCAAAATACAGGTGTTTATTGCTGTTTGTTGGCTTTTACACCAAATGAGCAAATTAGGAAAATGAGCAGTATCAATAAGAGGGTTTCTGTAGTAAGTTCTCAGCTAACAATCAAAGTGAGTCCTGATAGTTGGAGCGTGAGATCCATGTTGTTTAATGTAATTGATCACAATTTACAAGGTTTGATTTGCAGCTGGTGCTAACTGAACAGTCTCAGTTCTCTCTGGTTTTATTATACGTTTCACTTGTTTATATTTTTGTGCATTTTTTGTTTGTTTGTCAGGTAAATTGCTAATTAACTAAAATGAAACAAAAACAAATCAGCAGCACCTAGAACGGCTTCTTCTCTTCATCAGCACACAGTCACCCCATCACAAATCTTTGCTTCTCTCAGTGGGGAAAAGTAGATCTGTTTATCTGAAATTTCTCAGGATTTGGGGTTTCACCTGCACTTGTTGGTATACTAAAGCTCTTCATTTCATCTTCTTGGGCAATAAATTATAGAAGAAGACAATCTCTGAATTGCTTAGTTTTTTGAAATTTAAAGTCTATCTTTCTTCTTCTCTTTCTTCCTTATTCCTTCCTTCTGTTTTTACTTTCTTCCTTCCTATCTCCCTCCCTTCCTTCCTTCTTTCCTTCCTTCCTCTCTCATGCCTTCCCTCCCATTCTTCCTCTTTCATTCCTTGATCAAACGTTTCTTGAATGCTTTCTATGCATCAGAAAGTGTTCTAAGCACTAGAGATGCAGCATTAATATTCTACCCTCAAAAGGGTGGGAAGATAGACTATAAAGTAAACACAGAAAGTGCTAAGAGCTATGAATAAAAACCAAGCAACTGGCAATGAAGAGATCTCTGTTTAAGATCTGTTGGTCCAAGAAGTTGGCATCTGAGAAGAGCCCTGAGTTAAGCCAGAGAGCGAGACCTGGTAGTATCTGAGGAAGAGTATTGTTGGCATAAACAAAACAAGTATTATTACCCTGAGTAGGACTTGCTTGGTAGGCAGAAGACCAATTTGACTGATGACAGTGAGTAAAGAAACAGGAAGTAAGAATGACATCAGAGGAATAACCAAGAGCCAGGAGCTAGGTTGGGTAGGATCTTGAGAACAGTGGCAAAAGTCTAGATTTTATTATGAATGTGAAGAGAAGTCACTGGAGGGGTTTGAATGGGTGAGTAATATGATCTGGTTTACTTTTTGAAAAAGCCAGCTTAACTGCTGTATAGAAAAGAGACATTAAAGAGAACAAGAAGGAGAGCAATGAGACCAATCAAGACATTACTTCCCCAGTCCAGACAAGGAATGATGATGGCGTGGACTGCAATGATGTCCATGTAGGTAGTGAGGAGGCATTGGGGCATGGGATCTGTTTTGCTGGTAAAATAAAGATAATCTATAGGACATGGGACAAGAGAGGGTGATCCTATAGTGATTTTGTCACATGACTTCCCTTGGCAGATTGAGCTATATAAGGACTCCACTGAGCAAATACGCAATCCAAAAGGAACTCCTTGACCTTCCTTCTGCATTTCTCTCTGTCTATTGAGAACGCATGTCAAGCAGGATTGGAATTTTTGAAGATGCGAAAGTTCAATCCAGGTTTCCTCAATCATCACAGGACATGGCATTCTCCAGCATAAAAGATAGTTTCATCTCCGAATGGGAAAGAGTAGTAACCTCCAGTACATTTCATTCACACTAAACAACTAATGATAAGCATTGATTATTAGGATTTTCATTGCTGCAGAGACAGAGGCTTGGTGTATCCAACATTGTCTAGAGGTTTTGAAATTATCACACAATAGTAGCTGCTGGTCTAGTTAATGCAAATCCTTCCATTGTTGATTTTCCGGAGATAAAACCCCACACTCTTGAGGGAGGTAGAAATTAAATCCTGTTATAAATTATGTGCTATCTGAGACGGTATTCTGTTATGGTCCCACCCAGGTGGCTGATAAACACATACCTATAAAACAGAGACTCTGTCAGAGACTCAGAGTTCTATTGCCCACAGCCACACTCTGCTCTCTCCTTTCCATTTTATTTTTCTCTTGAGTTCTTTAAAAGAGAACAATCCCTGATGAATCATTTTTGTCCCCCTCCATTTCTGTTTAGAAGTTAACAATTCATGCAAAACAGGAGCTAATTTTTTCCCTAGTATTTGGCAGGGCAACTAATCTTGATTTCAAAAAGCTGTCTAGAATGTTTTCACCTTTAGTATTAGTCTGGACAGATTCCCTTAGTAACTGTAACATAAAAATGCCAACTTTTCCTGGCCTTAAATTAGTGTGCATGTGGAAAGCATTTCCCAGGCCTTGGAATGGCCTCTGAAGGGCTCAGATTGAATTGTCACCAGATTTATGTACGAGGGGATTAAATTTCTCTCAGAACCTTCTCCAGGGCTCCCTTTACTCCTCTTTGAGATTGCCATCTACCGATCTCCCCCTCATTCCTGCCCTTTCTTATTTATTTAAGAAGATCATAGATGCCTCAGCCTTCCTCACTAGCCTGACTCATCAGCAACCTGGGTGACTTTGCTATCCACATGTTGAACACTTCCAGCACCTCACCCTTTATGTCTTTAAACTTTCAATGCTTCATGTTGAAAAGAATACTACATGTGAATCATCATTGAATATGAAAAGAATCCTTATGCTAGAATTTCTAAAACGGAGAAATCCATTAGACAGACATTGTTTACATTTTACAAAAAGATAATGGAAGATTCTGATGTGTTGGCTAGATCATAAAACCTAATAGTCTACATTTCAGTGAGAATGAAAATGACGATTGAGATTCAGTTCAAGGTTGCTTTCTCTTCAGTTTACTGCTGGAGTAAGAAACAGTGCAAAGGAAACACATGAATTAAGGATAGGAGGGGATGTGGTTCCCTGTGCCTCTCTGGCTCCTCACAAAGGGGCACTTGAAGTTCAGTTGTCAAGGCAGCCTTCCAGAAGAGGGCAAAATACTTCAGGAGGTCAAAGCCTTGGCATCATTCTCTTTTGCACCATTTGGCTGGCTTAGAGGCTATATCAATACTCAAGGGTCCACATTAACACCATAAAATGCTCTCCTTATAATACACACTTACAGACATCCGCATAGACCGGTTAAGACGCTCTCCATCAGTTCACGAGCTTAAAACATTTTAAAGACATTAGGCATCCATGATAAATTGCAAACAATGTTCATAAGCCATCAGTATTATAACACGTTGTAAACTGTTGCTCTATCAGAGCTTGCTTTCAGTTATTCTCCATTGAAGCCATGATGCTTAGCACTGTCTTGTTAATACTGCTTACTAACATTTTTAATAAAATGAGAGAAAATTAGGCCAAAAGAGAATTAATTTTTATTTCTGAAAAGAAAATTTCGAAATTGACCATTTAGTCATAAAGATTCATTATTTTACAAAGACACTTAGAACAAACTTTCCAGCTATATGTGGGGAGGGGATAAATAAATACACATCACGTGGTAATAGGCAGATTTGCAATCCAACATTTTCCAAAAGAATGTTTCTAAAGCATGCTCTAAAAACATGCTCCAAAAAAAAGTAGATACAAAAAAGTTTTTACTTTCTTAACAATTGTTTTAATTTTCAGTTTTTAATAGTTTTTTTATTGTTTTGCTTAGGTTTTTTTTTGTTTTTTTCACTTTTTCTCTCCCCCTCCCCACCTCAGGGTATAAATTCTGTGAGGTCAAGGGCAGTGTCCATTTTATTCACTCTTTATTCCCTGTTCCTAATAGTCAACATAGCTTATAGAAAACAGTCAATAAATAGTTGTTTAAAAGGGTGAGTAAATATTGGTTTAAACAAAGTATAAGAGAAGGAAATTTTCAAATAATTTGATATGTTAATGGGCTTTGGGAATCGAGAAAAATTGGTAGAATTTGTTGGGTGTCCGTTATCTGATGTGATCTCATAAATAGAAAGGGATAATGTAAAGATTTTTATTTTTTTAATATTCAGAGGCTCTAGTGAATTAAATTCATTATTAAACCATGAATAAGAATGAAAATTAAAGAGAGCTGATAGAGTGGTGCAAAAAAACATAAGCCCATATAAATAGCTATTTTGGGGAATGGCTGTAACAATGACCTAGTCTTCATGAAAAGACAGAAACAGACTGGATTCGTTTATTCAGCTGCTATTTATCAAATCCCAGTTGTTGGCCAGATATTTTTCTAGAACCTGGAACCACCTAGATAAAAACCCAGACTTCCTGTTCTCAAGAAACTTATGTTTCAAGTAGGAGAACAAAGAGATAAACCTTTGTTTATGTGAAGGAGAAAATTGCTCTAATATGGTTTTGGATAAAAATGCATGCAAATTAAAACAAGTAAAAAAAATCTACCGAAAAACCCCAAGGCCTCAGTGACATATGTGTTAACAAGGAAAGTCAAGGGAAATATGATTATGAACAAAAATGTATGTGAAAAGTTGGAGAATTTATAATCTTTTTAAAGGAAATATAGAATGAAAGAATACGTGTAGTAAGAACAAGATACACTCCTGGTCTAATTATGTCATCTCGGACAAATTATTCCATCTCCTTAATTTGTAAAATTGGGCATTAGACTAACTAATTTGCTAAGATTTCTTAGATTTCCTACAGTCTTTATTATGACTAATACTTTTACAAACCCATATGGAAAACTCAAGCAATTAACTAAGGTGAATTTACGTTTAATTTGCTCTGTTGTTCAGAGGTTTTATCCTAATAAACAAGAAACTTCTAATGTTTCAGTTGGTTCATTTGTGTGTTTGGGAATTTTGACAATTTAATTCAGTTACTAAATGCTTTATTACATATAAGATTGGCAAATAAAAATAAAAACATCATAGTGCGCCATGCCTGACACCTCCTTTCCTAACATCTCCTATTGGTGTAGGTGGAAACGGCCTTGACTTCAAAAATGAGAGAGAATAAAGGGACAGGATTTCAGTGTCTGCTATCAGTAGTATCCTGTGAAGATCCCATAAAATATGTCACTCTTACAGGAGAAAAATTCAAGGCAGATTGAAAAGTTACATGCGTCTCCCCATAAAAGAATGAAAGCCGCCGTAATTGAATATGGACAAGACAGATGGGCAAAGCAACCAACTTTCTGATGAAATATTTAATGGGATGATTACTTAATAGGAAGAATTGCTGATCTCGAGATGCATACTCCACTGAGGAAGAGCACGGTGTGCTCTGAGCTGAAGCTAACGGGACGTAGAAGCTTTTCTCTCCCACAGAAGAAGAGGGAGAATGCAATAATTTAGGAAAACAAATTTTAATTCTTCTCATCCCTTTTTCTCTCTCCTTTCCTGTCTTATGTTCAAGAGAAATGTTTAAATCAAGACCAACAAAAGGTCGATATCCTTCATGTGTCCATTTACTGAAACAAGATATAGAAACAAATATGAATTTACATTTTCTTTAATAATAAATGGACCCAACTAGTGGTAGCTGTGCATGAGGCACTACTCTTCCATTTGCATGTGACAGAAACTTGGTTCAAACTAGTGTATTAAAAAAAGAAGAATTTTAAGAAATTTCTAAAGCCACGGCTGGGTTCAGGGACTTGAGCTTGATTCCGATTTCCTATGTCTCATCCTTCTTAGGCCCATTCTTTCAAAATCTTAGCGAAGACAGCTACCAAAAACTCAAGTTTATACCCCAGCTTTCAGCAAATGTCTTATTGTTGACAGCAATTTTAGCCTGGTTTGTGTCCCATGCCAAGTGCAATTCACAGAGACTGCGATGTGATTGACACACCTAGAGCTGTATGGTGTAATGATCTTTCTCTCATCTCTTTTCCAGTCATTAGTCAAATAGCAAGAGTTCAGCAAAGCCTTCCTGAGCACCTTTAAACTTATAACACCAGCCTTGCCCACACTCTCCATGCTCCTTCCTTGCTGTGCTGTTCTCCATAGCACTTAGCACTATATGGTGGACTATGTATTTTACGCGTCTCAGCTTGTCCATGTTCTGCCAGACTTCCGCACTGGAATGTAAACTCCATGAGATTTTTTTTTTCCCTGTTTTGTTTATTGTCGTGTCTCAGCACCAAGGATAGTACCTGACACTTTGTCACCAATAAATATCTCCCAAGTAAATGAGTTAATGAATGGATTGACATTTCTGAAGGGACGGTTTGGTCCTATTAACAAAAGAGGGAGGAATGAAAGATAAGCAAGCTAAAAAATAGTTATATGCTCCAGATCTTTATTCATTTTGTCTTAGAACTTAATTGAGTAGAATCCATATAATTCTAAGCATTTTTCAAACAAACTATTAATGCTGAATATTATATATCCTTTAGATTTCAAGTATAAAATGTCACAATATATCAGTCTCTAACAGGGAAAAAATATAAATATTTCTACTTTCAGGGCAAAGTTGGCAGAGGCAAGCTGATTCACCTCATCCCTTCTGATAACACCTATCTCCACCCAAGACAATATGAGTGCTTACCATGCCATGTCAGAGAAGGACAACATTTGAAAATCATTTATTCTCTCTTTGTAGAAAAGAATGTGTGTGTGCGTGCCTTTGGAATGCATTTTAACTATGCAATTATCTGTCTGCCAGGTGGCTCTCGGAATTCTCCCAGTATCTCAGACCATGTTGGTCTTTGTTCTCTTCTAGGATAAGGAACATGAATAGGGGGGTAGATCCTGGCACTGGAGATACAGACATCAGAAGCCTGATTGCTTTCTTCACCCGGCAAGAAATCGTCCTGACTATTTCCATCCCCCCATGCTTCCTCTCAACGCAAACCTGATGCTGTTCTTGTACTAATCCGGCCCATTTAACACTGCTCTGAAGAATAGCTCCTCAGAGCCGGCTTTAGTTGGTTCTCACCGCCATAGTTTATGTGCTAAATATTTTATTCGAGCACCTACAGACTCTTGACTGGAGAAGAAATACACATTGACAACTTCTTTTGCAGTAAAATCAGAATTAACTTATAATTATTTTTAAGCTATGTCCAAAGATCCAAAGTATGAATCAATGAATAAATCACCTGAACAAATTCACACATCCATATAAGCCATCTCGTTGTCTCGTATTCATCTTTGGAGATAAGACTGCTTCTCTCTACATTAGCCACGTTCTCTCTTTTCACAAATGTCTTTAAAAAATGTAAAAACAACAAGGGGAAACAATTGTTGACAACTTGCTGTACATCTGTATTTTTTAAATGCTTTAATAAATTAACTCCTTTAACCCTCATGAAGAACTTCTGAAGTAAATACTATTATCTCCATTTCATAGATAAAAATATGGAACAACAATAAATATTTTAAATAATTGCCAAAGGGTACATAATTAGTAAAAGGTAGAGCTTACTTAATAAATATTTCCTTCAACTCTGTCTGAGAGAGTCAAATCTAAGCCTCAATACCATGTTCCCATTTATATTCATTCATTTACTCTTTCAGTATTTATTTAGTTTCTACTACATGTAAGTATACACTCTGTTGGGCACCTGGAATCCAACATGAATAAAACATCCTGATCCCAACCAAGAGTAATATTTGCTTATGACTTTATCACCTAACTTTAAATATTTTAGATGCTCAAATTGCCCACTTGGTTTTCCTTTATATTTAGTTCATTTATGAAGAATGATCACCATTTTAGGATCTTTCTAAATGCATGTAGAAGATAATCTTTCCATGCACTAACTAAAAAGTACCTATCCCCCTAAACTCCTTTCTTTTATTTTTAAGATGATAATGTATGTATGTGATTAGAAATCCAAGTATAAAAATATGTGTAATATAATCTATATTTGTCTCTCATAGTTTTCATCCAGTCTCCCTCTCACCAAAAATGGCTCCTATTTTTTAGTCCTCCTGTTCCTGAAAATATTACATATACAGTCTTTCCTCTGTATTTGCAGGGGATTGGTTCCAGGACCCATGTGGATACCAAAATCCAGGGATGCTCAAGTCTCATATAAAATGGTGCGGTATGTGCATATAACCTGTGTACATTCTCCTATATACTTTGAATCATCTGTAGATTACTTATAATACCTAATACAATGTAAATAGTATGTAAATAGTTGTTATACTGTTTAGGAAATAATGACAAGAAAAAAGTCTGTATATGTCTGGTACAGATGCAACCATCTTTTGACCAGCAATTGATGAAATCTATGGATGTGGAAGCCATGGATCCGGAGGGCCAACTGTGTGTGTTTCTGTGTGTGTGTGTGCATGTATATATAGTATATCTTACATATATATATAGCATGTCTTAATTCTTGTACATCTTTCTTGTACATTGTTGTACAATTCTTCTTGCATATCTTTCCCTTCTCTAAGCTCATTAATTGTGGCCTTGTTCACTGAAATAAGTCAATCTAAATAAGCTAGATGGATGGAGATGTTAATTTATTTCAGAGAGGGTGTGTCAGTCACTGAAAAATATTCATTGCCTATTTTGCAACTGACACATCACCTCCCCACTTAATACAATTATAGGACTTTTAGACTATATTTACGTACAGAGAAACATTTATACTTTGCTTTGTTCTTTAGAAATTATGACTTTGATTAACTGAAAAACTTCTGCTTGTGGATTCAACCTTATGTCTGATCTCATGAAGCATGCCCTCTTGTTCTGGCATCATCTCTCTCTCCAGGATTTAGTGTTGTGTTCGGCACACAACAGAAAGTACATACTCTTCTGGAAAGGTAATAGCCAATAACACAATGGTAGTAAAAATATTATAACATACGTGTTATAAGGCATAAATGAAACAGGGAGAATATTACATCCATATGTCACAGGATTTAAGATTGACATTTATAAGAGAGATCATGCACAACTAGTGGAGAACAGAAGGATGCTTATATCTTCTTCCTCATAACAACAAATGAAGGTTACATCTTGCCTCACGGTGTTAAAATTTAGAGAATGAACATGAAAAATCTAACCACAGAGTCCAGCAGACCCTAAGCCCAGGGTAGTTCCTCTGGAAGGCTGAGGAAATGAAAGCAGCCTGAAGTCCAAAGTCCAGGGCAGAAGCATAGCCATGAGAGAAAACTCCTTCTCTCTCCTTTTCTTCCTTTTCCCCTCTCCCTTCCCTAGAACATCACATGGTGCTTGAAGTGTGAGTGGCAGATAGAGATGCTGCTTGGAGACTTTGGCGGGCTCCTATAGGGGAATCAGAGCACAGTCCTTTAGAATTTTGGAGCAAGTCCCTGCCATGATCCAAAGATAACTATTCTCCTTTTGAGAATCAGCTCTTGGCCTGCTCCTGGGCCTTAGTAGGGACTGAATGATTACCATGAACCACTAAGTTATCATGCGACCTGAGCAGCGCATCATGAACTGAGTGTTATCTGACCCACCAAGCCATACAGTTGGGCATGCACAGCACACTCCATCATCAAATGGAAGTGGAATGTACTTGATCAGACCAGAGCAGGCCCTGAAGGCACAAGTGAGTTACATGAAGAAATATCCTAAATGTCCACGGTCCCCACTCCTGCTACATTGCCTCTCTCTCCCAGCCTACACCTATTTGGACAGCTTTGGATTCCAAATGCTACCTTCTCTTTAATTTTCTGAGGGATACAATGGCAGCCTAGCTGCTACTGTTAAATTACAGCAAGTAGAAGACTGACCAGATTTAGGATTTGGGATGGGGGACACAATTGTCTTGCCACTTTTCCAGAGCCAGTTGGCCTTAAAAAAAAAAAGCTGTAGGTGGCCTTTGTCCCTCAGATCAGAGCCTGGAGCAAATCCTGAGAACAGGAACTCTCTTCTGTCACCAATGACTAGCACAGTGTCTTAATAAATGCCCAATGAACGACTATATGACAGTGTGACTGCTTATATGCATGACCATGATTTCATGATGGCATGACTGACTGAGTAAATGAATGAATTAAGGAAATAGTTCAGTGACTGACTCCATTTCTTTCTTTGTTTTTTCCTCTAGTAAGAGGGTAGGAGTGGGATGGGCAAGAGAATTTGCCGCACTACAGAAATGGTGTTGGATAGGCAGTTATTCCTTCCAGGAATGTCATAGTCCAAGCTCTTTGCAGCTATTACATCAATAGATCTTTTCAAAGAATTGTCTTGTGGCATCATCCTGAGCACAGGGCGCATTTTATATAAAGGTGTTGATATTTGTTGGGTTTTATGGCAAAGTAAGGACTATGAGTTCAAAAAATCCTGCATACATACAAAGACTACTTTTTCTAATCTTCCTTACAATTACATGGGAATTTTTCACTGACTTTAGCTGATTGGAATGTGGATAAAGTGATAGAAATTTATTTCAGCTTGGTCGCATAAGAACAAACAAACAAATAAAACCCTTCCTTATGATTCTCTATATCTTCTCTCTTGTTCTTTCCTTCCTGGCCAGTGGTGGACTTTGGTACAAGCACCGTGGAAGGAGCTTTTGTCCCTAAAGGACTCCATGAGGAAGAAACAGCATCCTCTCCATTGTCCAATATTGTACTGTAATGTGAACGGGGTATAAATTTTCACTGTTTGCTGTTGTTTGTTATAGCACGTAGCTTATTCTGACTAATAAAAATTGAAGATGAGTCTAAAAATCATCGCTAGCCATAAATCTGCCTTCCATCTCTTCCCACATATATTGTTCTTAGGACCTGAAATGTCAGTTTTAGTGTCATTTCTTCAAGAATGTTACCAAGAGAGTTGACACATTATCAATGACTGGTTTATATTATGAGAACATTGGAGGGCTGGGGCATTTAGCACAGGGTTTACAGCCCCTGAGTCAGTAAAGAGAAGGATGGTTAGTGTGCAGAAGTAAAAACAGAGGAAACACTAAAGGCAAACTCTGTGCTTTATATTTTCATTCATCCAAGGAATACTCCATAACTTTTGGGTTTTCTTCTCCAAAGTTTGCCTAACTAGATTTCAGAACTGCTATGGTCCAGTGAACACTGCCTATCCTCTCTCTATCCAAACAAGAGCTTGTACTGTGGCTAATCTGCCAATGTTCAAACTCTGTATGTTGGATATGCGGGAACAGATAATTGTTTTTTCATTTAATTTTGTTCAAAAAGTCTCAGGTTCAAGAGATCTGCTATATAAACCTCAGTAGACCACGATATCTGGACTTTAAGCCTAATGCCATGATTAAATAAGAATTTTAAAATATCCTCCTTGGGGAAGGTATATTAGTCTTCTGTTGCTATATAACAGTCACTCCCAAAAAGTTGCAGCTAGAACAATAATAAACATTTCTTATCTCACACAGTTTCTATGGGTTACGGATTTGAGAGCGGCCTGGCTGAGTGTTTCTGGCTTGCAGTCTTCTTTAAGGTCGCAGTCAAGAAGTCAGCAAGATCTGCAGTCATTTGAAGGCTTGACTGAAGCTGAAGGACCCACCCCTAAGATAGCTGGCAAATTGGTCTTGGCTGTTGTCAGGAGGCCTCCATTTCTCACCACGTGGACTTCACCAAAGGGCTTCTTAAGTGTTTTCATGACATAACAGCTGGCTTCCTCTAGAAAGCTCTCCAAGAGGGAGAATCGGCAGTGTTTTTCACGACCCAGCCTCAGATTGCATACGCCATCCATCCTGCAACTTCTTAATTGTTTGTACAGTTCAGATACTATAAAAGGGAATAAATCGCAGAAAGTGGGACTCTTTGGGAACCATTTTGAAGGCTGGATAAGAGGAATTTGGGTATTTTATATTCAGGAGGGAAGCGTATATTTGTGGTTAAAAGGAGAAATAGTAGATTGTGCTATTCTTCCCCTAAAATCTCTCCCTTCCTAAGCCTGTATTCCTCAGCTTTGCTGTAAACAATCCCCAGATATCAGTAGAATAACACTTATTTCTTTCTTACGTTATTATCAGTGTCTGTGAGTCAGACTACTCTCTCCACTTTGCTCTGTTCTTCTCTGCTCCATGTATTTCCTCACATTTCACTTGCCAACCAAGTCACATGCCCAGACCTGATAATAGGGTGTGGAAATATATTCTGTATACAGAGCATGGAAAGGGAAGGGATATGATCTTCCATACTATCTGTAGTAGGCAGAATAATGTCTCCCCAAAGGTGCTCATGCCTTACTCCCTGAAACATGTGAATTGGTTGTGTTACTTGAGAAAGAAGATTTAAGGTTACAGATGGAACTTCTGTTGCTAATCAGTTGAATTTAAGATAGAGAGATGAGCCGGAATTATCCAAGTGGGCCCATTGTTATCACAGTGTCCTTAAAAGTGGAAAAGGTGAGCCAAAAAGGAGACTCAGAGAGATAGTAGAGTGAGAAAGATTGGTCCAAGGTTGCCAGCTTTGAAGATGGAAGAAGGGTGCAATAAGGCAAGGAATGCAGGTGGCATCTTGAAGTTGGAAAAAGCAAGAAAAGGAATTCTTCCCTAGATGCCCAGAAGGAATGTAGCCTTGACAACACCTTGACTTTAGCTCAGTAAGACCCATTTCCAACTTCTGACTTCCAGAATTGTAAAACAAAACAACTGTCAAATTAAGGAACAAATCTGGATTTAAGAGATTTTATTTAAAAGACTTATTGCAAAGAAGAGGAAAGGAGCTATTGTAACAGAGGTAGGGGTTATTGTGATGGGGAAAATTCTCTGATCATAAACTCTGCAAGCCTCTCAAGGGTTAGGAGTAAAGGATTTTCTTTTATCGGGAGGAATAAACAAAGCTAAAAAGAATGGGGTATGGGAAGTGGGATGAGAGTGTGACCTGATAGGACAGCAGATCACAGAATGTTTTGCCCTGATGTCAGCCTATTGTCAGAGGGTCCTTTAAGGAGGGGTTGTATGCTGACTCAAGCTGAGGGTGGATCAAAGTTCAGGGGCTTGGGGAGGGAGTGAATCTCAAACTTTGACCAACAGCATTTGTTCTAATTGATTGGTGGGGACAATGCAGCTAATCACTTATGAGATACAGATTGGAAATTTGGAGGGTCTGAATCCCCTCTTGTCATAGGTAAACAAGGGAGAGATCTCCCTGAGTCTTATCCAAATCACTCAGGAAAGGATGTTTCTTTGCAGTAAACCCTTTCCCAGCACACAAACGTTGGAAGAGGGAGTTCTTAACCCTCACTGTTTTCCAGGATCACAGGGTTCAGGCAAAATTCAACGTTTTCAACAATAAGTTTGTCTTGTGTAAGCCATTAAGTTTGTGGTAATTTTTTTATAGCAGCAAAAGGAAATCACTGCCCATTGCCATGTGATTTGCAGACTTTCTTGTATCATAACCACAGACAACATATAATTATCAACATTTAACACAGATGGGAAATGAACATTTGTTGTTGTAATTCATGTTGGTTTCTTTTTTCTATTGTAGACTTACAGTAAGTTCTGACAAAACACTATCTCATAAAGTTGTTGAAGGATAGCATGAATATATATTATATACACACATGTATATGTATATGTACACATATGCCATATAGAACATAGCTTGGAACATAGTAAACAATAAATGTTAGTAATTATTAATTTTATAAAATATTCTTAGTTTTTTTGTTATTAGGCATTCAAATGGAAACGTCAAGTTTTTGTTTAGATGCGTATGTCTGGAGTTCAGGGGTGGGAAAAAATGTGAGTCTATGACAGGTAGACACTCCATGACACCACCTTGACAGTGAAAGGGACAAAGACATTTCTGAGATAAAGAGGAGGATCAAGCAAAACAGAGTGTAGAGACATGAGCCAGTGTAGTGAAAGGAGAAACAAGAGCTAAGAATGTCCCAGAAGCAAAAAAAAAATATTCAAGGAGAGTGATCAACCATGTCAAGAACTGATGGTAGGCAAGTAATACAACATCTAAAAACGCACCATTGAACCTGGCAAAGTAGAGACCATTGGTGATCTTGACAAGAGATGTTTCATTGCAGAGTTAAAGACTTAGTCTGATTGGAGTGGTTGCAAGAGAAAATAAGAAAAGAAGAACTAGAAAAGTAAATATAAAAACTCTTTTAATGAGCTTTGCCATAAGAAGGAGGAAAGAAGTGAGGTGGTAGCTGGAATAGTATGTGGAGTCAAAGAAGATTTTGTATTAGTTTTCTTTTTTTGTTTTCCATATAAAATATATAAAGTATATTCATATTCAGAGAGAAATGATCTAATCGAGTGGGGGATTTTGGTAATGTAGGAAAAACAGTGGAATATTGTTGAAAAGTATTCTCAAATGGGTGAGAGAGAATAGTTTCTCCAGAGTAGTAAGAGGAAGGAGCGTATCAGAATGCAGATGCAAATATAATAAAGAATTTGATTGTTCAATTTTTTCCACTTGTGTTTATTTTCTCAGCAGAGAATAAAGATGGAGGAGGGGATGCAGTTGTGCAGCAGGTCAAAGGTAGGAACTAGTTATTTGGGAAGGTAGACTAGTGAGTGAAATAGGCAACTGTAATAGAATTACTGAGCAGCGTGAAGGACCACTTGGTGTTGGTGGCCGTTAATTTAAAATGAGACCAGTTTGCCTTGTTTTTTTTTCACTCATGTACATCTGGATAAATGCATGAACAGAGTAAGTAGAGAATTGGATATGATTAGGGTTGAGGTTTTGTCAGGTAAGGGGTCAAAAGAAGAGAAAGGAAAGGGAGTGAGTGTAGGATATTCAGTGGTTATAATGGAGCTTGATATCTAAGCTATGCATGAAGGAAAGTGAGGACTTATGGGAGAGACAGTTAAAAGTTCAGATGAGCAATGGAGTACAGACTCCAATAAGTATAAAGACTTATTGAGGTTATGATACTAGAAATAATGTATTAGAAAGATACAAGTGATTCTCAGAGTGGAATGCTTAAAATTGAGCTTATAGAGATGGGCCAGTGACTGGCAATAAGAAGAGAATGAGTGTCTTAGGTGAGGGGAGTGCAAGAATGCTAGAGGAGACGAGGTCAAGGCATGAGAGGATGGAACTTTGAAAGAATCATTCATTTGAATACTGAGATCTCCAAGAGAGTGATATTGAAAAGTATGTATTGAGCTCTTACTGTATTCTATGTCTTAAGAAAAAGAAGTCATAAGAAAATAGACCAGAACAAAATAAACAAAAAAATTAAATCTCTCTCCTCGTAGACTTCCCAGTCTTGCCCTCAGCTGACTTTTCCTAAGGAGACACAGAAAGTTTGGCCTCAGCTATGATGGGAAAAGGCTTTCTCCAAAAGAATTTCTATCAACGACTCTTTGTATGATCCAGGAAACTATTGAACATCTTTACCTATTAATTCTTTGTTCTCCACAATCATTCATTTCTTTTGGTTAATTAAAAATTATAATTATACTTAACTTTCATTCATATAAAGATTTTATTCCTGGACATCAAATCCCAAAGTATGCTCTACTCATAGTTTTATTACATATCTTGTTGAAAATCAAGGTGGGGGAAGCGGGTAAGTGGTCTGCAGTGGACTGAAATGTTTGTGTCCCCAGAAATTCATGTGTTGAAATCCTAACGCCAAATGTGATGGTAGAAGGTTGGGCCTTGGGAGGTAATTAAGCCATGTGGGTGAAGCTCTTATGAATAGGATTAGTCTCTTTAGAAAAGGGATCACCCCCCAGAGAGCTCTCTCCTTTTTCTTCCATGTGAGGATGCAGTGAGAAGTTGGCAGTCTGCATTTCAGAAGAGGATTCTCACCAGAACTCAACCATGCTGGCACCCTAATGTCAGACTTCCAGCCTCCAGAACTATGAGAAATAAATTTTTCTTCTTTATAAGACACCCATCTATGGTACTTTGTTATAGCAGCCCAAACAAGCTAAGACACGGTCCTAACGTGAAAAGTCACACATGAATTAGGTTCATAGTCTTTAACCCTTTGTGGGTCAGAGTACAATAAGCGATGAATGCACATGGAGGATTTTTAAAATGTAGACTTCCTCTAAGTCCCTCATTTGCTAAAAGGTGTATGAAAGAAAAAGCTACACGGAGAATTCTTACTGGGTGATATGTGTCTAGGGCACAGCTCTTGGTGATCTAAGTAAAATTGAAGCAGACATTGGAAGAACTAAACAGCATCCATATAAAATACTTTAAATAGGTATTTCCCTGGACAACTTCACTCTAAGTCTCTGCAAGGGACAACACCCTCCTCCTCACCCCTGATACACACAAACAATTCAGTCTACATAGTAACAGACAGAGCCCATGGGAGAAAACAGCAATAAGGTTTTATGATTTGATCTCCCTTCGGCTCCCATGTGCTGTTAACTGTGTAAAACAAGGAGATGTGTGCATATCCCAGTATTAGTAGCTTTCTACAAATGGAGGCTTCCAGAGGATCGAATGAAATGGAGTCACTCTTGTCCTCTGATTGCAGAGATACCATCTTGATATTAATTTCTAACATTACTCACAGGTGGATGTTGGATGCTTCTTACCAAGAGTGACTGACAGAGACAATCACACATGGATTTGTTGGATGAGAAAACGAAAAGTTACTTTTTCTTGTGGAACTTTATTGTCTTTTGCTATGAAGTACAAGTGAATTGAAGAGAAGACAATGAAGAAGATAATGGAAACACGTTGAATAACCTTCTCGATAATAAAAGTCATAAAAAGAAATCACATGCAAATTCAATAAAACTAACTTGCTATCCAAAGTAGCTATCTAAGAGTCCTAAGTTAACTTTGTAATAGTATGGAAGGCCATATCAAGGTTTTGGTTCGGGTGAGGGGTGGGAGGCATGGGACAGAGGGGGAGGAAGACAGCAAGAAAGCACAGTCACAAGGAAGGGCTTATGAGAATCACTACTTCGTGAGGAAATGGAAAATCATCATTTATTTTTCTCAATCTTGCTTTACCCAAGCTGTATAGACATGCCTGTGTGTGTATATACATACATATATTTATATATTGTATGTGAATATTTATATGTTCACATGCATACATATGCATATTCACACGTGCACACATATATGTTCTTTTAGTTGTGTGAATGTTTTTGGGGTGCTTAATTTCTTTTGCAGCCAAGTGTAAATAAAATATTATCCTACTCCTGATGAAGCCTACCATTTGCCAAAGTTAGACTTCCAATTCTGGGACCTTTGTTGGCTAGTTTACATTGACTGATATGGTCTCTCAAGTAGAAGGGCAGTGCTATTGACACACAATAACTAGGGCATAGACTTAGAATTCCTATTCTAGAAGCTTTTATAAGTTGACATATGTGGCTTAACAGTTAAGGTTAAGACCAATTCCAAAATAAAATTAATAAAACCCACATAATAATAATGACTAACATTTTTCAGAGCTTCCAATATGCTATGCTCTGAGCTAATACTTTCATTTTATTTTTTTGATTCTCCCAAAAACTCAATAAATGGGCTACTATTATTATTTCCACTTTATAGATGAGTAAACTCAGACTCAGAGAGCTTAAACAGCTCCCTCTGATGACACACCTGGCTAGAGAGTGGCACAGGTGTATGAAAATGAGTCACCTTATTCCAGAGCCTATTATTAACCACTACACTGTATTCAAGATGGCCTCGGAGCAAGCAGTCACTGAGATTAATCTTCATTAAAAGCCACAGATACATTTTCGAACTATTCACATCAGAATAAATAGTCCATAAACCTACTATTCAGACAAGAGAAAAAAGGAGGAATATGCATGTCCATGCAGCATTCACAGCAATGCGATGACATTGCCCAGGGAGAAAAATGGAAAAGCCTCATCAGCATTCACAAATTTCCTAAATATAACATAAAAATAAATTCTTTGTCATGCTTAATGACGATCTGCTGCCACTTGGAGTGATTGATGCTTCATTTGCAGTGTTGTTTTTTTTTGTTTGTTTGTTTGAAATCACTTTATCTCTTTTTTTAATCACACCCAACAGAGTCCACAAACAGCATTAGTTCCAAAGCCCCAGTGTGAAGCCAAAGCATTATTGAATGGCAGTAGCAAAGAGAATAAGAGGCAACAATTCCACCACAATGGAAACAGCAGCAGTATACATACTGGAAAGCAAGCATCTTCCCATAAAACAAAGACTTTGGAAAATCTTGCCACTCTTCTAGGAATTAAAGCACTTTTGGAAATTCTGTGTATGGATGTCAATGTCCTGTAAGGCACTATTTATGAATACATTATAAAATGTGAGCAAATCTTGAAGGCAATGAGTTTTTCAAACATTGCATCGGAAAGCCTGGATTTGTAACCTCTCCATCTTAAGATGGTGTCTTAACACTTTTCCTAGCTCCAGTGAGCATTCCTCAGGCCCCATCTGCAGTGGGCATTATTTGCTTCATAGCTTTGCTCTTTTTCAAGATTACAAGTGATACCCCAGGGGTAAGTCACCCAACTCATATTACTTTTTTTTCTGCACAGTATAAGTCTATATATGTATTTGTATATACAGTGTATAAACAGTATACACACATATATATACACTGTACATATGTATATATGTGTATATACATATATGCACATTATATGTAGATGTGTGTACGTATGTGTGTGCGTGTGTGTATATATACATATGTGTATGTGCCTATCCATCAATATCAGTACTTTAGAATAATGGAGATTCACTGACTCTTTGCCTCGTCCCTTTACACATTTGTATTACTTGCCTGGAAACCCTGTAGTCGCACTTGGATTTGTAACTGTTATTTTATATATTTCCCAAATCATTTCAGTTGTACACATTTTGCATCCTAAACTAGATACATTCAGGCTGAGTATTCTCTCTTTTATTTTATTGAGAGCACGGGTACATTAACTCTTGAATTTGAGAGCAAAATTTTGTGTGCTTGTAAATTTTTAGAGATTTTATCAGATCCTGCAATGAGTCCATTACTCAAAGAAATTCAAAAGGTCTCATAAAGATCTCTGAGTTCATATTTATTATTTTATACCCTCCATTATTTTATAGCTAAGAGGGGAGGAAAGCGTTTGGGCCAAGATCGAAATTATGGCATATACTATAATAATTCATGCCAGACTAAGACTAGAATGAGGTCATGTGACTAGCAGGCAAAGTGCCACTTTTACTATATCAATCTGTGTTTAGATTCTTAATCAAAATTTGCTTCAATCTTGTGCATCCTATATTTTTGGGCAAAGACGAGATTAAAAAATGATTGAATAACACAGTTCCGATTTCGAAAAGAGGCAAATTTGAATCATTTCCTCTGATCTCTATTAGAATACCTATCTTGCCTGATTCTGTTCTAGATGTGTTGATCTAGGGTCATAGAATAAATTTTCAATGACAACACTGACAAACATCCCAAGGAAGTGTTTCCAGTTTTCAGGAAGAAAGATGCTAGAGTGTACTTACTGCTGTGCCCTATTTAGAAATTCTTTTCTTCTTTCGAGTTACTGTGGTCAGCCTCATCCTAACTTTTCCATAAACAGACAATACATTTCAGGGAAACGAGAGTGGTAGGGAAAAGAGTGAAGATCACTGTCCATTTTGGAATTCATCTGGTGAAAACCCAGATGCAGTCAAATCTGTTGACTTAGAATTCTTTCTTCAGGTGTAATTTTTTTCCCCTGTAAATCTTTTCTCAAGTTCCATTTCATTCACTTTAGATTGCACGCGCATTGGATTGTTCCATGTACCATGGCAGTATATTCAGGAAGTGGTTCTCTTTCAGCACTTTTGAATCCCAGTATGAAATAAATGCCACGTCAATAAGCTGCAATCTTTAAGGCACTGGATAGTTTCATGAGTGCAGAACCTTCTCTTCTGAGCTTGTTCTCCCACTTAAGAGAGTAGTTCCGGTTTCACAAGTCCCACCCATCTATTGTGGTTCCTTGAAAAGCACAAAGGACAAAAAGAAATAAATCATCTCTTGAGAAAACTATGAGTTTGTAATCTATTTCCCACTGAAAATTACTTCAAAAGTAAATTCGACTCATTTTGGAAAGGCAGAGAAAAATCCCTCTGTTCCTTCTCAGTCAGTATTACTACTCATGACTTACTAATTCTTATCTAATGCTTTTCATTCTTCTCCCACACTCTGTCCCTTTGGGGATCAAAGGCCAATCAGTCAAAAGTTCTTAGAGAGAGATACTTGACAGTTCCAAAGGAAAAATACATTTAAAAAATGAGACTGTTTAATGAATGGAAATAAGACAAGATGCAGCACAATTTGGAAAAATGTAGAGATGATGCCACTTTGCATATTAGCAAAGAAAATAAAAGTCTCAAGTGGATTTTGTTCAGAAGGGCATGTGGGCCAATTCTAAAGCACTCAAGAGTTTTATTGAGTATTTATTATGAGTACTGTTCTGTGAATATCCCCAGAGGAAAATGCAAGTGAATATGAATTAGACAAAGTCTAGCCATTAACTAATGTACCATTTGTAAATAAATAGTGTAGTCTTGTGAAAAGTAAATTAACAACAAAATGGCAAGTAATTGGTATAGACAAGGAGTAAAGGAGACTCCAGAAGCACCCCTGCTTAGAGCATGCAGCATTTTTAGTATTTGTAATCAAATTTTTTAATTTACGTAACTTTTAAAGTTACAGGGGATGCTCACACGTGTTATCTCCTATTATCCCTAGATTAACTTCTTGAAGTAGATGTCTCATTTCACAAATGGGTAAACTGGGGCTCAGAAGTTTTAACATTGGGAAAGTTACATGGTTGGAGAATGTTAAAAGCATGACTTGAACTCCTGTCTTGTGAGTCATGGTCTTAAACTGATACAGAACAACCAAAGTAAATGAAATGCTGGAATTTAAAAGAGGCAACATATATTTGTTATTTTATGCACCAGTTATGTAAAGAATGATCTAAATATTTCAGCCACTTTGCTAGGCATTGGACATGTATATGTGAATAAAACACGATTCCTATTTTCTTAGACAAGGGTAGGTAAAGACAAGTAAGCAATACTTATTACATATGATAAATGAAATGATTGAGGGAATAATGATCAAATCGCATTTGCTGAAACTCTTCAAAGTCTTGGATTGTTAGGCTGGAGCTTCCTCAAAGCGAAACACATAGAAGTGGTTCAGGACATCAATGATTTGAAAACCTAGGTTGAAACAGTATCTTGACCTTAAAAGGGTCACCATCTGAGAAGAGAGAAGCTTACCATTTGAGAGAAAAGGTATATGGGTAGGAGCCTAATCTCCCAGAGAAAAAGATCTGTTTTTAATCCCAGTTTTAGACTGCTCTACCTGAGGAAATTTGAACAAATTTCTGTACTCTAACAATGAACTAATACAAAGAGAAACTAAGAAAACAATTCCATTTACAGTAGCATAAAAAAGAGTAAAATACTAAGGAATAAATTTAAACAAGGAGGTGAAAGATATGTACACTGAAAAAGAGAAATTGAAGAAAACACAAATAAATGGAAAGCTATTTCATGTTCATGGATTAGAGAAAATAATATTGTTAAAATATCCATACTATCCAAAGTGATCTACAAATCCAATGAAATCCCCATCAAAATTCCATTGGTGTTTGTCATGAAAATAGGAAAAACAATCCTAAAATTTGTATGGAATCACAAAAGACCCCAAATAGCCAAAGCTATCTTGAGAAAGAACAAAGTTGAAGGCATTATGCTTCCTGATTTTAGACTACGTTACAAGGCCACAATAATCAAAACATTATTGTATTGATATAAAAGCAGACTCATAGACCAAATGGAACAGAATAGAAAGCTCAAAATAAACCCATGCATGTGGTCAATTTATTTTTGACAAAATCGCCAAGAAAAACTGAGAAAAGATAGTCTCTTCAATAAAAGATGTTGTTAAAACTGGATATCTACATGCAAAAGAATAAAACTAGTATCTTATCTTACACTGTACACAAAAATAGACTCAAAATGGATTATAGACTTGAATGTAACACCTGAAACCACAAAACTGGAATAAAACATAGGGAGTTAGCTCCTTGACATTGGTCTTGGCAAAGATTTCTTGGATTTGACATCAAAAGCAAAGGCAACAAAAGTAAAAATAAATAACAAGGACTATATCAAACAAAAAGCTTCTGCAGAGCAAAGGAAACCATCAAAATAAAAAAGCAACTTATGGAATGGGAGAAAATATTTGCAAACCACATGTCTGATAAGGGTTAATACCCAAAATATACGAGCAATTCATGCAACTCAGTATCAATAAAACAAATAATCCCATTAAAAAATGGGAAAAGGAACTGAAAAGATATTTTCCCAAAGAAGACATACAAATGGCTAGTATATTCAAATGTAAAAGGTGTCCAACATCACTAATTATTAGGGAAATGCAGATCAAAACCACAATGAGCTATCACTTCACACCTGTTATGATGTCTATTATCAAAATGACAAGAGCTAACAAATGCGGGCGAGGATGTGGAGAAAAGAGAACACTTGCACATTGTTGGCGGGAATGTAAACTGGTTCAGCCACTATAGAAAACAGTATGGGGGTTCCTTCTGAAATTAAAAATAGAACTATTGTATGAGCCAGCACCCTACCTCTGGGTAAATATCCAAAGGAAATGAAATCTTTATCTCAAAGAGAGAGTATATCCCCATGTTCATTGCAGTATTATTCACTATAGCCAGGGTCTGATACCAACCTAAGTGCCCATCAACAGAAGAATGGATAGGGAAAATGTGGTATATATGAATATACAATGAAATACTATCCAGCCTTAAAAAAGATGGAAATTGTGCCATTGGCAACAACATGGATGAACGTGGATGGAATTATGCTAAGTGAAATAAGCCAGACAAGGGTAAATATTGCATGGTACCACTTATACATGGAATCCAAAAAAAAGGAAAAAAAAGTCAAACTCGTAGAAACAAAGAGTAGAAAAGTGGTTATTAGGGACTGGGGAGTGAGAGAAATATGAAGAGGCTGATAAAATGGTACAAACTTTCAGTTATAAGATGAATAACCTCCGAAGATCTAATGCATAACCTGTTAACTATAGTTGACAATATTGACTTGTATAGCTGACATTTGCTAAAAAAGTAGAGATAAAGTGTTCTCACCAAAAAATAGAAATAAAAACAAATTTAGATTAAAGTTTATCAGAAAAAAATAATGCACGAGTGAGGGTACTAGTAGCAATGGGAAATTCAGTGGTGGCTGTGTGCTCCAAGTCAGACATTACAGCAGAAGATGCTGTTCCAGAACTGGGTTCTTTGATACCATTGAGGATGATAGGACCCTAAAATAACAAATATCAGCAATCCTTTGACTTGGTTTATGATCTGAGCCACTTTTCAGATCTGGAGCCCAGTTTTTGAAGGTGAGGCTGTCTCATCAGGAAGAAAGAATCTGCAACACCAAATGTATTCAATAATGACTCTCTCTTTCTGTCCGGTTACTTAGAGGACATGTGGAGGAAAAGAGAATACTCAGACAAGGGATGGGCTGTTGGACACAGGGTCTGAGTTTTCACTGAAACTCAGGTGCTTTTCATTAATGTTATTAGAGGGATCATATGAGGGTCAGGTAATAAATGGAATCTTTGTCCATATCCAGCTCACAGTGACCCTCTATGGCCATGGAGCCACTCCGTGGTTATTTCCCAGTCTCCAAAGGTACAGCTGGAATTGACATACTTGATAATTTGCTCAACACTCACATTAAATCCTTGGGCTATGGAGTAAGAGCTATTGCAGGAGGGAAAGTCAACTAAAATCCTCTGAAATCCCCCTCCAATCCTCAACAAAGATAGGAAGTCAAAGTGAATATCACACCCACCCCCCAAAATAGCAGAGATTGATGGTATCTTAAAGATCTAAAGAATGAATGATGTGGTTCACATTTAATTTCATACATCTCCTCTACAGAAATCAGATGAATCCTAGAGTATGGAAGAAGATTGGCCCAAGCTTAACCAAGTAGCACTTCTTATTGCAGCTGCTGTGACAAATGTGAAGCGTTTACTAGAACATAATAATATGGCCTCAGATACATGCAGTCATTGATTGTCAGCTACTTTTAAGGGGGCAAAAAGAAGTTTATCATCACAGAAGATAGACAACAATATACATTTACATTCTTGCCCAGGGTTATGCTTGACACTCTCACTCTCTGTAGTACTATTATACAAAGGGACTTGAACTATCTGATCATTCCACATAACCTCACCTTGGCCCAGTATATCAACAATACAATATTAATCAAATCATATGAACAAGGAGTGTCAAGTAGATTACGGCCTTGGGAAGACATATTGGATCCAGAAGGTGGGAGATAAAGCCTACGAAGATTTGAGAATTGTGTCAGGAAATCTCATCCAAAAGAAAGGACAAATTATTGCTTTTCTTACCCTACAAATAAGAAGGAAGCCTAATGTCTGGTAACATCTTCATCTTCTAGAAGCAGCATATTCCATACCTAGAAATACTGCCATGATCCACATAACGTGACCTGAAGTTCTTTAGTGCAAACATATCTATTGCTTGGTCCACATAGCTGAGCAAACCTTATGGTACAAAAGCTGTCTGTGGTAGGAAAGATACTACAAATTTTTAGAAAGCTCCCAAAAGAGAATTACAATATAAACTGGAGAAAATCTATGCCATCTCCAGCAGAAAATTATGTACTTTCAAAAAATTAGTTTCTTGTAGAAAAAATAATTATAGTAATCAGAAGGTGTATGAATTGAGTTGTAAAACTTGCTTTGATCCCAGTTCAAGCTAACAAACTCTAGGGAAAAACAATTATAGAAAAATCAAGGAAACAAGAATATTGGCTAGATATTTGATGATAAGAAATTACCTTTTTTAGGTTGCTACTGATATGTGGTTATATTTTAAATGAGAAGTCTTTGTCTTTTAGAGATTCATAATGAGATATTTGCAGATAAAAGATACAAAGTCTGGGATTTAGTTCATTGAAAAAATGAGTAGGTACTCTGGTTAAATTACTTTTATTGTTGGAAAACCATAGAAGGAAAAAAAAATAAAGCATCCATAGATAGAGGAGAGAGACTGTGAAATATTATGTCTTTGTCTTATTCTCTTAAGAAGTAGATAAAGTTTAGGAGAAACCGTTTAATCCATTGAATAAAAACCTTGCTGGGGGCACTAAGAGGTAGTCGCTATTAATCATTTTCCGAATCATGCCCCCGGCATGGCACTTGTACCCTAGAAAGTTTGGACTTTAAAGGTGGGTATGAGTCTCATGGATGTGTTAGGTTATTGTTAATAAATAATAAAAATAACTAAAACATATATAGCATCTACCATGTACCGGGCACTATTCTGTTTGTTTCACATATATTAACTCATTTAACCTTTACCTATAGTAGTTTACCTATTAAACCAACTTTATAGAGTGAAAAACTGAGGCACAGAGAGATTAAGCAGTTTACTCCGCTAGAATGATAAACATCTGGACCACTTGTTAGCAGTAGTCAAACCTCTTCAGAGTTCTTGCGCTCACTTTAGCTACAGAGAGAGATCATTTATTCTTCAGGAATTGGCTAGGAAAAGGGAGCGATGTCCCTTGTGTAACCCAGCTAACATTGGTTTCTATAAGGTTCTACACCTGGCATAAATACTGCCAGTCACAATTTGAAATCTGAAATATCACAGTATTGTTTAGTGTCCTGTCTCAAGCCAAGCCTTCAGAAAGGAAATCTTATATATGCTTATTCTTATTCTATTCATTCTCTTCTCCAATTTATTCTCTGACCTTTTGCCATACTATTCTTCCTCAAAGTCTACTTCTTCTACTCAGAAACCCTCACTGGCTCTGGGGTGCACGCATGATAAAGTTTACAAACCTTAACCAGACATCCAAGATGTTTATGTCTTTAGCAAATATCAAAGATCAAATCCATTTACCAAGTCTGATAACTCATCTCACATTGTTTTTGGCCTCAACTCTTCCACTTAAGCAAACTCAACAGGCAAGAATATTTTGGCTTTTTCTCTACAAGCTTGCACAAATTATACCCGCCTTTCAAGTTACAAGATAAAATGATACTTCCCGGATAAAGTCTCTCCTTATCGTTAAAGCATGATGCAACCTCTACGTCTTCAAAAAGACTGGATAATTGACTTAGCATTCCCAATTATGTCTTCAGTTTCTTTTGAACTATACTCCCACATTTGACGTTTTGTATTTTGTTTGGGCTAAATATCTAGGACCTCGGTAGTATCACGTTATGCTGTTGTATTTGATATTTTAATAATGTGTGGATTTTGTTATTCCCTTTACATTTCTCCGTTACAAAAGCCTAACAGCATATTTGGTGACCCGATTTAAAATGGAATGCATGAATAATGCTTATTAGCAGGTTGACTACTCAATTCAACATACAGCCCTTTCTCAAGGTGAGGCACTGCCTCTTGTTTGGCAAACCCAGGCCTCACTTAGTATTTCCTGAAGGAAACTGAGTCAGCTCCTTGGATTTCTTTCAAGAACGGAGACTCATTTCTACAGAGAAGAAACAATCATTTTCTAAGCAATAAGGTTATTGAACTACTTGGCTGAGTAAATAGCTCTGTTTTCTCCATGGCACATTCAGATGAATTTCTAATTCTCGTCATGGATTGTGACATATTTCCCCCTTGATAAAACAACAGAAAAGATCTATTTGGAATTTTAAGTAGTTTTTCACTGTGGAAGTTTCCAACAGGCTGATTTTCCCAAGACTCCTGCTGGGTGAGCTCATCTACCTTCATTGTTTGAAGGTCATGAATTACGTGAAATTATTTATTTATTTTTTTTCTCTTTTTTCATTCTACTCAGCCATTTCATAATTTTGTCCACTTCAAAAACATCCTGTTGCAAGTTAAATTGAAATATTGAAGTCCCTTCTGAGCCACGGTCTCCCACTTGTGACGGCTCAGAAGACATATGTAACAAGACACCCTGTCAACTTTGAAACGGAAGTCTTTACTCTCTCTCCAAATCAGTGTTTCCCTTTTTCTTGCCTATCACCTTTCCATCCACGAGCTGTCCCTTCCCGCACGCATTGCTTCACAGACGCTTTCACTGCCATCACTCTGGTGTAGCAGATTATTACCTCTTACCCGGTTTAGTGCAACCATCTTCCAAGTGTCTCTCCTTCGGTTTTCTTTTCACTCTCTATGAAATCCCTGAACTCTTTCACCAGATTATTATTCATTATAGATCATCTCTCTTCATTTTAGCAACATGAAAATGCAAACTTTACGAGCTTTGTCTATTGTATCCCTTTGTCTCCAGTTTCTAGAACAGGGCCTGCCACACGACAAGCACACAATAAATATCTGTTCAAAGAGTCAATGAAGCCCATGCTCAAATACCTCCAGTGGTTTCTTATTACTGAAAATGTTTAAATTTTCACTTAAATCTTTTATAATGTTTATAATTATACCCTGGCAATCGATGGCAATTGATTATAGTGAAAACAAGGATGAGATAACACTTTAAATAAGTTGTTACCAAAAATAAAATAAAAGAACCAACCTGTAACTGAGAACACTCAGAAAATATTGCATTCGTATCTTTTCACTAGGTTTTATAGTTTATCTTGTATAGAGTGCTTTGAGTTTTGTTGATAACAAAATTAAACTATGTACTAGGTAATGTGTTAAGCTCTGTACAAGTGTACCATCCTATGACTTAAGTTTTATTGTAAATATTTTACAGATAAGAAAACAGACATACATGAATTAGTTTGCTCGTGGTCCCAGAACTAGTAAGAGAGCCAGGATTCAAAATGTTTTCAATTGATCACGATTTTACTGTATGCTTTCTCATTTTCTTTATATAGAAGAGAATCAATATGCTAAGTTTTAAAGCATTAACGTTTCATGGAATCCTCTTTGTAAGAACAGTCCACTTGCAAATGGACAGTCTTCTTTCTTTGGGGATGCAATTTTCCATCTACCTCAGAAGATCTGAGGGAGCCTGGGAAACCCAGAACAATGTCTTAGCTGCAGGTGTGAATTGAAGCCTGGTGTAAGGGGCTGTAACTGGAAACCCCAGAACAAACAAAACATGGTCCTCTGTCTCTCGGAGTCATAGAAATGGCAAAGTGTTTGATGGAGTTCAGAAATATCCAGGAATGCTTCCATTTTCACATAATTGCTGCACCTACCCAGGGACCCTTTCTCAAACCAAATTGGAGCTGCCAAGTTAGCAAGGAACTCCCACTTACCCTGGCATTTCATCTGCTCAATACCTTTCACCTCTTCCTGCCTCTTTAATAGACCCATCGAAAAACCTGCTGGAGCTTGAGGGGCCTGGAGAAGCTGCTTCCTCCTCGACCCTGCTGCTACTTTGTGCACTGCTTGATCTCTTGGAAATTGCCCAGAACCCTGGAGAGAATTTTTGACTTCCCTTCTGGACTGGACAAATCACAAAGAGAACTTAAGGCAAGAAATATTTTAACTATTTTTCTCCTTTATTTTAGCTGCCGTAATGGCCATCTAATCCACAGACTGAGGGCTAATGCCACAGAAGCGGGGAGAAATCATCTCTGTGTGTGTACTCCTCTGACATTTTGATAAGAGCAGAGAGAGGGGGAGGTGGCACATCCTCTAAGCTACCCTTTTAAGGGCATACCTTTGCAGCACTTCTCAGAAAGCTCAGTGGCCCTCCTTTCAGGTTCCTGGGGAAGTTGATGAAGGATTTTAAGAATGATCTGACCCACAGAAACATATTTGTCGGGCATGGCTATAATGTCTCTGCAATTTAATATAATCTTACATTTTAATTTAAAATAATTCTGTCCATTTCCATTTAAAAAAATTGTCATTTTTGCTTTAAATTCCTTTTAGAGGATGTTTATCTTGGTTTATTTGCCTGTTTATAGATTAGAATTTGTATTAGACTTGAATATGACTTTAAAGATTATTAATATTATTGCTTTGTAATTAGTATTATATTAATAATAACATTAATATTTTTGGCATAAGCTTTTCTTTGAATGAAAGCTTATTCAAACCTCATCATGGAAAAATAAATCATCAAGACAGCTTTAGATGAACCATGGCCAGAGGGTCTGGCTTCTTCTCATCTCCCCAGTTCTTGGAGGCCCCAGAAGTTTCTCTACCAAGCCCACTTTGAATATTGATGAGTGTATCCAAACTCTTCTGGAGCAAGGCACAGAGGAGAGATGCAGTTGGTAGCAGAGCAAACTCTAAACTGTAGACTCTTGATTCTCATTATTGTCTTTGAGATTGGATCAATCCTTTCGGTCTAGGGGAAAGAAAAAAAATACTTAAAATGGAGAATGTTGAAAAGAAAACAGAATGTGTAATTTTTCCAGTGTCCAGGTGAATAGTTATCTTGTGACAGAAAAATGTTTCTTATTCGTGAATAGGAATGTATTAAATCATAGAGGAAAAGTCATGCCAATGACAGGCGTTTGTCTTGCTTCAGTAAATTTGTCTCAGACTTTTATGTTCTCCCTGGCCCAGTGAATGCACCTTAGACCTGTCCCGGAGTCCTCTGAAATGCGCGGAGATGCTCAAGATGGCGACTGCTTAACCCGCTGCTTCTTTGCAGCTGCCCCAACCAGTGTTCCTCACATTCGTGGTTCTTCACAGTTGTTGTTCTTGGGGACAACCAAAGAACCCCAGGCATATGCATATGTAGGGGAAACTTGGCATGCAGCTGCGTGACAGGCAAACCAGTCCTTTGATAGATAAACGAGACCTTCTTGCTATAATCAAAGATATGTTCTCTGGCGCTGAGCTTGGGCATTACAACTGGATATGCGGAAAGGTTCTCTTGTGTTGCAGAAGAGAAGCATGACAATAATTTCAGTTTGTTTAAGACAATCTCTTTTCAACATGTTCTTTGTCTCCCTGCCATGAGCATGTCTAAGTCCATATTTCTTCTACTCAAAATCACTACCCTTTTTCCTTTTTTTCTTTTTAACTTAAAGTCCTTCCTTTTTTCCTTTCCTGCATGCCCCCTAGTCTCTTCCTTTTATTTTCTTGTTCTCCTTTCATTCTTTCTTCTTTCACTTCCTCCTTCCCGCCTTTCCACTTATCTTCCATCTTCCCCTCTAGCTTTCTTTTCCTCTGTCTTCTTTCCTTTTCTCTTTTTCTTTCTTTTCTTCTTTCTATCTTTCCTTTCTCTTCTTCTCTCCCTCTCTTCTTCTGTTTCTCCATTCCTTTCTTTTGCTTTTTGTCTATTTCTTCATTTTTACTCTTCCATCCTCCGTCCCTCCTCTCCGTTTTTCTTTCTTTCTTATTCTTTCTCTCTTTCTTTCTTTCTTCCTTTCTTCCTCTTGCTCTTCTTCCTTCCATTGCACTTCATCTTCCTTCATTTCTTCTTTCTCATCCATCCTTAATTTTTTTTCTGTTTTTCTTCCTCTATGTCTGTTTTTTTCTCCTTCATTGCATCTCGTCTTCTTTCCCTCTTCATTTTCTTCTTTTTCCCTCTTTTACTCCCCACTTTTCCTTCTTTACTACTCCTACCTTCCTGTATTGCCTCTTTCCTTCCTGTTTTAGTTTGGGTCCTCCAAAGGTAAACCTTGAAAAAGGAATTTGAATGCACCACCTTTTGGGAGGTGGTCCTAGAAGCTCTGTGAGGAAATGGGGAAGTGAGAGTGGGCAGCATGGACAGCCCATGAAACGTTCATTGATCAGCTTGTTTCTAGAATGGATGACAGGGTTGTTACCTGAGAAATTGTGTGAAGACCCACTCAGAGTCATCCACTGAGGGGCAAGGAAATGGGATTATTTATCCACAACCTTGAATTTCTCAATGAAAGTCCCTCTGGGGCTTTACCTCTTTAGTTCTTCTGAACTGCCCAGTTTGGAGGACAACCACTCCCATGTCCAAAGAACGCCCTCAGACCGAGGGACCCAGGGAAACAATCAGGATGAATTGGAAATGTCAGCACTGACCTCCTGCGCATGCCAAGTGGATAGGAACAGGTGCTGTCAATATCTAATATACCTCTTTCCTTCCATCATTCTTTTTTCTTTCTTTCCTTCCCTCCCTCATTAAACAACTACTGAGTATCCACATTATGCCAGGTACTGTGCTAAGCACTGGGATGGTAAGTAGGCATACTCCCAGCTGTCTTGCAGATTACCATCTAGTCTATTCCAACTGAGGAAAATAATTATTAATCAAGTAGTCATAAAACATCAGTGCTTCTTATGACTTCCCACTTCTATTCCCCTTAAAAGTGGAAGAGAGGGAAGATATATCTTTGATTATCTGGCTGACCATACTTGAACAGTTTTTTGGTGTTTCCTTTTTATGTTTTATTTTTAAATCCATGCGAACTTAACGTACTCTTTATTTAAATATACCTAATTACTATTTTCAATCTTTCTAATGGTTTGAATAGTAGGCTACATTTAATTTTGAAACATTGATACAGATAAAATTCCAAGCAACATAACTGATAGCTATTTTATTAGTATGTGTAATGGTTAAAAAAAAAAAAGCTCAAGCTTTAAAGAAAATAGGAAATCAGGATCAAGCACAAGTTTTTCCCCTACCAGTTGGATGGCCTTGGGAAGCTTTATTAAGCTCTCTGTGACCTGGGATAACCTCACCGACGTTACCTAACTCACAGATATGTTAGAATTTAATCAGAGAGTGTAGCATTTGGCACAGATCCAGCAGAATTAACACTGTATATATGATATTGACTATTGTCATTATAATGATAGCATTTTTATTATTATTGTATTAACCATTGTTACTATGATTTTTATTATTGTAATTAATTTGAGCTACAGCCGTGGGAGGAAACATCAACTTACAATATTGGAATCTGAACAAGAGCATGCTAGCAGGCCAAATGAGGGAATGAGGGCTCAACCTTCCTAGGGCTCATGCTCATACACAAGTAGATATCCTAACATTGCTGCCAACCCGGTGTCTAATGGGCCTGGATGTACATTGCCTTAGGGTCCAACAGTGCTGAAACCCAACAAAGCTGGCGCTGAGCAGACAGCAGGATGAATTGCCTCTGGCACAGCATGCACTAACAGAGAGCACTGGTAGGCTGAGAGGAGGAGGAGCAGAGCGAGGAAGTGTTAATGATGGGCCTCCTGCAAGAAAGGGAGAGATCAGGGAGCGATTAGCTGAACTGCTGATTGTGCATAGGGAGGCCAGCTGTGAGAGGTTAATGGAACATTAGGGGAAGAGAGAAATCCAAAGACAGCTGGCTGCTACCTGGGATGGTAGCTTTGAGTCATCAGATTCCAAACCACCACACAACAGACAGCCACAGCTGGAGGTGGAGTTATGACCTCAGCTCTGTAGGGTTTGCTGAGAGGGCAGTTAATACAGGCATGCATGCAGGGACTAGGCTCCGAGACACAATGTGCTAATTCATCAGGTACTCTGATGCTTCCCCTCTATCCCTTACCTGAGTGACAGGCATCTCACAGGATGGAAAATGGTCCATAGGACTTACATTAAGGAAAGAGTTTTCAGGTATTGTGTTCAATCTGGTCACATTCCCCCATGTCAAGACCCAAAGTCTTCAATGTTGATCCAGAAGGAAAATGAGGAAGATTCTCTGGTTCCTGAAATTGATTTATCATAGGCTTTTTTTTTTTTTTTTTTTTGCTTAAAACAACAGACATTTATTATCTCACAGTTCTGGAGGCTAGAAGGCCAAAGTCAAGGTGTTGGCAGGGCCACGCCCTCTCTGAAGGCTGGGGGTAGAATCTGTTCCATGCCTATCTCTGAGATTCTGGTACTGCCAGAAATCCTTGGCATTCCCTGGCTTATAGATGTAACACTCCAATCTCTGCCTCTGCCGTCACATGGTGGTCTCCCTGAGTGTGTCTGCATTTCACAAGGAATTTTCTTCTTACAAGGACCCAATCATATTGGATTAAGGCCCACCCTAATCACCTCACCTGAACCTGATTATATTTGCAAAGGTTTTGTTTCCAAATAAGGTCACTTTCACAGGTACCAGGGGTTAGAACTTCAACATCTTTTTAAGGGACACAGTTCAACTCAGCAACAGCCCGTGCCAAAAGCAGCCCTTGGTAAGGTGAACTGATGTACTTAGATTGGCTTAAACTATTAAAGATGATCCCCTTGGGCTGGAGGAGAGCCCCATGTTCTCTGAGGCATATGGCTCCCAATTCCCGACTGGAATTGGGTTTGATCAGCAAGAAGGAGAAAGATGACAAATAGTTTCTGCCTCACTTGTAATTTTCCGAATTAAATCATATATTCTCACTCATTCTATGCCTTTTCACTCCACTAGCCTCTGCTTGGAATTGTCACTTAAACAACTCATTCTTTGCCACCTTCGTGAAGCTTTCCCTTAACTTCATAGAAAACTGACCACTCTGCACTCCCAGGCAGCCTAATGCACCCTTCCACCTCTGCTCTTATTTTCCTTTTTTTATTTGAGTTCATAACAGTTTACATCATCTTGAAATGTCAGTTGTACATTATTTCTTGTCTGTCACCACATAGGTGCTTCCTTTCACCCCCTGTGCCCACCCCCCACACCTCTTCCCCTGGTAACCACTGAACTATTTGCTTTGTCCATGTGCTTGCTTATATTCCACATATGAGTGAAATCATCTGGTGTTTGTCTTTCTCAGTCTGGCTTATTTCACTAAGCATGATTACTGCCAGGTCTTTCCATATTGTTGCAAATGGGATGAATTTGTCTTTTTTTTCTGGCTGAGTAGTATTCCATTGTATATATACCACATCTTTTTTATCCAATAATCAGTCGATGGGCACTGGGATACTTTCCATGTCTTGGCTATTGTGAATAGTGCTGTGATGAACACAGAGGAACATATGTTACTTTGGATTGTTGATTTCAAGTTGTTTGGGTAGATACCCAGTAGTGGGATAGCTGGGGCATATGGTAGTTCTATTTTTAGTTTTTTGAGGAATGTCGATACTGTTTTCCACAGTGGCTGCACCAGTTTGCATTCCCACCAGCAGTGTATGAGTGTCCCCTTCTCTCCACACCCTCTCCAACATTTGTTATTTTTAGTCTAAGTGATTATAGCCATTTTAACAGGCATAAGGTGGAATCTTACTGTAGTTTTGATTTGCATTTCCCTGATGATTAGTGATGTTGAACATCTTTTCATGTGTTTATTGGCCATCTGTATATCTCCTTTGGAAAATTATCTGTTCATATCCTCTGCCCATTTTTTAATCAGCCTGTTTGTTTTTTGTTGTTCAGTTATGTGAGTTCCTGATATGTTATAGAGGTTAACTCCTTATCAGATATATGATTTGCAAAAGTTTTCTCCAAATTGGTGGGTTGTCTTTTGGTTTTGATCCTAGTTTCTTTTGCCTTGCAGAAGCTCTTTAGTCTGATGAACTCCCACTTGTTTTGTTTCCTTTGTCTGAGAAGACTCAGTATTCAAAAAGATCCTTTTGAGTTCAATGCCTATATTATCTTCCAGGAGGTTTATGATTTCAGGACTCATCTTCAAGTCTTTGATCCATTTTGTGTTTATTTTTCTCTATGACATGAGACAATGATCTACTTTCATTGTTTTGTGTGTGGCTCTCCAGTTTTCCCAACAACATTTATTGAAGAGACTGTCTTTTCTCCATTTTAGGTTCTTGTCACCTTTGTTGAAAATTAGCTGTCTGTATATGTGCGGTTTTATTTCTGAGCTTTCAGTTATCTTCCATTGATCTCTGTGCCTGTTTTTGTACCAGTACCAAGCTGTTTTGATCACTATGGCTTTGTAGTACATTTTGAAGTTAGGGATTGTGATGCCTCCAGCTTTGTTCTTTTTTCTCAGGATTGCTTTAGCAATTCGGGGTCTTTGGTTGCCCCATATGGATTTTAAGATTCTTTGTTCTATTTCTGTGAAGAATGTCATTGGGATTCTGACTGGGATTGCATTGAATCTGTAGATTTCTTTGGGTAGTTTGGAGATTTTTAACTATGTTTATTCTTCCAATCCATGTACATGGAATCTCTTTCCATCTCTTTATGTCATTATCTATTGCTTTCAATAATGTCTTATAGTTTTCATTGTATAAGTCCTTTGCCTCCTTAGTTAAATTTATTCCTAGGTACTTTATTCTTTTTTTTTGTGATTGTAAACGGAATTGTATTGTTGAGTTCTCTTTCTGTAAGTTCATTATTAGAGTACAGAAATGCAATTGATTTTTGTAAGTTGATTTTGTACCCCACGACTTTACTGTAGTTGTTAATTATTTCTAATAGTTTTCTGATGGATTCTTTAGGGTTTTCTATATATAAGATCATGTCATCTGCAAACAGTGAGAGTTTCACTCCCTATTTGGATTCCTTTTGTTCTTTTCTCTTGCATAATTTCTCTGGCCAAAACCTCCAGTACTATGTTGAATAAGAGTGCTGATAGTGGGCATCCTTGTCTTGTTCTTGTTCTCAGATGGATGGCGTCCAGTTTTTCCTCATTCAGTATTATGTTGGCTGTGGGTTTGTCATATATGGCCTTTATTATATTGAGGTAATTTCTTTCTATCCCCATTTTGTTAAGAGTTTTTATTATAAATGGCTGTCAGATCTTGTCAAATGCTTTCTCTGCATCTATTGAGATGATCATATGGTTTATATTCCTCAATTTGTTAATGTTGTGTATCACATTGATTGATTTGCAGATGTTGAACCATCCCTCTGTCTGTAATAAATCCCACTTGAACATGATGTATGATCTTTTTGATGTATTGCTGTATTTGCGTTGCCAATATTTTGTTGAGTATTTTTGCATCCATATTCATCAGCGATATTGGCCTGTAGTTTTCCTTTTTGTGTTGTCCTTGTCAGGCTTTGGTGTCAGAGAGATGTTGGCCTTATAGAAAGTGTTAGGAAGTGTTCCATATTCCTTAATGTTTAGGAATAGCTTGAGAATGGTAGGTATTACATAATCTCTGAAAGTTTGGTAGAATTCCACAGGGAACCCATCTGGTCCTGGGCTTTTATTCTTTGCGATGCTTTTGATTATAGTCTCAATCTCTTTACTTGTGATTGGTCTATTCAGATTCTCTATCTTTTTGATTCAGCTTTGGGATGTTGTAAGAGTCTAAGAATTTATCAATTTCATCTAAGTTGTCCATTTGTTAGCCTATAGTATTTTGTAGAATCCATTGTATTTCTGTGGTATCCATTGTTATTTCTCCTCTTTCCTTTCTAATTTTATTTATCTGAGGTCTTTTTCTCTTTTTTTCTTTGTAAGTCTGGCTAGGGGTTTGTCAATTTTATCTATGTTCTCAAAGAACAGCTCTTCATTTCATTGATCCTTTCTACTCTTTTTTGTTTCAATAGCATTTATTTCTGCTCTGATTTTTATTATTTCTCTTCTTCTGCTGACTTTGAGCCTTGTTTGTTCTTCTTTTTCTAATTAGGTTAGGTGCAGTTTGAGATGGTTTATTTGGTTTTTTCCTTATTTGTTAAGGTGAGCCTGTATTATGATGAATTTCCCTCTTAATATGGCTTTTGCTGCATCCCGTATGAGTTGGTATGGTATGTTTTCATTTTCATTTGTCTCCAGATATTTTTTGACTTTCCCTATCATCCATTGCTTGTTCAATAGGATGCTGTTTAGTCTGCACATCTTTGCCCTTTTCTCAGCATTTTTCTTGTAATCATTTTCTAGCTTTATAGCATTGTGATCAGCAAAGATGCTTGTTATTATTTCAGTCTTCTTAAATTTATTGAGGCTTGCCTTGTTACCCAACATATGGTCTATTCTTGAAAATCTTACATGTGCACTTAAGAAGAATGTGTATTCTGCTGTTTTCGGATGGATTGTTCCATATATGTCTATTAAGTCCATCTGGTCTACACTTTCATTTAATTCCATTGTTTTCTTGTTGATTTTCTGTCTGGATGATCTATCCATTGATGTGAGTGGACTGTTGAGGTCCCATACTATTATTGTGTTATTATTAATGTCTTCCTTTAGGTATGTTAATAGTTGCTTTATGTACTTTGGTGCTCCTGTGTTGGGTGCATAGATATTTATAGGTGTTATTTCTTCTTGATGGAATGTCCCTTTGATCATTATATTGCCTCTCTTTGTCTCTCTTTACCTGTCTTATCTTGAGGTCTACTTTGTCTGATATAAGTATTGCAACACCTGCTTTCTTTTGTTTGCCATTAGCTTGGAGTATCATCTTCCATCCCTTGACTCTGAGCCTGTGTTTGTCATTGGAACTGAGATGTGCTTCCTGGAGGCAGCATATTGTTGGGTCCTGTTCTTTAATCCATCTCACCACTCTGTGTCTTTTCATTGGAGAATTCAATCCATTTATGGTTAGGGTGATTATTGATATATGAGGGCTTAATGCTGCCATTTTATCACTCACTTTCCAGTTTTCCTGCATTTCCTGTGTTTCTTGACCTGTGTATTTTGGTCTACCAATCAAGTTGTGTAGTTTGTTTATGTTGTGTTTCTCTGTTTTCTCCTTATTTATTCTTTGTGTCTCTGTTCTGCTTTTTTGTTTAGTGATTACCCTGAGGTTTGTATTCAAGATCTCATGGATAAGACAATCCCTTTTCTAATGGCTTCTAATTTCCTTTGACTAAACTGATTCAGTCCCTTTCATCTTCCCCTGAGTTGTTTTTCTCACATCTTATTCCATCTTGTGTTATGAGTTTATGGTTAAAATGTCAATATTTTCTTTGTTTTTGGTGTTTTCCTTTCCTTTCCTTTCCTTTCCTTTTTCCTTTGTTATACTTGAGTATTTGCTATCCTGCTCTGATTCTGGCTACCTATTTAACTCCTTACTCCTTGCTTTGTAACCCCTTTTTCTCTTTTTTTTTTTTCAGATATGAGGGCCTTCTTGATGATGTCTTGTAGGGTGTCTCATGGCTATGAACTCCCTTAGCTTATGTTTGTCTGGGAAAGTTTTTATTTCTCCATTGTATCTAAAGGATATTTTCACTGGATAGAGTATTCTTGGCTGAAAGTTTTTGTCATTCAATGATTTGAATATGTGATTCCAGTCTCTCCTAGCCTGTAAGGTTTCTGCAGAGAAATTCACTGAAAGCCTGATGGGGGTTCCTTTGTTGGTTATTTTCTTCTGCCTTGCTGCCTTTAGTATTCTTTCTTTGTCATTCAGTTCTGCCAGTTTCACTATTATATGCCTTGCAGTAGGTCTTTTTACATTGACATATTTAGGAGATCTGGCAGCCTCTTCCACATGGATTTCCTTCCCTAGATTTGGGAAGTTCTCTGCTATTATTCTTGGGACAATCTTTCTACTCCATTCTCCTTCTCTTCTCCTTCTGAAATACCTATAATTCTTATGTTGCATTTCCTAATTGAGTCAGATATTTCTTGGAGACTTTCTTCATTTCTTTTTAGTCTTATTTCTCTATCCTTCTCTAGCTAGAGCATTTCAACATGTCTAGCTTCAATTATGCTGATACGCTCCTCTATTGTGTCTGCTCAAGCTTTCAGGAATCTGTATTTTGTTTTATTTCTTCCATTGTGTCTTTCATCTCTAATATTTCTAATTGATTCTTCTTTGTAGTTTCAATCTCTTTTATGAAGTAGCTCCTGAACTTGTTGAATTGTTTCTCTACATTCTCTTTTACCTTGCTGAGTTTTTTATGATAGCTGTTTTGAATTCTTTGTCATTTATATTATGTATTTCTGTGTTCTTAGGACTGATTTCTGGGTACTTGTCATTTTCTGTCTGGTCTGGAGATCTAATATAATGTGTGATATTGCTAGAGGGGGTTGGTCCATTCTTTTGCATCCTGGCATTATTTGATGGCAGTTACCACCTATCACCACTGGGTAGGGGTCAAGAGCCATGTATTCTGAGCCCTCTGCTTTCAGCTGAAATCCCAGGGACTGGTTCCATGCTGAGCAGGTTGGGGGAGGGATGCTTTTTCCTGTGTGCTCTCAGGATTTTCTCCCTCTGCTCTTCTGGGATGTTGGCTTGATAAGGTCACCCCTACGAAAGCTTTTGACCTGGTAGGGGACTTTCTGCTAGGCTGCAAGCGCACTTGGGAGTCCTTGGTGTTCCTGCAAATGAACATCCCCTCCTTGTTCTTCCCTCTTAGAGGCCTCCTATGGTCCTGGATTGCAGCCTTTAAGGGGAGGGATTGAAGATTTCTCTTACCCCATCCCATGTCCTCCAAGGGGGGCTCCAGTCTCTCCACCCTCCGTCGTATGGCTGCTTAGGTCTTTCCAACATTTTTTGTGTTGTGTTTGGGTGTCCTCAGGTGGATTATGGATGTTTTCTTTGTTGTATATTGGAGGGGAAAGATTTCTCAGAGACTTCATTCTGGCACGATGCTGACATCACTCCCTATCATAAGCTTGCAATAATTTGAAAAAGCAATTTGCAAACTTTTGCTTGCCCCTTTGTAACTGATTTATCAGATGCCTCTATGCCAGGCATGACAACCTCCATCAGACAGAGTAAATGGTCCTTTGCTTCTTATTGGCTTCCAGCATCCACTTCTTCTTCCCCATGAGACCATTAATGCCTTTTAAAGAAGTATTTAGTTCCTATGGGATTTAGTTCATGAGGACCATATACAGTGATCTGACCGCCACCTGGGTAAGGACCAGTACATGATCAAAAGCAGGCTGTTTCAGATGATTGCTCCCTAGAAATTGAAACTGAAGTAGAGAGGCAAAAGTACTCAGAATGTTTGAGATTTCATCATGTCTCAGTGGAGACAAGACTATACCTACTAAAAGACTACTGTTGTATTTTTTGCTTCATATTCTTTTTCACTGCCTCTGTTCCTACATGTTTTAAACACTGATTCTCCAGTCTCTCAGAAAATTGTGAGTTATCAACATCCTTCCAAGGATATTTTGGCCTTTAACCAAAGAAACTTACTGTAATGAACAATTCTAAGAACTTAGATACAATTCCACATTCCTTTCTCCCCTTTAAGACAGTATATCTAAATTCAAATGAGTGAGAAACAACTTCAGGAACAGCTTTGAATCCACTGTTTTGTTATTTTTCTGCTTGAGGAAGATTGGCCCTAAGTTAACATCTGTGCCAATCTTCCTCTATTTGGTACGTGGGATACTTCCACAGCATGGCTGATGAATGGAGTAGGTCCATGCCCAGTATCAGAACCCATGAACCCGGGCCACTGAAGCAGAGCATGTGGGACTTTAACCACTTGGCCATGGGGCCAGCCCCTGTTATTCATTTTTAAAGGTAAGACTTTCCTAAGCATCATTACTTAATTATCAGGATAAAAATAGATTTTTTGAAAGGCTCACAATTAATTACAATAGCTGTATAGTAGATTATTTTCAAGGAGAGTTTCAATAAATCCTCTCATCCTTTTATAAACATGCCTTGCAATTTAGTTTTAGCATACTTCCCATCAAGAGGAGGAATTTATTTCACCAAACTTTGAATCTGTGCTTAGTCATGTGACATTTGGCCAATGTAATAATAGCAAATGTTACATAAGCAGCTATTTGAAAGGTGTTTGCACAGTGGGGTTTAGCCTCTTCTGTTTGTAGTAGGAACACTAAGACCAAGGTAGCCAGAACCTGACTTAGCCCAGCTGGAAATGAAGAGGATGGAGATACCTAGCTGACAGTCTGACAAAGACCTGGCCATTGTAGCTCATGCAATCATAATTGAGTCAGCATGAATGAATTACTCCAGGTGAAACCCACTGAAAAACCACCTGGCTGAACACAGCCCAAACTGCTAACCCAGAGAGAATCATAAGCAAATACTATAGTTGTTATTTTACCTTTCACTTCTGGGGTGGTTTTTCATGTAGCCATAAATAATTGATATAGAAATTAGTACCAGAAATTGTATGGTGGGTAATAAAAACTTAAAATATGTTTCATTGACTTTGAGACTAGTTGTCAAGAAGAGGCTGGTGAGGAAACTATTAGTAAAGGCTGGAAAAATTTCGGACTGCTATTGAAGGCTGCAAAAGTGGCAATCTACATTCTGCGTCTGTGTACCAATTGGTAAAATTGTTGCCTGTCATTATCTTGGGTCTGGCTGTGGTAGATTGTTTACAAAGATGGCTCTCATCAATTCCATCCATCTCTTGCACCCATGGACCTCTTTACATCAAAAATTGGAGTCTACCTCCCTTTCCATTGAATTTTCTTGCTCTATATGTTATTCTCTGACAAGAGAGAGAAGTAAGCTAAAGAAAATGCTGTTCCATTGGTAAACAGAGTTTAGAGAAAATGTTAGGAGCCAGAACTTACTGAGTTGGAAAATTAAACTGTTCAGAAATCTATTCTCCCTAGCTAGCAAAAGTTTCTAAGAATAAGCCATCACCTGAAGACTAAAGACCACATCAGTGCTGTGACTATGAAATCTTTTCAGGATAAACGTCCTTGAGTCAGGTATTATCATTCCCAATTTGGAGATGATGAATCTCAGATTCTGGAAAACAAACTTGGTGGTTTTCAAACTTTGTTCCATAGAGCTTTGCTGCCTTTGGTCCAATGGGATACAGAGTGGTGGGTTAGGCATGATAAAGAGGGAGAACAAAGCAGCCTGTAGTCTGGGTCCTCCATCATGCTCCAAGGAGAAAGTTCTGCCTCTGTCTATTGTAAATATTTAGTTTCCATGTAAGATTTTGATTGAATAGGCAACAAGAATCATGGAAAACCCCTTGGAAAACTTCTCTAAAGAACAGAATGGAGATTCGAACCAAGGTGCCTTAGAGTCTGAAGGTCATTCTCTTTGTTTTGTGTCATGTTGCTTAAAGAACAAGGGGTGAGTAACAGGTCTTGAAGTTACAGATATTTCTCTACCGGTTGTATAAGGTTTATCCACTGTGTTTATATTTCTCAAGCTAGAAACTGAGACATATTTTCTGACATTTGTTAGAACAGCAATGTAGAATATTTGAAATCTGGACTGTTCTGGAAGATTATAGTTGTATAGTTGTCATATCTGATCCTTAGGAAATACTAATAAAAGATCAAAAGCAAAACTGTTCAGGAGAGATTTCAGAATTTGAATCAATTCATTGGTCTATTAATTAGTTAATAAATTAGTCTGTTAAAATTAAGGACGTGTACTAACAACTGGAGAAAGGGTGTAAAATAAACAGCCAAACCTGGTCTTTGGCTTCCAGGAGCTCACAGCTCAGAAGGGGAAGCAGAGCAAAGTCATTTCCGTGCAAAATGACGTCTAAAAGGAAAAGACTTGAATACAAAAGGGGCGGAGCTCATGCTTCCCCAAACCAACTTGTCTCTCAACTAACTGGGGTTCCTAATTGCAGGAATTATGATATATAATGCTATATAAATTCTATTTTCCTTGTCATTCAGAAGAGATTTCTATTTCCTCACCTGCAGAGGGAGAAAAGAAAGTTACATATTTATGGGGCTATGAGGTCCCAAGTGATTTTTATTGCTATTATATTTCCACATGTGAAAAAGACTGGATACTTCTTCTGCCCCAGGCATCCTGACTCATGATTCACTCATTGTTTTAGTCTATTAAAGTATCTATAAGCTAAACTAATTAAAAGTGCTAATGCCATGTCATATGAAATGGAATATGTGAAGCACATAGAGACTCCTAGAACATAGATGTCCCATGCAAGGTAGCTTCCCTTTCTGTTGTCCTTCCAGCCTTAAAAGTAAGGACGAGTACTGAGTTTTTCAAAATGAGTATCTTTATTCTTAGCAGACTTTGGTAATTTTCCAGAAAGATGGCCATTCTGTTGTCATTCTCTTTGTTTGTAAATGCATCCAGGGCACCTGGATTTGGCTGGTAGCAAGAAGACTTGGTTTTAAGATCAAGAGCATGAGACACCAGACAAGCTCATGGAATGTTACCTAGAAAAGTGCTCAACCACATTCTCAATTGCAGAGGTGAACACCATTGTTCCAATGAGGGGCATCTGATGAATCTTATTTGTAAAAGAATGTGGCTGTCATGACGGTAGTGTATATGCCCTGCAGTAGGAAGTGGATTGGGCAGCCATCTTCATAGGTCTCTATGTCTTTACAGAAAAGTAGATGATAAAGGTGCACTTGCTTTCCATCTTGTTTCTTAGAATTGATTTCTTCTTAGTCATACCCAGGAAATTGATTATATTTATGATATTCCTCAAGGAAAACAATTTAATAGGACCTATTCCTTCAGACATCAATTGCTGATGATGACAATAGATTGGCAAACATTGACTGGTAGTTATTATACACAAGCATTGTTCTATAAACTCCACGTGTACACATCTAAATCTTCCCAAACATTCTATAAGCTAGGACTATTATAATCTCCATTTGTGATTGGAAAACCAAATTTTAGAAAGATTAAATTATTTGATTAAGATCACACAGTGAGAAAGGAATTTAAACCCAGGCTGCCTGGCAATATTGTTTATTGATGTGGTCTTTAGAGAAGCCATTTTTAATTTATTTTATTTTTACCATCCTCAAGCAAAAACAAAGAAAAATATCTTTTTATTGTCTCTCATTTATGTTTATACCATCTGTGGCAAAAGTTTCCATTTTTCTTGAAACCTTCATTTCAAAAGGAGAAAGTACTTTCAGTATATGACATTATAATGTGGTTTAGGAAACTCATTATATGAAAGAAATCACAAAAGGTGAATGTGCTCTACAATCTGCTAGTCTGTTAAATAAATATATAAAATGGGGCTTAACATATGAGCCTAAAGTCAAATACCTTATGTTGCAAACAAACTTGTCGCATCAGTGCAAACACCCAGCTGTTCCCCCTTTGTCACTCCTGACGCCGTCCGTCTGTTCCTGCTAGCCAGGGGTTCTTCATCTTGCTGTCTTAAGGAGTGTTTCTTCAAGGCTCTGAGGTACCAATAAACCAAACTCTAGCCAATGATTCAAGAAAGAGACCTTTTGACCTTTAGAAAATATTTTTTATGCTTTCTTCTCTCCATTCTCTTACCTCTCATTCCCACCTCATACTCCATATTCAGCTATTTCCTTTTACTCCAGAGGG
The DNA here is from genome assembly GCF_041296235.1 of Equus asinus. Lineage (NCBI taxonomy): Eukaryota > Metazoa > Chordata > Mammalia > Perissodactyla > Equidae > Equus > Equus asinus. The sequence continues at coordinate 7,702,426 of NC_091806.1, read as the reverse complement.
GTGGGAAAATATATTTAATAATAGCTAAAAATGTATTTAGGATTTACTTCTGTTTTAAGGACTTTCTATGTATTAATTTTCACAAAAACTTAGAAGGTGCATAATATTATCATGATCTTTTTACAGATGACGAAATTGATATAAAGAGAGCTTAAGTTTATCTCAATGAAAAGATGACAGACCAGGATTTGAACACAAGTAGTCAGACTCTAGCTACCCTATTCCAACCCAGTCTGCAATATTGCTTCGAGGACTGGCAAATCTCTTATCTAAGTAGGAAAAGACTACCTATTGAGTCAGTTTGAAAGTTTGTATAAGATGAACATTGTTATGATGATATACAAATGGTTTTGGAGCCATGACTCTCAGGACTTTTATTGGTTTACACACAAAAAAGGTGATTTAGGAAGATATCTTGCACTTAATTTTTGGTGCAAAGTTTCATTTGAATCTAAATTTTATTGTATTGATAGCATTTTCTCTCTTGTGAAATGTGATTCTCAATGAAATCTGGTTCTGATCAGCCAGTTAGCACCCCTGTGCTAAATACAACTACTCAGTGCTCAGATTCATCTGTAGGTCTTGACTTCAACTATTCTAACCAATTACATCAAAAGTGACTTATGCGGTTCAGTCCCATGTTTGTTCATAAAGCAGATTCATGACACACTTACTCCCCATATTTCTGAATCTTTGTTACAGTGGTCTTCAATTTTTCTTTTAGAAGTAGAAATTGTTATTTACACCAAAACTTACAAGTGTGACATGCATTTTCATTTGTAATAAATTACTTTATTTCAGGCAAAAATTGAAACTATGGTTACGACCTCATTAAGAAATGCATTCTACCCAGTTAACCTTGGGCAGAAAGCTTGTGTCACATTCTGGAGTCGTGTTAGATACTCAGTAATATTTGTTTATTAATTGACTAATTATGTTATAATGAGATCGCATCTGATTGTGCAAAGTGATAAATATACATCCATTGCCTATCTCATAAATTATAAGACAAAACATATTCCTGCCTTATCACTCAGCAATAAGGCTTGAGTAACTGAGGGTGTTCTGGAACACTGATTATATACATAAGAGTAATCACGATGTGAGCTCTAATTATAGAGATAATGTGTGGCATTGTTTTTGTGGGAGTTATTGAGTTGCGTCTCCATCAAAGCCCAGGTACCTGGGGAGGCAAAAAAGAAAAAGAAAAAGAAAAAAAGAAAGCTAAGTGAGAAAGTAGAAACATTTTGGGGAAAAAGTCCCCCCCACCCCATCTCCCTTTACTATGGAACATTTTTTTCTGTTTCTTCTGTCCTCCCAAATGTCTTTCTACTTTGAAAAATTGAAAATGAGGCAAAGGAGGGAAGAAAGGAATGACCTAAAAAGCTCTTCTTTGGCTTTTTAAATTTCTTAGCTGTTTTTGCTTGGTTTATTTTGTTTGTTTGTTTAATCAGTCTCATTATTCTAGAACTCTTCTGTTGTCATTCTCTTTGTTTAGACTTCACAAACATTAAGTGATTCTCTTATATATAAAAGGGCCAGAAAATATACCTCTTTCACTACTAGGAGTTAATTTATCAGTTTAGCTTTTCTGTTCCATTGTAAGATAGAGAACAGGGAATTGACAAGATCAATAAAAGAAAAGGTGAATTCAGAGTGGAGGTGGGGGAAAGAGAGAATAAATATTTGAAGCATAAATGAAAGATGAGAGACGGCACAGCCCCATTCCCCCCAGAAAGACATTTGACTTTCTTCCAAATACAAAAAATAAATGAAAACTCCACATATTACCTTTAAAATAATTAGTAAAATTAATTACACAGAATTTAAAGTTAAATAAATGGCAAAACTGGAATAACAGTTTTGTGTTACTCTTTCTTCAGCTACAATATGGAAACAATACATTTGTTGGCTTCTTAATATTTTAATGTTCTTTAGTTCCTAGATGTTTTTGTCCTGAAAATTTTCTTATCCTTTACTAAAATCACAATAACTATTTTTAGTGAATTCTATAACTTTCCTATTTATCCATTAGCTTGATTCATAAAGTAGACTGTCTCCATACTGCCCATAATTTTGGTCATTTTGTTTGTGAAGAAAACTTGTGGCCACAGTTTGAATTGTGTAATTTGTATTTCTAAGCTATAATATATAACATGGGTCTGCTAGTATTGCACAAGGGTACATGGGGAAAATGAAGAGGTAGCAATTACATATTGTTTCACCATGCAATCAGTACAAGACTGGGCTCCAGAGACAGACTGTCTGGGTTCCAATCCAGGCTGTAATATTTACTAGTGAAGAAAATGTGAGCAAGTTCCATCAAGTCTTTGTGCTCACCTTGTCTCACCTCTAAAATGAGATTTATCATAATAATAATAATACCTATCCAATTAGGCTTGTTGTGAAGTTTAAATTAGTTCATATATGTAAATTGATGACAACAGTTCCTGGCATAAGAAAGCGCCTAAGAAAAATCAGTTACTATTATTATTTTGCATCTTGGTTATAGTTAACGGTGGTCAGATTTTGTCAACAGTGATATGACTTATGACAAAGACCAGAAGCAACTCTTAGCCGAGGTCTCATTCAGATAGCAGTCTGGTCTTTTTGAATAATGAGGCTTAAACGACTCTTCTAAAAGTCCTTCTTAAGTAGCAGTGAATGAAGCTGGCATTTTACGTGGTGACCTGAGGCAGCAACGGGAATTTTATAACTGGTTAGTGATTATTTTATTGCCCAGATGAGGAAAGTGTTCAGTACTAGTAGAGGCTGCTTTGGAACCAATATTTTCTGATTCCATGCTTGAGGATGCCTTGCACGGTGTTTTACAACAGGCTAAGGGAGACCTATGCCTCTTTCAACAGTTAGCATTCACCTAACTTGGGGTAAAAAAGGTTTAAGTTGAATAAATAAGATCCAGATGACTACATATGTAACAGAAAGCAATACTTTCTGGTTAAACAAAGAGAATAAATTCATGCTGTTTTGAAATATATTATCATACTTTTAGGTCTAGCTCGCCAACCTTCTGATCAGACTTGCCACCATCTTTAAAACAAATTGTTTTCACTAGCATTTCTTTCTTGAATTAATAACTTTCTTGGGCTATTGTGGGCACCAGAGGGCCCTGTTGGCCTCATGCATTGCACAATCAAACCATAGAATCACTCATTAAATAATCCTCATGGCATTCAGTAAGCATACTGCATGGGTTCCTTCATGTTGTATCTAATCCTCATACCAAATTTTACTATATGCATTTTGTAGATGGAGTAATTTATGCATTCTAAGATTAAGTAATTTACCCAAGATTAAGTAACTAGTAAGATACATGTCCAGGATTTAATTCCGATGTTCCTCGTTCCAAAGCCAGATCTGTTTCAAATGTACCACCAGATCTGTTTCAAATGTATCATATTGTATGCATCATGGGGGGAGGATTAAATGGATTGGAGCAATATTTATTATACAAGAAATGAACATACAACATAATTTCCATTGGTCACTGCCAATCGGAATTGACAATCTTCTGACTTCAGAGTTGCAAATAGCAATTTTCCTAGCCCCTAGGTCCAATCATGACAATAGCAATGTCCTTGGGTACCAAAAGGAGAATGGAAGCATGTGTTCGGAGAGAGAAAGTTACCCAACCATTTGACTATCGCAGACAGCCTAGACTCAGCTATGACCTTTCATTTTGCAACACTTTGCTACTTTATTTCTAACAGATCATGAATGCAGCAATGTTTTTCAGCAATACTAAGGCAGATAAGATCATGTTTACTTTATTGATATCTACTGGTATTCAGAGTCCTCTGGGCTCGATACACTAAAATTTCCTGAAGCTCTGACTCCATTATCATCGCTTTGTTGTAAGAATTCTGAACTATCTTACAGAGCTTGGGATCTCAGTTTCAGGGTTTGATCTTTTCTTAGTGGCCTTTCATATTTTAAAAAGAAAAGGGTATGTCACTAAGTGATTATAAGAAAGTCCATGGCCTGTATATGTTGTGTGTGTGTTTGTGTATTTTTTGCAAACATATGTATAGTCTATCTTGGTGATGCCTGATATATACAGTAGATGCTACTCAGATTAAATTTTTCACACTTCTCTATATGTTGAAAATAGAGGTTTTAGTAATCCAAAAGCATAATAATTATACTAGACCACAAGAATATTTGGAATATTCGTTTCTCTCTTCAGCAATTTGCATAGCTTCTCTCAATTTAGTCTAGTGTCATATTGGCTACCACATACTCAAGCTTGGAGCTTACCTTCTCTACATGAGGCTGGTTTGTAATGTGACTGCATCACTGGGGCACAGGATAGCAACATGATGCTGTAAATTCACAATAGAATCATGAGGAGAGGCCAGTGTTTTCAGGAGACTCTGTAATACAGGGAAGGAAGCCACAGTATTACTTGGTGCCACGGCTTTGTTGTCATAATACCTGATCTGAGAGGGAGTCTGTCCTGCAGCTACCATGGTTATGTTGCTATAAAAAGTAGATTAATCATTTGCAGCTGAAACTAAGAAGGCTTTTGAGAGTCACTATGTGTGTTTCCTATTCTGTGAGAGATGATGTTGCATTTCTACTTTGTGTGATATTAGATTCATTTTTCTATAAGAACCATTAGGATTTTAGTGGGTGCTGGACTAGGCATGCATTTCCTTGATGACATCCATTATTGTTGAGGATGTGCTACAGCTTTAAGTAACGGAAAACCCGACCCAAACAACAGCAGCAATAAGTGAAATGTATTGGCCCACAAAACTGAAACAGTTTAGAGATAGGGCTGGTCACTGAGGCTTGTGGCAGCTGCTCAGTGATGTTCTCACTATGTCTTGGCAAGGTCCATTTCATTTTCAGGTTCCAGAAGGTTTCCCACATCCACCTGTGTGTCTTCAAGGGAAGAGAGGGGAGAGCCCCAGCAGGCTTCTTATCAAATGTTTAGATTCAGTCTCTTTCATTGGCCCAAATTGGATCATGCATCCATTCCTGAACCAATTACTGTAGCTGGAGGGGATCAAACATAAGGATTAGCTTAAGTCAATCAGGCCCCACCCCTGAAGCTAGGAGTGGGGTCAGCACCACCAGATTACAAGGCTGTAACACAATGGGAGAGAAGTAATTTACCAAAATCAAATTCAAGTGCTGCTGGCAGAAAAAAGAGGGAAATGGAAGCCAAAGAGGCAGCGAATAAATGCCTATTACAGATGCAATCCCAGACTTCTGCAAAAAGTTGAAGTGTTTATGCAGAAATGGAGTGTAGATAGCATCCTTCTGGAGCAACTGCTCTAAAAATCTGAAGACTACAGACTCCGGGCACCAGAATGTCAAAGAATCCAAGGTCCAGATCTGGAGAAGAGAAAAGGTATCTATGTTTTCCACTGAATAGAACACCTTAGCAAAATCAAAGGGCTTTGAAGATGAAGGAGCTGTTGTATTATTTTTATCATGAACCCGTGATGGGTTTCTGTTTTTCTAGAAAGGGTTCTTTTGAACAGAGAAAGACAGGAAAGCTCTGATTATTTCACTTTGTGTCATCTCCTGACCACCCATTTTGGCTTTCCTTGGAGACAGACTTGCAGGGCAACCAAGGCTATGGAAATGTCTTCTGTCGGGAATTCTAAATAAGGACAGACCTAAATTCTGAGTATGGCGACTGTACCAGGGGCAAAATGGACATCGTCAGAGAAAATACAAGACTTTGGAGCAGTTGTGGATAGTAGAAAAACCGGGCTTTGTGGTTAGACAGACTTGAATTCTAATGTTAGTTTTATTCATAATTAAGGCATGATTTTCCTCAGGCTCAAATTCTTCATCTATAAATGGGAATCATATTGTATGCATCATGGGGGGAGGATTAAATGGATTGGAGCAATATCTATTATACAAGAAATGAACAGTACTCATTTCTTAATCCTTCTTTGTCCCTTCCTTCCTCATTCCTAGAAAGTGTTTTGAGATTATCATCATGTGCCCCTCTGTCTTCACTAATAACAATAAAAATGATACCTAATATGTACTGAACATAGTGCAATGCTTAAGAACACGAACTATGAAGCCAGACTGCCTGGGTTTGAATGCAAACACTTCCACTGTCTCATTGGTAACATTGGGCAAGTTACTTGCCCTCTCTGTGCCTCAGTTTTCCCACCTATAAAATGGTGATTAAAAAATTAGCATTTATTGAAATGTCAGGCATTCCTCTAAACTTTACTATGAATGAACTCAGTTATATTCACAATAACCCCACGTAGTGGTACAATTGCTATCACTATTTTACAGATAGGGAAAATGAAGCACAGAAAGGTTAAGTAATTTACCCAAGTGATGGAGTTGAGATAAGAATCCAGATGAGATGTATTATCTCATTTAATCTACTCAAAATTAAGACAACCTAAGACTGCTTCTATGTACTTCTAATTTTCAGACAAGGACTAAGAAACAGTGAGTTGAAATCAACAGCTCAAGTTCACAAAGCTGGTAGGTGCTGCTGTCTGGCTTTGAAATCTATAGTCTCAAAACCTAAACTACACAGCTTCCTTTTGGATGATACCTGGAGACTGAGAATTTTGCACAAATACACACAGTCCCCTGGTCTAATTGGAGCATTTGGAGTTTGGCAGAATAATCTTCTCTCCCACACAACTCCCAAGACAAGCCTTGTACCTGTTATGTGTTTGGGGCTTTTATTACTGGGTTCTCTCTTCCTCCTCCACATCTCCACTGTTGCTGCCTGTGGTCTCAGAGGGCTATTTGTGCAGCCTAATGGGAGTGATCGGCAGAGAGGGCATTATCACTGGCAACTCCCAAAGTTCTTCTGTGCCAAGACTTGCCTGGCAGCAAGAAGTTTTAAGTGATTACAAGAAGAAAAATATATACAGTTTTTTTTCTTTTTAACTTATCCACAAACTATACCTTTTGCAGTCACCCACTCACATTTTTATCGCACTTTTTTACTGCCTTTAAAATTAATACCTATGCATCATAGAATGTTTGGAACATACAGAAAATGGCCTGGAACGTATTAAATACTATTTATAGATCTTATCACCTAAATATAGCTGTAGCTAACATTTGTTATTGGTTATAGTTTGCCCAGCCTCTCTGACATATGTATCCATGTGTGAAGTATATAAAGTAGTGTATTCTGTGGTCTGATTCAGTTCAGACACAAACACAAATTGCTTGATTTTTATTGAGTGTTTACTCCAATTGAGTTATGTCAACGCTTTTATCCCCAGAAGGTAGCACATCCCTTAATAGCACCTTGGACAGCACTCACATTTGAAATATTTAACGAAAAGTCTGTTTAGCTTAAAAACTCCAATCTCATATTGAAAGGCTTTCCTTTTCCCTGTGAAGGCCCTGAACGAGAGGAGGAGGGAGAGCATAAAAGATAAAGAATTACTGTCAGTATCTGGCTGTTATTCTCCCATCATCAGCTGCTGACAGCTTTTTGTTTATGAAGGATACTAATTGTCTGTTAGATAAAATACACACATCGTTGTCAATTTGTCATTTGCCTTTTAAACTTGGTGTAATTATTTTATAATATTTTAAATAATTTTAAAACGTTATATGTAACCAAATCTAGCAAAATTTTCCTGTGAATTCTTCTTTCCCCATCCTAAAACGAGAAAGTATGGCTCTGAAGTCACATCCTTAATCACTAACTTTCTCATTAGGTATCTCTACTTCTAAGTCTTTTCACATAGTATCTCATTTAATCCATTCAAAATTAAAACAATATAAGGCACTATTAGTACTTCTAAAAACCTGCTAGGTTTTTGTATTGTTTTGTTTTAAGACATTTCGTTTTACATTTACCTCTTTAATATATTTGGGATTCATAGTGTGTATGGTGAGAGAGGTGGATCTCAATTTTGATCTTCTTTTGGTCTGTTTCTCTAGTAGTTTATCAATTCTTCCAATAACTATTATTGAAACAGCCTTTCTTTCCCTATGGAATTTAAAGTGTCAACCTCACCTTCATAAAGGTTTTATGAGCTTTGTATGTCCTTTCTTTCATCTGCTTATTTGTTCCTGAGAAATTATCACAAGTTTATATTATTACAGAATATGCATATAGAGTTCTTAAATAGAAATAGTTCTAAATTAGCTATTTGTTCCCTCACATTAGTCTTTTTTTTTTCAAAAATGTCTAGCACTCATTACCTTTTTATTCTTTTATATGTTCTCTAAAACAACTTTGTGAAATATTTTTAAAATTGCATGGGCTTATAATTTCAGTTGGACTCATTCTATAAATTCATTAACAGGTACTTGAACATCTATAAATTCATTAAGAAGTAATTGAAATATTGAGGTTCCTATACAGAAAATTAAGTTTTTCCCCTCATTAATTTAAATGCAAAGTTATATGCTTCAAAAACTGTGTTTTAATAATATGTACACTGTTTATGTTCTGTTATGTTAATGGTGGGCATCTTTGTCTAATTCCTGACTTTAAGGGAATAAAACTTACATTCTCCTTTACGTGTGTTATTGGTTCTTTGAGTGAGAATGTCTTTCTCACTCTTGTTACTCTGCTTTTCATTTGTAAGCAGTAGCTATTTAATTATGTCAATCCTTTGTGAGAATTTATGTCAATCCTTCATTTGTGAGAAGTATATTTAATTTTAATATATTTATTGTAAATATGTAAATGATGTTAATTTCTGTGTTTGTCACATTGTAGATCATTTACAACTATTGAGATTTTTTGTGAGGGGCTTAGCATATGGTCTATTTGTCAATATTAAATTCGTTATGGGGTAAATTGGGAGCACCTAATAATGAGAGTAATAATGATAATAACAATTAAGATATATAACACTCCTTCTGCATGTCAAGCAGTGTTCCAAACTTTTTTTTTCTGGATTGTATCACAATGTTACAAAAACTCAGAGAGCTATTTATTGTTCTTTTCCAAGTGGTGAGTACATCAGGCCGTGGAGTCTTCTAGAGATGGACTAACCTAACCAAGGTGCCTCTGTTAAAATTTACACCTAGTCAGTGGAAAGTTGGAATTCAGTGCATTTTGTTTCCTTCCAAAGCCCAAATCTCTTAGCTAATATACTATTGATTCAAGCTTGATGTCATTTTAACAGTATTTCTTGAGCAGATAGAAAACATTCCTAGTATCTTACAATAACTTATTGTATGTGTAACTCTTTTCTCTTTATTTGTGTTGATATTATATTACTAGACAAGTTATGATTCATGCCTTTGTATTTTAATTTATTTTCATTTAGTGCTTTTTCTCTGAAATTTCATATTATATGAATTTAATATTGCTTCTATTGCGTCTATTTGCTTTACTTTTTAAAAATCTGTCCAAAATTTTACTTGTTAAACTTTCTATCTCATTTATTTTATATCTTGTCTTATAAATAACATTCATATGATTTATATTTTATTAACTGACAAAAGAGTATTTGGATTTAAAAACAGTTTAATTCATCTATGATTTCATCATAGCTGGTACAGTTCCGATTACATATTTAATATTTATGTAAGTTTTTTCTTTTGTTTTCCAAGTTTGACTTCATGGGTTGATTATTTTCTTCTTTTCCAGTTTTATACTCAGCCTAAAAGTTTTACTAATAATTATATTTACTTTTAAGAAATCACATCTATTCATATATATTACCTTATATTTTTAGATTAGGAGCAATGCAATAACTGTAACACTCCTTTTTTATGCACGAGGACTTTAGTATGTTATTGTCTCTCTTCCTACCATGTCCAAAACTTGACTCATATGTTTTGAAATTCAAGTCCCAGAAAATAGTGAAGCTTTGTTTTGTTTTCCTTTGGCATGTTTTCTTGCTAAACATTTTTAGTTTTTGTTTCTATCTAGAATTTATATGTTTACCTGATGTAGCAGCCAACACAGTCCTTTGGTTTCTCACCTCCCAACTCACAGATTCTTGCTTCATCTTCCCTGATTGACTCAAGTAGGTCTTTGAATCAATGTTTCCAGAAGTGCATATGAGCAGTAAGTTCCTGGGCTCTTGTACAACTGAGATTGTCTTTACAAATGAAGTTCAGTGTAGAATCCATGTTGAACCCAATGTCTCTTAAAACCATGTACACATTCTTCCCCCTTAGAGTTATCTGTTGTCCTGTTGAGGGGAAATCTGTGACCAGTTTGATTTTGTTCATCTGGTAATAAAGTTGTCTCTTTTCTGTAATATTTATAGAATATTATGTTCAACTCCAGTTCTGGGTTATATGCTATCTGACAGGAGACTACCTCCTGGGTGGGGTGATCCAATTCAGTAAGGTGAGCATAGATGTTTTCCACATACCACATAGGAAAGGCAGTTCCACTCAGAAAGTCAAGTGGGTGAACTTCTGGAAAGTGCAAAATGATAGAAGAAGAAAGCAGAATATTAGAGACATTGGCCGCTACTTAAGAAAAGGATGTAGCAAAAGCAAATGTGCTCAGCGTCTGGAGCATCCCAAAGTTGAAGTGTGATGGTGTCTGAGGACCATAAGCGGAAATGCTGGTGCTCAGGATGCCTCCAGCTTCTAAAGCATCAACATCATCTTGGGAACTCCCTAGGAAACGTTTCTTAGGCTCCAGCAATCATAGCAAGAGGCGAAAACTACTGGCACAGGCATAAAATGCCCGCTCACAAGAGAATCTGCTGACGGTTTTACCATGTAGATGCTCCTTCAGTTCACCGTGAAGGTACCAGAGATATAAGGACCAATGAAAAAATAAAAACGAAGAGATTTGTAATATTCTGGACAAAAACAAATGATAGCTCAATACATGGCTGCTGCTTTTGCAAATCTTAAGGTTTAATAAAGTACAATTATCTTGAAGGCCACTCTGCGAGATGTTATGCATAGTTGCAATTTTCCCCTACACCTATGGTAAAGTAAATGGAAATAACCTACTGATGGAGAATTTCTCTCAATTGAGAATAAATTCACAGGTGCTAGTCTCCAGGGAGACCTAAGTTGTTTGGCATTCTGACAAAGCTAATACAAGGAAGGTTTCCCTGCCTGCCATCACTCAGGCATCACCGAGCCACTGCAATACACTTTGGCAGCATTAAACGCTTGATTTCAGGAATAAAGATTCCTGGATAAACCACTGTAGGTGCTGGATATTGGCTTTCTTTTCTTTATTTTCTGGGAGTTGGAGCAACGCTTTGAAGATCTTGTTTGTTCTAGGATCACTTTGGACTCATAAGAGAGTTGGCATGGAATTCATTAAACTTCTGAGATCCTGGAGGAATACATCATTATGGGCTAAATTGTGTTCCCTCAAAATTGACCTGTTGAAGTCCTAACCCCCAGTATATCAGAATGTGTGCATCTAGAGACAAGGTCTTAAAGAGATGATTGAATTCAAACAGGTCCTCAGGGTGGGCCCTAATCCAATATGACTGGTGTCCTCATAAGAAGAGGAAATTTGGACACACACAGAGACACCAGACATGTGCACACACAAAAGAAATGACCGTGTGAGGACACGATGAGTAGGAGAAAGGCCTCAGAAGAAATCAACCTTGCTGACACCTTGATTTTAGACTTTCAGCCTGCCAAATTACAAGAAAACAAAATTTCTCTTATTTAAACCACCTAGTTTATGGGATGTTTTTATGACAGCCCTAGCAAACTAAGACATACACCTGTTCCAGTGGATGACTGTGACACGGCCGATGATGACCAAACTTCAACTCCACTTGGCCATGAAGAAAGCACCTAGCTAAGAGAAAGCAGAATAAAAAACCTGGCAAGGACTTTAATTTCCTTGGAAAACTTAAGAATGTTGAGTTATTTTTGTACTTTAACTCGCAAGAGCAAGATAATTTGCTTTGGACTTAAATTTACAACAGCAAAGGGACTTAATCTTGAATTTATTTATTTCCAATAATTTGATTTGGAGAAGGGATCTAATTTCTACTTTGGGGCATCTCTATGTTGTTGGCATTTTATCATAGAAGTATCTTCTTTTATCAATTAATCTTATTTTAGAACTTCTGAAAGCTTTTAAAATGAATGTGTCTGGACTTAATTTGGGATAAAAAGTAAATAGGACATAAATTTTCCTCTTTGAATTTAGTGTGGAATTCTGGGTGATTTCTTTAATATATATGGAATGATCCATTCTATAGCTTTCCGGAGGCAAAATGTTCTCTGTCTACCAGTAGTTCCAGATGGATGCCCAAAGGGACAGTGGTCAGATACACATAAACAGGAACACATACACAAACACACACCCCCACACACATACAAATAAATATTGGAAATATTACAAGATGGACCTCCCAAGATTACTCTCAAATGGTTGGAAGGACTACTTTGGTAAGCTACTAGTTTGGGAGGGGTGTTAGCGACACCCCAAATTGTAGACTGAGAATAAAGAGTGTTAAACTTCCTTCTGAGAAGACTACAGATGGTTAGCTGTTGGGTTTTTGATTGGTTTGTAAGTTTGCACCTTTGAGACCTGAGCTGAATCTCTCAGAATAATAAAAGAGAAACTGAACCCTATAAATAATGGTCCTCCTTTGCCATCGTCTACCCTTATTCCACACAGCATTTATTCTTCTCTGTAAGTGTTAAAAATCTGAATGGAATATAAATTTAAAGAGGTACCAGACTACTAGGCAGCCTGGGTACCAATATGAACTAGACTTTCCCTGATACTGAGACTCCATCAAGTGAAGAGCCCTGGTGGAGGTCTTCAGATATTAATAGTCAATTTTTCCCTAAACATGTTGTGATGCCATGAAGACTAAACACAATTCATGAAGACTATTCAATTTTACAAAGTAGGGCCAGGGATAGGTAGCTAATGTTTACTGAGTTTGAATGCTGACTATAGGGATTTCCTTTTCTATTAATTTTTAGGCAAAGAATCCAATGTAGCACAGAGTCTAGGCTCTGAGGCAGGATATATTGGGTTGGGAAAATGTGGTAAGTTTCTCTGACATACTAGAAAAGGTAAGAGTGCTAATGTTTGGTGATTTTGGTCTTATCAAGAGGTAAATTCTGGGCTGCATGGAGGCAGTTTGTCCAGCAAATACTAGGAGAAGATCCCATCTGGCCCACCTGGGATTTATGATATCCAGCTCCCATCAGGCCATATGTGAGGGTCTCCATTCAGGAATATTGTGCCAAAATTAAATTTGCACTATACGTCAGCTGGCTAGACAGACAGGTCAGGGTTCAAATAACTGCTATGTCGGGGCTCTGCTCTGTTAGTCTTCATATAAACACCGTGAGATGAGCTAATTTAATACTCCATATTATAGAAGAGAAACTTATGTTCAAGGAATTTAAAAGCATAAATTAATAAGGAGCATAGCTTGCAACCAAAACTTGTCTCACCCTAAAATGTGTCACTTACCAAGACACTACTGAATCTTCCAGAAAAAGAATTTAGACAAAGCATGTTTGCATTGAGCATTAGCTTATCCGGGAGGGTGGTCTCAGAAATGATAAAAACCTGTTTACTACATGAGTGAATCAGAAACTTAATCATGTTTTAAGAAAGAGACAGAAGCCAGAGAGATAAAGGAAATGTCTGTAACACTCAAGTATGGATGTAGTCTTATTCTCCGCTGGGGAAAGAACTGCACTGATTCATGATTCATCTTGAGAAAGTCTGATTCAGTTAAAGTTTGAGGGCATAACCTTAAGCCACTCACTCTTGCAGTATTTATTTAGCATATCCATTGAGTTTCTCTCTCAGTTTTCCTATGAAAAGCTCAAGGCGGAGTTCAAAGATTCTTTTTCTTAAACAAAAAGTATGCCTCAAACATTATAATGAAGATGGAAAGCCAGGAGAATAGCAAACTAAGGAATACAGAAAAATGACAAATGGGTTAGAAAAGGTCGTTTTGACTGAGAATGATAAGTACCAGGGAGATTACATAAAATCTAATTTATGTCTTTCAGATGCAATCTAACATCGTAGACATACATTAATTGGGGATTTTAGTTTCAATTTGTGTTGTGTCCTTATACTATATAATAATCCCTCCCTTTTATTTTTCCTTTTCTCCTTTCTTCTCTTTATCTTCCTTCATTCTCTCCCCTCAGGGCCAACCAATGGTATCTGTTGGAAATATGTGAGATTGCCTTCATGATATATTATATTTTAATAACTCCAAGGTAATAACTTGGTACCTGGACACGCAAACTAAAGATTACATCTTTAAAGCAAATAATCCCTTTTCTAGCACTCTAATTTTTCTTCTGTTATTTATTACAGTGTCAATGAATCTCAGATCCATTTATGAGAGCAAATTTTAGTGAAGAAATACTAGTTATATGCTGGACATCATCCCAAGTTCTTGAACTACTATCCACTCTGGGACAGAAGCAGTCAATTATCAATAGGAATGTTGAGCATCCTCAAAATCGAGACTCAGTTCCTTTCCTGAAAGACTGGCTAGGATGAACTAATTCCATCTTGGCATCTCTGGGGATCTCGCTGTTAGAAGTTGATGAAACTCAATTGCCTTCCACAAACTTATATAACACCCAGCTTCCGTATCAAGTATGGAATGACACAATGAGAGCTTAAAATCCCCTACTATGAGAGAGAAAATAAAAGGAGAATGAGAGTCAGAGCAAGAACAGGAGAGTTACAGAGGAGAGAAGGATGAATGGGAGGAAGGAAGAAATAAAAGAGAGAATAAAAGAGAGACACATGAGACAGAGAAAGACAGATAAAGACAGAGAAAGAGGGTGGTGGCATACATTAGCAGAGGAGTGACTAGATGGACCAAATAATCTGGTTTTCTTTCTTTCAAAAGGCTTTTGAATTCATGCCCTGCAATTTGTGTTTCCTGCTTTGTAAAAATATTCTGAGACATTCATTCTGCTTATGTATCATTAAGAACACTAAATGATCACACAGGCCGATCCCAGTTGCATATAATTCTTTAGAAAGTTCTTTTTTGCTTTACTTCTTGTCTATTTTTCTACTTTAAAGGAAGAATGCAAAAAATGAAATGTTTCCCCCTCCTTTTCTTTTCTGTATCTTATAACACAAGTGATATTATTGACATAATAAAGGATTGCAAGCTCTCAAGATTTGAAAAACGTCACAACGCAATCTTAAATAATATCCATAAATGATAGAAAATCTCTTTCTGTAACATTGTTACTATTCCAGCTGACACAAACTGAGATATTTTGCATTTAGATATTTTGTTGTTCTGGTACCATTTTTGTGCTACGTTCTACTCAAATATCAACCAACAGTTATTTTTGGAACAAAGTACAAGCTATCATAGACAGAAAAAGAGAAGAGAAGCATAAAGAAAGAGAGTCAAAGATAGAGGAGGAAGAGAGAAAAGAGAGACAAGAAAAGCGTGAAAAGCAAGAACTCAATTTTTATCTATGGTCAGTGATTACTATTGCTGTCACTTGTTTAGAAACAAGCACATCTTCTATTTTTGTCAAAGCTAAAGTCCATGAATAATTTCCCTGGGCCTCAACTATCTCATTTAAAAAAACTATGGCTCAGACTAGAGGATCTCAAGCCCTGAAAACTTATTCCAATTAACTTTGTGTCAGGGTGCCAGGTTTCTGCTGGAATGGATTTTGTGTAGCAGCAATCCTTACAGAGAAGACCTGTTGGTACATCAAATGGTCTGATTGACCTTCACCACAAGATGAATTAGACCTCTGGTTTAATGTTCCTATGGCTGTTTGCATGTTGTCCATTTGTGTTCCTTGTGCTAAAGGCTCTAATGAGACTGGTTTAAATAAATAAGCTGCTATTGAAATGTCAAAAGGCAAAATGGTGTAGTTACTGATTATTTATTGTTTAGATTTAACTATGTCATTTCCATATAAATTTTATTTTAGAAAACAAATGTAATGCTTTTCCTTTTGCTTCTGTCAATATCACCACAAAGTTGATAAGGGATCTCTGCACATGACAATTACGCAGGACATTACCCTAAATTCATGAAGAATCTTTGATGTTCTTGCCATATGCAAGTTGTCTTGCAAATATTCACCTTAATGATACTTAATGATAGATTAGAATTGTTGTCATTTTTCTCTTGAGGAATGTGAATCTAGCTGGAAATATTTCCCATAACTCAGGGAAGCATATGCAGGAATTTAACTATAGTTTTCTATGGCTGACATATAAATAATGTCGATGGAACCCAGCAAAATGGCACATAATAGACACTTAGTAAATATTTGTTGACAAGTGAATGGATGACTTTTTCACGTCCTTCTTGAATTTTCTTGAAGTGTACATATGCTCTTAAAAATAATAACAATGCAAGGCCAGTCCTGTGGCATAGACATTAAGTTCACCATGTTCTGCTTCTGAGACCTGGGATTCACCAGTTCGGATCCCAGGTGCGGACCTAGGCACTGCTTATCAAGCCATGCTGTGGCAGGTGTCCCACATATAAAATAGAGGAAGATGGGCACAGATGTTAGCTCAGGGTCAGGCTTCCTCAGCAAAAAGAGGAGGATTGGCGGTGGATGTTAGTTCAGGGCTAATCTTCCTCAAAAAAATAAATAAATAAACAAAAATAATAATAATTATAACAATACTTCTGTGATCCCTACTCTAAAGACTAGAAAACTGCAGTCAGAACTTAACTCAGGTCAGTTCAATAAGGAATTGGCATTGGGCCCTATGCAATGTCATATTGCCGTGCCTGGAAGTCACTGCTGGAGGAAACAGATGTCTTATTGTATCATTCGATAAAATTTCATTTTTTTCAGAAGAAACTGCAGATTCAGGAGAAAAGTTGGGCCTGTTTCGGGTTTTTCTCCAGTGATGCTATCCATCACTGTGGCTGGAATGGAACTGCTTTGCCAGAGTACATCATTAGCAGCCTCATCCAGCTTTCTGTATCTTACGCCTCCACAGTGCTCAGCTGTCGTTCCCACCTGGCACCTGAAATGCAACTCAAGGAAAGAAACAACAGAAGGGAAATAAAACAAGAATACAAAGCTAGGATCAAAGCCAGATGAGGTGGAATGAGCATAGGGGCGTGGAGAAAGGGAATCTGAATTCTAATTTACACATTGCCACAACCCATCTCTGACAATGTAGGCCCCATCCCTTCCATCTTTCTCCTGTCTCTTGAAAGGTTTCTAAAATGGAGGAAAACAGAGAAAAGGGACATGATATGAGTGCTATAGAAATATCAGTTAGGCCAACTGTTGAGTTAACAGGAAATTCAATTAGCATCAGGAAGAGATATTAAAAAGAGATGAAAGTCCATCCTACTCTGGACTAGCTCGTTACGACAATCCTGCTACTGTCCTTGCTGAGCGAGGAAATCTTTGACTGGGAAATTGATGAGGAAATTGAGTAGCTTTCTGATTTCAAGCCTCCTCGTCCTGAAGCTTTGCATGTCCAACATCCTTAAGTTTTCTGTGACTATAGAACTTATACATTTAATTATTTAAGCCAGATGGACTAGCTTCAGATAAGCAAAGCAGAAGCTAGAGCCAGTTAGCATGAGATTTGCTCCTAATACGTAAAGGGAAAAGAGAAAAAGTATTGAATATCACTGAGATAGACCAGTGCAGGTCAAAAAAGAGCAAAAAAGATAGGGATTTAGGACAGATTCATGATGTGACTATCATAGTCTAGTAGAAATGATCATAATCCAGATTTGTGGTAATAATTTTATGGGGATATATCTATTTCTCTATATTTCTCTCTATGTATAGTATGTAGGCAATATTTAAATTCAATAAAATAGTGTATATACTATATACATATACATACTATATATTCAAAACTGTTCAAAATTATACATTTTGACATAGTACATATTGTTAATAAAATTTGTACATATAGAGAAAATAGAAAACAGTATATCTGTACACCAGAATGAAATATTTAGAAACTGTTTTAAATCAATTTTATTGAGAGAGAATCCACATACAATAAAATTCACACAGCTTAAGTATATAGGTCAATGACTTTTGAAAATGCGAATACCTATGTAACCAGCATTCCAATAAAGATATAGAGAATTTTCATCTTTCAGAAAGTCCTCTTTCACCCCTTACAGTCAATCTACTTCATGCCACCTCCTGACACAGAGAACCACTGATATGATTTTTGATCAGGATAAATTTGTTTTTCCTGATTTGGAACTTGGTGTAAATGCAATCTCTTGTGATCAGCTCTTTTGTTTCAGCAAAATATCTGAGATTCATCCATATTTTTCTGTCATAGTATCTTATTCATTTTTATTTCTGCATAATGTTTCATTGTATGGATATGCCACAATGTGCTCAATGGACGTTTAAAGACCTGCAAAATCTCAAGGAAAAAGTATATATATAGGTATAAAACACAAAGATGCAGGATCTGGGAACAGAAGAGTCAGTTAAAAATACTTCTCAAGGTGATGCTAAGGTAAGAAAGAAGCTGAAGAGAACACAGGACTTAGGATGGAGTCTAAAACAGACTGAAAAAGACGTTCTTTCCTCATTCAATTGCCTTAGCACCTTTGTTGAAAATAAATTGAATTCACTTGTGCAGGTCTATTTCTTGACTCTCTTCTCTGACATTAATCTATATGTCTGTCTTTGTATTAATACTAAATGTCCTGATTACTGTAGCTTTTTTAGAATAAATTTTGAAACCATGTAGAGTAAGTCCTCCCAGTTTGTTCTTCTTTAAAGTTGCTCTATTTATTCTGAATTGCTTGCATTCTGGATTCTTCACAAATTTTAGTATCAGTTTAGCACTTCCTGTAAAAATTCCTGATGGAATTGTGATTG
This sequence comes from Equus asinus, assembly GCF_041296235.1. Taxonomy (NCBI): domain Eukaryota; kingdom Metazoa; phylum Chordata; class Mammalia; order Perissodactyla; family Equidae; genus Equus; species Equus asinus. Next base: position 7,683,655 of record NC_091806.1, on the reverse strand, counting down.
GGATTTTGTTGGGTCTTCCAATAATGATCATATTATTTCTCTCAACATATTGAGATCTTCTTTAATTTCTCTCAGTAAATTTTTGTAATTTTAAGTGTAGAGATCTTAGACATCTTCTGTAGATTTATCCCTCAGTATTATAGATGATTTTTAAGCTTGTTTTCCAATTGTTTGTTACTTGCGTATAAGAATATAGTTACTTTTTTGTACATTAGCTTTTCATCTTGTGATCTTGCTAAACTCACTGGTTCTAATAGTTGTTTTATAGATTTTCTGGGATTTTCTATGTAAGCAATTATATAATATTATTTGAAAATAGAGATAATTTGTACTTATTTCTTTCCCACTTTATAATTTTTTAAGTAGTGAAAGTACGTATCTTCACTGTATTCCAAGTCTCGGGGGCAGATGATTCAATCTTTCATCATTAAGTATAATGTTGACTGAAGTGTTTTTCCTAGATGACTTCTATTATTTTGAGGAATTTTCCTGTTATGACTTGCTTGCTCGATGTTTTTTATCATGATTTTTTTTTAGTTTTTCCAATTTTGCCAAATTTTTATTTTTATTCATTTGTTGGAATTGTAATATGTTTTTTCTTCTTTATTCCCTTGATGTACTACATTACACAGACTGTTTTTTGAATGTTGAACCAGTCTTGCATTCCTGGAATAAATCCTGCTTGGTTATAATATATTATCTTATATATTCTTAGATTCAATGTTAATATTTCAGAGGATTTTTGGATCTAAATTCATGAAGAACATGAGTTTGTAATTTTTAAGATGTCTTTTTCATGTTTTGCTGTTAAGGTTATGATGAGCAAAAATCACTACCTCTCAATTCAAAAAAACAACTATATAAGATGGGTAAAATTTCTTTTGTGAATATTTGATGGAATTCACTAGTGAAACTGTATGAGCCCAGTATTTTGGAGGAGGAAAGTTTTGATAGCAACTTCTATTTCTTTAATACATATACCACTATTCAGATAAATTTCTATTCATTTACAATAAATGAGGTTATTATTTACCTAATGAAGTAGAGTTAAAGTAATTGTTTAGTTTTTGTCTGATAGTTCTTACATCTAATTTATCTTGGGGTTAGCATTTATTGGTTGTCTTAGCCTTCAGCAATCACATCCCTGGTTCTTCGTATACTGAGTAATTTCAGGTTACACCCTGGACATTGTGAAGGTTGTGTTGTGTAGCTTCTGGGTCCTGTTACTATCCTCTGGAGAATCTGAATGTTTCCGTGTTTCCAACCTGGTTAGATTTAGACTGGAAGTTATGTCGTGCACCCTATGGGTGATTGTTTGAATCTCAGTTCTAAGCCTTTGCTCTACTCCTGTGCTTGCGTAGCTCAGGGGTCAGACGAAAGTGTTGCAGCTGCAGGGGTTCTATTTTCTCATTCCTCTAGTCATAAATGTGAGGGTTTTATCAGACTTTTAGGATGCCAGGCAGTATGCTGCTCTGGACTGATACTTATTTTTAGGACAAAATCAAGAGGCAAAAAAGAGACAAGAAATTCAAACCATGTGGGTTGCGTGTACATTGCTTCTTCAGATGCTGACCCTCCTTCACGATCTACCCGCGTGTGTTTATTTTCATAGTCCTACGTAGTTGCTTTTGTTGTTTTTGGTTTTGTACTTTGCTCAGAATTTTTAGTTTCCTGTAGTGGGAGAGATGGACAGCATGGGCTTACACTGTCAAGCAGATCTGGAGCTCCCCACTCTAGCAGGCATTGTTTTTGAACAACCTGGGTGAAAAGTTTTACTACATCTATTTCTATGTTTAGTAATGTTCTTTTTTAAAGATGTGCATTATTACATAGTCTGAGTGGAATTACAGTTTTATTTCTTCGGTTTTCAATTCTTATAACGTTGATGTTTACAACCCTGGATAATACTCTCAATATGATGTTGACTAGAGATAGTGGTAATAGCATCCTTGATTGAATCCAGAATTAAAAGACAATGCATTAAATTTTTCACCCATAAATATTACTTTTTGTTGTGATATTGGGTGGTTATAAAAGTTCTCTTGCATTATTTGCTTACTAAGGTTTCTTTTCTTTTAAGTCATAAATGAATATTGACTGCTTTTCTGAATCTATTGATGTGATCAAATGATTTGATTCTTTTGAACTGATACTTTGGGGAATAACATTAATACCATTTCTAATTCAAAGCCAAGTTTTTTCATACATCTAAATATAAATATAGATATCAACATAAATTTATTTCATAGCTGGATTTTGTTGGGTAATATTTTATTTATTATGTTTTAGTTGGTGTTGATGTATAATTTTCCTTTGTCATATAATTCCTGTCTTGCATTTGATTGAAAGTTATGATAGTATCATGAAAGAATTTTGAGAATATTGCTTCTTTTTCAATTCTCAGAAGTCTTCATATAAAGTTGAAAATATCTTTTTTCAATAGCATTTTTTCCTCTGATTAAATATATTTTAGATTTATAGGCCTATATAAACCTTAAAATTTTTTTTGAAATGCTATGTTTTTCTCAGCTATTGTAGATTTCATTCAAATTTCCAAACTTATTGGCATATAATTTCCTATCATAGTCCTTTGTCATTTTTGAAAAATCAGACCTGTGTCTGTAATTTTGCCCTCTTTGCACTTCTTATTATAATCCACACTACGTTATCCATTTTGTCTTGATCAGTGTTAACAGAGATTTGTTGATTTTACCAGCCTTTCAAATAATCAACATTAATTTCATCTACTAATTTCTTCTTTCTGTCTTCTTCTGGTTGTTTCTGTTTTTCTTTGTCTAGTTTTTGAAATTGAATACCTTTCTCAATAATTTTTAGCATTTTCTTTTGTTATAGACATTAATAGCTATAAAATATCTATAAATTCAGTTTCGCAGTAACTCACATATTTGAAATGCAGTAATTTTTTAATTTTTCATGATAGTTTCCATTAAAATCTCATTTAAATTTCCATTATTTGGCAATATATGACTTTTGCTTTAATTTCAAGGTTCACATTTTTTTCTCTACTTATATTTCTGATAATGACATTGAAATTAACTGCATAACTAGTAGAGGACACTGTGCAAAATAATAATTGTTTAGATGCTATAATATTCCATTTTTGCTCGAAAAGAAAGAATGTTTTTAAACTAGTGGATATAGGGCTCAGCATATGTTTATTAGCTTGGCTAAAATTGATGTAATTTTATATCAATTTTGTTCAAAGAAAAGGGTTCAATTTTCTGAAGCCGATGAAAGATTTATCTTTCTTTCTTGTAATTTGATAGATTTTTGCCTTACATATTTGGATGCTAAATCAATGGCTGCTTATGAAGTTTGAATTTTAAATTTCAAATTAAACCTCTTTAGTTCCAACAATGTTTTTTGCCTTGAAGTTTATTTTCTCTGATATTATTTTTTCTGATATTAAATTGCCGCATATTTACTTTACCTGTTAATTGCCTGCCTTCTGTCTTTCCATCTTTTTAAAATTTGAATATATCTTTATCCTTATGTTTTAACTGTGGGTATAATAACTATATAAGTGGATCAAAAAATCTAATCTGAAGGTCTCTGTCTTTTAATTGCTTACTTTAATTCTTATGAATGTATAATAAAATATGATATAATAGTGACTAATTTAATACCTATTATGAAAACATGTTTTATTGTTGTATGTGTTCTGCTTTTAATTTTTCTTCCATCTTGCCTTCTGTCTTGCATGGAATTGAAATTTTCAACTAAGTCTTCCTCATTCTATAAATTTTGAAGTTATGCACATTTATTTTTATTTATTATTTAATTTATTTCTTAACCATTAAAATGAGAGCATGGACATTTAGTTTAATAAAGTCTAAGTTTATTCAATTTTGTTATCCTTCTTCCAAATAACATGAGATCTTTTGAACAACTAAATTTCAGGCTTCTTGTTCCCTTCTTACATTGCTATTTTTCATCAGCATTTTAGTTTTTTCCAAGCTTTTAAATACTTAAATTAGACTGTATTGCTAGAATTTTGTACAGTCATTATACCTAACTTCTAGGATCATTTTTCTTTTTCCCCATTTTCGAATCATATTTTAGCTAAAAGTTACGATTCTAAGTTAAGTGTTATTTTCTTTCAGCAATTGGAAAATATTAGTTTACTTTCTGGTTTTAAATTTTTCACTTGAATCTGCATCATTTTAATTGTTTTACTTTATACATAATCAGTCTTTTTATAATTGCATGTAAGAGTTCTCTTTGTCTTTGGGTTTTGAAGTTTTTCTTGCAATAAATCTTTTGTGGATTGTTTTTGCTTTTCGTACTTTAGATTTCATTATGCTTCCTGAATTAAAAGATATATGACTTTTATAGATTCTGGAAAATTCCCTTCTATTTTTTCTCTCTCTCTTTAAAATATTACCTCTGCCACATTCGTTTTACTGTATGCATATCTACATTTGGGGCATGTGAGACCTTCTCATTTTATCCTTCTTGTCTCAATATCTTTCACATTTTCTGTTTCTCTGGCTTGGAAATCTCTATATCTAGTTTAAGAATTAAATTATGAATTTCAAGAACATTTGACAGTGATGGGACGAAATTGGGGACTAAGAAAACCTTGGACCAAATATAAAGATTCATTACACAGACAAAGAACTCTGCCTTCACATATCTCACAACACAGCCAAGAAGACAGAGAGGAGAAACTTACCTTAATGACAATGCAGTGTAATTACTAGATGTGTGCATTACATTTGGCAGTGAGAGCACAGAAAAAGGAATATTTATGAGGTGAGTGGTTTGGGTGCATTGTTTAATCTTTCTACACAACCATATTCTTATCCGTGAAAACGGACATGATAATAACAACTACATTATGCTTTGGAAGACTGAATAAGATAATGTTTTTAAATCTGTGAGGAACGTACATGACACGTTGAAAGACAGCAGTAAATGAGATTAAATTGTGGAATAGAAAAACAAAAATAATAGTGGAAAATCTGCCTGGAGATGCAGATGAGAGGATCCATATGAGAAAGATGAGTAGGAGTTTCCTAGAGGCAGAGGGAGATGGGGGAGAGAATGCCATTCTAAAAGGAGAGAACAGGAAGCTCAGAAAGAGCTTACATTTATTGAGAGCAAGCTACGTACCAGACACTATGCCAGGGGTCAGTGGCACCTGGGCCGAATCTGGCTGCTGGCTGTCTGTTTTTGTAAGCAAGGCTTTATTGGAACATAACCATGATCATCTGTTTACACATTGCCTATGGCTGCTTTTGCACTACAACGGTAGTGGCCAACGGAGACTGTATGGCCGTTATTATAGCTTAAAATATTTACTATCTGGCCTTTCACAGTAAAAGTTTGCTTATCCCTGGACTATACTAAGAGCTAAGGACTAAGGAGTGAATTGCCTCATTTAATTATCACAGTATTTAACTCCAAGGGAAAATGAAAAACTGTGGTCACTTAAAGAAGGGCAATTACTTGAAATTTGCTCAAGTATAATAATGGGTGGCCAAGCCCTGGTGGTCTAGTGGTTAAGACTCGGTGCCTTCACTGCCAAGTGTGAGTTTATTTTCCAGTCAGGGAACTACCACATCCATCTGAATGTTGTCATACTGTGGTAACTGCGGGTTGCTGTGATGCTGAAAGCTATGCCACCGGGATTTCAGTGCCAGCAGGGTCACCCATGGTGGACAGATTTCAGTAGAATTTCCAAAGACAGATTAGGAAGAAGGACCTGCCTACTCACTTCTGAAAAGATTGTTTGTGAAAACCCTGTGAATAGCAGCGAGCACTATCTGATAACAGCACTATTTTGAGAGGATGGTGTAAAAAGACCAGGCAGAGTTCTGCCCTGCTGTTCACAGGGTCAGAGGAGTCTTCAGAATGGACTCCACGGAGCTAATAATGACAAATAATATCGAGTTGGGTGGGGAGTTTGTGGTGAAGGATAGGAGTTGAGGTGAGAAAGGCAAGTTGCAGTTTTTAATTATTTCATTCATTGAAAATAATGGCGAGGCAGTGGGAGACTAGCTGGATCAAACAGAGTATAAATTTCCAAAATTAGGTGCATGGCTACCTGCTTAGGTGGCAGAGAACAGACCCTTATCTACTGTTCCTGCCACTGGAAGTCAGTCTTTTCTCACATATTTGCTTTTACTCTTTGCTTGGTCAATATATGTCTGCTATTCCTAAGAATTTAGCTACAGAAAGACTTCCTCATCTTTTCCAAAGCTTTCCTCCACACCCGCTCCTATCTCCTCACCCATCTTCAGGATTTCTGTGTGTGGATTTTTTTCTTTTCCCCTCTGATTACATCTTATCTGAGCTGCTGAATTTTTGCACAGCCATAGCCTACCCTAACTCTGACCCTCATTCTGATCTGTCCTGCCAAGAGTTTTCTGAGTTTGTGAGTCAACATTTAAAATAAATACAGGAATTGGGCTGTAATGCTCTTAAGATATTTCGCTCTCAGGAGGGTGTTGCTATTTCCCAAGGTGGAAGATGCTCCTAAGTCATGAACCTCAGCTCTAATTCCCCAAAGCAAATCTGTTTGCATCGCAGTTCATTTTTGAGAAGTTTGCAATATGCCTACCTCAAGGAGATCCCAGAAGACAATGTTAAGCACAATTGTTGAATTCTCATGAGTGAAATGAAATCAATATTTGAGATATATGGGTTATGCAGATTAACAGGAAGGAAAAAACAAGATAGTCTGACCTGGTCAGGAAAGGCTTCTCAAATGAGAGAAGTTAACATTTAAACTGCAACTATGAAAAATGCATAATAATCAAGTACAACTGTAAGAATAACAGCCTGTGTGAGGATAGATAGCCTGCATGACTAATCAAGAATGATGAGGCCGTTATATTCTATCAGAGTAATTTAATTAATGTTCGGTCATTCCATTCCGTTCATTCATTCACTATTTCATTCATCCACTGCCATTCAGCAATCATTCCAAACACTGTGCAAGTCAACAGGAATTTAGAGATAAAGAATTTGCGGAGTTCAAAGCCCAGTGTGGCCCACAAGCATATATAATATATACATATATATTATTCATACACATATAATTATGCAGTGTATGTATATATGTATATAGTAATTACATAATCACTTACCAGACTTCATGATGTGTTAGTTGTCACTCTTCACCATCTATAATTTTGTAAAAATCTAGCAAATTTGGTGTTCATGTAGCGACAGAGGTTCATAGAAGTTAACCAATTTGCTCAAGGACACACAGCTTGTAAGTGGCAGAACTGGAAATTTAACCCAAGGTTGTCTCTCACTAGAACTGACTGTATGTTATTTCCCCTGTCATGTTGCCTTTCTGGGAGACGTGAAAATTGCAACAGCAGAAACATATTCAAGGAAGCAAGTTAGCATGGAGGAGAAGTGACCAGCAATGAGTGCTGCAAGAGTGTAGTGATTCTTAGCAAAATATTTAGCACGATCCCTCAAGAGCTCATAGTTCTGTTGGAGAGAAAAACACCTTGTGCGTGAATCAGTTACAGAGTAAGCCTTTCTTTCATTGTAGGATATTTTTCAGCTGACATCTAGAACTAGGGGCTCTTCAAGCAAATGGCCATTCTACTGGTTTTTAGCCCCTGACCTCGTTCTTTTCTACTATCTAATAGGAAGGCTGACCAGCGAGATCTCTGGGCAAAATTCCCTCCTACCTCAGATTGGGGTTAATATGAGATAACTGAATTTGCCTATATTAAATTGAAAGAGCCCAGGGTGCTTTACATTTCAATCTTTTCCAATCTGAATTCTAAGCAGGCACTAAGCTTTCCTCGTGTTCTTTTCAAGAATTTCTGCCACACAAGTAGCAAAAGCCTGCTGAAGGACCAGCCCCTGGCTGACTGATTAAGTTTGTGGGCTCCACTTTGGCAGCTGTGGGTTCACCAGTTCGGGTCCTGGGCAAGGACCTACACACCGCTCATCAGGCCATGCTGTGGTGGCATCCCACATAGAAGAACTAGAATGACTTACAACTGGGATATACAACTAGCTACTGGGGCTTTGGGGGAAAAATAAAAGAGGAAAATTGGCAACAGATGTTAGCTCAGGGCCAGTCTTCCTCACACACAAAATAGCTGCTGAGACTAAGTTTAGAATCAAAATGAATTGAAGTTAGAGATTTAAGTGTACACTGGCATTTTTCTTTGTGAGCTGAAGGCTGACTAACGAAATACACTATATATTGCAATAAAGCTTTAGAATGTTAGTTTCATTCTTAGAGACTATGAAGTGTCCTACATTTTGAGAGTCCCCATAAAAGTCTGAGTCAAACCATCTCAAAGTTTAAGGTGCATACGAATCACCTGGGGATAGTGAAAAATGCTGATTCTGATTCAGTAGGTCTGAAGTGGGACCTAAAAGTCTACATTTCTAACCTGTGCTCAGGTGATGCCCGTGTAACTGATCAGTAGAGCTCATTTATCTAGCAAGGGGTGAAAATGTTGGAGTGACAAGACATGAATGTGGGTTGTACTTGGTTTTCTAACTTTCTCCCTTCCTTTTTGTCTTGGGATGTGTATTAATCAGTGTTTTCTAAAGAAACAGAACCAACAGGATATACATATAAAAGGAGATTTATTATGTGGAATCAGCTTATGTGATAATGGAGGCTGATAAGCCCCACAATCTACAGTCTGTAAGATGCAGACCCAGGAAACCTGGTGGTACAATTCTAGCCTAAGTGTGAAGGCCTGAGAAACAGGGGGACCCATAGCATAAATCCGGATCCGGGAGGAGAAGACTGATGTCCCAGCTTGACAGGCAGGCAGGGAGGGAAGGAATTCCCCTTCCTCCACTCCTTGTTCTAATCAGGCCCCCAAGGGATTGGACGATGCCCACTCACATTGTGGGGAGGGCGGTCTGCTTTAGCGAGCCCACCTGTTCAAATGCTAATCTCATCCAGAAACATCCAGAAATAATGTCTAATCTGGGCACACCATGGTCCAGTCAATTCGACATGTAAAATTAACCATCGCAGGATTTATGGAATAGAGTAAAAATTATATAACCAACGGAAAATATTAAGTGTGAGTGACTCAAGTAGGCATAGTAGGTTCTCAAAAACAGATTTTAGTATATTTCAGAGTGCAGTGAGGGAATGCGAAGCTGATTAAGAAATACTCCATATTCTCGGCAATGCTTTCCCACTATCTATGGTGAGGTCCAGTTTTTCTCCCATTCTGTCTCACCCATATAATAGTCCATAAAATACAATGAAAATGAATCACTAGAAAAAAAGACCAAAAAAAGAAGTTTAAAATATAAGCTTAAAAAATTTTTAGATTCAAATGATACAAAATTTCTCTGTTATGTTTATACAAAAGTTCCCGGTGTTTACTCTCAATTTCTCTGTCTTCTCTCAGACTGCTCCAATATGCAGACCCCACTTTGAGCAGCCTGGCTCTAGTGATGAATAGTTCAGTAGTTACACAAACCAGTGCCTTCATCACAGGATTGCATACACTAGGCACAATAGTCTGCACGCCATAAACACTAAGAGCCTGTTAACTGCTCACTAATGATTCTAGGTCCTTCTCAGATGAGTAATAGTGAAATGTTTTTATATTCTGTATTTCCTCCCTATTTATCCTCCAGTTTGGTCTTCCTGGCCTTTTGTTTCAAAAATGCATCTAAACAGCCTCACTGTTACTGAATTCAGGCAGAAATGTAAGGTGAAACACGGTCCTTCTTTTGGAGGTAGCTAGAGCAAAAAGACTATTATTTTAATAGGGTTTGACAGCTTCAGCAGAGAGTTGTCTGATGGTGTCTGAGTTACAGAGTTTTTTTTTTTTTTCTAATTGTGAATTGAGATAAATACACTTAAGCGACATGGGAGCATAAATGTAATGATTTCAATGACTCCGTGAGGTTGTTGAAATTCTGTTAAGGTAATTAGTCATAAGAGAACATGTGCCCTGCTTTCCGATATTGAGGAATAAAACACAAAAAGAATATAGCTGGTGTGATACGAGTGAAAGATGAGAGCACATCTTAATATAGACCAGACTGGAGAGATTAAGATGCCATTGTCGACGGCTTTACCTTATCCATTGTAAGAGACGTGTAAGGCAGTGAAAACCTTGGACGTGTCTCAAAATACAGCACAGATGTTGTACTCAGACCCATTATCAAAATCAGAAGGAGGCATGAGTAAGAGCATTAGCATGGAGACAGTTCCCGAGAGGCCATCTTTATAAAACGTGTTAAGTAGAAAAGGTCTGACACACCTGCTGATTTGGACATTTGCCTCCAAAGCGCCGGACCTACGCCATGTGACAGCATATAAACCTTTCCTATTGCTGCACACTCTCTGCGGCTGAAAGAAAGCCTGAAGTCTTGGCTTCTTAAAATGTTCAATTATTGTCTAATTAGCTCTTAACTGGCCCACCTGCAGTATTAATACAAGATGGGAATAGAGAAACATTTTCCCTTTCTGCTGCAGAGTGTGTGTCCAAAGTGGTGATTGGAACTTATCGGAGCTTGTTTTTTTTCACAATCTTCTCTGTTTCATTTTCTCTTAAACTTTGAGAAAAGCAAATGTGTCACAAGGCAGACAATTGAATAACATGTTGTGAAATAACCCCCTATGTGGTTATGCTAAGAGGGTTCTTGAGGTAATCGCCAAGACATAAAGGATTAAGAAGTCATAAGGCATATGGACTGGCTTTGAATATTTTGGTCTTCTTAAAAAATGTGACCTTTTCATTCAGATTTCTTGGTTTTCTTGGGATCTTACATTGATGCACGTGTTCACTTTCAAACAACCATAAATAAATCCCTTTGTTATTGGTTAGATGATAAATATTATCTGTTTACTGTAGTTAATTTACTAGATAATTTTTTATTAGACAACTAATAGGGTTTTCAACTTCTCTTTGACATTCTTCTCTGTGGCCAGATAGGGGATACCAGAATACCAACACTTGAACTGCCAAGCTGGGAGTATCTGTCTTCTCTAATATATTTTCTTAACATACCTATTTGGGATTCCTAAGCTTCATTAATTTATGAGATGAAAATTTGAAAATGTAATACACTTTTTTAGAATGAGCTGTATGCCATTTATGTGTAGAAAATTAAATATATGTTTATATTTCTATAGTGTACCCTTGAGTAAATATCAAGGTTAAAAGTATCAGAGTCAGGCACAGGTGGAAGTTAACATACAGACAAAGAGAACTGATTGGTGGTTACCAGGGGAAAGGGGGGTGGGGGGGCACAAAGGGTGAAGTGGTGCACCTACAACATGACTAACAATAATGTACAACTGTAATTTCACAAGGTTGTTAACTATCATAATCTCAATAAAAAAAAAAAAGCTTTATGAGAAAAAAAAAAAAGTATCAGAGTCAGGGCCAGCCTGGTGGCACAGCAGTTAAGTTCACACGTTCTGCTTCTTGGTGACCCGGGATTCACAAGTTCCAATCCTGGTTGAGGACATAGCACTGCTTGGCAAAAGCCATTCTGTGGTAGGCGTTGTACCTATGAAGCAGAGGAAGACGGGCATGGATGTTAGCTCAGGGCAAGTCTTCCTCAGCAAAAAGAGGAGGATTGGCATAGTTAGCTCAGGGCTAATCTTCCTCAAAAAAAATTTTTTTTTAATTAAAAAAAAAAGTGTCGGAGTCAGTCAAATTCTGGCTCCTCTATTTACCAGCCATGAGACCTTGAGAATGCTGCTTAACTTCTCTGAGCTTTAGTTTTCTCATCTTCCAAATGGTTATAATGAGTGAATTTACCTCATAGAGTTTTCCTGAGCATTGAAAATGACAGTGCTTGTGAGGGCCTTGGCCTGGTGGCATAGTGGTTAAGTTCACACGCTCCACTTCGATGGGCCAGGGTTCGCCAGTTCGGATCCCAGTCCTGGACCTACACACTGCTCATCGAGCCATGCTGTGGTGGCGTCCCACATACAAAATAGAGGAATATTGGCACAGATTTTAGCTCAACGACAATCTTCCTCAAGCAAAAAGAGGAAGATTGGCAACAAATGTTAGCTCAGGGTGAAACTTCCTCACCAAAAAAAAAAAAAAAAATTGACAGTACTTGCTAAATGCTTAGCACAGAGTCTAGAATATAATAAAGACTCTACAACTATGTAGCAACTATTTTTGAAAACATTTAAATAGTTTGGAATTTAAAGGAGATTTACAGCATTCATGGGAAGTACTTGATATTAATTCACTTCTCACTATAAGGAAATAGGCTCAGAAAGGTAGTTTGTACATCACAGAGCAGATTAGTCCAAAAGATGAAACCAAACCCAGACCTTCTCTCTACCTGATATCATTAAGTAAATAATCCTTGCTTTGCAAATTATGTATCCAGCAGTATCTTTTTACCTGGATGTCGGCTACTCCTCCCATACTTACTCTATTTTTTGTGTTCTAGTCACAGGAGGTAGTGTTTGCTAATCCATTTGCACAGGACAAATACACTCTTATGTTTCTCCTTTACTCTGACACTATAATCATACAGTACTTCTGACACCAGATTTGTGAATTTTCCACACATCAACCAATTCTCTGACATCTGCAGAGTGTTCCACAGTTCAACTTTGTTCTGACCCTCTCTGCCTGGAGTTAGTGTTGGATCCCACAAGATAAGGGCTCAGGCTCACAAGACGGGCCCCACTTCAGCCACCAATCACACATTCCAGGTTGTAACCTGTACTTTTGACCAATCATTATAAATCAGGTCTCCCCATGACCCCCTGCTTGGGTTTGATAATTTGCTATGATGGCTCTCAGAACTCAGGGAAACACTTGCTTACGTTTACCAGTTTATGCTAAAGGATATGATTCAACAGCCAGATGAAGAGATCCACAACGCAGGGCCCAAAAGGATCCTGAGCACAGGTGCTTCTGTCTCTGTGGAGTTGGGGCATGCTGTCTTCCTCATGTGTAGACGTGTTCATCAACCCAGAAGCTTTTCTGGGAGTAATGATACCTAGAAATCAGGATCAAATAACAGTTCTAAGAGTATCCAATAGTGAGGATTAACAATTTTTCCACAACTCTCTTGTAAGGCTAAGTTGTTGGCAGCAACTAGAAATAATTGACCATATAGCAGCTGAAAGGCCAAACAGTGGCACAGGACCATATTGCCAAAGCTTAAACATCCAGAGAAACTTTGAGGATTGGAACAGATCTCAGAGGAGTTGTGGTTTCCAGCAACCAGAAATAAGTCCTTAATCTGACTGGAAGGGCATTTGTTCTATCAGGACCAAAGTAAGACAATCCAGACAGTCCAAGACCAAAACACTAGAAAACACAAAACGCCACTGAGCTTCTTTCGAAGGCAGGGTTCGTTTGGCAATGCTTACCTTTTAATGATTCCTCTTGGGTTTGGACAGTGGTGGGTTGGTTCTTAAACATATAAACAAGGTTGCTTTGTTGCTGTCAATCTAGAATGTTATAAAGTTCTATATATGGTAGCACTAGAAGAGGAGAAAAATATCTATATATTTAACAAACTGATAAATACCAGGACCTAATAAATTCTCTCTCTCAACATCCATCTCAGCACCAACTCACCAAGGAGACCTGGACTGTTTTTATAAACCCAGAGGTCCCTCTTGCCCTGCTCTATAGCAAATAGTATATGATTTTCTCATATCTCCCTGAATGATGCCAATTTTTGGTGCCTACTGGAAGTCAGCATTGTTCCAAGCGATAATTCTTAAAAATTAAGTGTACTGACTCTAGTCCATATTTCCTGAGTTCAATCCAGGTTCCACAACCTCCCAACTCTGACCCTGAGCAAATTGCTTAGCCATTTAATTTTCATACCTTTAAAGTGGTAATTGCAAGACTACCTGTCTCCGATGACTGTTGTAAGAGAATAAAATGAGATAAAGCACAGGAAGTGTTCAAAATGTTGATTGTCGTCATTAATATTTCACAAGAAAAACAAAGTACTCAAAACGTGTGAAGGCATCAGGAATTGGCGTGGAAGTCAGGTTAGATAGTCTGAGCTGTTTGCCTTCTGAGAATTACACATGAGAGTGTAAACTTTTTTTTAAATTATTTTATTGAGATCATAATGGTTTATAACTGTGCAATTTTGGGTGTACATTATTATTTATCAATTTCTATGTATACTTCATATTGCTTACTACCAGTAGTCTAATTTTTGTCCATCACCATACATATGTCCCTCTTTACCCCTTTTGCCCACCCTCAGCCCCCTTCCCCTCTGGTAACCACTAATTTGTTCTCTTTATTGATGTATTTGTTTATCTTCCACATATGAGTGACATCATGCAGTATTTGTCTTTCTCTGTCTGGCTTATTTTGCTTAACATCATACCCTCAAGGTCCATCCATGTTGTTGCAAATGGCATGATTTTGTCTTTTTTATGGCTGAGTAGTATTCCATTGAACATGTATACCACATCTTCTTTATCCGTTCATCTATAGAAGGACACTTGGGTTGCTTCCACATCTAGGCTATTATGAATAATGCTCCAATGAACACAGGGGTGCATAAATCTCTTTGGATTGATGATTTCCAGTTCTTTGGATAAATACCCAGCAGTGGGATAGCTGGATCATATGGTATTTCTGTTCTTAATATTTTGAGAAATCTCCATACTGTTTTCCATAGTGACTACACCAATTTGCATTCCCACCAGCAGTACATGAAGGTTCCCTTTTCTCCACGTCCTTTCCAACATTCATTATTTCTTGTCTTGGTAATTATAGTCATTCTGACTGGTGTAAGGTGATATTTCACTGTAGTTTGGATTTGCATTACTTAATAAATAGTGATGTTGATCATTTTTTCCTGTTAGCCATCTGTATATACTCTTTGGAAAAATGTGTATTCATATCCTCTGCCCATTTTTTGATCAGGTTGTTTGTTTTGTTCTTGTTGATTTGTATGAGTTCTTTATATATTTTGGAAATTAACCCCTTGTTAGATATATGATTTGCAAATATTTTCTCCCAGTTGGTGGGTTGTCTTTTTGTTTTGTTCATGGTTTCCTTTGCCTTGCAGAAGTTTTTTAGTCTGATGTAGTCCCACTTGTTAATTTTTTCTTTTGGTTCCCTTACCTCAGTAGACATGGCATTCTAAAAGATGCTGCTAAGATCAATGTCAAATAGTGTACTGCCTATATTTTTTCTAGGAGTTTTATCATTTCAGGTCTTACATTCAAGTGTTTAATCCATTTTGAGTTAATTTTTGTGTATGGTGCAAGATAATGGTCTACTTTCATCCTTTAGCATGTGGCTGTTAAATTTATACCTAGATATTTTATTCTTTTTGTTGCAGTGGTAGATAGAATTGCATCTTTGACTTCTCTTTCTGCTAGTTCATTGTTAATGTATAGAAATGCAACTGATTTTTGTAAGTTGATTTTGCACCCTACAACTTTCCTGTCATTGTTGATTATTTCTAATAGTTTTCTGCTGGATTCTTTGGAGTTTTCTACAGATAGAATTTGGTCATCTGCAAACAGTAAGAGTTTCACTTTTTACCTTCCAATTTGGATTCCTTTTATTTCTTTTTCTTGCCTATTCCTCTGGTCGGAGCCTCCAGTACTATATTTGAAAGGAGAGGTGAGAGTAAGCACACTTGTCTTATTCCTGTTTTCGGAGGAATGGCTTTCAGTTTTTCCCCATTGAATATGATGTTGGCTGTGGGTTTGTCACATATGGGCTTTATTATGTTGAGGTACTTTCCTTCTATATCCATTTTATTGGGTGTTTTTATCATAAATTGATGTTGGATATTGTCAAATGCTTTCTCTGTGTCTATTGAGATGATCATGTGACTTTTATTGCTCATTTTGTAAATGTGGTGTATCACATTGATTGATTTGTGCATGTTGAACCATCTCTGCACCCTTGGTTTGCCCGTATTTTGTTGAGGATTTTTGCATCTTTGTTCATCAGTGATATTGGCCTGTAATTTTCCTTCTTTGTGTTGTCCTTGCCTGGTTTTGGTATCAGGGTAATGCTGGCCTAATAGAATGAGTTAGGAAGCATTCCATCTTCTTTAATTTTTTGGAATAGTTTAAGAGGATAGGTATTAAATCTTCTTTGAATGCTTGGTAGAATTCTCCAGAGAATCTGGACTGGACTTTTGTTGTTTGGGAAGATTTTGGTTACTGTTTCAATCTGTTTACTTGTGATTGGTCTATTCAGATTCTCTATTTCTTCTTGATTCACTTTTGGGAGGTTGTATGAATCCAAGAATTTAGCCATTTCTTCTAGGTTATCCAATTTGTGGGCATATAGTTTTCCATAGTATTCTCTTATAATCCATTGTATTTCTGTGGTATCCATTGTAATTTCTCCTCTTTCATTTTTAATTTTATTTATTTGAGCCTTCTCTCTTTTTTCATTGGTGAGTCTGGCTAAGGGTTTGTTAATTTTGTTTATCTTCTCAAAGAAACAATTCTTAGTATCATTGATCCTTTCTACTATTTTTTAGTCTTTTTTACATTTATTTCATCTCTAATTTTTATTATCTTCCCCCTTCTGCTGACTTTGGGCTTTCTTTGTTCTTCTTTTTCTAGTCCTGTTAGGTGCACTTGCGGTTTACTTACTCGAGATTTTCCTTTTTTTTTTTTTTTTTGAGGAAGATTAGCCCTGAGTTAACTATTACCAGTCCTCCTCTTTTTTCTGAGGAAGACTGGCCCTCAGCTAACATCTGTACCCATCTTCCTCTCCTTTATACATGGGACACCTACCACAGCATGGCTTTTGCCAAGCTGTGCCATGTTTGCGCCCAGGATCAAAATGAGCGAACCCTGGGCCGCCGAGAAGTGGAACGTGTGAACTTAACCACTATGCCATCAGGCCTGCCCCTGAGATTTTTCTTGTTTGTTGAGATGGGCCTGTATTGCTATGAATTTCCATCTTAGAACTGTTTTTGCTGCATCCCTTGAGTTGGTATGTTGTATTTTCATTTTCATTTCTCTCCAAGTATTTTTTAATTTCTCCTTTTATTTCTTCATTGATCCAATGGCTTTTCAGTAGCACGTTGTTTAGTCTTCACATATTTGTCACTCTCCCAGTTTTTTTTCTTGTAGTTGATTTCCAGTTTCTTGGCATTGTGGTTGGAAAAGCTGCTTGATATGATTTCAGTCTTCTTAAATTCATTGAGGCTTGCCTTGATTCACAATATATGGTATATCTTTGAGAATGTTCCATGTGCACTTGAGAAGAATGTCTATTCTGCTGTGTTTGGATGAAATGCTTTCTAGATATCTATTAAGTCCATCTGATCAAGGCTTTCAGTTAACTCCACGATTTCCCTGTGGACTTTCTGTCTGGAAGATTTGTCAATTGTTGTAAACGGGGTGTTGAGGTCCCCTACTATTATTGTGTTGCTGTTAATTTCTCCCTTTTGGTCTGTTAACCGTTACTTATGTCCTTTGGTGCCCCTGTGTTAGGTGCATATATATTCACAAGTGTTATGCCCTCTTGATGGAATGTCCTTTTTATCATTATAGACTGTACTGCCCCTCTTTGTCTCTCATTGCCTTTCTTATCTTGAAGTTTGCTTTGTCTGATATAAGCGTATAACGTCTGCTTTCTTTTGTTTGCCATTTGTTTGGACTATCGTCTTCCATCCCTTCACTCTGAGCCTGTTTGTCTTTAGAGCTGAGAGGTGTTTCCTGCAGGTAGCATATTTTGGGGGCTTGTTTTTAATTCCATCCAGCTACTCTGCATCTTTTGATTGGAGAATTCAACTATTTATATTTAGAGTGATTATTAACATATGAGGGCTTAATATTGCCATTGTGTCTCTTGTTTTCTGGTTGATCTATGTTTCTATTGTTTCTCTTTGTTTGTGTTTCTGACTGACATTTCATTTTGTTGTTTTTCTGTAGAGATTTTCTCCTTTTTTTACAAATTGTGACTCTGCTCCGATTTTGTACTTAGTGGTTACAGTGAGGCTATGTAGAAGTTCTCACAGGTGAGATAGTCCACTTTTGCATAGCCTCTTATCTGCATTAGCCTAAACAGGTTCCATCCCATTCCTTTTCTCCTTCTGAGTTATTGTTGTCACAAATTATTCTTTTTTGTGTTGTGAGTTTGTGACTAAGTTGAAGTGTTTATAGTTACTTTCGATGCTTTCCTTCCCTTTATCTTTTAAGTTATAATTGAGTATTTGCTTTCCTGTTCTGATAGAGAGCTACAGTTTTCTGATTTTGTCTGCCTATTTATCTCCTTGCTCAAAGCTTTTTAGATATTTGCCTTTTTGTTTATAGTCTGATGCCATCTTTAATCATTTCTTGTAGGAGAGGTCTAGTGGCATTGAACTCCCTCAGCTTTTACCTGGGAAAGCTTTTATTTTTCCATCATATCTGAAGGATAGTTTTTCTGGATAGAGTATTCTTGGCTGAAAGTTTTTGTCTTTCAGTATTTTGAATATAGCATTCGAATTCTCCCTTAGTCTGTAAAGTTTCTGCCAAGAAATCTACTGAAGGTCTGATAAAGGTTCCTTTGTAGGTTATTTCCTTCTGCCTTGCTACCCTTAATATTTTTTCTTCATCATTGACTTTTGCCAGTTTTACTATTTTATGCCTTGGAGAAGGTCTTTTAGCATTGATGTAATTAGGCATCCTATTAGCTTCATGTGTTTGTAAATCTGGTTCCTTCCCCAGGTTTGGGACATTCTCAGATATTATTCCTTTGAACAAGATCTCTTCTCCTTTCTCCCTGACTTCTCCCTCTGGAATACTTATAATCCTTATCTTGCTTTTCCTAATTGAGTTGGAATTTCTTGAAGAATTCCTTCATTTTTTTAAAATCTTAATTCTCTCCCCTCCTGCACCTGTAGCATTTCTATATTTCTATCCTTTAAATGACTAATTATTTCCTCCATAATATTAACTGTACATTTTAAGGATTCTAGATTATTTATTTCATTAGTTGTGTTCTTCATATCCAGAATTTCTGCATATGTATATATATAGATATATAAACATATATATCTATATATATATAGAGATATTGCAATGATCCCATCTTTAAAGTGAATTTATCCTGAGAAAGATGCTAAGTTGTAAAAACATCAAAAGTACTCATTTTTTTATTTGTTCAAAGTAATAAATTGGCCAGATTCTGAAGCAGAGGATCAGAAGGAAGAGAGTTAATGGCCTTTGACCAGCAATAAGCAAAGAGCCACTTTGAAACTTTTGCTAAAACACCCTAATGAAACTATTCATTGTCTCTGAATAATCATCTTTTTTGGACAATCCTTGGAAATAAAATTCTTTGGAGTTTAATAAATAACTGTTTTGTTGAGAGGAAGTTTCATGCTTTTAGTAAGATTGGATTTTCAACCTGTATATAGTCTTTGTTAAAAAAAATGTTGTCTTGCTCAAAAAATATTTACAACCTTCATTCGGGAAATTTAATTTATGGAAATAAGAACACCAGTACATCAGGTTTGGGGAGACTCAGTACTGTTGGCTACAAAGTCTATGAGCACACTCCTGTTGCAGTTTTCCTCTTAATTGTGTTGTACCCAGTGTAGCTGGTTGCTAGCCTCAGGGGCTTACAGTTGTGATAGGCCTCAGGCCAACAAGGCTGCTGTCAGTTCTCTTAGGAGTGCAGCTGTGTGGGGCTGGCCCTTGGCCCAGGGGCACTCAATTGTTTGAGGCTTTGGAAGGTGGGTCTGATCCTTTTTATGTCTATTTGTGAAGCACAGGTCTTCTGCCACTGATTAACCTCACCCTCCACAGGACCACATGCACCATCAACACAGTCCTGGTCCATGCACACTTCTCAAACCCCTGGAGCATACCCCGACACCACACTGCAGAGGCCCCCATCTCTCCACCAATGCCTCCCACAGTTCACCTGGTCCTCACACAGGCCCTTTCCCACAGAGGCAAACACACTCGCCTGCCTGTAGAGGATCAAGGCACCCAGTCAATGCAGCCTGAGGGCTACTTTCTGCCGTATTTTCTGCCATATTTGTCATTGTTTTCTTCACCTTTCTTTTGAAGTGTTCTGTTTCTTTGAGTTTTCTGATACCTTTGTCTTATGACCTTTTTCCCTCAGTCTTCTTAAATATTGCTATTTCCTCAAGGTTCCACTCTTCACTCTGTCCCTGTGTAGTCAATACTCTCATGTAATCTCAACCTTTGCATGCTCTGTCATCTATATATTGATATGCCACTGCACTTGGCTGAATTGTATCTCCCAGGAAGATATGTCCAAGTCCTACTCCTGAGTACCTGTGAATGTGACCTTATGTTGTTTCAAGTGACCTTGTCTGTGGCAATTTGTTTCAGCATTCCTAGGAAACTAATATATTCCAAATTCCAACTTTCTAGCCCATCTTTTTGACTATATCAGATAGGTGTCCCCAGACATGTAAATCTCAGTTTGTCCAAACTAAGTGTTTCGAGTGACATCCACTGCTCTGTTCCTTATGTCAGAAAATGGCAAGACCATCTGAAGCCAGAGCAATAATCTCTAATTAATTAAGGTGTTCTGTTCCTGAGGCTTCAACTACAAGAAATATATGCACATGACTCACAGGTATATGTGTATAATCTTGATCTATATTCTTAGCTCCAAACCAGTAAACCTTATTGCCTACCAAACATCTTTACTGGTATTTGAAAGACAACATATTCCACATGTCAAAAGAAGAAATTTTGAGTGCTCCCTTCACCTCAATCATGATTTTCTTACAAGATTCTCTATATCAGTGAATGTTTCCACCTTATATGAATTTGAACAAGCCAGAGACCTAGGAGTCATCCTTGACATTGAACTCTCCCTAAACCCTTCCTAAAATATAGACAATCATCAGTTCCACTTGTAGCAATCACTTTTTAATGTGTTAACTTCTCTCCACCTCCATCACCAGCTTTTTAGGACAAATTCCTGTCATCTCTTCATTGCATTTTTGCAATACTCTCAGCATTAGTCATGTTTTCCAGAGAAACTGAACCAATAGGAGACATAGATAGATAGATATGACAAATAAAAATGACAAGCAATAGGATATATTGGAGTATGTGAGGAAGCCATTTGGTATAAACCTAATTCGGCCTGACTTTGTTTTTTCCAAAAGGGCCTGACTGTGGCTGTTGAGCATGCATTGTATATACATTTCCTATGGCAAGAACAAAGGTCCTTGAGATAAAGGTGCAACTTCCCTTCCCCTCCCAACGTTGGCATTTCCTTAAAGATTAAGCATCTTTCCTTAGGCTAGGAACTGATTGCTGCACTCACCTTTGACCACCCAGCTCACCTGTGACCACTCAGTTCGAGACAACAGACTGCCATCCTGCTGTGTTCACCGAGACAGCAGACCTACCTGCTACTTCCATCAATCGCTGTGCTGACAGAGCAGTCTCGCGACTATTGTAAAAAGGACGTTTCAATCCTATGTGAAACATCCTCTCTGGGGGTATATAACCACTCTGTGCACCCCACTTCTTTGGTGCCCTTTCTTCCTTCAGGAAGAAAGGCCCTGGGCCATGGTCCTCACATTTCAGCTCAGAATAAACTCTCCCAAATTTTCATTTATAGATTGGTTATGGATTATTTTTCATCAACAGATAGATAGATAGATAGATAGACAGACAGAGATTTATTATAAGGTATTGGCTTACATGATTACTGAAGCCGAGAAGTCTCATAATTTTCCAATGGTAGCTGGAGACCCAGAAAAGCTGGTGGTATAGTTTGAAGACCTGAGAGCTAGAGAGCCAATGGTGTAGATTCCAGTTCAGGCTTGAAAGCCTGAGAACCAGGAGAATCAAGGGCAGAAGATTGGTCTTCCAGCTAAAGAAGTTATTAGAGAGAATTCAACCTTCTTCTACCTTTTTTGTTCTATTTAGGCCTTCAAGAGATTGGAGGATGCCTACTCTCATAGGGGACAGTGATCTGCTATACTCAGTCCACCAGTTCAAATGGTAACCTCCTCCAAAAACATCTTCACAGACACACCCAGAAATAGTGTTTAACCAACCATCTGGGCATCGTGTGGCCCCCTCAAGTTGACACATAAAATTAACCATCACAGCTTCTTTGCTGGTGAACCACAAATGTTTCTTTCTTCTTTCAACCTCAAATCCAAACAAAAACTAGATTTGTCTTTTTGATCACAACGGTAATCACATCTCACCCACACGCATTGACTATTTGAAATACTTGAATGGGTCCCTATTACTCTTATTGAAAACCTGAACATAACGTCAAAACCCTGCTGAGTCTGGCCCCTCTTCCATCTTTAGGCCCCTATCACACTCCTATGCTCAACCCACAATGAAGCAGTGCCAGCTACAAAAACACATCATGCTGAGTTCTGAGTCACATCTGTCTGAAATGCTTTCTCCGCTTCCTAAATTGATCATATCTACCATCTTTTACACTTCAGTCTAACAGTTATTTTCTTAGAGAAGACTTTCATATTCCCTCTAGATTAAGTCATACTCACTTTTCTTATGTTCTCCTACCACTATTTCTCTTTATTTTGTATAAGTCTTTACAGAACTCTACATCTATTTGTGTGATTATTGGATTAATAACAGTCTAATCTTCTATAATATGAGGATGTGCCTGTCTTTTCTCTTTTATCCCCAGCATGTAGCATCAAGTGTGGCAAAAGCAGAAGCTAAGTAATTGTTCAACAGATGCTGTTGAATGAATGTACCAAACGTCCTGTTTGGTGCTTGTATGCAAACATGAACACATCGATCACCCTCTCTGCAATCATGGAACTTTGGTCTACAGGAATTCTTGGAAACACCAACTTCTATTTGAGATACAGAAATTGGAACATTGATTCAGACACAGAAACTTGGAGCAGGATGGCAGAATGAGGCAAACAACAAGAACTCCAGTGAGCTGTCTGTTATTCAGCTTCAATCTACTTCACTGCAATGGAGGGTGCTGGGAAACTGAGTCTTTCCATGGCAACAGGAGTGATTTATGGAAATGTTCAGGACCTAGGACTACTTGTGTGTTGTTACCAGAGAGATATTTATTACCATTGGTGAAGGGAAATGCATTAAAAACAATTATTCAAAAACCAATTTCCCTGGCCAGTTCTATGTTACATGCTGCTGCTACTGTCACAGATATTTGTGTTTTAAATTAGAGCTTTTTTATTCTTAACACCTTATGCTGCTGCTCTAAAATTTCAAAGCTGAGGAAATCATGATCACCCGGTTGTATTGAGGAAGAGGGCCAATATATCTTCCTAGGAGCTTTTATTTCCAGGGTGTTAGAGTGCCACTTCTTTATGAAGCAAATTTCCATACTTCTGTTGATGGTACATTCTCTTTCAGAAGAAAAAGGCTCTCTTTGATTTTCAGCAGAAGGTGAAGTCAGGCATCTGGTTAAAACAGGTCATAAAATGTACCTTGCTAGAGAAGGAATTTTATGATCAAATCATGCCTGAAAATGAGTAAGCTAATTTCTTCATCTGGTTTGGTTGAATTATCATGGTGAACAGGATTCAAATCCTGACCCTAGATTCTAGCTCCGACACTTTCCAGCTGTCAGATCTTGCCTGCTTTAGCTTTTCTGGGCTTCTTTTCCCTCAGGTCTTTCATGGTGACAATAATCCCAAGCTTATCTTTCTCTCAGGGAGGTTAGGCATCTCTAACTTGATAATAAATTTGAAGATACAGTGAAAATTATCAAGCAGTATACCTTTCAATAATTAAGGCTCATTACTATTATGAAATCTAAGTAAAACTCATTCTTTTATTTGCCTAATTCTTACGCATACATTACGTCTCCCTTAAATATTATTTTTTCTGGGACATTTTCCTTGTCTCTGATCCATCTTTAACCATGCCCATGGTGTCCTATTCTGACGTAGAATCATAAGTGTGATGGCAATTGCTCATTTAGATTCCTGTCTTCTCCACTAGACAGAAACACCTTAAAGAGAAGGACCTTTCCTACCTTGCACACCACTCTATCATCAGCATCCAGCAGAATATCCAGAATATATCAAGTACCAAATACACATTTTAGGATGAATGCACAAATAGGCAAACCAGTATGAAATATGTCTCTAAATGACATTGTCTAAACAGACTAACACAAAATAGCATGGCCAGGAGAGTTATTTTATTTCTTGTGTTCAACGTATGAAAGAGAGAGGGTTTTAAACTTGGAAAACCATTAGCACAAATTAATGAGTCTTAAATAAAATTAAATAAAATGAGCCTTAAATAGCTATACCTGTAAAGCTATTCACCAGTTAGTGTGAAGTCAGTCCTCTTTCCTTATGCATATTAACTCACACACTGTTTCTTTAAACACAGTCATTTTCACCAAGGGATTCAAGGAATGTCACCACTGGCCACTGTTTAACTGGTAACACAGTTAATTTGTAATCACGTTTAGCATAACCTTGGGAAGATTCTTTCAAGTTTCAGATCTTACTCTGACTCCCTCTGTAGCCTCATTAATTGGTTGTATTGATATTGCTTTGTCACTTTGGTTGCTCATTCCTAAAATGTGGATAAGCGTGCTTTTTCCACAGTGGCTTTCTGAGCACTAATTAGTTGTTTGCAGAGTGCCTCCAAGATGGTAAGTACTGTGGAGATGCTAAGTGCCATTATTCATGAAGCAGTGGCTGTGAGTTCCTCTGGGATGAAACCTTCTTGAGAATGTGTTGCAGTACGATGCTGAGTGGAATGGAGCAGTACTTCTCCCCAGAATGCAGCAGCTTACACTAGGGAGGCGAAGCTTTACAAAAGCAGTCTTGAAATAACTTTCTTTGAAGCAGGTAAAACTTTGAGAGTGGCCATAGCTAAATAAAAAGTTGACTGTCACTCTAAGTCGGGGACATAATTCCCTTCTACTGCCTGTTTCCCGAGGGAAACTAGGAGAAAATAAGCACGGCCACTGTGGAGCTTTGGACTTTTTAAGACCAAGGGGATTTCATTTCCTTCTCTGCATGAAGAATCTGCCTCATTGCCTGACATGAGAGCTCCCTGCCCTGACCTCAACCCAATCTTCACTTGGTGTAACTAGGATATGTATTCCCAGAGCTGTGGCAAAGCCATGAAATGACAGAGCAGTCATGGCTGCCTAATCTGCAACCTTTCCTCCTTCCTTCTTGATTCTCAGTATTCTGTTCTTCCCTCCAAACGTACTATTGAGTTCCTACTCCTTGTCAGGCACTGTCCTGGGTGGGGTCTTAATATGTTATTTATTAGAGGAAGGGGGTCTTTTCTTCCTGGGGACTCATGCACTCATCTCGATGATCTGGTCCCTCCTAACTGTATGTGCTTCTTATTTAGGTTGAATGATGAATTCACAAAGAATTAGTAAATTTTGACCTAAAAGACACTTTGGAGAACCTTATTTAACAGATAAGAAAACTGAGGTGTGTATGTGGAGATATTATTACAAGTACCAACATTATCACTACCACCAGTACTGATAATGATGATGGTGATGATGATGATGATAGTGATATCAAACTCTATTTACTACAAGGTTTAGTTTTGGGGTAGACGTCCCTGTTTCATAATTCTATATTAAGAAAGCCTTTCCTTCTTCTTCCAGGGGAGAATACATCTCTTCTAAGGTACATATCATCAGAATACACCATAAGTACTCCTCTTATGTGAAGTCCTCTATAGGCCTCTTGCACATTCTTTAATCACTGAAGGTTTTAGTACTTGGTCACTGTCATTCTTGATGCTTGAACACGTATAAAGATGATCCATCCAGCCATTAGAGTCTGAGTTTTTCATTGCTTCAATTCAAGCTCTATTTTCCTCTATACCACCTTAGCTACATTTTTCAACAAATATAGAGTAGACATTGTTATCTAAAGATGTACCACCTAGCGAATCTTGATTTCAAACATCAAAATATATCATAAAGCTTCCAAATAATTTATTGTGGCCCCCACACTCCCGTAATTAGTCAGTCCCATCTTTACTCTAATTCATTAACCTCACTACTTATTTTACTTACCAGGAACTCCACCAGATCCTCAACTCTCTTATTCCACAGTTTTCATTACGTAGTTCATCATGAAAATCATTTCCTTACACACGATCTTAGCTCCCACACCTCACCTTCTTTGTCTTCCTTTGCTTTACCTCCTTCATCTTATTCATCTGGTGAAATCGAACTTTCCGTCTATTCTTCTATTACAAAACATAATTGGAGAAAAACATATGACCATACCCTCTAGTCTTTGAATTTATGACCGTAAGCTGCAAGTGAGATCTCAGTACTTCCTGGGAATCCTACTAATCAATTCACCTTCTCATTTTCTTCTCATGGTTGACTGATATTCTTTCCTTTTATTTCACAGAGAATATAGAAGCAATCATAAGTGAATTATTTTATCCTCCCGCTACCAAATCTATCAATGATCTTACATTTGTTTCAACACATTTGTCTTCCTTCTTGTTATAGTGAATCAACTCTACATTCTTATCAAGGATATTCCCTACACTTGTTCACTAAATCTTATGGTGTCACCTATGGAAAAACTTTGCCTCTGAAATTAATTGCCCCCTTTCCTGAATCATCAGTTTATCCCTTTCTACTGGACTTCATTTGTCAGAATGCCAGCCTACTATAATATGTTCCATCAAAAATAAAACAAAACAAAATGCCTAGAACCATTGTTCTGTGAAATATCTGCAAGTATCTGATCGTGTATCTTCTCCATTTTACAGCAAAACTCCTCAAAAGTGTAGTCTATGCTAGTTGTCTTCTTTTCTTCACCCCACATTTTCTCATGAAGTCACTCTATGAGACTTTCCTCCCCACAACTTCCCTGAAATTATGGTTGTCACAAGAGATCACCATCTTGCCAGACTCAATAGTCCTTGTTGACCTCTCAATAGCATTTTACACGATGAACGTCCTTCTTGAAACATTTTCTTCACATGGCCTCTGGGACACAGAATTCTTCTGATTTTCTTTCTAATTTATGCACAGTTCCTTCTCCCTACCTTTAGTTGGCCTCGTGTCATTTTCCTGAATGATAAATGTTGCATGTTGCAGGATCTGGTCCTGGAATTCACCTTTCCTTTATCTTCAGTGCTCCCTGAGGAAACCTTGTCTAATTTCATGACTTTAAATGTAATCTATATGCTGAACACGGAGTTCTAGTTGTGCACTATCTTTCAAGCTTCAGGCTTGTATATACGATTGCCCACTCTTTAGCCCCTTGGAAGTGTGACAGGCTTCTCAAATATATCATTTCCAAAGCAGAGCCCTTGATTTCTGCCTCATTTTTTTTTTCCATTCTCAATCTCTCTCAATTTAGTAATGGGCACCACCATGAACTCAGTTACTTGGGCCAAAAACTTCGATGTCATTTAAAATTTTTCTCATTTCCTAACTATATCCAGTCAATCTGAAAATCCTGCCAGCTCTATCTTCAAAATGTATCCTGAATCTACTTTTTCCACCATAATAAAAGCTATCTTTATCTACCACCAGTAGTGATATTTAGGCCTATGAACTGGCCTCTGTCTCTCTCTGTTTCCTTGCTGCAGTCAATTATCCTCAAAGCAGCCAGAGTGAACACTTAAAATTTATGACAGTTTATGCCACTTCTCTCCCAAAACCCTAAAAGGGCTTTCCATATGGTTCTGAGAATGAAATATCTATATGCTTGAAAACTCCTATATCATCTAGTTCCTGTGTATGTCTCCAATTTCCTCTCCCTTGGCTTTCTTACTATTCTTCCAATGCACCAAGCTCATTCTTGCCTCAGAAATTTTGCTTTGTTGTTCCTCCTGCCTTCAACATTCTTTGTTGGACTGATCTTCACATGCCTCTTTCCTTTTTTTATTCATGTCTTTTCTCAAAAGTCACTTCCTCTGAAAATTCTGCTGTGACTATGCTATCTAACATCACATGCCCCTACCAGTAATTCTCTGTTGTCTCATGAGGCTATATTTTCCCTCATAGCATTTATTATGACCTACCATTATATGATAGGCTTAATTGTTACTAACAGCTCCCTTACCAGAAGTAAGGTCCATGATGGAGGGACTCATTTGTTTATAATTTTATGTTCATTTCTACAACCACCTAGAATAGTGCCTTGAATGTCATATACTCTCAACTAATCCATGAATCCTAACACTGAGTCCATCAGTTACACCAATTTGAGAATAACTTCTCTGGATATGTACAGATCAAACTGAATTATCAGTTTAGGTCCTTTCAATATCTTTTTAAAGCAGTTTTTAAATATCTGAAGTTTTAAATTTTGAGTTACAACCCATTTAGAGGGTTGTAAAATCAATTTGATGACTGTGACCAGTATTTTTGAAAATAGAATAGCAAATACTATGAGGTATCACACATAATACTGTTTCATGAAATATTTCATTTAACAAAATATTTGTTTTAGTTAAATACATGAGTATACATGCATTGAACAATGATTTAAAGATGTTTTTATTGGGGGTTATAGTCAACAAAGTTTGAGAGTAACTCTATCGAGATTCCACTGTAGCAAGAAATAGAATCTTTTCCCTTCTCCAAGGTTACGGTGAACCCAACCAGCCAGGAGACTCATGCAGTGAATGCTGTGTGGTGGTCAACAGCAGAGATTCTGATATTGAATCACTTGTTTAATTGCTGCCTCTTTTTTCTTTTGGTTCAAAGACAAAAAGGCATCAAACTCTGACTAGACTTGTCTTGAGATTGCTCTACGTCACCTTTAGAACTTTCCGCATACTACCTTTTAAATTCGTCCTTGACTCAGAAAGGAATGAGGATCTCTCAGTCACCTTTCCCATCATTCTGCCTGTGTTTTGGAAAATTGATAACCAAGAGCCTGCCCTTGTCCATTTGTATCTTTCTGATGTGTCTGCTGGTAGTCTCAGGAAAGAAGCAATACAACCCAGTCCAGCCATAGCTTCCATGTTGGAGCTCTTCTATGGAGAACAAAATTGCTCTACCTGCCAAAAATTCACTTACTTTTTGGTACCTTTCTATTTTTCTCAGAAATTTGCAGAAATTGACTCCCTTTCCACATTTCTCAATTTCAACCCTCTCAAGAGTGTCTTTTAGTTTCAGCTCCAAATTGAAAGGACAGAAAAGGAAAATGACAAAGCCAGTCTAAGTGGTTTGTATTCCCAAGCCTCCAGGGGAACTCTCCAAGATAAATGATTATATTTCAAACAATGCCACAAAATTTTACTATTGCCCGAGAAGGAAAGGAACACTAACATTTGTTAAACAGTCATTATGTGCTAGAACCTCCGTATATGCAATGTAAATTCACCCTGTTTCATTTTGCCCGCAAAGTTTTGTCTTGTAGTGTTTTAAATAAACTTGATTTAGTTGTCAAAATTTAAAAATCAGAAGCTTTTACATAAAATCCCGATTTCTGACTTTGCTAAAATGATCTGAAGACATAGTATGATAACACACAATAGTCCCTGTGTTAGTTCATTAGGGCTGACATAACAAGACACCACACTGTAGAGAGCTAAAACAATGCAAATTTATTTTATCATAGTTCTAGAGACTGGAAGTCTAGGATCAAGGTGTCGGTAAAGGTTTGTTTTATTTTCTGAGACCTCTCTCCATGGCTTATAAATGCCTGCCTTCTTATTGTGTCCTCACACGGTTATTTCTCCATCTGTGTGTGTCCTAATTTCTCTTCTTATAAAGACTTCAGTTATATTGGATTAAGACCCACTATATGACCTCATTCAACCTTAATTACCTCTTTAAAGTTGCTATCACCAAATAGAATCACATTCTGAAATGCTGGGGGCTGGGACTTCGACATATGAATTTTGGGTTAAAAGATAAACTGTGGCATATTAGAAATGTGAACAGTTTATTTCAGCAAAATTTGATTCAAATCAGGCAGCACCAAATTGGAAATGGCTGGGAGGGCTGCATGGACAGGAGTCAGAGGAAAGACTTATATAGAGAAAGTTTGAAAGCAAATAAAAGAAATTATTTGATTGGCTATAGCTTAAAGCCTAGTTGTCTGTTTTTGATTGCTTATTCTTAGCCTTTGATTTCATAACTTTGACGCATTTATGGAGTTAGGGTTTGCTTTGCTTATGTAGGCCACTGCTGCATTAGAGCCATCTGTCTAATGGCCTCCTCGCTTAATTAATTTAAAAAGGTGGACACAGTTCAGTCTGTAATAGTCCCCCAGGTAACATTTGTCTGGATCTGAGCCATAGAGATTTGCTCTCAAGGTCGCCATAATCTTCACTGCTCCCTATTGTCTCCCTGATCCTGGGGCTCAGTATCAGTAGCCATTTATTATTAAAATGGCTTCTTTAAAGTACATTAAATGTATTTCCCTAGAAAATATTTCAATTTTCCAACTCAGTTTTAGAATCCTGCTGGCTTCTCTTTGAATTCCAGCTTAACCCCTTCCTAGGTAGATTAGATTTGAAAATGTTGCTTAACACATCTGAGCTTTAATTTGCACACCTCCAAAAACAGGACAAAAAGAACTATCGCTGTGGGAACAAAGTGATTCAGGGAAAAATTTCAATATATAGCCTTCCTTCCTTTTCCTTGCTCATATTACTTTAATGTGCTTATCAAGATGGTTTAGGATAACTACATTAATGTGAGGTCCCCTGAGCAGCAATATCAGCATCATCTGGGAATTTTCTAGAAATGCAAATTCTAAGGTCCCATCCCAGACCTGCTGAGCCAGAATTGGATGTGGGGTGCAGGAATCTGTGTTTTAACAAGCCTTCCAGGTGATTCTGAGGCATGTGAAATTCTGAGAACTACTGATTTAGAATGCCCATTCCTGTAGTGAAGTCCCAATGACTTTTCACTGGTTTACATACTTATTTGGTTATCAAAAAATAATAGAAACTCTAAAATCCTTTAAGTTTGTCAAGGTTAACTGAAGAGTGAATCAATGTCCTCAACATTTTAGCTATAAAAATGGAACTGCTCACGTTAAGTAACAGTTTTTGACTGAGAGTGAGTCTAGGGGAGAGCATTGAAAACAGTCCCTTCAGATGGTGGTTATGGTCACTTCTCAAGAGACACGCGTCACAAATTGTGACTTTGGAAAGAATTCCTGTTTCCTTCACTTATGACCCTAATATTTGTGGTGTCTCGGGCGAGAGAATAAATGTAAGACCACATACAAAAGCCTAATACAAAATAAATATTTAAGTTATAAATCAGTCTAACAAACTATTAAATAAAATATAATCTACTCTCCTACCTTGGCAAATAAATCACAATGCAAAATCAAAAAACAAGAAGAAAATATCCAGAAATTCTATTTCCACACCTGCAAAATAGTTGCTTGTAATGACCTATGTCCTAAATATTTTCTAAAAATTAATCATTATGTTTATTTTATTGGTATTAATAAATATTAACTGAAATTAGTGATGAAAGACAAGACAAATGAACGTTCTAATGAAAATAATTGCACTTATTTTAAGATTAGCAAGAAATGAACATTTATTTTCTGTACTTGTTTTTCCTTGTTAAATGATTCATCAAGTCTTGGAACAGCTGCCACATACCTTGAAGAGAAAGAGAGAGATTTTACATCTAAATGGCTTATCAAAATTAACAGCAAATGGCATTTTCATTTACATTTGAAAACAGAACAATTCCAGAAGACCAGCCAAGTTTAATTCCTATCCAACATTGGAGCAGAGAGGAGCAATTGTTAACAAAGGTTAATGAAATTCTCTTAGAGATTTGGAAATCTCACTGGATGGAGGCAAATCCCTGTTCTGAAGGGTTCACATTAGTGTCAAGTGCAGGGAATGCTCCTGTGAGCTCACTTTCTGTTTCGAAAAAAGGATGAATCTGACAAGGAGAAAAGAAAGGATGCAGCCCAGTTTCCTGTTGTTTCCTATAATCTCCACTACACAGCCTTACTCTCCAGCTCAGTGCCAAGTTCAAGGGTTTGAAACAACTGCTCCCCAACTGCACATGCCAACCTGCTCCTCGAGGGTTTCAAGATTGGAAGGCCTTATGGATTCACTGGTTACAACTTTAGAGGATGTGTTCCAGAAGCTCCCTTCTCTCTTTTCTTAGAATTTTTAATTTAGAAGAAGACAAAAAAGGAGGGATGTGGATAACATGGAACTTGAAGGTAACCCTAAGGTGAATTTACTGTAAAAACTATTATAATTCCTAAAATTTTTGGATGTTTATCTCCAGAAAGGCTATAAGATAATTTCTATTATCACTTGTTTTATTCTTAAAACTGTCCTTTGATTAACTTTTATAGATAATGAAACTGAAATTGAGGGACGTTCCATCCGAGGTCACTCAACTAGTACATGATGGACTCAGAATTCAACCCACGCTCTTCTAATTCCAAATCCTGTAATATTTCCACCATATCTGCTGCCTCTCCATACTCTCAGAGTTTCAGAATTTATAAGGTAACTTCCTTACATTACCTCACGTAAGCCTGTAAGGTATGTATCTCTTATATAAGATATAAATATATCTACACCTATCTTCTAGGAGATGCAGTTTCTTTAGTATACAGTATATATACTATCTCCTAAGCACACTATACTATACATATATAGTATGTTTACTAAAGTAACTGCGTCTCCTAGAAGGTAGGTAAGTTTCCCAGGGTCATCTAGCTAGTATATGGTAAAACTAAGACTTGAACCTAAATTTGTCTAACTGCAGGAAATATACCTATGACATCACCACCCCCAATACATTAAGGAAAAATTAAAGAAAGTACACTGGATTTTTAAAAATTCTTATTAGACTTGTTTTTATAAACAATATGCCCACCCCTTTTTATTGAGTCTGCATTTCACTTACTCTTAGTTTAGAGCTTCTGTTAATATTCTCCTTCTCTCTCATGTACAACTTTACACCTCCCAGTACATATCCAGTAGAAAGTTCCCCTTTGAAATATTGATTAGGATCATGGGCCTCCCCACACTTCAATCCCACAGAGGGAGCAAAGAGCCTTTCTGCATTCATTGTCTTTAGAAAAGGATTTGACAACAAACAGAGAAGAGATGAAAGAAGGTCCTTTCTAGCAATCACCCTAAATACTTAGGAAAGTATATGATTGAGAATGGTCAATTTCTCACGTAATCTACACTATGAAAAGATTCCCTAGGCTGTAAGGTAAGTGGGGGCATAGGTCATGGTAGAAGGTGGATAGTTAGAGGGCAGCCGGGAGAAGACAATGACTGGTGAGTCCCTGAGAATGTGGCTTAAACTCCACTGCATGGGTTCCAAAGTGACAGTTAAACTTTCAAATACCTGTTTGGGATGTGAGCACAAGAAGACTGTGTCCTACTCGTAAGGCTAAGCTCTGCAGACAGAGAGAATGTGTTTTGGGGGTTTGTAGGCAGATTAGACCTTAGACGTACTTACAGAATTCACCATCCTCTAAGCTGGGAAATGATTTGATGATTTTCTTGTAGCTGAGAGGACCAGAAGCATGGCAGGGAGAGCCGCTGAACCTAAAGTGGCCATGAGAACAGGAAATGATGATGCCTTTGGGCAGCCAATGAGACCTAATCACCAAGGACATGGATATCTCAGTGGATTCCTACAAGGTCAGGTGACATTGAGAACCAAATTGACCCCTTCTCTACCTTCATGCCCTGCTTCTTCATACGACACAGGTAACTAAGCCATGGTCACAGGAAAAAGGGTAAGGAGGCTCAAAATAGATATTACATTGAATTTCAGAAAATAAAGAAGGTTACATTCTTTGAACACCTGAATCTCTGAACTAAGATTTAAATCCACTAGAAATATTTATGTCACATTAAGTAATTTTGTGCCAAAAACCACAGGATATGTTTTGTCAGAGAACTTCAAAACAGGATATGTTGAGTGTTTCTACTAATAGTTGCACCAAATTCTTTTTTGGGCAAGTAAATTGATGTCTTCTGAAGATGATGCCTGCTCATGGGCCTGAACTCTTGCCTTTTTATGCCTTGGTGAGATGTACCTTCAAAGAAGAAAGCACCTCCCCAGAGAGAAAGAATACAATTAATTAGAGAAAATTCCAATCATGCATTTGAGATTTAGTAATGTCTCTTACTGTGTGATCTCAGGTAAATTACTGAGTCTCTGAGCCTTACTTTCCTCCTTGTTCAAGCAGAGGTAATATGCAGGTTGGTTGTTACAACCAGATGAGATAATAGATATCCAAATGTTTTGAACACTATAAACTGTTATGCCAGACACAACTATTGTTATTATTCTAATGATGAGGATGATGATTTGGTGCACTCCATCTTTAAGACTTTGATTCCAAAGTGAGTAAAATTTCAGCACTGCTTTCAACTGGGGTCTAGACACCTCCTCCTCAATATTGATAAACTCCAAAGGCCTTAACCTAAACAGTGCAAGTGATTTTCTTGGAAATGGAGCTAGTTGAAAATATGAAGGAAGGCAGGCGGTAGTCGTATTAAAACCAAGCAGGGTGATGGATTCATCATTGGGACAGGAGGACCATCCATATCTAGTGGTGGCAGAATGATCATGCTGGAATCAGGATCTGGCATATTAGATGGACTCCACCTGAGTGTGGAACCCGGGACACTCATGTTAGTCAGATGCTGACATTTAGACTTGTCAGGTATCGCCTTAAGAATATGAATATGTGAAGCTGCCCGACAGAGAAATAAAGGAGTTTTATATATGTTTACAGATACAGGATGCTTTTGCTATTGACTACACGGAAATTATAACTGCCTCGAGAGATGCACCACATCTGGCTTTCAAGAGACCTAGGTTCAAGTTCTGACACTACCTAACCTTGGGCAAGTAAATTCTCTTCTGTGACTCAGTTTGGATATCTACAAAATTATGTTGAAAATAATAATTACTACTGCGACGCATTCAGTGCTCAAAATTGTGCAGACTCTGTGCTAAGTATTTTACATATGTCTCTTTTATTTCTCATGGCTTCCTTTAACCAGGTATTAGTGTACTCATTTTATGGAGGAGGAAACATGGCTCAGAGAGATCAGATGCTTTGGTTTGAGTCCCACAGATAACAAGGGGCAATTAGAAATTTGAACAAATTATGATAAAATCCAAAAATGGTCCTTTTAACCGTAAAGCGCTACCAGTCTTAGCAAGAAACTGAATGAGATACTATATGAGGTCTTTGGAGTCGGATGGCTTTTGGCCAAAGTCCCTACTCTACTATTTGTTAGTTAACTTATCTGTGCCTCAGTTTCTTCTTCTATAAAGTGAGGACACATACAGCACCCCTGACTTAGGATTATTGATAAAATGAGATGATTTATCTGTCTTAAGTTCTTCGGTGGAGTTTCTGTGTTCTGTAAACATTATCATTATTGTTTTATTATTATTAATGTTAATGTTTCCATTCCATCCAGATTATAGATCAAAATCTATAATACAAAGGAGAAAATGAAGCTTCACAGGCGTGAAGCTGAGGAATGTGTTTTCATGATATCTCAGATGAGATCAAAAAGACGAAATTGAGGAAATCTTTGTAGTAGCTTCCTGGCTACCAAGATGGAAATCAAATCCATGAAGTCAGGGACTCTGTCTTAATCATCTCTATATCCACAGAAACTGGCAGAGATTCTATTTTAAAGTGGGTACTTAAAAAAAAGTTACTTGAACTGTATTGAATTCGATGCTTTAGTTGCAAATAAAGGACTTTTTTTTACAGAAATCTTAAACCTGCATTTTGGATCAAAACTGCAGCCACAAAATACAGGAGCATTTGGCCTTAAACAAGCGAACCAAAAAATAAAAACTCACGCTTCTAGACCGAAGTGATACTTAAGTAGAGATCACTCAGTTTAGGATTTTGTTTTCTTTCTTTTCTAAAATACCATCTGCCTTCATTAAGATTCAAATGTACATAAAGATTGTTTTCCATAGACTCCTTGAAATCTCGAGTATCAATGACTACTCCAGAGAAGGGATCAAAAGCAAATTCCCTGATTTTGAAGTGTGGGCTTTTTTAACATTTCATGTAAATGTTTTCAGTGGACTTGGTCTAAAACATGATGTAAGTGCTGTTAAAAGTCTATGGTTTTTCAGCTGATGCCAAATTTTGCTTGTCTTCAAATACCCACTCTGTTTGTACAAGAATTCTCCCCTAAGTGTCTAAGCCATCTTCCACTGTCACTAAAGGAGGGAAAAGAGGCGAAATGGTAGATAAAACATGAGTCTTTCCCAGTCATCAGTCAGACCTCAAAGCAAACCCTGGGCTTTAAGGAGGTCAAGAAAAGTTCAGCAATGTTATTTCACAAGAAAAAGAGAATCACGACTTTAAGATTTGGGTTTATTCTAAGTGTCTGTCCTTATTTTAGATATCAAATTACATTTCTTATGTTAGCTGACTAAAATCATTTTATTTTATAATTGCAAAGTAATAGATAAAAGAGTGAAATCTACAAATGTATAGCTTAAGAAGTGAAAGGTCCATATATTTATACTCCTATAGATGCTGTTAACTGTTCAGAATATAATCCTAAAGATCTTGAACTGCCTGAACATGTATGCTTTTCAATTTTTCACTTTTACAGACACAGTTATATTTTAATTGTGTATATATGTATACACACACATATGTAATATAGTCAAATGTATCCATCTTTTCTTTGTGTAACTTATTTTGTTATTTCAAAATTATTCTTCCTAGATGTGAAAATATTCTATTTTATTGATTTTTCTAAGATTTGATCAGTTTAGTTGTTTTCTCTATTCTAATTTTATTTGGATATTATATATGTTTAAATTTTACCTAATAGCTACCCTTTTATGGCTCCATGAATTAGTAAATGACTATTTAAAATAACTCTTTCAAAATCTGATTTATGATACATCTACACTCTATCAAAAGTCATCTAATTCTGAACAATAAAAAAGAATAAAATCATGGAAGACCCTTTCTAAGTGATACTTTTAAGGGGCACATGACTAAAATAGCACCTGCTAATAAGACAAAAAATATTATTTCTATAAAGAGCGTCACAAATCACTTACTGACTTTTGTCTTCAGACAACACAGAAGCACCTATTAACTGAGCTAGGAGTCCAGCAAATTGGTTGTAGTTAGGAGGTATAAGAAGTTGGTCAATGCTGAATACTCCAGCTCTGTATTTTCTGCATTAAAGTCATCACCACAAAGCATTCGTTGATTTATAGAAGAAAAATGAAAAGAAATACGAATCACTTAAGTGAGGAAACCTAAGCAATAGTTCCAATAGAACATTTTGATGCAAAATACAAAAAAAACCCATAAAGACTGCAAAATATCTTAAATAGAAGAGTCATTTTAAAGCAGAAATTTAACAGTTTTAAGTGGGTTCTGAATCCCTTTTCCCGGATCGACTCTGAAGTCTTGGAATTCTGACAACCTAGAATTTGCAATCTGATGCTGTCCATACCTACTAATGACTTCTGTGGTTTATCAGGATCTTAGTTATCAGTCCACATTTGCTGGCTTCCCTCTGGTGCAAAGGGTTGAGCAGATGGTGATTACACCTTCCCTTCTCCTCTAACTTTTGAGATTTGACAGCAAGGAGCAGGTATGAACAGAGAAGAACAGTCTGATTAGAAAGAAATCAGAAATGAAACTAATAAACATCCTCTATCCTCTGAATAAACTATTTCTCTTGGGAGAGCCTCAGTTTACCCAAAAGGTAGAGTGTGACCACTTCGTATTGACTTTACAAATGCTTTTACAGGTAGTGACCCCAATTAATCCTTGCCCATGGTTGTCCAGTTTCAACCACGCTGCTGACTTGAAGCTAGCAAGCAAGAGACCCAAGATAACATTAATGCTGTCAGGCAATCAAACTTTTCAACTTTTTTTTTTTGCTCATATGTAGAGAGGTAACCATTCATTTGCAGTTCTAGGCAGGATGCTGAGAATAGATTTGAGAAAATTTCAGAAAAAAATTCAAAATTTTTTCTACCTGACTTTCTTAGACGAATGCCTCCAATTTCAAAGTCTGTCATTGTCTTTTATTTATTTGTTTATTTATTTTTTGAGGAAGATTAGCCCTGAGCTAACTGCTGCCAATCCTCCTCTTTTTGCTGAGGAAGACTGGCCCTGAGCTAACATCCATGCCCATCTCCCTCTACTTTATGTGTGGGATGCCTACCACAGGATGGTGTGCCAAGCAGTGCCATGTCAGCACCCGAGATGGGAACCGGCTAACCCTGGGCCGCCAAAGCAGAATGTGCACACTTAACCGCGGCGCCACCAGGCCAGCCTCTGTCATTGTCTTTTTAAAAAAAAACAGCACTTTGAGATATGATTGACATAAAAAAAACCCTACATTTTTAATGTATGCAACTCGATGAGATTAAAATAAGAATACATCCATGAAACGACTGTCCTTTGGGGACATGCAAAGTGTACATAGGAAGGGGAAACATTTTGAATCATGCTTCTTTTCGGCCTAGGTACTGAAGCAGTTTCCATTTTTATAGATTTTCTATGTTTCATATGTGAATCAGGACAAGATAGTGGTTTTGTTTATCTTGAAATCTGTTCCTAATTCCTATTTCGCCAAGACCATAGAGATGTTTTCAAGTAGAGAGTCCCTTTGCATATGTTGTTTTCAGGTAAACAGCAATAATCAAACCTGGTTTATTGTAAATTAGCATTGATCATAGTAATCACAGATGTGCAATTAGCAGTTGGTCTCTACCTTTGCCCACGAATGCAAAGAATTTTAAAAGACTAAGGAATTCACGCTTTTTTTGCGTGCTCGCTTGTTCAGGGGCGTAGGTTACTGATATGAATTTGAAATCAAATTCTCACCTCTACATAAACATCAATATTTTGGTTTCCTAGTCGACACTTTTTGCATCTGTGGCTAACATAATTTCATAGTCGTAGCTCTGGTGAGGGAATCTTGTGTTGAGGAATGCCAGGAAGAGTTTCTAGACCTATATTGATTTTTCTTGAAGGCAGGGTGAGACTTGGGCCAAGACCCTGTGGACAAACACTTCCTCACATTGTTTCATTTAACTTTTAACAATTCAGTGAGGTTTGTTATTTTGTTTATAAATGACGAAATTGGGGTCCAGAAAGATTAAATAAATTTCCTGAGGCTAGTAGAAAATGGGAGTCAGGATTTGAACTTCAAAGCCCATCATTGTCTCATTGCCTCTAGGAACACTGCCTTTCCCAAACTTCTATGAAGGAATTGAGGAGTTGGCTGGAATTTGGATCCTGACCACTCTCAGTGGTCTCCTTCTGCCTAAATATCCCCAAGCTTACTGAGCGGGGTTGGGTCCCACCTGGAGGGGCCTCAGGTGTGATAACGTGGTTTATATTTTCCTGATGAAAACTCAGTGCACACTCTATATTGCCTATTCTCCATAAGACACCAAATGTGAGATGGATCCTATCCCTCCTTTGTGTAAAAGCCCTAATAGTTTCAAATCACAACCAGAATGACATCTTAGGACCTGAAAGGTAACTGTGTGATAAGAGACACATCTACTTCTCCAGCCTCTTTCCCTCCTTCTCCTCTCCTTCAATCAGTGGTCTCCTCTCACGCTTCCTTTCTTTCTCTCCTGCAAATTTGCCAGTCTCATTCACATACCAGAGTCTTGGCACTTGCCATCCTTTCTGCTTGGAACCACCTTCCCCAGGTCTGTGCTGGGCCTCTCTCATCTCATCAGGCAGTTTTCAGTCTTGTGTCATCACCTCTGAGAAGGCTTCTCTGACCACCTTAGCTAAAGTGCTCCTCCACTATCAGATTCCAAACCATTATCTACGTTATTGTTTTCATTTCCTTCACCACTGTCTAAAATTATCATTTATGTTTATATACTTATCGATATTTTCTCCCCACAGTAGAATGTTGGGAGAGAAATTGTCCTCTTCATTACTCTGTTCCCAGATCTTGAACAGTAGCATGAACATTGTAAATAATCAATAAATATTTGTTGAATGAATGTATGCATGAATTAATGAATTAAGCACCTGACATGTAGTAAGTGCTCAATAAACACTATTTCTATTTATTTAAAAGAAATATACCTCTCTAGAAAACAGTTTGTTAGTTTCTTGTAAAATTAAACATGCAATTACCATTCAACCTAGCAATGACACTTTTGGCCATTTATCCCAGAAAAATGTAAATTTATCTTCACACAAATCTTGTACGTAAATGTTTATAGGAGCTTTATTCATAATAGCCAAAGCTGGAAACAAGCCAAGCGTCCTTCGGTGGGTTGATAGTTAGACTGTAGGGCATCCATACCACAGAACATCACCCAAACAGTTAAAAGAAACAGTTGATTACACTCATTCACTTGGATGAATCTCTAGGAAATTATGGTGAGTAAAAAAAGCCAAATCACAAAAGTTACATGCTGAATGATTCCTTTTACATAGCATTCTTGAAAAGACAAAATCATAGAGCTGGAGAACAGATTAGGGGTTGCAGACATTAAGAACAGAGGAGGGAAATGGGAAGGAACAGGGTGTGGTAGTAAAACAGCCGAAAGAGGGATCCTCGTGGTGATGGAACTTGCGTGACTTGACTGTGGTAGTGGATACATAAACCTGTATGTGTGGTAAACTTGCACAGAGCTAAATACACGCACACGTACACACAAATGAGTCCAAGAAAAACTGGGAAAAACTGAATAAGATTGGTGAATTGTATAAATTCCAATATCCTGGTTGTGATATTATACTTTAATTTTGCAAGGTATTACCTTAGGAAGAAATCAAGTAAATGGTACATGGGATCTCACTATATTCTTCGTTAAGACTGCATATTAAACTACACTTATTTTAAAATACAAAATTTAATTTTAAAAAGAAATTGAATTATAAGTAATTTTGTAGGAATCTTAGCTGTTTAAAACTGGATAGATGGTTGCCAACAAACTATACAGAGAGATGTGTTAAATGATTCAATCTTATACTTACACTGTAACTTGTGATCTTATTGAAAAAAAAATTTTTGTATCTTCCTCTCCAAAGTATCCTTCTCCTTCTTTTAGTTCCTTTTTTTTTTTCAAATTCAGAATCATGCTTTCTCATTCACTTGGAATATGCATTTGTGCAGAGGCACTAGGAAAGGCTATTTATATCAGTTGCATGAATCACTGGATGTAATAAACCTGGAAGGTAAAGCCAAATTTCTAGAAATGCACTGTGAGAACCTGTAGTGAATAATTGATGCATTTCTCATTAGCTAATTAAATTCACAACTTGGCAAGTGCCACTGTGGTGGACTTAAGTGATGATGTGCATGTATGGCTTACACCTAGGCATGAAGCATCAGTTTGCTAGCTAAGTTCTCCAGGGAAATAGAACACTGAATGTTTTGATTCTAACATATTTCTTTAATCCAGATATAAAGCATCCTCTTTGGGTCCATGAAATAGTCAGGCTTAATTATTGTGCCATACTTTGCATTTTCATAAGGGGTAAGATTTTTTTCTTTTGAAAAAAGCATGGCTATGAAGTTAGAAAGAATTAGATTTGAAGCTTAGTTCTGTCAATTAACTCTCTACAAGATCATAAGTGAGTCATGTAACTCTATGCCTATCATGTC
Source organism: Equus asinus (assembly GCF_041296235.1). Taxonomy (NCBI): domain Eukaryota; kingdom Metazoa; phylum Chordata; class Mammalia; order Perissodactyla; family Equidae; genus Equus; species Equus asinus. The sequence continues at coordinate 7,642,155 of NC_091806.1, read as the reverse complement.
TTTGCACTCTTCTCCATCAGGTTACTAACCCCCTATCTCAGCCTCACTTCCATGGTCATAACCTACAACTAGTCATTATGCATTTCTTTCATAATCTCAACTTAACGTATTTCATCCTCTAACCACACCTCCTCTCTTTCCACTGATGCTGAGTTTCTATTACCTCAATTACAATTCTTTGACTCCAATGAGACCTCTTTCCCTATCCCAAAGCTGCGAAGCTATTCTTCTATATTATTTTCTAGAAATTTATGGTATTTCGTTTCAGTGGAAAAGTTTTAACTCTTTCATTTTTAACTGTGCTTCATTTTGAATAGTTCCTATTGCTGAGTCTTCATCTTCGTTTATCCTTTCTTCTACAGTATCCAATCAGTCATTAATCTCCTTTATTGTATTTTTCATTTCAGATATTTATTTTTCAACTTCATAAATTTCATTCAAGTTCTTTTTTTACATCCTCCATTTCTCTCCTCATCAATTTCATGATTTATTCTTCCATTTTCAACATATACAGCATATTTATAATAGTTGTCTTAACATGTTGTCTACAAATTCCATCACCTTTATCATGTTTGGTCTGTTTCAATTGGTTGATTTTTCTCATGGTCAAAGGTCAAATTTTCCCCCTTATTTGGATACCTGGTCACTTTCTCTTGCATGACAGACATTGAGAATGTATACATGCATATCTGCAACCCGACTACATTTTATCTTTATTGAAGTGTTGTTGGGGATGAATCATTTCAACCTTTATTTCCATGTGGATATCCAGTCATCACTATATCACTTATTGAGATGACATTCATCTCCCCCATGGTTCTGCATCTCTTACTTAAAATATCCATATGTGCATATTGTTTCTGATCTCTCTCTTCTATTTCATTGCTCTGCTTGTCTCTTCCCAATACCACATGACGTTAATTACTATAGCTTTATTTAAGCTTTACTGTAGCTTAATTTACCGTATGACTTTTTACACAAAGTCTTATAACAAATAGCTTTATAATAAGATTCAAGAATGTTATATTCAAAAGTATATTCACCTAATAATCCAAGACCATGGTCACACTGGACCCAGTTTCAACATTAAGTGAAGTGTATGTGACTACAAATCAGACACAAATAAAAACATATTTTCTGATGCCCGACTATCTTCATGATATGCTTTAAAATATTTGTGACAGAAAGACATGTCCTCAAGGACCTTCCTTTTAGAGAGGCTTAGAATCACCCTACATAAGTGTGTTTTGTATCATTGTACAAATATATAATAGTCCTAACAGAGCTCACCTAAACGTAATTTAATGCTTCACAGAATTGTATAAAGTTTATTAAATTGTTTTGTACCCTAATTTTTCATTTTTAAATGTACTACTTTAACAACATCAATTACAATCTACTTTCTGACTTCATCACTCAACCCAAACAGAACTTGGTTTGGTTTCAGGAACCAAACCAAAACTCTTTACCAAAACATGAACTTTGAAATGTAACAGCATAAGTGCTACCTTTATTAATCTTTCATTTGTTAGTTCTCTAAATTTGCAAAAGCCATTGTGTAGCCTAAAGACTCAAACCAAATGCCATTGATTATCTACCAAAAGAATTTGTTTTAAACCTACAGCTGGCATCAGAATTGTATCAGAGTGCAAAGTTAGAGAGAAGAGCCAAGAAGACTGCTGCTCTGCCAATACAGACAGGCAGTCTTAGAATATTTATACAGGCTGCTGAACTAACTAAATCTCTTGCCATACCTTAAGTAAGCAAAGGGATTTTCACTTATGTGAACATACATGTGTTCCTTGCAATCTATCAGTTAGAAAAGTCTTGTAGCAGATTTTGCAGGACCTTGTCAGCCCTACAACTGAGATATTGTACTCTTATAAAGCCACCTTGCACTTTGACAGGACGTCCACAGATGCCCTCACCATAGGTGGAATGCCAAGCTGATAAGGATGGCCATGTTCTAATGAGAATGTGACCCCATAAATCCTTGCCAAGAAGTGGCAGAGGTTCCAAGATCAACCAACTTATGACAGAAGTTATAACTAGCATTAAGGTAATAATATGGAAAATTATTAGTTTCTCCTATTGGGGAGTCCGTCATTACCATGGAGAAAGAAAAGCAGAGACCCAAATCAGACACGGGAAGATAGATCCCAAACTATTCTCCTTGGTAGCCTAACACCTGTGCACTTGGCAGTCCACCATGTCCTTCACAGGCATAACGAATTGTTTGAGTTCATCGAGTATGTTCTCCACTTGAGATCGAGGAACACAGGAGGACCAGTCTGCAGACTCAGCCTCTGGATTCAACATACAAAATGCCTCACCCTCCTGTCTACAGTCACTAGTGATCTTTGGGGTATTATCATCACTTCTGGTCAGTGCTAAAATTAATCATTCGGCTCCTTTTAAGAAAATTTGAAATGCTAAAAGTAGGCTTATGTCCTAGGTTTTCTGTGACTTCTAAAATATGAATGTGATCTAAGCTGGCAGTCCTAGACTGGAGATCTGAAAAACTCTGAGGTCTGTCTTCTCAGAAATGACTACCACTCCTTCCACCTCCCCAGATTCATTGCCCTCTGCGTGTGAGGCCGTATCATTTGCTGTCTCCTGAGGAGGCTCAGGGAACCCAGGAGTTCAGATTCAGCCTGCATTCTCATGTGCTCCTTCTCAAAGAGGCCAATTGTAGAATTGTGATAAGAAAACCACTTTTCTCAGCTGCAGCTTTCTGCTCAAAACTTGTTTCAACTTGTGATGTCACAAGTAACTGTGCCATATTAGCAGAACTGGTATCACATGAGCTAGGTCCCTGGACATCTTGAGCACTGAAAGACTGGTCAAACTGGTCTTCCTGGTTGTTGGTTATGTCATCTGACTCAAGGTTGTTCCCAACTTTCAGAGAATCTGGGGAAAAGAACTCCCAAGAATGAACTCTCATGGCTCGCTATCTGGTTTAATATGTGAAACGGCAAATGCATCCATGGTAAATTGGAGGTGATGTCTGACTCTCTTCTCCACAGACTAATTGTGCTTATGAAGACATCTAATGAGAAAAGTGGATGCTGGTGCAAGTCACTGCACACAGATGAGCTCATAACAGTAGGCTACTGCTTGCCATTCTAGATGGAGTTGAGGGGTAAGCTTTGATGTTTTGTCTTAGCTACGTCACCCTAAATGAGTTCTGCATGAGGGCACTTTACTCCTAGACCTACTCACTTGGAAACACACGGACAGATTCCCTGTTATTAGGTAACAGGTACATGCCTTAACAACAGGATTCAAATGCAGGTGAGAGGCTGCCAGAATACATCCACAATATCTCTCTCCCCCAACACGAGGGTTGGGTTTATACCACATGATTTAGAGTGTCAAAGGCCTCCACAAGGTGGATCATGTTCATAGTCTTATCTTCCTCTGTCACTGAGAGCAGGGCTCAGGATTGTGTTCTGCGTGCTGTCAGCACAGATCAGAGTCTACAATGAGAGAGTCACAGACCTGACCATGAAGTCTTTGGTAAGTTCAGTTGCTTGATGATCTGTTCAAAGTGTCCAAGAGAATGACACTCTCCCCTCCTTTGCTGGAGGAGGCAATGACCCCTCTGCAACCAGATACAACAGTGTGAGAGGATGTGAACATCCATGATGGACTTTTTTCCCCCTCCTCCAACCTACCCTTCCCCACCCCTTATTCTCTACTCCTCTAGCCTGTTCATGGAGGTGCTCTCACCTTCACTTTCAAAAGATATTTTCAGTGGGTGTAGAATTCTGTTTATTTAATGATATGATGATGTCTCTCCCTTTTCTCTTTAGGCATGAATAGTTTCTGATGAGATGTCTGCTATTCTTCTTAACTTTGCTATTCTATCTCCCTTTCTGTAAGAATGCTTTTACTTATTTATTTTTTGATCTCTGGCCTTCAGTAATTTGGTTGGTCTGTGCCCTGGGTTGTTTTCTTCATGTTCATTCATTTTGTATTTCATTGACCTTCCTGTCTTTGTGGTTGCAAAATTTTCATGGAATTTGGAAAGATTTCTCCATTATTTCTTCAAATATTTTTTTCTGTCCTTCTTCCTCTCTCCTGGGACTCCAATTTCATATATCCTTAACCATTTTATATTATTCTACAGGTGATTTTTATTTTTTTCATTCTCTTACTTTTATCTCTATGCTTCATTTTCTAATTTCTATTGCTATGTCATCCAGTTCACTTGTCTTTTCTGTTGTAGAATTCAATTTGTCATTAATTTCCTTCAATGTGTTTTTCATTTCAGATATTTATTTTTCAATTTCAGAAATTTCACGTGGGTCTTTTGTTACATCTTCCATTTCTTTCCATGCCATTTTTATATTTTACTCCATCTTCCTGAAAATATGCAGATATTTATAATGGCTGTTTTAACATGCTTGTCTGCAAATTCTATCATATTAATCCTTTCTAGGTCTGTTTCTATTGATTTTCTCCTGGTTAAGTTTCAAATTTTCCTGCTTATTTGGATGCTTGATTATTTTTAATTGGATGCCAAACGTTGTGAATTTTATTATTAGGTGCTAGATATTGTAATAATCCTTTAAATAGTGGCGAAATTTTTTTCCACACACAATTAAGTTATTTAAAATCAGTTTTATGTTTTTGAGTCTTGCTTTTAAATT